>NC_140942.1:2358003-2958003 GCF_014529385.1 Adiantum capillus-veneris
CTCACATTTTCGGCCATGACATAGACCTATACACTTTTCTTTCCCAGCCAGTGTGCGCTCTCCATTGCGACTCTCATCACCACAATTTTGGAGCATCGAGAGTCACTCATCAGCCATACACATACTACATCACATGTAACTTTGGTCCCATAGGTCATATTTGACCTCCGAGCACGACAATAAAATCTCTCTCTCTCTCTCTCTCTCTCTCTCTCTCTCTCTCTCTCTCTCTCTCTCTCTCTCTCTCTCTCATCTCCCCCCATCTCTCTCCTTCTTTTCCATCTCTCTATCTCTCTCTTCTTCCTATTCCTTTCTCTATCTCTCTATTCTACCACTCTTTAGAGCCCTCTTTCTCTTTGTAAAATTTTCCAATGCAGTCTTCTTTTCCAAGTCTAAAGTATATTAAAAAACATAATGTAAAGAGATCAAAAAATATATTAGAAAAACAAAATCACTCTCTCCCTATTGAGCTTGTCGCTAGCACCCATGCTGAGAAAGAAAGCGTGAAAGCTTGGCTTGCGCATATGTGTGTGTGTGTGTGTGTGTGTGTGTGTGAGAGAGAGAGAGAGAGAGAGAGAGAGAGAGAGAGAGAGAGGTGATTTTTACTAAGTGATGCCGGAAATTTTTTGACTTTAGTCTCCCTCCTATGCATCTTGGCACTGGCACCCACCATGAGAGAGAGAGAGAGAGAGAGAGAGAGAGAGAGAGAGAGAGAGAGAGAGAGAGAGAGAGAGAGAGAGAGAGAGAGAGAGAGAGAGAGAGAGAGAGAGAGAGAGAGAGAGAGAGAGAGAGAAACGATAGAGATGCACATGCACAACATCCTAGCTGGACCCTAGCTTCAAAGCCTTGTCCAGCAACCATGAGTGGTCAAAAGGGGGGGATGTACTTGCAATGTAGATTTCACCTTCCAACATAGCCTCATGGAGGACCTGCAACATGGTGGTGAGTGAGGAGGGTGCATCATGTTGAAGGAGCTCAGTTAGGAGCGAGACGTTGAGCACCTCAGAATAAGAATTTTCCAAGCATTTCCACTGGTTGCGATTAAGAATGAACCTAGGACTGTTGGCAAGGGCCAAGTGAATGCGATCAACAACATGTTGAGCGTTAGTGCTCATTTTTAGCTTGAGCATGAGAGAGAGGGAGGGATGTAGAAGATAAGCTCATGATTGCTGGGCACGACGGTGTTGAAGATTCTTCTCCTTTATTTTCCCTTTAGGGTTTTCTTATCTTTAAAGTGTCCTTGCACTCTCTCTCTCTCTCTCTCTCTCTCTCTCTCTCTCTCTCTCTCTCTCTCTCTCTCTCTCTCTCTCTCTCTCTCTCTCTCTCTCTCTCTCTCTCTCTCTCTCTCAATTTTGCATCCGTCCTACCCAGCTAATATTGTTGCAAAATTTATCTGCTTTGTCATTGCCCATTGTTACGTGCTATCGACTAATTGGGGGGTTTGAGAGAGGGAATTGTCAAGGTATGTATATACTAGGTAGACCAAATAGAGTCTCATTTTCACTTGTGGCTTTGAAGAAAACTCCTAGAAACCTACTTTCTACGCATTGTTTTGAGCTTCTAGTGGGCCGTACCCTGCATAGTCTCTGACAAGACATGAGGATCAAGTTCCTAACTTACTAATGAGCATGTTTGTTCGTGGGTTTGACAAATGGGAGGCTCAAACTAACCTTAAGTCAGGACGGCCTTCCTATGTAGAAATGACTATAGCAATCGGCTCGGTATACCAAAGTGAACCAAACGTGAAGAGGGGCCATATCATAGACCTATAGAACACTTCAACAAGCTTAGGTCTATAGATAATAATCTCTATGTTTACCAAGTGTTGAAATTAAATTTTGAATTTACGAGTAGCTTTTATATAGAGAATATAGATAATGCATCTCATTGGGACCATTGGAAAGCATCATGTGATGCATATGACAGCAGAAAATGACATGGAGGTGTGTGAAGCATCATTTTTTACCTATGATCACAAATCAAGTTTGAAGTGACCTAAAACTAGCAGAGCACATCCATACAACTTATGGTACAAATTTATAAACCCCAAAGTGGAAAAAATGATTGACATCAAGAGTCCATAGCAAAACTGCCAGGATCAGAGAGAAAAGTGGGGAGAAACACCTCAAGGCAACAAAACCAAATTCAAAATAGGCTAAAGTTTACTTACTAAGCCTATAGAACATGTTGGTATCTTCAAAAGTCAGCTTTAACACAGACTTGCAAGTATAGATAATATTCACACTTATTATCTATGTAGCCCAATTTGACCCATCTTTGCACAACCCCTTCACAACTTGCTTATACATGCTATATTCAACCCACATACCAAGAGAAAGTGCAAAAAATAATTTTTGCTTTGTCTCCATATCAAAAAATACAATAGAACCTCTATTTTTAAAACTTTTGTCTTAAGGTACACTTCAAAAATCCAAAATCACATTCATAGCTTTATTACATTATGGTCAAATATTGTATCCTGTCAAAGTGCAAAAATATTGAAAAAAATGCCCTTAGACAATAATCACGATCAGGTTTTTCATGGCTAGTAGCTGTTATGGTAGAAAACCTTTTGGGTTCGGATATCTGATTTGCATACTAAGAAGGAAGAACTCAAGAAGTTTGTAGCAATGTAGAACCATATACATTTGAATTTGCACACAAGGCAAGAAGCATAACATATGTATATTTTCTTCAATAATAAAATTAGAGTTGTGATTGTTAAGTTTGTCACATGAAAACATTCAATTTTTTATATTTGTTAGGGACAATAGAAAATTCATTAAAAATCCATTTAAATAAGTTGTGGTATCTAGAGGCCATATTTGTTTAGAACAAACTACTTGTTACTAATGTAGATCCTCCACCATATTTCTAATACTTTTTATTAAATCATAGGAAACAATATACTCCCACTACAATCTAGATGGGTCAAAAACCTTATAGATGCTAGTATGTATAATGCAACTAAAGCACACAATTCCTTATACATGAAGCACTGAGGAAAGAGAGAAGATCCAATGGAGTCAATTAGTTTTCCAACACTAAGTGCATACCAATCCCCTCACCGTGGTTTTAAAAGTGACAGAGTACCTGTCATCACCATACCCTTTTGAGAAGCGTTTAGAAACGCTTCATAAAAGGGTATAGTGAGAGTACTCTCACCATACCCTTTTGGGAAGATTTTGGAAATACTTCATAAAAGGGCATGACATTTGGTTTTCAAACAATAAGTGCTTACTAATCCCCCCACAGTGGCCTTGGGGAAGCATTTGAAAAAGATAGTGTAGAAGGCCTTGTGAGGAGAGAGGGATTGGTGAGGCTTAAGTGAGTACTAATCTCCTCACCACGACCTTTTGGCAAGCATTTGGAAACACTCCTGTATAGTGCATGGTGAGAAGAATATCTTAGTGGGATGATATTGCAAGTATATGGCTATGCACCTCCTTTCCTTTGATCATCATCTAGCACGCATTCTCTCGCTAGAATCTTTACAGTTGTAACTCAGCTACTCGAGGAGAGACACGCAGAGAGAGAGAGAGAGAGAGAGAGAGAGAGAGATTTCTCTTGGGTAAATTTTGCAATGCATTATAACCAAGAGGAGTGCTTAGTTCTCGCTTGGTTGGGTTGGAACTAGTCTAAGCAACCAAGGTGAACATGGTCCCTTGATCAATGGGAAATGAGGTTTTAGAGCTGTTGATGGTGTAGGTGAATAGGGTCAGATCAGACGACGGAGAAATTCATTTGAACGGTGTTATTATGTAAGATCCCCAACCCGACAATACCAAGATAGGGATGGGATCCTTGACAGGTCTCTAGGTCTGATAAAAATCAGAGTCTCTAAACAAGAAAAATCCAAGGAATAGACCTTTACCATTGACAATGGCTTGGGTCTATAGCCTTAGAAGAAGACCTAGTCCTGTCTCGCAGCGAAAACGGGAAAACGTAGTAAAAGTAAAAAAAACTATTTCGGCCCTATAACTGCCACAATTGGGCTAAGATATCCTCAACCAACGCTTTTTTCCTCCTCACGATGTGAGGGCACAGCCGCTGGTTGACTCCTCTTCCAAGTGAAGCAGTTTTCTAAATATTTTAGTGCGCAGGGATAGATAGATACCTAACTAATCAGGTCCACCCGTCCTTGATTGACAACCTTAGTCAATCCCCACTTACCACCCCGTACTCACACATGATTCAATTATTTTCTAGTTACTATCACATTGTTTTAACACTTAAAATAATGGTTTCTTTTAACGTTCCATCACAGTAATTCCTTCAATTAATTATTAAAGACAACATTGAAAGCATTCTTTTAAAAAACAGACATCTTTAAACTTAAGACAGGGTATTGTCAATCAAAACATTGTCCATAATAACCATGACCAGTACTCTTCTTGTCTCAAGACCACCTAAGGGTGAAAAACGGCACCCATTCCTTATTCAAATCCGGAGTGGATAAACCCCCACCTAAGGTTGCAGGTGCCCATACACCAAACGAGTTGCCCATACAACCGGGCGGCTCCCCTAGGATAAAAACGATATCCTAACTTATGTAGAAACATCAAGACATTTACCCGGAGTAGAAACTCATCGTTCATGGGGGTAACCGACTTAACCGTGGCTAGAAAGCCAATCATTATCATCAATTTATACTAAGGAGTCGGAGGTGTCTTGAGACAAGCTGTCTTAAGGATGATCAATCATATCTTTCCTATTTCAATCAGTTTTAACCCAAACAATTCTTTCCTACATTATAAACAAATGCACGTTGGAAGTTACCTTCCGTTTCAGCCAGTTTATCCTTCCTAACTTTACGTATGCAATGCTAACTTAAAAATGAACAAAATAGCAACCCACCTGGGGCTGCTCGGCCATCTGCTCTGCTGGGCTGGAGCCTGCAAACTTTCCTCAGTCGGCCTATGACTAGGCCCAGTCTCATGGTCATTAGAGGCTTTGTTTCGCTTGTTGCTAACATCCTCTTCCTCAGTAAGAGGATTTGGAGCCATGTCGGCAGCCATATAAAAAGACCTAATCCATTTAGAAGCTTAACAGAATAATCTTCTATTTCCTTGTTTATCCAAAAATAAGGATTTTTGGAGTAAGTAGGTATCTTTAATAGTCAATTTGATGAGATATTCCTCCTGTAACTTATTTATGCTATAAGTAATTTCCCATAGTTACCATTTAATTTGGGAACTCCTTTAACTAGGTTTCTCCTTAGTCTATCTTACATTTTAACCTTAGTAAATTATAAATTTCTATCCGCTAATGGGTTACTCTCCCTAAATTGTAATTGAATATGTTCTATCTTTAGTAATTTTCATAAATTTGATTAATAACCCTTTCCTCCTATACTTATGGTCTAAATTTGGTAAAATTTTGCTGATAGTAATTTATTATACCGTCCATTTATGCTGAGGTAATTTTCCCAACACTTCAATAGTGATTTTAAACCTCACATATTTATTTGGTAACTAGATAAATTCCTTTACGCATTTCCCTTGTCTATTTTATACGCAAAATCGGTTACTTTTATTGAAGATACATACCTAAACTATTTATCTAAGGTTGGGATATTTATCATGGATTCCTCAAGGTGTATTCTTCCTCTGATATTTATATCAAAGGTTTTTGGGTTAATTTACTATATTCCCCCTTTTATTTTCTCCTAAAACTAATGTAATTTTATTGGGATATTTAGTTAAACTAATTATCTGATGACAACATAATTATCATAGGTTTTCCAAGGTCTAATTAGCCTCTAATAAATAGCTCAATTCAATTTGAATCTATTTGCTAATTTCCCCTATTTAATTTGTCTTAAAAATAGGGTATTTCAGCTAAATTAATTAGATAGATTACTCATTTGAGATTTTCCTAGTTATCACGGGTTTCCTAATATCTAATTAACCTCTGATAAATAGCTCAATTTAATTTGAGTCTATTTGCTAATTTCCCCTATTTAAATTATCCAAAAAACATAGTATTTTTGCTAAAGTAATTAGCTAGATTACTCATTTGAGCTTGTCCTAATTATCACAAGTTTCCTAACATTTAATTAACCTCTGATATATAGCTCAATTCAATTTGAACTTATTTGCTAATTTCACCTATTTAAATTGTCCAAAAAATAGCGTGATTCTCCTAATTATCAGGGGTTTTTTAACGTCTAATTAACCACTAATAAATAATTCAAATCATTTAAAATCAATTTATTAATTTCCCCTATTTAATTTGTCCTAAAAATAGAGTATTTCTGTTAAAGTAATTAGGTAAATTAATTATCTGAGCTTATCCTAATTATCACGAGTTTCTTAACACTTAATCAACCATTGATAAATAACTCAAAGCATTTGAAATTAATTTACTAATTTTCTCTATTTAATTTTTTCTAAAAATAGAGTATTTTTACTAAAGTAATTAGGTAAATTACTTATCTAAGCTTCTCCTAATTATCAGAGGTTTCTTAGCACCTAGTTACCCATTTAAAAATAACTCAAAATATTTTAAATCAATTTACTAATTTCCCCTATTTAATTTGTCTTAAAAATAGTGTATTTCTTCTAAAGTAATTAGGTAAATTAATTATCTAAAATTATCCTAATTATCACGGGTTTTCTAACACCTAATTAACCACTAATAAATAACTCAAAGCATTTGAATTCAATTTACTAATTTCCCCTATTTAATTTGTCCTCAAAACAGAGAATTTTAACTAAAGTAATTAGCTAAATTACTCATCTGAGCTTCTCCTAATTATCACGGGTTCCTTGACACCTATTTAACTACTAATAAATAATTCACAGCATTTGAAATCAATTTACTAATTTCTCCTATTTAATTTGTCCTAAAAATAGAGTATTTTGCTAAAGTAATTAGGTTAATTAATTATCTGAGCTTCCCCTAATTATTATGTGCTACTTAAAACCTAATTAACCACTGATAAATAACTCAAAGCATTTTGGATCAATTGATTTTTTCCCCTTTAATTTTCTCAAAAAAAGTGTAATTTTGCCTAATTAACTAGGAAAATTACTCAAAAAATTATAGGATAATTTTCCTAGCTTATGACTGTCTAATGGAGCTTTGATAATTACCTCAACACAATCTAAGCTTAATTAATATATTTCCCATTAATTCATGTTTAATTTGGCTAATTTCAGTCCTAATATGATAGGATAATTAATTAGCTTAACATTACCAACCTTAATTACAAAAATCAGCAGAGAATAATTAATTAAGAGAGGGTTTATGAGTAGACATAGGCCTAATCTTTGATTTATTAACAAAATAGATTAATCTAGCCTTGCTAATTAAGAAGGATTAGGCTAATTACCGTTTAGGTTAATTGACTAGAGATTAATCTCTAGTGATTTCTGTGTAGCGTTCTCTCTAGATGAGAGAGAGAGAGTGTGTCAAGGCTCCGAGTCTGTCCAATTTGTGAAGCAAGGGGTCCTATTTATAGTTTTCTAGCACTCACAAGCTCTCACAGGCTGAAAAAGGTAGTTGCTTGCAGTTCAAGCAATCCCCAGCAAGTCAAAAAACGCCCCCTACTGCTAAATGAGTCCCTGGCAGGTCAGTGATGACCCTCCCATTACCTGCCAGCTTTTAAAATGTCAATTCTGCTATAATTTGACCTATTTTTGCTTAATTGGTAAATATCTTGTAAATATCTGGGAGACCCTTAATAAAGTCTATGTTTAAATGATTACTGTAACCCTTCAATTTTTCTTAATAATTTATTTTACATTGAATCTTCCGGAAGGACTAGCGGGGTCAGTTTTTGTCCGAATTTAAATATGAAAATTTCTAGCCCAGGGTTTGATGTGCTTAAGATTCCAAAAAATACCAATATTTGCCATGGTCGGACAATTTTACATTGCTTTTTCAATAATCATATCAGTTTGATTACGCTTTATACAACCTTTAAGGTTTCAGAAACTGGAAACCTTACATATTATGCTTTCACAAAATGGTGGAAATGGGAGAAATGAGCAAGTGAAGCTTAGTGATTAGGCACACCCTATTGATCAATGGAGAATGGCTGACTTGGTAGAGTATGCAAACGACTGCACACCACAACACTGCGAGGTGATATGAGAAAGAAGTATTCTCCTCACACATCATCACTCTCAGAGCATAGCTTAGCATAGTAATGGAGATTTGAGTAGATGATGAGCATGCTTTGAATCTTGACTCTTGCTTGGATTTGCATTCCATAGCCAAGAGGTGTTTTTGTAGGCTCTCTACTTCTCAAGCTTGGAGAAGGAGATGTATCTTGCTTAACACACAATGAGTGTATGTGTGTGTGGGCTTGTGGGTTCCAAAAATGAGAGAGAGAGAGAGAGAGAGAGAGAGAGAGAGAGAGAGAGAGAGAGAGAGAGAGAGGTCAACCTAGCTAGAATGCACTAGCCGCAAGCTCATTGGTCCAAGCTTAGGACTGGCCAATGAAAGTCCTTGGTCATATCAAGCAAGGGGTGTAGCATTTAGACAAGTATCCTTCTTTGAGAGAGAGCTTGATTTATTAAATAATTGAATCTAAATTCTTATTGGCTCCCTAGGTCAACTCTCCAATAGGAACTAAGCTTGCACATGATTTGCTCAATTCTCATTGGACCCTTGATAGATTTCCCAATAGGAATTAAAGGGAGTTGTAATCTTAATGGTCCCTTTTTATGGGCTTTTTCATAAAGTTTAAGCTTAATTTTCATTGGTCCTTTCCATAAGCCATCCAATAGCATTTAGGCTTGATTGGGGGCAACTTGGCTAGGGCCCTGACATGTGTCCGTTATGCCACTTTTGGAAAGGTGACTCTTGGGTGTGTGTGTGTGTGTGTGTGTGTGTGTGTGTGTGTGTGTGTGTGTGTGTGTGTGTGTGTGTGTGTGTGTGTGTGTGTTCTCTCTCATGCTCCTACATGTAGGGCTCACCCCCTCATTTGTAGGACGTGTGTTGACTTTTGGGCTCAAGCACCTCAAGCACCTAAAGAACCTAAAGCTAAATAATATCTTACCTAAAGGTTCTAGGACTAAAGAATATTAACACTAACCTTTGGAGGATTAATGAAGCTTAACCTAAGGTCATTTACAACTCCATTAAGTGTACATTGCTCTTTGGTAGATCTCTCTCCATTTGGACCTTTATTGAAATAAGATTATGTCTCTTCTTGGTCCCCTGCTGAGAATGGGTCTAGCAGCACATATGCATATCCTAACTCTTATTCCCCATTTATCTTTCGATATTAAATGATCAATTCAATCTGAGAAAATCATTTGGGATAGGTAGATATTAGATTTTTATGAAAATTACAATTTGCAAGTGGCACTAATTGGCATGATCACTCATGGACATGGGGAAGGTCATTATGGACACTTTGTTTTGAATGGTTTGTGGCCAGCTAATCCAAACCTTACATTTGGCTCAATTGCTAATTGTTTACACTTGTTAAGAATGGCCAATTGGTGGATCTAGGATGCACAAAATCTCTATAATAGATTGTCTGAAATGGATTTCTCCACTAGTATGGATACATTTCCTGGGTCTATCATTATACCACAACAAGTGCAATATTCATTCGTTCTACACATACAACCAACACAAAGACTATCATGTGCACTTTCTCCCCAGATTGAAAGTCCATACTAAAAACTAAAGAAGGTTAGAAAAGTTGAAGGCTGGAAAAGTTGAAGCTTAAAACCACAATTTATGTATTGCAGTGGACTATGAGCTAGACAAGTGGTGGAGATTGAGACCAAATAGTCCATGATACTTTAGGTTGAACAAGTTGTATAGATTGAGACTAAAAAATCCATAATACTTGTGGTTGGGTATGTATGAATCTTGAGAGCAATTAATCATTGATACTAGGGATTATATATTGGAGATAAGATGGAAGCTTGTGGTCATGTAGTGTGTCTATCTCTATTTCTATACTTCAATGGAGCTTAACTTGGACAAGTGGTGGACCTTATGGCTCTCTATGCTTCCATGGAACATAGATTGTACAAGTAGTGGAAGTTATGAGCCTCTATGCTTCAATGGACCTTATGGTTCTCTATGCTTCAATGGAGCATAGCTTGTACATTAGTGGATGTTATGACCCTCTATGCTTCAATAGATCCTATTTTGGACAAGTTGTGAACCTTGTGGCTTTCTATATCTGAATGGAGCTTAGCGTGGACAAGTGGTGGACCTAGTGGCTCTCTATACTTGAGTGAGACATAGCTTGGACAAATGGTAGACCTTATGGATCCTTGTGCTAAAATAGAGCATAAATGGACTAAGTGATGGACCTTATGGTACCCTATGATTGAATGGAGCAAAGCTTGGAAAATTGGTGGACCTTATGGCTCTCTATGATTCAATATGCCATACATTGGGCAAGTGGTGGACCTCATGGCTCTCTATGGTCAAATGTAGCTTAGCTTGGATAAGTGGTGAACCTTGTGGCTATCTATGCTTCAATAGAGAATAGATTGGACAAGCGGTGAGCCTTATGGTCCTTTGTGCTTGAATGGGGAATAGCTTGGATACATGGTGAAACTTATGGCTCTCTATGTTTCATTAGAGCTTAGATTGGTGGACAATGTGGCTCTCTATGCTTGAATAGAGCATAGCTTGGACAAGTGGTGGACCTCATGACTCTCTATGCTTTAATAAATCATATATTGGACAAGTGGTGGGGACCTTATGGTTGTCTATGCTTGAATGGAGAAAAGCTTTGAAAATTGATAGAACTTATGATTAAATGGTCCTCTATGCTTGAATGGAGCATAGCTTGGACAAGTGGTAGACCTTATGGTTCTCTATGCTCCTTATGCTTGAATGGAGTATAGCTTGGACAAGGAGTAGACCTTATGGTTATCTATGATGCAGTAGATTGGACAAGTGGTGGACCTTGTGACTCTCTATGCTAGAATGACACTTTGCTTGGTCAAGTGGTGGACCTTGTGGCTACCTATGTTGGAATGGAGCATAGCCTAGACAAGTGTTGGACCCAACGTCTTTCTATGCTTCAATAGAGCATAAATTGGAGAAGTGGTGGACCTTATGGTCCTCTATGATTTAATGGAGCATAGCTTAGACAAGTGGTGGACCTCATGGCTCTGTATCCTTCAATAGATCATAGACTGGAAAAGTCATGGATCTTGTGTCGTTCTATGCTAGAATGGATCTTAGCTTGGACAAGTGGTGGATCATGGATATCTATGCTTGAATAGAGAATAGAGTGGACAATTGGTGGATATCATTGTCCTCTATGCTTGAATGGAACATAGATTGGACAAGTGGTGAACCTTATGTCTCTCTATGTTTCAATAGGTCCTAGTTTGGACAAGTGGTGGATCTTATGGTCCTCTATAATTCAATAGAGTTTAGCTTGGACAAGTGAAGTGGAAAGGTAGTGAATCTAGGATGCATTTTTTCTTTTACACCACCATGTTTAGAATGGTCTTGTGGTGGAACTTGGATTCACCAAACCTTCCTTAATTTGACTCAAAAGGGCAAGTACTAAATACATGATGCACTTTCCCTTTCCACACCTTTCTTAAATTGGCTTGGTGGTGGATTGAGAATTCCCTTACTCTTCAACAAGAACTCAAACTTAAAATCTCCAAGTGTGATGCATTTAAGAAACAATGTGTGTTGGGTGTTCTAAAACTTTTTAGAATGGCCAAGTGGTGGATCTAAAATACACCAAAGCTTCTATAAGTTGTTTAAAATGGCTAATTATGGTTGATCAAGGATGTGATGATGACTGGTGAAAAACTTATGTGGTGGATCTAGAATGCACTTACTCTAACAAAAGTCATTTAGATTGGCCAAGTGGTGGAACTTGGATGGATGCACACTTCTACAACTATTTTGATTGAGGTAGCATCTACTCTTCCATGATTTCTAGATTGGCTAAGTGGTGGATCTAAGATGTATACTAGTCTTTCACAACTTGTTTTGATTTGATATATAGGATGCACACCACCATTCAAAACTCCATTAGAATGACCTTGATTCTATTTAGGATGCATCCTTCCTTGCAAAACTATATAGAACGACCAAGTGGTGGATCTAGGATGCACAAACCCTTCTTAAATATTTTTAGAAAACCCAAGCGCTAAAATATAGGATGATGATCTTTCCCTTCCAAACCTTGCTTAATGTAGCTTGTTTGTGGATCAAGAATTCCCTTGCTCTCCTCCAAGAACTTGTTTAGATTGGCCAAGTGGTGAATCTAAGATGCACCTATCCTTACAAAACTTAATATTATTGATTGAATGGCTAGTGCTACAAATATCTAGGACTATGGGGTTCTATCTATAGACTTTTCATGTGCTTGATATGTAAGTGACAGACTTAAATACTTAGGTTTTGGATAGAGTTACTCTCTAAGTATTTTTTTCTTGCAAGATAGACACTAAGACGTGATGATAATGTGGATGTCAATAATCATGTCAAAAAATATTTCTTATTAATATATTATCCCATAGGATGCTATTGTGTGATCTTTCATTGTTTTTTTTTTGCTTAGATCAACGGTTTGAGAGGGTTGGGTTTCAAGCCCCAATTTGGTCAGTTGTGGGAAATTACTCTTATAAGCATGCAGAGACATCTCCAGTTGTCATTAGAGTTTGCATGGAAAGTTGAAACTCTATATATATGGTAGATTTTTTATCAAAAGATATACAATCATAGTGTGCTTTTTTCTGAGTGTCAACTCTCTCTCTCTCTCTCTCTCTCTCTCTCTCTCTCTCTCTCTCTCTCTCTCTCTCTCTCTCTCTCTCTCTCTCTCTCTCTCTCTCAATCCCTGCACTTCCCCTAAGCTTTCATGGCTCCTCAATTGCATCCTCCATAGCCTTGCACTCTCCCTATCAACTGGTATCAGAGCCTTGCCTTGCTTGGCGGCTTGACTCAATACCGTGCGAGAGTTGTCGCTTGTGAAGAGATAGTGAGGTCATTGACCTATAAAAAATTAAGCATAACCGCCATCAACACGGTCACCCTAGCATGATGATGAGTTTTTGACACTAAAGTGCGTCCTAATTCACTTTCTACTGCACATTGCAAGAAAAATCTCCATCGACGCCGTTGCCTCTCCATCTACTACAGATATTCACCATTTGTTTTTCTTTTCACACTTTGTAAAAGTGGCCATTACTTTTTGAGCCTTACTAAGAGGGTTTTCACACCCTTGGTTTGATGCTCGGTGCTTGATAATAGAAGATTCACAAGGCTTATAGAAAAATGCAAATTCTAGATTTGCAGCATATCGGCAAGCTTTTTCTCAGAGTTTAAAAGCTACAATCAAAACGGAATCAAATCAAAAGGTATCTTAAAAATGACTTGCATTTTTGCTTACGGTGGTGTGGAAAAACCCAATCGTATTTGACAGTGGTCTTCAACATCAAGCTCTTCGTTGGTTCACTATAGGATCAAAAGTCAACAAATTTAATGAATCCATCTTTCATACCTGGAAAATTAAAGTGAAAGGCTATCTAATGCGAAACAATCTCTCAAGCGTAGTCAAGCGTCTATTAATCGATGAAGCTGGCACATCTTCTCAGTTACAAGAGCGCTGTCTATCGAGCAACAAGACAAGGATGAACAAGCAATAGGTATTATTTTGACATCTCTCAAAGATGACTTTATTCATTATTTGGATGATGTGCAATCTTTAAATGCTGCTTGGATGGAACTATAGAAAGTTTTTGGTCCTAAAGCCCAGTACTCTAAAATGAGCCTTAAATGGATCTATATTCTCTTTCCATGCGTGATGACAAGAGTATTGCGGCTTTAGCTGACATATTGAAAAGCATTTGCACTCAGTTACTTTATGTTGAATCCCCTGCGCCATATGAAGATATTATAGGTGTTTTCCCTAATAGCCTATCTGTAGAATCTTGTCAAATTTCACCATTTTAAAGGAGAAGGATCCACTGCATTCTTTGGATGATATATTTAATTCATTGTAGGAAGAAGAGAAACGAGTACCACATGTTAGTTCTGCCACACCTACTGCATATGTAGCCCGTGGTTGCACTTTGACTGCAAATTTAACCAGACCTACTAGCAGCACTAGACCTTGTGCAGTATGTGGTTGTAAATATCATCAAACCAAGGATTGTTTCAGCAAAAATCTGTGCATCCAATGTGAAAAGACCAATCATCCTTCGGATAAGTGTTTTAAAAAGAATAAATGATAGCTCGATATGGTTGATGGTGATGATGATGGTGAAGCACCAATGCTTCTCGTAGATAATGATGTCTTATAGTTTTCAATTTGTTTTTATGTTGCTTTTTATGTTAGTCATTTGTCAATAGGTTGTACGGGTTATATACACTACCACACATCAGTGGTGGTAAGACTGTTAGGTAAAGGCGGTGTGCCTCACCGTGCTTTGCCCGTGTCCGCCAGCCAGTGTCCGGCTGCCCACATTCATCTCCTTATTCTTTATACATACAAAGAATAAGGAGCTCTCATTCACATTCTCACATGGTACTCATACAGTGAGATTTGAGAGCTCCACCCACATCCTATGTCGTTCTCTCTCTCTTCCTCTCTCCCCTTCGCACTCTCTGCGCACGCGCATCGCATCCGCACACTCACAATTGGTATCAGAGCTTTGGCTTCGCAACAGATGGAGTGCTACAAAGAAGTGAGCTTTCCGCTATGGTGAGCTCGCTTTCGGTGGAAGCTTGAAATCGGTGAGCAACCACCAGATATGTGCTCATGGAAGCTTGAGGGACATTCCCAAGCTTGAGGGAAGAGTATATTGCAAGTGTGTATGGTTATGTGTAGCCATACTTGCAGGAAGAATGCAGATTTTCATTTCCGCAGGTCATTTTTTGGGCTCCAAAAAAGTGTTTTTCGCATAACTTTTGCATACGGAATGCGATTTATGTGAGGTCAGGCTGTAACCTAGGGTTTTGGCATGCTCTGGACGCAATGGTGATGTCCATTTGAGCAGATTTTGACCTCTGAAATTTTTGCAACAACAACAAGTTTTTGCTACGTTTTTTAGCCGAAAACAGTGTTTTTTGACATATCTTGCACACTCGAATTCAGATCTATATGATCTAGGGGTCTACCCAAGGGTTTGTCGACGTTCCAGACACAATGGTGATATTAGAATCTTGAAATTATGAACCCTACATTTTTTGCAGCAACCTGCATTTTTTTTATACACAAAATATTTGACAGTTAAGGGCTTGTATAGTGCAAATCGTTGTGTAGATTGCGTCTGGGGATATGTACATCACATTGTGGAGTCCATCGGGTGCTGATTTAACTTGCAATTGTGTATACAAGTATTGATTTGGGATGTGGTTCTTGGACTAAGGCACATCCGTATGCAGTTTCTCGGCACATGGTTTTGTGTTGATGTATGCTCTATGTGGGAACAATTTTGGAGATGTGGAGCCATCATGGCTAAGTATTTTGGATGCATGGTTGATGCTCGCAGTTGAGCACTTGTTTATGCATATCATTTGAAGCTTGTTTATGCAAATAGGTTGATAGGTTTTGTCAATATTCCGTTGAGTGGTACTCCGACTAAAGCGTGCTTGCTCTTTGTATGACTTTGTGAGGTGATTCCGGAAGACTACATTCCCGGATTTGGCCATTTGGCCATTTTGTGTTGTCTCCATTTGTGGTTTACTGTTGAGTTTTTGCTCCAGTTACAAGGGAGACTCTGCCAAAATTGTGTCAAATTTGTTTGCCTATTGTAGAGGCTTGTGAGCTTAATAGTTTGCTCACTTTGTCTGCTTGAGATAGTGGTTTTCTCTCAAGTGGGAGAGTTTTGGATCTCGAGCATTGTTTGGCATGGCCATAAGAGACGATTTTTGTTCACGGCGACTGACATGTTGGTATTGTGGCCATAAGGGGCATATTAGGCGCCGTTGCTTCAGGCATATGAGGAAGCGGAAGAGGCAGATGCATGGTGCTACTATGAGGACAGATGCCAGCGAGTATGCATGTGATGGGCATGTCACTTTTGAGTCTAGCTTGCCTTCAGATTACTTTGTGTCTTGGGATAGCACATTGTCTACGTGTTTTCTACTAGACGAGCATGCAGTTTTTCACGTGACACCACGTCATGATTTATTTTGCTCTTTCTCTAGTGGGAGACTTGATTGTGTGCAGTTTGTTGATGGTTCACCATATGACATAGAGGGTGCTGGAGATGTGTGCATGTCTTTACCTAGTGGTGCATTGCTTACGATACGAGATCTACATTTTGTACCAGGACTCAGTCAGAGTCTCATTTTAGTGTGTCAGTTGTAGTGGAGTGGACATCGTGTACTGCTTGGAGAGCGGTCATTTCAGCTGCATAGGGGATCACTAGTGATAGCTAGAGGTGCTAGGAGTGGTCTGGTATACCCTTTGCATATTTCTAACACACGAGGCGGTGTAGTCTCTGTGTATTTGCAGCCATGTTTGGAGCGAGAGATGAGGCGTGTCTCTTTTGCAGATGTGTTGCATGGAGAGCTAGCTAGAGGTTCTAGGAGTGGTCTGGTATACCCTTTTCATATTTCTAACACATGAGGTGGTGTAGTCTCTGTGTATTTGCAGCCATGTTTGGTGCGAGAGATGAGGCGTGTCTCTTTTGCAGATGTGTTGCATGGAGAGCAAGTTGTGTATTTGTCTTGTGGTGACGTTCACACAGACAGTGGTATCTCTAGGAATGCACAGCTTTGTCAGTCATCAATTGAGGTGACATCACTTGAGCCAGAGACCGATGCATTGTTCTATGATGCTGCTGATACGTTTGAGGGCGACATTGTCCTTCAGACAGCTGTGTGTGATTGCGGTGGTGCTGATTTTTTGGTTTTTCAGTCATTCTCAGTGGACATGCCTTTGCCAGATGATGCTGACATGGTGATGCATAGTCAAGTGGTTCTTGATGAGGATGCATATGGCACTGAGGTTGCTGACAGGGATAGGTTGGCACACATAGTGCATGTTTTGTCGGCTTTCGGGTCTCTCATGTCTAACCTTTTGGTTTCGAGACCTGATCTTGCTTATGTGGTTGGTGCATTTGCAGTGGGAGTTGTTAGTCGTGCGATGACTGACACTGGCATTGTGCATTGTGGAGCCATGCAGGTCGTCACTCGATACCTGCATCATGAGTGTCATCGTAGCTCTAGCCCTAGTGGTATGCATGTTGCATCTACACTAGAGCATGTTTGGAGTGAGCCAGTGGGCATAGGTTGAGAGTCATCTTCTCTCACCTCTTGTATATACTAGTTGTAGGCTAGTCTTCTTGCCACTTATTGGCACACAGCCTTTAGTGGGAGAATGTTAGGTAAAGGCGGTGTGCCTCACCATGCTTTGACCATGTCCATCGGTCAGTGTCCGGCTGCCCACATTTATCTCCGTATTCTTTATACATACATAGAATAAGGAGCTCTCACTCACGTTCTCACATGGTACTCATACAGTGAGATTTGGGAGCTCCACCCACATCCTGTGTCATTCTCTCCCTCTTCCTCTCTCACCTTTGCACTCTCTACGCACGCACACCGCATCCGTGCACTCACAAAGACCTCCCATTTATGTTTGGCTCTGAGTTCTTGTTGTCTCACTCTAACTGTTCTTTGAGGGAAGTGCATGTACACACCTATGTTGTTGTCGGGGGGGGGGGTGTTGGGTTTCAAGCCCCAGTCTTGTCACTCGTGGAAAATTACTCTTATAAGCATGCAGACACATCTCCATTTGTCAATAGAGTTTGAATGGAAAGTTTAAGCTCTATATATGTAGTAGATTTTTTATCAAAAGATATACAATCATAGCGTGTTTTTTTCTCAATGTCAAATCTCTCTCTCTCTCTCTCTCTCTCTCTCTCTCTCTCTCTCTCTCTCTCTCTCTCTCTCTCTCTCTCTCTCTCTTTCAATCTCTGCACTTCCCTTAAGCTTCCATGGCTCCTCGATTGCATCCTACATAGTTTTGCACTCTCCCTATTAGAGAGCGTGATAGATAAAGAATGCTTCAATCCAACAATGATTATTAAGAGCCTTCCACATGTATCCACAAAGGTCTCGCTTGAAGAATTGAATCCAATTACTAGTACTAAAATGCAAATACTTGAGGCCTCATTGCTGCATCTTTCATTGAAGGAAGCCATGGATGAAATATTTCAATCTGTAGAAGATGTGTAAGAGAGTGGTGTTGATGCAACTACTTTGGTCTCATCAAATCCCAAAAAAATCCATGATGAGAATAATATTGGAATTGGATGGTCTACATTTGAAACAAAGTCAACAACCATCATCAATTCATGAATCTATTCAATATGATTCACGAAGGAATTTTGTGTTAAGGCCAAGATGCATCCATTTTTAAAGACCATATTGAAGAGATTCAATGTTGGGATTTCGTCAAAAACTAGAGAAGCTCACGTTTACCAAATGTTGAGGATGCTTCAAATCACTGCAGAGACATTTTTTATAGTTTTGTCTCAAGGATCTTGCTATGTTTTCGAAGGCATGAAGTTATTTAGACCAAACAATCCTCAAGTTACAGCTATGTTTATGCCACTGCCAAAAATATATGCATGCTTTGGATATGGTTTATGAATCTCCATACAAATGTTGTGTTTCACCTACAAATAATTGCATATTTCCTTCAAAGTTTGATGAAGAAAATCCGATTGACAATGTTCTCATAGAAGAGTTTCTCCCATACTTGTTGCAACTTCATGATAGCAAAGATGCACGTGAGTTCATTGGCTCTAATCATTATAGACAGCCCCCAAATTCCAATGACAATGAATACAAAGGTGTCATGAACTATTGGAAAGGTCAAAACTCAAGATGGTATCAAAGGGAGATAACCACAAATAAGCTACCAATTTTTGAGAAGCTAGGAGACCTTTTTGACAAGCAGGCAGAGACTGTAGAGTGCGCAGGTGATGGAGAAGGTAGGAAAGAAGACTACACACACACACACCAACACACATCGAGACACACACACACACAATCGTTACCTTGCAGCAGCCATTCAACGAGCTGCTCTTCTCTTCTTCTTTTTTTTTGAACTATTATCCAAAGTATATTTACAACATAGTATAGTCAGTGTCCAGCCGCCCATAGCACAATGGACATATTCTTTAACATCATATTCTTTAACACTCCCCCTCAAGCTCAGAGTGAGCTTGCATATGATGGATTCCCAATGCTTCACAAAAGTAACAAAACTTCTCCTTTCCAAGAGCTTTTGTGAATATATCCGCAACTTGATCATTTGTCTTCACATACACCAAATCAATCTCATTTGCCAAAACTTTTTCTCTAATGAAGTGATAATGTACCTCAATGTGTTTAGTGCGAGCATGGTAGACTAGATTCTTTGCCAACATGATGCTGCTAATATTGTCACAATATATAATGACACTGTCAAGATAGTCAAAACCAAATTCTACCATAAGCACTCTCAACCATGACTCTTCACATGCTGCCAAAGCTGCTCCACGATATTCAGCTTCTGTACTTGATAATGCTATAGTTGATTGCTTCTTGCTACTCCAACTTATCATGCCATTGCCAATGGAAAATGCATAACCACTTGTAGATCTTCTATCCTGTAAGACCATATGCTGTAGTTCTCTCTGGTCAGCTTCTCTCCAACAATCTGTGTGACTTGAGTTGAACTTTCTGCCATCTTCACTCTCTCAATTTCTTTCAAAGGATTTTGATAAAATTTCGGCAGAGTTTCGTTTGTATTTGGACAATATCTCAAGTGACAATCTCAACCAAAGTGCTCATAAACAGTGACAGAAAATCTCTCACTGCCAAGGGAAAATCCACTGACTCACTTTACCACAGACTGACTCAGTACTATGCATAAATACTCTAAAACAATGTCCACATGGACCTGTATGCAAATGCAATCCATACGCTGTCCTGTACCACATATCCATACATCCACCTTCTTCCCATAGACGTAAACGACATATGAGGTCTTTCGCGGGGCTAATCGGGGGTTCGCTCCAGTACCTAATCCACCTTGCCAAGGTACCAAATATCCCAAGGCAAGGCTTCAAAAAACCTCACTCGACCCTCACAAAGGCTGTAGTTTTCCAAAATACATTGACCGCATATCCATACATAACCACAAAGTACTCAATCTGACAATATAACCGCCTCAACTTCTTCCCACAACCTTTCTTACATCGGCGGCTGTCCATAACGGAACCACAACAACCAAACATAATCTTCGATAACACAATATCATGATGCAAAAGCTCTATGTCGCTCTTCAAAACCTGTGTAAATGCTGAATTCTTCACCTGTAACTTGTAAATCTACTGTCGAGTGTAAAACTCGACATCTCCTATGCTTGTGTGAGCTGGCTGTTTTCTGCAGAAAATTGCAGATTTTGGCAAATCTGAGTATGCCAATGCGTCCGGAATACCCAAAAAGATAAAGATAGACTCCTGGATCACTGTATTCCGAGTTCAGGTGAGGGAGTTATGACCAAAAAACCTCTCTTTTTTTGTTGTTTTCCAGAGCTGCGGAAACCTGTGTATTGACTGTAGCTCCTCAAACTGAGCTCTGATACCACTTTGTAGAGTGCGCAGGTGATGGAGAAGGTAGGAAAGAAGACTACACACACACACCAACACACATCGAAACACACACACACAATCGTTACCCTTCAGCAGCCATTCAATGAGCTACTCTTCTCTTCTTCTTTTTTTTGAACTATTATCCAAAGTATATTTACAACATAGTATAGTCAGTGTCCAGCCGCCCATAGCACAATGGACATTTTCTTTAACATCATATTCTTTAACAGAGACAACTAATCCAAGCAGGAAAAATGAGATTAGAAGGAATCAAATAATAGAAATAATGGCAAAATAAAAAGCCAATATTTTTTTGATGAAGGGAGCACAACTAATCTCCTTAGCAAGGAAGTTGGGTTGTGCCACACCATCATTGAAGTTTGTAACGGCCAAGGCTTTTGTGAAGAAGCTATTAAATGAGGTCAATCTTCTCAAGCACTACGGTACTACCCACTAGAAATCATGTTGAATGTTCAATACATAATTTTGTAAATGATATTTGTAGTTTGATTCAAAACACTCACTGTTCATCATGGTTGCTTGCAGATTTAATCCAAATTATTCTTCAAAGGAGTATTTCATAGGGGATTTGGACCATTTCATTCAGATGAAAGAAGAAACCTCTAAAAAAGACCATGAATTACTTTGCAAAATTTTGTGTACTTGCAGCCAAAAAAATCACAGAAAATTATTCTCTGTATTTGAACTTCTCTTGATATTTCACCGTTGGTTTTTAGACCAGTTGTACTAATGCGTGTATTTTGGGCGAACACTTTTTGGCGAGCGCTTTTCTGGAATTCGACGAGCACATTCTAAAAAGATTCGCTCTCTCTTTAGTCTTAACCATTGATAGTTTAGGATTTGCCCGTTTATTCTCTCTCCTCATCTTCATGCTCTCTCTCTCTCTCTCTCTCTCTCTCTCTCTCTCTCTCTAATATTTCCGTTTCACCGATCTCAACTAATACACATGCACACTCATATGCAAGTACAAAAATACACTCTTTTCAAACATCACGATCCATGATAAGCAATAAGTTTAACAACTAGCGAGACAATGATACAGGCACCCAATCATTTTCAAGAAGCCAATTTAAAGTGTTTACAATCCAAAATAATCCCACTCAAGTTTGTCCTTTTACATCAATTGATTAACAACATTGAAAGACTACTGAAACAACCCATATAAAATTAATTCAAAGCCTTCAAAATAAGTACATGTGAAATAATAAATACATCATAGGAAGGTTAGCGATAGAAGGATGATGGAGCTAGATATGATCCTAGGGGAAACAAGGGTCTTGCCAATGGTAACCGTCCGAAAGCTGTATCTACGGCTAAGGAAGCTCCAACAAACAAGGGTAGCCCCAAAAGAAACAAGAGGTGCTCCAAATGGAGAAGGGGCTACTCTATATGGGTGAGGGTACTAACCAAATGTGGGGATGGTTGCGGGGAATGTGGGGGGGCCTAGAGGGATACACCAAATGTAGAGGACCTTGTAAGAACTATGCCAAATATAGGTTGGATAGTAGTTGCTGCAGCAGATGCATCAAATCTTGGGGGACACTTAGGTTCTGAGGCAAATGTGGGGTTGACTGCTCCATATGCGGGCCACACTACGATGGAGGCTGAGAAAGAGATAGGTGTAGCTGATGTCATGCCGGCCTGACTACTATGAAATGTGCACAAAGGTGGCTCCATTGGAAAAATCTACTCTTCCTCACGTTGTGGCTGCTTAGAATCTCGTGTTCCAGATACCCTTCCAAGCATCAATGACGTGCCTAGCTAGTGCACTAAAAATTGTCGAGTCCATCTCATAGTTGATGCAATGTCTATGCAACACTAGACTTGCCACAATCATGCCATCTGTCAGGAGGAACTCGATCGTAATATAAATGTTACTTCCACAAGTCACTATCCCATTGGTTCCACAAAGGAACTCCACATGTCCCATCCATGTGTGGCATAGTGTGTGTGGGAAAGGCATTACATACCAAACATATGCCACCCAAGATACTCCCTAAGTCCAACCGTCCTGTCTCTGATAGAGAGCCCAAGAATTTTCATAATGAATGGAGGGACATGCACACACCCTTGATTACCACTAGCACTTTGAATAATGACTAAATATGCAAAATCGCATGGCTTACCTATCATTGCATAGCCCATCAAGAGTAGCTCTTGCAACCCTCTTGAGATTAGCATGCACTGCAAGGGTGGCATTGCGCTACATATATTTCTATATGGCCAACATAATATCAATTTCATTGCGCATGCAAAAATAAAGACAAGACTATTGTAGCAGGAGTTTTAGCACACCTGGAGCATTTTCCACGACCACTTTGGCCATATCCGTTGAGAGATTCTACGCAGGTCTACCATGTGATGGTGAAGATGGAGATGACTCATGTGTGGCCTCCCGTGGTCAAGGGGTGAAGGAGAGTGATCGTGATCTCCATTCACTCATAGCATTATGGCTGATCTGTACATGCTTGCTCTCCACCTCTTCATGATCACTATGATTGCTCTCCGCCTCAATCACTGCTCTCTTCTTTGTCTTCCCTTGCCCAGTTGGCAAGGGTGCTGGCTTGTCGGTTGTGGAGCCTGTCTTTGTGTCTTTCTTTGCAGCCAATTGCTTGCTTATGTTGGAAGAGTGTGCATCCTCTGTCTCAACTGTCCTCTTCCACAAATCTCATGCTCCGCTATTGAGAAAGGAAATTTGATTTAGCATACCCATTACCCATTGCATGACAAATCCCAAGAATATATAGTACAATACCTACGTAAAGCTCTTCTCTTCGGGCAGGTACTCCTTGTCAGGGTAATCCAACCACCAGGGTTATTTTTCCCAATCCACCGTTGGTGGCGGGTCATCTGTCCACACATCTGGATATAAGCATGTCTCCTCTCTCTTGAGGACTTGCACCATGCATCACTAGGGTGCTCAAAAATGGGGTAGAGCGTCTCTCCACCATCTGGAAACGATATACAAAAGTGGAAAAAATGTTACATGGCACAAAAGTCCAACTTAAAAAACATGCGTAAAGAGATGAGCACCAAAGTCCAACCTATAAAATATGTGTTGTGTCGTGCAAGCAAAGTGGGACTGGTCTTTGGGCTCGTGTGTGTGATCCATGCATTCCATTTTTTGAAATCTTTGTGAAAGTGCATTTTTCAATAAGTTTTATATGTATATTCCAGTGTGCAACCATGCATTTCTTTGCCTTCAAGTGCAGTTCGGTAACATGTTGGTTTTTGTGACTCCATTTTCTCTACCATCTCAAGCACTCGCTTGCACAAAATAGCAATGTATGCCTAAGAAATAGCAATGCATACCTAAGACTTCTAACAAGCTAATTACCAAAACACAATCACTATTATCACCTTTCTAGTTGCCACCAATACACATGGTACCGAAGCCATTGGATCCAACCCTTCTCAATCAACACTATGTGATTCTCCTTTAAGGTTGAATCGACCCCTTGGAGCATGTCAATTAAAAGGCACTTTTTGGCAAAATGAATCGATATTCTATATTTATGAGGTCATAATCTTAATCACTCCACAAATGACCAACGAAAAAAACTTAGCTTACTCTTCTGTGCTGATTTGCACCCCTGCGACCTCGAACACTCTAGATGGTATCATTGTTGTGTTCCTCTTGTTCCAACTGGTATATGCTATGCACTTCTAAAAGAATTTGTTACCATTTTTTTGGATTTGCAATTGTCGCTATTTCAAGGCCTTTGCGAGAGAAATGTTGCTCCGTTTGAGAAAGTGCAAAGGCAATACTCTTCTCATGCACTTTCGGTACCAAATTGTAATCAAAGCTCCCTTTTTGTGGTAGACCTTCTATCTTGCTGTTGTAGAAAGCGTCAAAATCTTCCTAACGATTGAAAAACATGCATTCAAAACATGTACAAGGTCCACACATGCTCATTTTATATTGCTTTCAACACATACCTTCCAAATGAGTTGAGAAAGGAGAGCCATGGGCAACTTGAGCCACTTTGATTTCTTTGATCGCGGAAAATGCAATGCCCTTTCCACTGCCAATCTCGCTCTCTCAAATTTTTTCCCAAGGAGTGACGTTGCATCAGTTGTCCCTAACTTTTGCATCATAAATATATCGTGTGATGTGAAGGGACTGATATCCTCATAGCCCAAGCAAACACTCGTACGTAAAACAATATTCCCAATAAACTAACATGCAAACAAATTCATAAGAACCAATCAAGTGTACATGTTTATCATGGCTAAAACCAATAGGAATTTCACTTTCTCTTCTAGTTTGAACCTCGTTTGAACTCTACAAGCACACACTCCATGCGGGATGCCTCTTCCACACGGATTTCATTTTCATTCATCCAATGTATCCATGCCTCCAATCTATTTCGTCTCAGACCACAAAATATCTCTCAACCATATGACTAAGCTCGGGGATGAGACGAAGCTTTTCATATAGATCATATTACATCGCAAGATCTCGAGCAAAATGGTCGTGACGAATAAAACGGACGATGTCTTTGCCGACGATCCGCTCACTCACAATAAACCTTGCTATGGTTGGTTGGTAACCTTTATCTACAATGGAAAATTGCAAATCCATTTCTTGATCATCATGTGCGCAATTGGCAGGGTTCAAAAGTAGACAACAAAGAGATAAGTGTGGAAATTTGCTATGGTACAAATCTCTATGAGTGTCTATCCAACCCAAAGATATGTGCTTGTCGACCACATTTCCAAAGAAATCATTGTTGATGTCATCTACTACGGATGCAGCTTCCCCTCAAGGATCCATGCCTCCACTTGATGGTTCAATTCTAGCTCCACCGGTCACAACGGACATGACACGGTCTACGAAACTAGCCGCTTTAGATTGATCACTTTCTTGGGTGGTTTACGGAGGTACTTCTTGTGTACCATTAGTGGGAATCTCATGTGACACCACTTTTGGATTGATTTTGGGTCCTCATAGTGAGAGAGAAACAGCTTGATAAATAAAGACAGTTTTAGAGAAAGAGGGAAAATTGAAGAGCTTATATGAAATAAATATATTGAGTAGGAGTGAGAGATGAAGCTGACAATAGATTGAGAGAAAGAGGGAGAGTTGGAGCTTGAGGAAAAATAGAGATATTAAGAGACAGAGAGAAAGATGGAGCTTGAGAAAGAGAGAGAGAGAAAGATGAAGAACAAATGACCTACATCCTTATTTATAACCCTTTCCAAAAGTTTAAATTAAAAAAATCATTTTATGAATATATATATTTTAAAAGAATAATTTGTGTGTGTACGTGTGTTTGTGTGTGTGCACGTCCGTATGTGTGTGTGTGTGTGTGTGTGTGTGTGTGTGCACGTCTGTGCAAATGGCCACACGTCGCCTTTATGCGGTGGCACGTGGCCACACGCCACCCCATAAAGGTGGAAACCCACAAGCCACTTGTCCCAACTTTATGGGGTGGCATGTGGAAGGCCATGCGTCCACGCCACTCGAGGTGCATGGCGCATGGCCTACCATACGCCACCCCATAAAGGTGGGGCGAGTGGAAACTAGCCCCCCACTGACGGGCCTACATGGCCACTGTGCATGGCCACGTAGGCCCGCCATATGGGGGGCCAGTTGCCATCTGTCCACTGGTCTTGGCCATGGCATGTGGTCAAGAGATGGTCACATGTGGCCCCCATGGGGGCCACATGTGACCGTCTCTTGACCACACCAATGGTCGATGGTCGGTGATACACATGGCCTGTGCCACTAGTCTAGGGAGTGGCACATGGCCATGGTCCATGGCCACGTGCCATGGTGTGTGTGTGTGTGTGTGTGTGCGCACACACACACACACACAGTCATACACACGCATACACTTGGGAGGGTTTATGTGAATAATAATAATAGAAAAAGTAATATTAAAATGATAAGATTATTGTAATTTTTAAAATATTGTGAAAATTTTTATATTTTTTTAAAAAATTAAAAATTATTTTTTAATAACAATTACATTAAATTACAAAAAATATATCAATTTAAAAATAACAACAACTAGTTTGTTATACGTGGATATATAAAGAACTTCAAATTAATGATAATACATTGTTTTTAATCTTCCTAAAAAAAATTGTTTTCTTTTTATGGCTTGCTCTTTGGTGATTCCTAATGAAGAGACCACCTATCCTTTTTACAATGGCAAATTAATAATAACTGAATCTTTCTTAATGGAGAAAATTCATCTAATGCAATTTAGAGCTATAATGATGTGACAGAAGTAGGAGATATAGAAATGCCTATGCCTCTTGAGAGGACATTAAATCACTTGGGTGAAGGGACCTTTGTATTAGATGAGCAACTTTCACATAAATACAAAGTGAATGTAAGTTATGTTGAGCATCCTGTAGGTTCACTCGCTACGAATCCCATTGCGATAATAGTTAGTCCTCTCATCAGGTCAGCTGATCAAAAGAAAATTGTAGATCTAAGTAGTTTGCCTCAAGTTTCTCTCTCTAATAGCTTTAAGAGGAGTACTTGGTAAAAGCTTTTCCAAGCCGAGAAAACGGGCACCTTAACAAGGCTTTTGATGCAAATACAACAGGTGGAGCAGGTTTCAAAAATTCCAAGAGCCTACAATGGAGGTCTTGTTTTTGAATTTTCTCCTACCATGGGGAAGGTGCACCATATGGATGCAATGGAGCATATGTATGATCCTCATTTGTACTCAAAGCCTCAAACATCCAATATAGTTTTCCCTGGAGTGGTATGTCTTAGTCGTTGTCTGGGGTCTTTGAAGTGCATGAATGAACAATGTACCTGCTTGGTCAATTATCATAGTGCCAATACAAGCCATTTTCTTTTTTCATTGCATCATGTGAGTGTGTAGTATACTATGTCATGCAAGCAGATGAGACATTCGACTCATGATTCATAGTGGCACACATAGGACATGATGTGTGTAGCGGTGTATCCAAGACACAGATAGACAACACCAAAATGATGGTGCAAAGGATTTTGACCGTGGACCCACACATAAGAGACATGAAGGTTCAAATGTGCTTAGCAAAGAAAATTATCGATTTGAAGGGGTACATTGCTTCCTTCAAATGAAAAGGTGATATTATTGTCTTTGAGGATATGAATGCCCGCATAGAACATTGCAACATGATACACAACTATTTAATATGCCATACATTTCAATGGAGTTTAAGGAAGTTAACTTGTATGATCGTAATTCAATGGATGAGAAAGTTTTGGATCACTATGGAAAGCTACTTCTATAGATGTGCAATGGTGTATTTTTATGGAGTGGAACAGATGGATTTAAATATAGAGAACACAATGTGATTAGTGTGATTGACTATATACTACTCTTTGAAGCCATTAAGATTTTTAACTTGGCCAATGAAACTTGTAACTCAAACCGCCCAAGTTTATGTATTGACATCACATAATATGGAGAATAACTAAAAATCTCAACCAAAGTGAAGAAAAATTATCTCTTTGTATAGATTTCAAACAAGCATTGATGTATATTGAAATGGTTGAGAATAAGTTATGGATGAAAAATTTCCAACATAATGCACATGAAAAGATTTCAAGAAAGTTACTTGTTCTTGCGCCAAATAATTCTTTGCCAGAAAGCATATCAAAGGTGTCAATAAAGGTAGATAACGTAAAAGGTGTTTTGATAAAGAGTGTCAAAATACTTGAAAATAAGGACTATAAATCTAGATGCAAATAAAGATATCAAAGTCATTTGGATGCATAGAAGGCACTAATTCAAAAGACGAGAAGAATATGTGAAGTGAATTAACAATTTTTTCGAGGCCAAGAAAAGCATGTACATGTGAAATATTTTGGAGAGACCTAAAGGGCAAGCGAGTTGAGAGTTTTTGTAACTTGAGTTTGATGGATTTGTACAGGTGTATGCAATGGGCTTAAAAAGTTTGCTACTCACAGAGTGAGATACCTTCAAGGGATCAAACCCGAAATGATTGAATGGATGGGAGAGTCATGACATCATTAGATGTGTGATATGTTCAAACTTGCACTTCCATTATGGAATGCCTTATGATAAGATCACCAATTGGGTCAAGCTTTTTCATAAAGGAGGGGATGTACATATTGTAAATAGTTGTTGGACTATAATGATTGGGTCTCTTATGAAAAAGTTAGTTGGGTGAATAATGGAGATAAGATTGAGTGAATACATTGAAAAGATTGGCAATCATGCAAAAAGACAAGCGAGCTTCTGTAAACGTCATCATAACATTGATCATCTTGTCACTCTTTGTATTCCCATCATTACAAGAGCCCGCTTGAATTCTAACGTCAAATTACCGGCGTCAATGACGGGCATTGGTATATGTGTAGGTAAATCTGGAGGGAGATTAACTTTTGAAAAGAATTAATATTTGATTTTTTTACTCATGTACTAGCAGCTATTTTGGCGCCTCTATCAAGGCACTTTTTCGACACCTGTACCGAACTTTTTTTCGACGTCCTTATCGACGCCTGTACCGGCGGACCCTACAAAAAACGGAGGATTTCTAATCAATGAGCAAAGAAAACCGAGCGAAGCCAAAATTTGAGCAATACCCTTGACAAAGTGATGCAAGAGCATGGTATATTGAAGAAAATAAAGTGCCACTGCATGTAGATATATAAGGTCCTCTGCGCTTTCATCCAAAATCCTTTTTCTCATCAACCAAACCTTGGCTGCTCTTAAAATTCTTGCCTTGCATTAAATGGGCAAAATACATATATACCGACTAGCAAAAAACATTGCATGTTAGAATCTTCTAGAAGTGCAAAGGCTTTAGGGGTTGACCAGATGGATCTTTTTTTAAAAAGCTATTGGGCATGTTTTCTTTACTTGGACATGTAGGCCAAGTTCTTTTTCTTGCGGGCTAGCGATGGCAATCAACTTCAAGGGATCCTGGACAAGCATCCAACTTCCTTTCACTTTTCTTGGGCTTGCAAATACATGCCATACAAGCAGTTGCACCGTGAGAGAGAGAGAGAGAGAGAGAGAGAGAGAGAGAGAGAGAGAGAATTATATTCCCTTCCTATCATGACAAGGCTCATTGTTGGTTCTCCTTGATGCCGTGCAATGAGCTTGCCAAGTAGCATGTGGATCCTCTATTATAGCAAAGTATCCCAATTTCAATGCCTCTCTCTTGCATTAAGGTGCAGACCCTTCTTGCATGTATATTTTATCGACCCTCCTTGACATGCCACATAATAGATGCCAATGGTGCAGCTGTCATGGAGGTCTTCCTTGAAAACTTGGATGTTACAAAACCTGCAGTGGATGTTCAACCCATCCACTACTTTCTCTCTTTGTCAAAATCCTAACTGTAGCTCATGATTCTGGCAAACAAGCCAAAAGTACTAATAAATTTTTTTTAATTAAAAAATATAAAGAATGTTCAATGTAGGGAGATACACTGCTCTCTCTTTCTCTCTTGGAAAATCTTGGCGGTAGGTCCTCATTATAAACTAGCTCCTATTGGCTCGTTTCAATTTTAATACCCAGAATCTATCAAGATTCCTCTCTCCCTTTCTTTGCACAGGCATGATTAAAGTTGTCTTGCCGCGTCAGCGGCCAAAGCAAAACCGCTAACCAACTCGCTCCAAAGGCAGTCGCCCTTACCATCCTCCTTTGCTAGCCCTGATCTGTGGAGGGTATGCTTGCCTTATGCGAGAGAGGGAGAGGGTGAGAAGGATCCCATACAGCTGATCGTATCCAGCGAGTGTCCCCATTGTCGTGCTTGCTCATGGCACAGGGATGGCGCAGGGCAGCCCTACGCAACCCGTCCCCCTGCCATCCTCCTGCCCGCTACCTTTTGAAGGATGAGCAACCTCGACTGTAGACATGCTGTTGTAGACGAATTTTAAGCCCATTGCATACACCTGTACAATCTCATCAAACTCAAGTTACAAAAAACTCTCAACTCGCTTGCCCTTTAGTCTCTCCAAAATAGTTCACATGTACATGCTTTTCTTGGCCTCGAAAAAATAAAGTGTTAATTCACTTCACATATTCTTCTCGTCTTTTGAATTAGTGCCTTCTATGCATAAAAATGACTTTGATATCTTTATTTGCATCTAGATTTATAGTCCTTATTTTCAAGTATTTTGACACTCTTATCAAAACACATTCGTACGTTATCTACCTTTATTGACACCATTGATTTGTTTCTGGCAAGAATTATTGGGCAGAACAAGTACTTTCTTGAATTCTTTTCATGTGCATTATGTTGGAAATTTTTATCCAGACTTATTTCTACAAACCATTTCAATATACATCAATGCTTGTTTGAAATCTATACAATGAGATAATTTTCTTCACTTTGGTTGAGATTTTTTATTACTCCAGATTATGTGATGTCAATACATAAACTTGGGCGGTTTGAGTTTACAAGTTTCATTGGCAAGTTAAAAATCTTAATGGGAGCTTCAAAGAAGTAATATATAGTCAATACACTAATAACATTGTGTTCTCTATATTTTAATCATCTGTTCCTCTCCATAAAAGATACACCATTGCACATCTATAGAAGTAGTTTCCATAGTGATCAAAACATTCTCATCCCTTGAATTACGATCATACAAGTAACTTCCTATAAACTCCATGGAAAAATGATGGCATTTAAATAGTTGTGTATCATGTTGCAATGTTCTATGCGGGCATTCATATCCTCAAAGACAATAATATCACCTTTTTCATTTGAGAAAGCATGTACCCTTCAAATCGATTAATTTCTTTGCTAAGCACATTTGAACCTTCATGTCACTCCCTTATGTGTGGGTCCACGGTCAAATCCTTTGATCACCATCATTTTGGTGTTGTTATCTGTGTCTTGGATACACCGCTACACCACATCATGTCCTATGTTTTGTGTGCCACTATGAATCATGAGTCGAATGTCTATCGCTTGGCATGACATTGTATACTACACCTCACATGAATGCAATGAAAAAAGAAAATGGCTTGTTTGGCACTATGATAATTGACAAGCAGGTACATTGTCATTCATGCACTTCAAAGACCCCAGACAACGACTAAGAACTACCACTCCAGGGGAAAACTATATTGGATGTTTGAGGCTTTGTTACAAATGAGGAATCATAATATGCTCCATTGCATCCATTGGTGCACCTTTCCCCCATTTGGTAGGAGAAAATTCAAAAACAAGACCCTCATTGTAGGCTCTTGGAATTTTTGTAAACCTGCTCACCTGTTGTATTTGCATCAAAAGCCTTGTTAAGGTGCCCGTTTTCTCGGCTTGGAAAGCTTTTACCAAGTACTCCTCTAAAGCTATTAGAGAGAGAAACTTGAGGCAAACTACTTAGATCTACAATTTTCTTTTGATCAGCTGACCTGGTGAGAGGACTAAACTATTATCGCAATGGGATTCGTAGCGAGTGAACCTAATGGATGCTCAACATAACTTACATTTACTTTGATTTATGTGAAAGTTGCTCATTAATACATAAGGTCCCTTCACCAAGTGATTTTAATGTCCTCTCAAGAGGCATATGGCATTTCTATATCTCCTACTTCTGTCACATCATTATAGCTCTAAATTGCATTAGATGAATTTTCTCCATTAGAAAGATTCAGTTATTATTAATTTTGCCATTGTAAAAAAGGATAGGTGGTCTCTTCATTAGGAATCACCAAAGAGCAAGCCATAAAAAGAAATAAATTTTTTTTAGGAAGATTAAAAACAATGTATTATCATTAATTTGATGTTCTTTATATATCCACGTATAAACAAACTAGTTGTTGTTATTTTTAAATTGATATATTTTTTGTAATTTAATGTAATTGTTATTTAAAAAGAGTTTGTAAATTTTTTAAAAAATATAAAAATTTTCACAATATTTTAATAATTACAAAATCTTATCATTTTAATATTACTTTTCTATTATTATTATTACTAAAACCCTCCAGTGTTGCGTGTGTATGTTGTGTGTCTGTGAGTGGCGCACACACACACTCACCACACCACCATGGCAGTGGCCATGGACCATGGCCAGTGCCACTTCCCTAGACTAGTGGCACAGGCCATGTGATCACCGACCATCGACCATTGGTGAGGGTCAAGAGACGGTCAAATGTGGCCCCCATGGGGGCCACATGTGACATCTCTTGACCACAGCCAGGGCCAAGACCAGTGGACAGATGGCAAACTGGCCCCCCATATGGCGGGCCTACTGGCCAGGCCACAGTGGCATGTAGGCCCGTCAGTGGGGGCTGGGGGCTAGTTTCCACTCGCCCCACCTTTATTGTGTGGCGTATGGTAGGCCTGCGCCATGCACCTCGAGTGGCGTGGACGCATGGCCTTCCACATGCCACCCCATAAAGTTGGGACAAGTGGCTTGTGGGTTTCCACCTTTATGGGGTGGCGTGTGGCCACGTGCCACCGCATAAAGGCGACGTGTGGCCATTTGCACAGACGTGCACACACACACACACACACACACACACAACACATACGGACGTGCACACACACAAACACCGTACACACACAAATTATTCTTTTTAAAATATTTATATTCATAAAATGATTTTTTTAATTTAAACTTTTGGAAAGGGTTATAAATAAGGATGTAGGTCATTGGTTTCTCATCTTTCTCTCTCTCTCTTTCTCAAGCTCCATCTTTCTCTCTGTCTCTTATTATCTCTATTTTTTCCTCAAGCTCCAACCTCCCTCTTTCTCTCAATCTATTGTCAGCTTCATCTCTCACTCCTACTCAATATTTTTATTTCATATAAGCTCTTCAATTTTTCCCTCTTTCTCTAAAAATGTCTTTATTATCAAGCTGTTTCTCTCTCACTATGAGGACCCAAAATCAATCAAAAAGTGGTGTCACATGAGATTCCCACTAAAGGTACACAAGAAGTACCTCCGTAAACCACCCAAGAAAGTGATCAATCTCTAAGCGGCTAGTTTCGTAGACCGTGTCATGTCCGTTGTGACCGGTGGAGCTAGAATTTGAACCATCAAGTGGAGGATGGATCCTTGAGGGGAAGCTGCATCCGTAGTAGATGACATCAACAATGAATTTCTTGGGAAATTTGGTCGACAAGCACATATCTTTGGGTTGGATAGACATCATGAGATTTGTACCATAGCAAATTTCCACACTTATCTCTTTGTTGTCTACTTTTGAAACCTGCCATATTGCGCACATGATGACAAGAAATGGATTTGCAATTTTCCATTGTAGATAAAGGTTACCAACCAAACCATAGCAAGGTTTATTGTGAGGTGAGCGTCATATTGAAGCATACCCGCAGAGTGAATTTTGGGCACACGCACCCTATCAAAGTTATCAAAGTTTCCATACTTGAGAGCTTTTGCTAACATGATCATTCTGTCTGCTCTAAAGTTGAAGGTTACAAGTGCATTACCATCAACAATTGGACCAACAGATTTGCCATTTTTGTCCACAATCACAAATGGGGGACAGTATTGCTCATTGAATTTTTGAATATCTGCCTTCAATTGCGTTAGAGCTTCTATACCACTCTTGAACTTGTGAGGAGCTTCTCCCAGAACTTGTGCATCCCAGCCTCTTTTTACCACATTCCAGTCATTCTATTTCCCAACAAAACTAACTCTTCAAAGACTGCCATTGCAGACCAAATCAACCTGAAACAATCAACATTGACAATTCCTATTGCATCCTGTCTTGTGTATCATTGCTTTGTTAAGAGCCTTGTACGTCCAAAAAAAGATCAAGCCATGCAAGTATAGTGTTCTTTGTTTGGGTGCAATTGTGCAATGTCATTTTTCCCTCATGTTATCAAAATGCATCTGACCCTCATCGACTAAACCTGAGTGGCTACATGCATAAAGCACATTGACATAAGTGATTGCATTGGGGGAAATGCCATCTTGCTGCATGCATTGAAAACAGTCCAAAGCTTCGTTGGCCCGCCCTTGCTAGGCATATCCTCTTATAAGTGCAGTCCAAGAAACTACATTTGGGGAGAAACCCTCCCTCCGCATTCGCCGAAAACACCCCTTAGCTTCCTGGTCCTGCCCCTGTCGGGCATATCCTATAATCAGTGAATTCCAAGAGACTTCATTCCGAACAGAAAGTTGGTCAAGAACTTGTTGTGCTTTCAAAAGTACACCACACTTGGGATACATGTCAATGAAAGCATTGCCAACCACGACATCTTTTTGTAACAGCCCCTGCCTAACAATCTCATCAAAACTCTGCTTGCCCATGATAGCGTTTTGCATAATGCCACATGCCTTCAAAACACAAGCATAGGTGACCGCATCCGGAGAGAAGCCCTCACTTTGCATCCGATGAAAACAACCAAGCACTTCCAGGCCCTGATCTTGTTGGGCATATCCTGCAATCAATGCATTCCAAGAGACTGCATCCCGGACATAAAGCTCGTCAAGAACTTGTTGTGCTTTGGAAAGTACACTACACTTGGCATACATGTCAATCAAAGCATTACCAAGCACGACAGTTTTTTGCAACAGCCCCCGACTAACAAGCTCATCATGAATTTGTTTTCCTGTGTCGATGTCTTTCAAAGTGCCACATGCCTTCAAAATGCAAGCATAGGTAACTGCATCTGGAGAGAAGCCCTCGATTCACATCTGGTGGAAACATCCCAATGCTTCTTCGCCCTGCCCCTGTTGGGCATAACTAGAATCAATGCATTCCAAGAGACCGCATGTCGATCAGGAAGCTAAGAACTTGTTGAGCTTTCAAAAGTACACGAGCATTGCCAAGCCCTGATTGACAATCTCATCGTGAATTTTTTTGCCCATATCAATGTCTCGCATAATGCCACATGCCTTCAAAATGCAAGCATAGGTGAATGCATATGGAGAGAAACCCTCACTTCGCATACAATGGAAACAATTCAAAGCTTCCATTGTTGGGCATATCCTACAGTTAATGCAGTCCAAGAGATGACATCTCGGTTGGGAAGCTCGTCCAGAACTTCTTGTGCTTTCCAAAGTATACCACAATTAGTATACATGTATACCTACGCATTGCCAAGCATGACATTCTTCTCCAACCCTCTGACTAACAATCTTGTCATGAATGTGTTTGCCCAGATCAACGTCTTGAATAATACTGCATGCCTTCAAGGCACAAGCATAGGTGACCGCATCTGGAGAGAGGCCCTCGCTTGATGAGAAAAATGAAAAACACTGAAGGCACTGCTACAGATTGACATCCGAGGGAGTGGATACTGGTCGTGTACATGCCATGTTCTTGTCATGCTCGCATGACTTGTGGCAGGATGGTTAAAAGCAGTAAAGGTTATGCAAGTTAGTAACAATGCGCACAGACAATGGCCTCAACACTTTGCATATGGAGGGCAAGTTACTAACAATGTGGTAGATATGATGTGGCATCGACAATGGCCTCAACAGTTTGCATATGGAGGGGAATCAATGATGCCAAAGGAGATAAGGAACAATGCTCGTCCTTGTCTCGCCTCTGGTGGCCTGCAAATATGCAATGCGGCAGGGACCAAAGATCTCTCTGGCGCAAGTAGCCCTTATCCGCTGGTTGCAATGTAGGCATTTGGCTTTTATGCAATCCTCCCGTTTACCTTCTAGTGCTGTGGATGGAGAGGCAGGTATGGTTGACTATGAGCTTGGCTCCACGGAAGCTTTGTATGTTGTACCTACCCCACTCGCCTCTTTCAATCTTGAGGTGTCACGTGTGCTGGTACACCCTATGCCATGAGTTAAGCAATCCCTTGTGTAATTTCCTGCCCACAATGACATCATGGAAAGGTTTACATGTGAAGACATGAAGAAATGTCCTTGTATGATGAAGCGCTCTCCCTGTAATACATTCAATCATCCCTTGGGTGATCATGTGCTCTTCATCTTTTGTTACATGTATGATCTTCTGTTATCATCTTCAACAACATGAAAACAACCCAGAGCTTCATGACCCTACCCATGTCGGGTATAAGTGCAGTCCAACCGATCGAATTGATGTGATTGCAACTTGCGAATCGCTTACTTCTGAGACCTGCGAACTGCTTGTGGAGAAGATCAAATTGCTACCAAGTGAATAAAATAAACTTAGTTTTTTTAGAGCTTTTCAACGCTGGTTTTTTTTTTTTGAAAAAAAAGAGGAGCCACGTGGCCCAACGACAGGCCAGGGATTTGGAATTTCCCACTACGTTAACGAAGTAAAGAATGCATACACACACATTGAGAGAGGAAAAGAAAGAGAGAGAGAGAGAGAGAGAGAGAGAGAGAGAGAGAGAGAGAGAGAGAGAGAGAGAGAGAGAGAGAGAGAGAGAGAGAGAGAGAGAGAGAGAGAGAGAGAGAGAGAGAGAGAGAGAGAGAGAATGAGAGAGAGAGAGAGATATATATAAAATACACACACACACAGACGAGAAAACAAAGAGAAAGAGAAAGAGGGAGAAAGAGAGAGAATAAAAAACCAAAGAGAGAGAGAGGGGGGGAGAAGACAAAAGAGAGAGGTAAGAGAAGAAAACAAAGAGAGAGAGAGAGATTAGGTTATGTCATAAAATCTAATATCTAATGTTAGACCTACTCCTCTACTCTCTATAATTAACCACTTTGAGCCGTGGGTGTAGATACTTAAGAGCCGATTTTCAAAGGCTAAGAGGAGTGGCAACTAAGGTTTTGTATTGCCAAAGCATACACTAAGTATAAACATAAATTTTGTTAACATGGCTGACAATAATCAAGAGAGTAGAATGAACATTGATAGCTTTGATTTTGCACATGAAGGTGCTAATGATGATGCTCCCATGTTTGTGAATTATCTCGTCACTAGGTTGCAACAAGCTATGGGCAACCCTGTTTTGCAAGCCGAAGTTACTCAACAACTTCGTGCTTATGGAATTTCCCTTCCTCTCCCAGAGGAGAGAGATCTTAGGAGGCCTCTTGAAGAGACCCCCAAAAGAATACTCTCTCCCATTCGAGAGGAGGAATCCAAAGAGAAAGAAAGCAATGACAGTCTAAGTTCTTCTGAAGATGTGGCTCCACGAAGACGGCGGTCTAGACGATCGCCTACTCCTCCCAAGAGGAAAACATCAACCTATAGTCCTTCTCCTCATTACTCTGAAAGGCAAGAGAGGAAACAAAGGAAGAAAAGGGATAGGAAGAGGTCACCCTCTTCTCCTTCTTCTTCACCTTCCTCCTCTTCCGATGAAAGTTATGGCTATTCTCCTAGAGAATACAAGAGGGGAGGACATCACAAATCATTTCCTGCATGGCGAAGGTCACAAAAGCTAAAGAAGTTCAAGGAGGGAGGAAAGAGTATCTCTTTTCTCACCTACGATGGCACCTTTGGTGCTACTGACAAAGTGTTGGCCTTCATCCAGCAATTTGATGCGGCCTTTGGGGACGAGGGCTTCACAGAGTCCTCCAAGCTACGCCATGTAGCTATGCACTTCCAAAAATCAGCTCGTCAATGGTGGGCTAGCCTTCGTGGCAATGGAGAAGCCCCAAAGACATGGAAAACTCTACGAGTTTCTATCATGAAGCAATTTCTTCCAAGTGATACTAAAGATAAAGTTCTTACCAAATTGCGCGGCTTGAAGCTTCTCTCTCATGAGTCTATCAACAAGTATGTAGACAAGTTTTGGGATTTACATCTCAAAGCTACTGTCTTTCAAAAGATAGACTGTGCCGAGAAAAGACAGCAATTTTGTGCGGGATTACTTGAAGAGATGGCCGAATACATCAACTCTCAACGGCCCGGTACTATTACCGAAGTAATCCATCACACCATGGTTGCTTCATGCATCAATTTCCATCAAGGGGCTAGACGTAATGTCAAGCCCATGGAAAAAAAAGATAAAAATGATGCAAAGGGGAAATCCAATGCTCAAAATAATTCTCAAGGCACTTCCAACAACAACAACAACAACAACAACAACAACAATCGGTCCAAGGAGAAGGGAGTTTACAAAGGTAAAAACAAACTCTCTCCTGAAGAGCTTGAAGCTTTTGGCAAGGACCATAAATGTTTCAAGTGTGGGGAGCAAGGACATGGCTATCGTTCTTGCCCCAAGAAGAATACTCGCAATGAGACTCCTAGGGCTTCCACCATCGAAGCTCCAAAAGAGGATGCTCATTGCAAAGGATCATCGCTCTCCTATGCTTCGGGAAAGGTAAGAGAGCATGATGCCTTCATCTTGTTTGACCCTGGCTCTACTCTCAACTTCATATCAATAGAGTTGGCCACCAAGTTGGGCATTCAAGCTTTTGAGATGGGAGATATAGTAACAGCTAATGTAGCTTTCAAGGGACAACAAGCCTCCGTTACTCCCTTGATTGGGAAGTTGAGGCTTCATGTCCAAATCTATGTCGACAAAGAAGACTTCTTCATCTCTCCTCTCCAACATCAGGATATTATCCTAGGGGCACCATGGTTTGATCGCATGGCTGCCAACATGAAGTTCCCTGAAAGGAGAATTTACTTCACCTACAGGGGAAAGAACATGTATATAGATGCTAGTGAGCGTGGTCGCACTATTCCACTTGTAAATCCTCTTTCTTTTGATAAATCAATGAAGAGCTCAGTTTCTGCGTACATGATTTATGTCAAAGAGTCTCTAAAAGCTAATAATGTTTTATCAAATGAAAATTATAGGAATCAAGAAGAGTTAGACTTGTCTACTTTTCTAAAAGGATTCCAAGATGTGTTCATCGATGATATCCCTATGGACCTACCTCCAAAACGAGGGGATGATGACCATCGTATTGAGCTCCTTCCAGGAAGCTCACCACCTAACAAACCTCCTTATCGAGTTTCACAAGCTCAACAAGAGGAGATTATGAGGCAAGTACAAGAATTGGTAGACAAAGGGATGGTGAGGCCTAGTTCCTCTCCCTTTTGTTCTCCAGTCCTGTTAGTGCAAAAGAAAGATGGTACGTACCATATGTGTGTGGACTATCGAGCACTAAACCATATTACTATCAAAAACAAATTTCCCGTGCCTCGGGTAGAAGATCTGTTTGATAAGCTACAAGGCTCTACCTACTTCAGTAGGATTGACCTTAAGAGTGGCTATCATCAAATAAGGATAGTGGATGAAGATATCCTAAAGACCGCGTTTCGCACAACATTTGGTCTTTATGAATATCTAGTCATGCCTTTTGGCTTGACTAATGCACCAGCTACTTTCAATCGTCTCATGGAGAAAATTTTTAGACCATATCGTAAATTCACTAGAGTGTTCTTTGATGATATCATCATCTACTCCAAATCTTTGGAGGAACATAAGCAACATCTCCAAGTGATTTTTCAAGCCTTGAGGGAAAACAAACTTTTTCTCAACCAAAAGAAAAGTGAATTCTTCCTTCAAGAGATTCAATATCTAGGTCATATTATCTCTCACGATGGTATTCGTATCGATCCATCAAAGTTAGAGGTAATAAAATCATGGCCTAACCCAAGGAACCTACATGAGCTAAGAAGCTTTATTGGTATGTGTGCATACTATAGACGCTTCATAGCAAAATTCTCTCAAGTAGTAGGACCACTTCACGACTTAACAAAGAAGAACATTAAGTTTGTATGGACTGTTAAGGAGCAAAATGCTTTTGAAAAACTCAAAGAGAAGCTTACTTCCCAACCAGTCCTCGTGCTTCCGGATCTCTCAAAGCCATTTGAGGTCCAATGTGATGCGTGTGGTGATTGCCTTGGAGCGGTTTTGCTTCAAGAAGGGCATGCCATAGCATATGAGAGTCGAAGGCTCAATAGTGATGAATGAGTCTTGGGAATTTATGAGAAAGAGCTTTTAGCTGTTCTACATGCCCTAGACACATGGAAGCACTACTTATTGGGGACTCCATTTATCCTACGAACCGACCACCAAAGTCTCAAGTATTTCATGACGCAAACCAAACTTTCCGACAAACAAATGAGGTGGGAAAATTTTCTTTCGCAATTTAATTTCCATATTGCTCACATAGCTGGTAAGCACAATCAAGTTGCCGATGCACTTTCACGACGACCAAAAGTTAATGCGGTGTCTATAGCTACTCACAATGATCTATCCTCTATGATAGATGAGTATGCTACTGACCCTGACTTTAGAGACATAATGTCAGCCCTTGCTTTGGGGAAGAAAGAGGAACCATTCACCTTGCAGGATGGTTATCTTCTCCACGGCAATAGGCTATGTGTTACCCATTCCCTTCGTGAGAAGGTTATGTATGAATCCCATGCTCCTCCATATGCAGGGCATAGAGGTATTCAACCTACTCTCCGAGGAGTAGAGACGTATTTCTATTGGCCTACCATGAAAGTGGACATACAAGAGTATGTTTCAAAATGTGTAGTATGCCAAAAGACCAAGTATGATAGAGGGAAGCAACCTGGATTACTCCAGCCATTGCCTATTCCAAATTCACCATGGGAGAGTATATCCATGGATTTCATCTTTGGATTACCCAAATCTATCCATGGGAATACAGGAATATGGACAATAGTGGACAGGTTTAGCAAGCAAGCACATTTTATTCCTGTCAAAAAGACTATTAAGGCACATCAAATGGCAACTCTCTTCATATCTCAGATTTTTAAGCACCATGGATTACCCACACCCATCGTGTCAGATAGAGATCCTAGAATGACCAGTAATTTCTGGAAAGGTCTCTTTGAAAATCTAGGAACAAGATTGAATTTCTCTTCGGCCTATCACCCACAAACGGATGTCCAAAGTGAGATAGCCAATCTTACGATACTCGATCTACTCAAGATTTATGTTACCGAAGTAGATCAACGCTCACAATGGGAAAAGTATTTACCTCTAGTAGAGTATGCCTACAATAATACTGTACATACTTCTACGGGGAAAGCACCTTTCGAGATCATAGAGGGAAGACCTAAAAGTCCCTTGCTACTCAAAGTACATGGGAAGATCTTCGCCGCCGATGAGTATAGCCGTGACCTACAAGAATCTTTTCAAAAGATTAGGGAGGCTATAGCCATCTCTCAACAAAGGCAAAAAGCTGCTGCTGATAAGCACAGAAGAGCCTTAATGTTCAAAGAAAATGATTGGGTCTTACTCAAGTTTCCTAAGGCTCGATTAAGGCAAACGACGGGCAAAAATCCTACGGGCCATCAAAAGTATTATGCTAAACTAGCAAAAAGATACTATGGTCCTTTCCAAATCTTGAAGCCTATCAATGAGACGGCTTATCAACTCAAGTTGCCCAACCATTGGCTTATACACAATGCCTTTCATGTAAGCCTACTTAAGCCCTACAAAGGAGAGCCACCAATTGAACCAATTATTGAAGACCCTCCCGAAGTTGAAGACCAAGAAGAGGTGCTACAACCCGAAGCTGTCCTTTGGCATGAAGACAAGGTACTACGACATGGTAAGATAATCCGACGATATCTTATTAAGTTAAAAAATTATCCTTTTGAAGATGCTAAATCGATGCAAGGAGTACAACTTAAGGATAGTATGAACCTTGTCAATGCTTACAATGCTACATTAGAGTAAGCAAATGTACAATTCTCTTTTAAATGACTCATGTTTTTGTCTTATAAGACTAATCCTCTTTTTAATTGTGCACAAATTTAACTAGTATGCATGCTTAGAATCATGTTTGTGATGACGACGTCTCTCAAACACCAAGTAGAATTTGTCACTCTACTTTGGAAGAATGAAATGGACTAAAGAGCAGACATGCTTGCGGCAGCTATGTCTCCCAAGCACCAAATGGATTAGTCATCCATCTTGGAAAGATGTCGTAGGGTAAAAAAGGGATCCTCTACCCGCTAAGTACGATTGACTAATGACTAAGGCTTTATCTCTTCTACCTCATAGTCGAGGACGACTATGATTTCAAGAGAGAGGTAATGTCATAAAATCAAATATCTAACCAACCCAAATGATTTTCTCATATTAAATTGATCAGTTAATGTGGGAGAATAAACGGGAACAAGTGTTAAGATATAGATATGTGCTTATAGATCTATCTCAACACGGGGCCAATTAAAGGGGCCCAAATGTGAGATGGTCTATCAAGAGCAAGGCTAACCAATGGAGCATAAGACCTTAGGGTTAGCTTCATTGAAGACCTCCAATAATGTGTGTAAAAGTCCTTTGACCTTAGGTAAGCTAGGGCTGTGCTTGAGGTGGGAACCCGGCCCAAGCTCGAGGTGTTTCTTCTGCTTGAGGTGCTTGTCGTGCTTGAGGTGTTTGTCCTACTTGAGGTGCTTGATTAAGGTGCTTGAGGTGCTTGACTTACTCCATGCTTGAGGTGCTTGACTTGACGCTTGATTAAGGTGCTTGAGGTGCCTTGACATGCTTGCCTGAGATGCTTGTGTGAATACCCCCTAGTCCAAGTGCTTTGTCATGCTTGATGACTAAGGTGCTTGAGCTCCTAAAGTCAAAAGCATCCCTACAAGAGGGGGGGCGAGCCCTTTTCCTAGGGATTAGAGAGAGAACACACACTCACACTCACAAGGGAAGCCCCAGCTTGAAGAGGCAGCAAGGACACATGTCAGGTCCCTACCCATGTTACCTTCATGTGTTGCTTGAAGCCTATTGGCTAGGCTTCAAAGGGGTCCAATGATAAATTGCTTGAATTATCTAATTGTTTTTTCATTTATCAAGTCCTCTCTCTCAAAGGGAAAAGGGGGACACTTGTCCCAAGGCTATCACTGTTGCTTGTAATAGGCTCTGCTTGTGATTGGCTAGGCCTGGAGGGGTCCAATGAGCTTCAAGCATGAGCTACAAGGGGGGGTCGACCCAAGCAATCTAGGGGGGTGCTTAGGGGGTATACTCACCCACACACACTCACAAGCACTCTCATTGTGTACTATGCAAAGTGCAAGAGCTCCCTCTCCTTCTCCAAGCAAGTAGAGGTTGAGAGCCTACACCAACACTCTTGGCTATGGAGTGCAAATCCAACCAAGATCCATGCTTCAATGCTTAAGCTTTCCATCTCCTTCTTCTTCATTACTATGCTATTATGTATGCTAGCAACAAGAGTATGATAAGTGAGGAACTAATTCTTTCTCCTACGAAATGTTTCTTCTTCCTCTTCCCTACCCTCATTCCCTGCTAGCTCTCTCCACCTTCGAAGGTGTTTGAGGTCTTGGGACTGAGGCTTGGGATAGTTAAAGCTTTCTTCAAGTTTATGTTATGTTTGTGATGCATGAAGCCTTCCATCTTCATGGCATCACCTAGGTCACAAGGAACACAAAGACTGTATTGTAACAAGTCTCTCTTTATGGGAGAAATCATAATACAAATGCCTATTGGAGGGGGGACCGGCTCCACATAAATCCGGTCCTCAATTGTTGTCATGTTCTCTAAATTCTCTCTCTTGCAAAAGTATTGTCTATGCCAAGTTAACTAAATGCTCTAATTATGTTGCTATCTTCAATTATGTCTACCCGCTATGCTCACAAAATCATTTCTTGAAAGTACTCTCATTAAATTCCGCTACTCTCAAATTGAATAGGCAAATTCCATTACAGGTTAAGATTCAAATTAAATTAGGTTAGATTACATTTAGATTTATGTTTATGTTGACTTTAAGTCTAGGTTAGATTAGATTTACGTTAGATTAAGATTAGGTTAGATTTAAAGTTAGGGCAAGATTTAAGATTAGCTAGATATGTTAGATTTAAGTTAGATTACATTTAGGTGTAGGATTTAAGATTGAATTAGATTTACATTTATGTTGAGTTTAATATTAGATTAGATTTAGATTTAAGATCAAGACAAGATTTAAGATTAATTAGATTAAATTCAGATTTAAGCTAGATTACGTTTACGTTTAGGTTAGATTTAAGATTAGATTAGATTTAGGTTTATTATGAGTTTAAGATTAAATTAGATCTAGATTTCTATTTGATTTAAGATTAGATTAGATTTAAGTTAGATTTTAGTGCATGTCAATGAAGGCGCGCTTTGCACAAAGAGCAAACACTAGTTACACAACAATATGTATATTCCCATCAGAATCTGATACCTATTAACTCACACACTAACCATATTCAATTAGCCGCAAATCACCACATGTTCAATTAGGTTAGATTTAAGATTAGATTTTGGATTGAATTTTTATATCAGAGTCTACCTTCGGGATTACGGTAAAAAAATTAGAGTTAGACGAACAGTGATCCCTCTCTTCCTCTCTACGGATGCGACCTTAAGTTGGAAATCTTTCAACGGCATGATACTTAGATTGGAGGCCAACATGTAATGTGCTAAGTAATCCCTCGAACAAAGATCTGTTGTGAAGAGATGTTAAGATGCTGTGAATTGCTACAGCTAGAGAAGAGGCAAATGGATTTTGTCCACTACATGCACTATCATGTAGACGTGGGTGCGTAGATTTCTCGTATCCACAAATATAGGCATTGACCAATAAAGACAAGATTATAACCCGATGGTTCTGATCTCCGTGCACCTCTAGACCGAGGTGTGCAGGGATTGGACATGACTAGAGAATGTGAGGTAGTTTATAGTGTGAACAAAGAGAGAGAGAGAGAGAGAGAGAGATAAAAGACGGAGGATACCAATAGAAGATTCAATTTATGTCTAGGTTATAAGGTTTTTACCTTTATTATGAGTAGTGACGAGAATGTGGGGCCGTCCGACCGAAACACCTATCTCTCAACAAGGATCTTATGTCCTTATAATCAATGCAAGCATGTTGAGCAACAGACAAGACGCGTTTCTTTGCAGCACGTTCGCGAATTTGGCGAGGTCAATCCGTCTATTATAGATCAAGTTTTTGGCAATTATAACTCGTTGGACTCTGACGCTGGCCAACAGGCAGCAATCTTGTAACCCAATAGACGTGTTCGCAGGTGCTTTGGTCAAGCAGCATACGTGAGGCCACAAGATGTAGCCTCTAATAGCTCGGAGGATGATTATACAGACCACATTTCCAATGAGGCAATGTTTGAGCCCGAGATCGATGAAATGATCGAGACGATCATGGATTCAAAAAGGCTTATCTATGATGATATGAAAAGTGAAGCCGATACGCCATTGTATGATGGAGCACGTGTGTCTAGATTGAAGTCGCTCCTGGTTCTTCTCAACATGCAGGCAAAGTTTGGATGGAGTGACACTAGCATCACAGGGCTTTTCAGGGGATCTATTACAATGTGTTTACTTCAATAAAAAACTCTAGATGTATAATGATCTAATAGATTACTTAGACAAGTGTACCGCATTTTTTTCGATGTGTAGATTGCTCAAAGAGCACATACTGCCAGTTGATATGTGATGCCATATTCTAGAGAGGAATCAAGAAAGATCTTGCAAAACTTGGGGATGGATTACAATTTGATTCACGCTTGTCCTAATGACTGCATTGTTTTCAGAGGGAAATACATAGACATGGAGAAGTGTCCGAAATGTGAATTCGAGAGATATCGAGTAGATCTCCACGGAACAAAATTTCCACAAAAGGTTTTGCGACATTTTCCTCTGCTTCCTTGCATCAAGCATTTCTTCGAATGTAAGTCCATGGCCACCCTAGCATCATGCCATGAGGAGAATAAATCTTCGGATGGTGTGCTACGGATTCCTGCAGATTGCTCAGTCTGGAAACATATAGACGAAACATGGCCGAATTTTGCCAGGGAAGCTCGAAATTTGCGCCTAGGCCTGGCTATGGATGGCATAAATCCATTTGGTCAAAGCTCAACATCTTACAGTGTATGGATGGTTGGCATCGTCAACTACAACATTCCCCCGTGGTTGACTACCAAGAAGGGGCACCTGTGGCTAAGCTTGATTGTGTCGGGGCGGTATAAAGTGAAGAATATGGATGTGTATCTTTGTCCACTATTGGAAGAGCTACAACAATTGTGGATTGACATAGAAGTGGTGGATATGAGCCGACACACAGGTCGACGGAATGCTTTGATCAGAGGCATTCTAATGTGGACCATGCATGACTATCCCGGACTAATAGAATGCTTAGGTGATTTACACTCAAACTCAAACACTGTAAATCTTGGTTTTTATCAAGCTTATCTATTGTCATGTGTATACATGCAGGGCTTCAAACAAGCGGATACAGAGCATGTGTCACATGTGGACCTAGACTGAATGCACGTCAGGCGCCCTCATTGAAGAAGCAAATCTATGAAGTTCATCAAGCGTACCTTCCAGAGAATCATGTGTTACACGATGGCTTTTTGGAAAGAGAGCCACCGAGCATGTCTGCACAAGCATGGTTAGAGCAGAAGGAGATGTGTGATGACGGTTTGCCCCCAGGGATGAAGAGACTTTCTCTATGGTACGAGTTACCACATTGGCCCCGACTCATGATCAATCACTTGCTCGATCCAATGCACATATTCCTACTACCATGCTAACCATTCAGGTGCATCTTCTTGTTCGCATAGTTGAGAAACACTTTCCTACTACCATGCTAACCATTCAGGTACATCTTCTTGTTCACATAGTTGATGAGGTGGAACTAGCTGGCACAGTACATTCCAAATGGATGTTCTTTTTAGAATGTTTCATGAAAACACTTAAGGGATATGTACTTCAGAAGGCACGTCCGGAGGGTAGCATGGCAGAAGGTTGGCTGGTATCAGAGTCCCTAGTTTACATTGAAGAGTGGCTAGACAGATTTGATAAAGCCCGAGACACGCTATGGAGAACCATAGATGATGAGCGCATATCTGGGATTGTCATGTGCAATCTCAGTATTGAGAAGAAGATGACGGAAGATCTAGAGGTTAAAATCAATCAATTTTGCATGCTTCACAATGCAGTGATGCAAAAGAGGATTTCAGAATACGAGGATGCAAAGCAAGAGCGACAAAGGGCACGGATCGAGTGGAGACAGGGAAGACGACCACCGATGCATTATCTGGAGGGTCTGGAGAGCCTACCAACATTCATGAGCGTAATATGGTTGCACAACCAATTGAAAAGCACACAACAGTGCGGTGAAGAAGTGACTGAGGAGGAGTGCGAGTACTTTCGGGGTTGCGCGACCAAGGTAAGTTTGCAATGCACGACTAGTGACTTTCTAGATGTTTGAATGGCCACTCATAATCTTTGTTGGTTGTAGTATAAGTCATACACAACAGCATGGTGTAAAGGTCGACATTTTAGGGTAGAAATGATCGACAAAAAGTGTTTTACTCAAGATTGTGGAATCATGGCAAAATTTGAACAGTTTAGTCGACGGTCCTCTAATGAAGATCCTGTGGTGGGGAACTAAATTACTTTGGCATGCTTCAAGAGACTTTGAGGATCGATTATAGAGAATTTTTTGTTCACTTATTCGACGTGCAATCATTCAAGATAAACATGGGGTTGCAACGCTACTGTGCGCAGAGGAGAGTCTGGTTTTCTTGAAGTGGATTCAACTAAAAAATGGACCGATCTAAGAGACACTTTCGTACTACCCGAGCATTGTGAACAAGTAAGCTATGTGCTTGGAAGCTATCCAATTTTAGAATTTATGTGCTTGGAAGCTCTCATGTAAGTTATGTGGCTCTGGTAGGTGATATTTCATCCTACAAAGTCTGCATCAAACTGGTGGTACATCATAGAGGTAGCCCCTTGTAGTGCACGGATGTATGAGGGCTACCATGTGCCAATCACAGCGGCATCAATGGAGGAGATTGGAGAAGATGCTCAATCAAAATCTGTTGAGGTGGTGCCAGACAAGCATCAAGCTACTACTCTCTATGGGGTGCATGCAGAGGATCTACAAAATGAAACGGAGGACATATGCCTAAATGGAGAGCTCTATATAGATATAGGGAGTTATGTTGAGCTATGTGAGGATGAGAGAGAGACCTCTTAAAGCCGTAAACATTGTATTTGAACAATTTTGCTCCGTTTTATAATATATATTGTATTCATGTGGCTATACTTGAGTATTTTTTTGTTTTTAATTGTCATTGCACCCACTCCAGGTACGTATGCTTCAGGTATGTTCTCACAAGCAGGGACACTCCTCGGTGTGTCATGAAAGTCTGATATGCCGACGAGCACTGTGCTCCGAGTGCGATGGAGACTGAGGCTGCAATCGTGAAGGAGGTGATCCGTCTCTGCTCATAGATGCTGCTCGTCCCTCCACTAGATCTAGCTGATCGGATAAAAGAGACGCTAAGAAGCACTCACTTAAAGTGCTTCTTAGTGTCTCTTTCATCCGATCAATGAGATCTAGTGGAGGGACACCGACAGCATCTATGAGCAGAGAGGAAGCATCTCCTTCGCGATTGCAGCCTCAGTCTCTAGCGCACTCGGAGTGCAGTGCTTTTAGAAGATACGTAGAATGCACACGGGAGACAAATTCACAAGAACTTCACATGAATCTCTCTACACAGGAATCCCTCTCTCTTTATGAGTCCTCTCTCTCTCTCTCTCTCTCTCTCTCTCTCTCTCTCTCTCTCTCTCTCTCTCTCTCTCTCTCTGTCTCTCTCTCTAGTTGTCCATGTTTTCTTCTCCATTCAATATTAAGATTAAATGTTCGTGTGTTTAATGCAGGTATGGATGATGATGAGTTTCTTTCTTCTTTGTCACCCCAGCAGAGGCAGTGGTATGAGGATCGTCATCGCTCTGGAACACCATCACATCATTCTACTCCTTTAGCGTCTCCCTCTATTTTGGAGCATTCAGCACGCTCTGAAGCTTCGGTGTCAACGAGACGATCTTCACACTCGTCTAGGCACCGACACTCTAGTGGTGGTGGCGGCGGCGGTTGTTGTAGGGATGTTGCCGCTGATGCCTCGACACCGCCTCATGTTCAACGAGGCTCTTTACCTTCCCTTATTTGCTTGCCCCCACACCAGCCACGGCATCACTATCTATGCCAGGTTTTGCGCAGTTATCGGCCGTTCCTGGCTACACACCACTATCTACTTCTCCGAGAGTCACCCTAGTCGACACTCCTTGCTTTGGGTCCCAGACTCCAGTGGAGACACCTGACGTCCGTACCCCCATCGACATGCCACTAGAGACCCTTGCCGGGACACCCAAGTTCACGCGTCACAGGCGAGAGGGCTTGTCTTACTCCATCGACTTCAGTGTCGGCATCATCTTGGATGATGAAGACAAGAAAGTGATCTCGTGCATGCGCGGTCTTTGCTCTCAGGTGTTTAAACACTGCATACTAAACACCTGGAGTGAAGTACCAAGTGACTTAAAAGATAGAGTCATTAGCATGCTGCATGACGAGTTTTCCATGTCAACATGGGATGACTGCTTCAATGAATACCTGATGAAGGTTTGAATGCACAAATATTGCAAGCACAAGCGTTCTGAAGTGCAAAAAGCAATAAAGCATGGGTGGAACAGACCAGATTGGCTAGCCAAAGAAGATTAGAAGAATGCAAAGCGAGCAACACGCGAGAATCCTGACAAGTGGAAGCAACAAAAGGAGGCAGCCAAAGCACGAGTAGAGGCAGGGAGCTCGCACCACTTGGGGAGTGGCAGGAGGGCATCATTTGAGGCTGATTTTGTAAGTGTTTTTGTATTGCTCTTGTTACGTCTATTTGTACTTATAAATTCTAACATAATGGATTCTTTGTATATTTTGAACAGTGGTCGATGACAGGACGTGTCCCCACACCGTACGAGCGTGAGTACGCAGGCAGAAAGGGCTTAAAGGCCCTGATAGACATTCTGCGTTCTCGCGGCGGCAAGGTTAGTATTAGGGTTTACTCTTTTCTATTTATTGTATTGATTTGTAAATTATATGTTTATACTTACAGAAAGCTGTCTTATTGCTTCTTTTTGCAAAATTTGATAGATACGCCGCTTGGACGCGATGAGACGTTTGATTAGACGGAGTTAATCTAGACATAGCTAGATAGCATTAGTTTCCTTTTGTCATAGCATATGTATCATGAGATGATGTGTATACGTATTTTTGTAACTATTGGAAAACCATGTATATTTTCTCAATAATGACAATGGTGTTGTAACTATTACATTTACAAAGCTTAACAATCAAGTGATTTTGCCTATGATGTGTACAATTGTCATTGATTTACTTTCATCAATTTACTTTTGTCTGTTTTGTATCTTTATTCTACAAAAAATACTATGGATGATGGAGCTAATGGTTATATTGTCTTGGGGGTGACTACTTTGGGTCTATACCTTGCACTTTCTTTCAAAGGTGAATCTGGGCTTATCTTGGATTCATTTAGGTTTACTCTATTATTGAAATATTCAATATGGTTGATGGGTGGCAGGGCATTGAAAGATTTTACTCTCAGGCGTCGCTATAAGCGTCGCTATATAAGGCACTGCAACGTTGCTATAAGCGTTGTTATAGGTAGCCTATAAGCATCACTATTAGCATTGCTATATGCATCTCTATATAGAAACAATTATAGCGACAGTTTTATCGACGCTCATAGCAACGTTTCCGTATCGACGCTATTAGTGACGGTCTTAGCGACACCGGGAAGTATAAAAACCCAATGTATTTCCGTCGCTAAAAACTTCACAAGTGCACACAACCTCTTGTAGTGCTTGTAGCCTCCATGCACTAGTCGAGTTAGCTTCGTCCCATAAATTGATAATTACGTTTGTGGTTCTCGCTATGTCTGCAATAAGAAAAAAGTGAGGTTAGGAAACCCATCCACATTTGGCACCGCTGTCGGGGACGAGTAGACCTAAACTAGGGAAAACAAGAGCGTCTAGTGTAGTTGTCCTTTAACTTCCTCTAGGATCACCTAGAGTTAAACTTTCTCTTTAAAACCGCATAGCTTAAGAGTGTTGTCTTTTGCTGTGTAGAGGTAGCTTGGGAGTAGATTGTACTTGCCAAGTACCTTGTAGGATTGTAGGATTAGGTTGGAATTTTGAGAATGATTGATGGACAAGACAAGTCTTAAGATCAATGCTCAAGAAACCATAAAAAACAAGAAACAAGTGTTTGTGGATACCTTCCACAACCCAATTGCAGCAGAACCTAGGAGTAGGGTAAGTAGAATCTGAGGTGGGATCTCAAATCATTGCTCACTCCAAAAGAATCATATGTAAGTTGTTTATGTGAAGTTACAGAATTTTATCTACGGCTTGAAACAGCATCAAAAGATTGTCAACCATTGAAACCGGCTGGAGATTATGCTCGTAAAAGTTGTAAGAATTAGTGAGTAAGCATAAGGATGCATTTGAGGTAAATTTTCAAGAGTTGGCAAAAACTCAAATTATTTATATTTTCTTGAGAGTTTAAGCCAAATTAAATTTTGACTTGACTCAGAGGCTTAAAACATTTCACAAAAAGGCTGACCATTGAAAAATTTGCAAAAAAAAATCATTTTAGGCTAAAAGTAAATAATTGTGGTTATTTACATTTGGCACAAAATTGATGAAGGTTGATACTAGAGACTCTATGCATGATTACAAACACCTTTTGTGAAGGCTCATAGAATTTGGATAACAAAACAGACCAAAAACTTGATAAAAATTGAAAGCTATACTATATGTCAAGAAATTGAGTTTGACTTTGTGAAACTTGACTCAGAGGCTTAGTTTAAAGTGTTTAACATGTGTGTATACTCAAATGATAAGCACATTGTGCTAAAATTTGGCAATTGTGAAAAATTGGCGATTATTTACTTTGTCCAGCTTTCAAGTATTTTTGGCCAACCAAGCATACCACAGGTTCTATCATGTTGTATTGAACACTCATATCAAATTTGGTAAGATTTGGATTCGTAAAGTGAAATTGTGGCTAGTTTTGTAAAGACGGCCCTGCGGACACTAAACTGTTGACAAATTGAGCAAGGTTTATTCAAACTTTGTGAAACTTTGCTAGGGAGCTTAAGTTGAGATGCTTTACCTGTTTGTATCATCATCTTCGCAAAAAATGCAAAAAATCCCAAAAGTAAATAATCGCGATTATCTACATTTGCCCTAGATTTTAGAGTTTTTTCACAATTGAGTATACCACAGGGTCAAGCATATCAAGTAGACTACTCATATCAAATTTGATAAAATTTGAATCACAAAAGTGAGACTTAAATCAGATTCTTGAAAATTGAGTCTGCGGACACTAAACAGTTGATAACTAGGACAAGTCTTGTTCAAACTCAGTGAAACAAGGTGTTTATATGGCAAAACAAGTCCAAAAAGTGAGAAAACTAATAAAAGTAAATAATTAGGTTATTTACTTTTGAGCCATAGAGACAAGATTTTGGACCTTTGAGCTTGTACAATGCTAGAACAACATAATACAAGCCCACTAGTCAAGTTTGGGTTCCGTCGGATCCATATCAATACATGTTAACTCAGTTTCGAGGTTGCAAATTAGTCCTTTAGCTCTTTGAAAGGGTAGAATCTGGAAGTCTCATTTGCTGACTCACTTAGCTTAGACTGAAGTGATATACACAGACCAATCACAATAGCTAGCAAAGATTGTACATTCTTTGAGAGAAAATAGCTAACTTCGTTAAAATTGACACAGGAACCAGGTTGTAGGCAAAGAATCGGGAGCTTAAGAGGAGTTGAATTCAAGTCAAATGGAAAAACGGGTAGCAAGAACAATAGCCATGTCCTTGCTCCCCACACTTAAAACATATGTGGTCCTTAAGAAAAGCTTTAAGCTCTTCAGGAGAGAGGTTATTTTTACTTTTGTAAACTCCCTTCTCCTTGGACTGATTGTTGTTGTTGTTGTTGTTGGAATTGCCTTGGGAAGAATTTTGGACATTGGTTTTCCCTTTTGCATCACTTTTGTCTTTGCTTTCCAATGTCCATGGGTTTGGCATTCCTTCTATCCCCTTGTTGAAAATTGATGTGTGAAGCAACCATGGTGTGGTGGATTATTTCAGTGATAGAACCAAGCCGTTGGGAGTTGATGTACTCAGCAATCTCTTCAGATAATCCCGCAAAGAATTGTTGCTTTTTCTTGGCAAATTCTATCTTTTGAAAGACAGTATCCTTGAGACGTAAATCTCAAAACTTGTCCACATATTTGTGGATAGACTCATGGGAGAGAAGCTTCAAACTCCACCATTCAGTAAGCACTTTGTCCGTTGCATCGCTTGCAAGGAATTTCTTAATGATGGAAACTCGTAGAGTTTTCCATGTCTTTGGGTCTTCTCCGTTGCCACGAAGTCTAGCCCACCATTGACAAGAAGATTTCTGAAAGTGCATAGCTACATGGCATAGCTTATAGGACTCTGTGAAGCCCTCGTCTCCAAAGGCCACATCAAATTGCTGGATAAAGGCTAACACTTTGTCGGTAGCACCAAATATGCCATCATAGGTGAGAAAAGAAATACTCTTTCCTCCATCTTTGAACTTCTTGAGCTTTTGGAACCTTCGCCATACAGGGTAAGATTTTCGATGTCCTCTCCTCTTGTATTCTCTAGGAGTATAGATGTTGCTTTCGTCGAAAGAGGAGGAAGGTGAAGAAGAAGGAGAAGAGGGTGACCTCTTTCTTTTCCGTTTCTTCCTTTGTTACCTCTCTTCCCTTTCAGCCTGACAAGGAGAAGGACTATGGGTTGACTGTTTCCTCCTATCGTGGAGCCACATCTTCAAAGGAACTTGGGGATTCGCTTCTTTCTCGTTCTTTGGATTCCTCCTCTCTTATGGGAGAGAGTCTTTTTTTGGGGCTCTCATCAAGAGGCCTCCTAATCTCTCTCTCCTGTGGGAGAAGAAGGGAAATCCCATAAGCACAAAGTTGCTGAGTAACTTCGGCTTGCAAAGCAGGGTTTCCTGTAGCTTGCTGCAACCTAGTAACAAGATAATTGACAAATTGGGGGAATCATTATTAGCACCTTCATGTGAAAAATCAAAGTTATCAATGTTCATTCTACTCTCTTGGTTATTGCCAGCCATGCTAATTAAACTTATACATAGATACTTTGTGCTTTGGTACCCTCAAAAACCTTAGTCGTTACTCTTCTTCACCATTGAAAATCAATTCTCAAGCAGCCACACCCGTGGTTTAGACTCTATTGATTGCAAAGATTAGTGGAGAGGGTCTAACATTGCTCGGTTGATTATGGTTCATGTTGAGCTTGCTCGTAGCTCAATAATGGTTAAGCCAAAGGAAAGCCCCGAGAGGCCCCATTATTAAGACTTTACTTCCCAACGGTGTACCTTGAACTAACACCTTCTCAACCAAGTAACAGATCCCTATCCCACTTACCCTATTGCAATAAATAGGCACAATCTTTCACGGATAAGTTAAGGACCTCTCCTCTTAAGCAAGAAAAGAGAAACCAATAGCTTTAATACCAATGTAGTGGAAATGGCCTATGAAATTTGAGATAGAGGAATTAAGAGAATTAGAATGAGCATTTTTGTGAAACTACTTTGAGAACTTAGAGGGTGAATTTAATAAGTGATAGCAACATAACCATAGTACTTAATTAACTTGGCATCAACAATACTTTTGAGAGAGAGAGAGAGAGAGTTTAGAGAACTTGACAACAGTTGAGGACCGGATTTATGTGGAGCCGGTCCCCCCTCCAATAGGCTTCTGTATTATAGATTCTCCCATCAAGAGAGACTTGGTACAATACAATCTTTGTGTTCCTTATGACCTAAGTGATGCAATGAAGATGGAAAGCTTCATGCATCACGAGCATAACATAGACTTTGTAGAAAGCATTGACCAACCCGCCGACCTCAGTCTCAAGGCCTCAAACATCTTCAAAGTTGGAGAGAGCTAGCAAGGAATGAGGGTAGGGAAGAGGAAGAAGAAACATTCATAGGAGAAATCAATAGTTCCTCACTTATTATCACTCTTGTTGCTAATAGCATAGTAATGTAGATGGAGAAGATGGAAAGATTAAGCATTTGAGGATGGCTCTTGGTTCGATTTTCATTCCATATCCAAGAGTGTTGTTGTAGTCTCTCAACTTCTCAACAAGCTTGGAGAAGGAGATGGAGCTATTGCACTTTGCACTTCACACAATGAGCTTGTGTGTGTGTGTGTGTGTGTGTGTGTGTGTGTGTGTGTGTGTGTGTGTGTGTGTGTGTGTGTGAGAGAGAGAGAGAGAGAGAGAGAGAGAGAGAGGGTATATGGGCAAGCACACCCCCTACTTGCTTGGGTCAATTCCCTCTTCTAGCACTATCCTACATTTGATTTGAGCCTCCTCAAGCCTGGCCAATCACATGCTTAGTGCATATCAAGCAACAAGGGTAGCATTAGGACAAGTGTCCTTCATACCCATTTGAGAGAGAGGGCGTGAATAATGCTTTAAAATTAATCAAATAAACTAATTTCTCATTGGACCCCTTGGGAGGCCAACCAATAGGCTTTAGGCACCTTGTGAGGGCAACATGGAGATGAGCTTGACATGTGTCCTTGTTGCCTTCTTGGTCTAGGCCTGCCTTGTGTGAGGGTGTGCGTGTTCTCTCTCATGGCCCCAACTTGTAGGGCTCTCCCGCTCCTTGTAGGGATTCTTGTTGACTTTTGAACACCTCAAGCCCCTCAACCTTGGGCCTGGTTCCCACCACAAACTCGGCCCTTAAGCCCTTCAAGATTGGGCCGGGTTCCCACCTCAAGTACAACCCTAGCATCTCAAGCACGACAAGCACGTCAAGCACGTCAAGCATCTCAATCATCAAGAACCTCAAACATCCCAGCCATCAAGCACCTCATGCATCTCAGTCATCAAGCACGACAAGCACCTCAAGCTTGGGCCAGGTTCCCACCTCAAGCACAGCCCTAGCTTACCTAAGGTCCAAGGCTTTTGATACTAACTATTGGAAGTCTTTAATGAAACTAACCCTAACGTCTTTTAAGCTCCATTAGCATTGCTCTTGATAGACGTTTGGGCCCATTACCTTTGGCCCCGTGCTGAGATGCATCTAAAGCACATATCTATATTCTAACTCTTGTTCCCGTTTATTCTCCCACATTAAGTGATCAGTTTAATATGAGAAAATTGTTTGGATATAGTTAGATATTAGATTTTATGAGAAATGATATCTTGAAACTTTTTGCATATCTCAATCAAGAAGTTTTCTCTGCAAATGTGGTGGAGTCCTTGAATGTAACATGGTTACATCAGATGCACATGCAAGAGTTAACAATGGCGCTTAGAGTCAGGTCTCACTAGGTATTCTCATTAGCAAGGATGGTGAGAGGAGAAGACCATCTACATCAAAAACTCCTCCCCACTTTGCTCACTATTCCATCTTGATTCTCCTCCACAAGATGCCCACTTGTCACTACAAGAGGTTATGTGCACTTGTGACGCTTTTAGGAACGGAAATACATTGGGTTTTTATACTCCTCGATATCACTAAGATCGTCGCTAAAAGCGTCGCTACGAGAACGTCGCTAAAAGCGTCACTACGAGAACGTCGCTATAGAAGTCGCTATACATGTCGCTATATAGCAACGGTTATAGCGACGGTTATAGAGACGATTGCAGTCCTTTTGTAGCGACGCTTATAGTAACGTTGCAAAACCTTATATAGAGACGCTTATAGCGATGCCCGAGAGAAAAAATAATTGGGTGGCAGGGCATCCATATTGAATGTTTCCATAATAAAGTATACCTAAATGAATCCAAGATAAGCACAGATTCACCTTTGAAAGAAAGTACAAGGTATAGACCGAAAGTAGTCACCCACAAGACAATATAACCATTAACTCCATCATGCATAGTATTGTTTGCGGGATAAATATACAAAACTGATAAAAGTAATTGGACAAAAGTAAATTGACGAAAGTAAATCAATGACAATTATACACATCATAGGAAAAATCACTTGATTGTTAAGCTTTGCAAATGTAATAGTTACAACACAGTTGTCATTATTGAGAAAATACATGGTTTTCTAATAGTTACAAAAAAAAATATACACGTCAATTCATTATACGTGCTATGACAAAAGAAAGCTAATGCTACCTGGATACAGCTTGACTGACATCGTCTAATTAGACGTCTCATGGCGTCCAAGCGGCGTATCTGTCGGATTCTACAAAGAAAAACAATAAGACTTTCTGTAAGTATAAACATATAATTACAAAACAATCTGTTTTCTTAGCTTATCATTAAAATACAAAAAATGTAAAAGAGTAAAGTGAAATACTAACCATGCCTCCGCAAGAACTAAGAATTTCTATCAAGGCGTTTAAGCCCTTTCTGCCTACGTATTCGCGCTCATACAGTGTGGGGTCACGTCCTGTCATCGACCATTGTGCAAAACATACAAAGAATCCATTATGTTAGAATTTAAAAGTACAAATAGATGTAACTACCAAACCTAAAGAGCAATGCAAAAACACTTACAAAATCGGTCTCAAATGATGCCCACCCGCCGCTCCCCAAGTTGTGCGAGCTCCCTGCCTGTACTCGCGCTTTGGCTGCCTCCTCTTGTTGCTTCCACTTGTCAAGATTCTCGCGCGCTGCTCGCTTCGCATTCTTCCAATCTTCTTTGGCCAGCCAATCTGATCTATTGCACCTATGCTTTATTGCTTTTTGTACTCTAGAACACTTGTGCTTGGAGTATTCGCGCATTCAAACCTTCATCAGGTCTTCATTGAAGCGCTCATCCTCACTTGACACGGAAAACTCCTCATGAAGCATGCTAATGACTCTATCTTTTAATTCATTTGGCACTTCACTCCAGGTGTTTAGTATGTAGTGTCGAAACACCTGAGAGCAAAGATCACGGATGCACGAGATCACCTTCTTGCCTTCGTTATCCAAGATGATGTCGTCGTTGATGTCGACCGAGAACGGCAAGCCCTCTCAACTGTGACGTGTGAACCTAGGTGTCTTGACAGGGGTCTCTAGCGGCGTCTCGATGGGGGGTATGGATGTTAGGTGTCTCCACTGGAGTCTGGGCCCCGAAGCGAGGAGTGTCGACTTGGGTGGCTCCCGGAGGAGTAGCTAGTCGTGTGTAGCCAAGAACGGCCGATAGTCGCGCAAAACCTGGTGTAGATGGCGATGATGTGGCTGGTGTGGGGGTGGGCAAATAATGGAAAGGTAAGGAGCCTCGTCAAACACGAGGCAATGTCGAGGCATCAGCGGCGTCAGGGTGAAAGCATTTTAACCTGTCGCGCTTTTTGTGCTAGTTAGCAGTTTCAAGTTAGCACATCTTCGAAAAGTTGGGCGTCCGGTAATTTTTTTACAAATAATATCAAAATTTGTCAGAGGTTGTACATTTGGATTCCTTGTTTCAAGTGCTTTCTATTGATATATCATACGTCATAGATCTTGGAGATGTAGCTCAAGTTATTGTACTAGTTAGCATATGTCAAAATTATGCTATTTAGCATTGTCCAGGACATGAAAAAGCATGACAGGTTAACATGCTTTCACCCGGCATCCCCACAGCAACCGCCACCACCACCACTAGCGCGTCGGTGCCTAGACGAGTGTGAAGATCGTCTTGTCGACACCGAAGCTTCGGAGCGTGCTGAATGCTCCAAAATAGAGGGAGACGCTGAAGGAGTGGAACGACATGATGGTGCTCCAGAGAGATGACGCTCCTTGTACCACCTCCTCTGCTGGAGTGACAAAGAAGAAAGAAACTCATCATCATCCATACCTGCATAATACAGAAACATTTAATCTTAATATTGAATGGAGAAGAAAACATGGACAAGTTATAATCTATACTATAGACAATAGGGAGAGGGATTCCTGGAGAGAGAGAGAGAGAGAGAGAGAGAGAGAGAGAGAGAGAGAGAACTCATAAAGGGGGAGGGATTCGTGTGTAGAGAGATTCCTGTGAAGTTCTTGTGAATTTGTCTCCCGTGTGCATTCTATGTATCTTGTAAAAGCTATGTCTTGAACAACATGCCTTTTATATTTAGCTGTGACAAGACACTTTGTTCATAAATTAAATTTCTTTCCTATTTGCCATAGTTTTCTTGATCACTTGAGACAGATCTTTATCTATCACGAGAGAGAGACAGAGAGAGTGGTATGTATAATCTATTTTGTATATGCAGGTTTCTATATTCTTGGGATGTTGCAAGTTCGTGGTCTCCATCAGTATGGGTGATCATGGTAGCAGTAGTGCTTGCCCCAGCAAGGCGGACATAGCGCACTTCTTAGCGTCTCTTTCACCTAATCAATTAGATCTAGTGGAGGGACAAGCAACATCTATGAGCAGAGATGGATCCTCTCCTTCGCGATTGCAGCCTCAGTCTCCATCGCACTCGGAGCGCAGTGGTGCGTCGTCCTCGAGCTTACGTAGTCGGCATATCATACTTTCACGACACAGCGAGGAGTGTCCCTACTTGTGAGACTTCTCAAGATAAAGCCTCCAAGGATTATGTTATTGCTACACTGCATCGGGAGTTTTGAGCTCCCTCTCTGGAGAATACTCTCGCATTGAAGTATTTTTATATGTATGTACATCTGTAAGTTCTTCATGGTGTGTAGTGCTTGTTGTTGCAGGACCCTTACATGTAGTCGTTGAAACCATAGGAGCTAGCCGAGAGTGTGTGTGTGTGTGTGTGTGTGTGTGTGTGTGTGTGTGTGTGTGTGTGTGTGTGTGTGTGTGTGTGTGTGTGTGTGTGTGTGTGTGTGTGTGTGTGTGTGTGTGTGTGTGTGAGAGAGAGAGAGAGAGAGAGACATATTGAGAGGGAGAGAGAGAAAGAGGGGAAGGGAACGTGAGAGGGAGGAGAGGGAAGGAGCATACTTGGAGTGGAAGCAATGACGATTAAACACAATTTAAGTTTCTCAAGTATAGCATATAGACAGGAATGGACAAAAAGCCACGTGAATACAATATATAAAGCAAAATTGTTCAAATACAATGTTTATGGATTTCAGAGGTCTCTCTCTCATCCTCGCATAGCTCATCATAACTCCTTATGTCTATATAGATCTCTCCATTTAGGCAGATGTCCTCCATTTCATTTTGTAGATCCTCTGCATGCACCCATAGAGAGTAGCAGCTTGATGCTTGTCTGGCACCACCTCAGCAGCTTTTGATTGAGCATCTTCTCCAATCTCCTCCATTGATGCCACTGTGATTGGCACATGGTAGCCCTCATACATCCGTGCACTAAGAGGGGCTACCTCTATGATGTACCACCAGTTTGATGCAGATTTTGTAGGATGAAATATCACCTACCAGAGCCACATAACTTACATGAGAGCTTCCAAGCACATAACTTCTAAAATTGGATAGCTTCCAAGCACATAACTTACTTGTTCACAATGCTTGGGTAGTACGAAAGTGTCTCTTAGATCGGTCCATTTTTTAGTTGAATCCACTTCAAGGAAACCAGACTCTCCTCTACGCACAGTAGCGTTGCAACCCCATGTTTATCTTGAACGATTGCACGTCGAATAAGTCAACAAAAAATCCTCTATAATCGATCCTCAAAGTCTCTTGAAGCGTGCCAAAGTAAGTGAGTGCTCATCATAGATTATGAGCGTGTAATCATGGCAAAATCCCAGATATGTGCTCATCATCTATGGTTCACCATAGCGTGTCTTGGGGTTATCAAATCCGTCTAGCCACTCTCCAATGTAAACTAGGGACTCTGATACCAGCGAACCTTCTGCCATGCTACCCTCCGGACGTGCCTTCTAAAGCACATATCCCTTGAGCACTTTTGTGAAACGTTCTAAAAAGAACATCCATCTGGAATGTACTGTGCCAGCTATTTCCACCTTATCAACTATGTGAACAAGAAGATGCATCAGAATGGTTAGCATGGTAGTAGGAAAGTGTTTCTCAAACATGCACACAACCTCCGCTTACTTTGGCCAATAGTATAGAGTATACATTGATCTCCTTTTATGAGATCCATTGCACCAACTTCGCAAGTTTTTAGATTGTGTTACGGATGTCAGGAGACAAACATCCCTCAATGGCCACCGGTAAAATAAACTGCAAAACACATCTAGCAATGATATTAAAGTCCACACATGAATTTGTTACACAATTCCCACTATGCTATATTCCACTTCAAACATAACTGAGACATTATATGCCAGTCGTGTGACTTCAAATTGGTAAGCTTCCCTTCTTTAGTGAAACACTTTTTGAGCGAGTGCATTATGTCAGTGGCGGTCCGCACAGATCAAACGGTCTCTTTTACTTTGAGATCTTGGCCTCCTGTCAAAATCCATGGTGCTTTAGGGAATTTTATCGATCCATTGGGTGCTATCTGCGGCCAATATTGCTCCATACGATCCACATTTCTAAGGTCAACCATGGCTCCCAAAGTATCTTTCTTACCGGTCAGATGGTCCCACAACAGATTACCCACATTCTTGAATATGTGCATTAGATCGAGCAAGTGATTGATCATGAGTCTAGGCCAATATGGTAACTCGTACCATAGAGAGAGTCTCTTCATCCCTGGGGACAAACCGTCATCACACATCACCTTCTACTCTAACCATGCTTGTGCAGACATCCTTGGTGGCTCTCTTCCCAAAAACCGTCGTGTAACAAATGATTTTCTGGAAGATACACTTGATGACCCTCGTAGATTTTCTTCTTCAGTGAGGGCGCCCGACGTGCATTAAGTCTAGGTCCACATGTGACAGATGCTCTGTATCCGCTTGTTTGAAGCCCTGCATGTATACACATGACAATAGATAAGCTTGAGAAAAACCAAGATTTATAGTATTTGAGTTTGAGTGTAAATCACATGAGCATTCTGTTAGTCTAGGATAGTCATGCATGGTCCACATTAGAATGCATTTGATCAAAGCATTCCGTTGACCTGTGTGTCGGCTCATATCCACCACTTCTATGCCAATCCACAATTGTTGTAGCTCTTCCAATAGTGGATAAAGATACACATCCATATTCTTCACTTTATACCGCCCCGACACAATCAAGCTTAGAAACAGGTGCCCCTTCTTGGTAGTCAACCACGGGGGAATGTTGTAGTTGACGATGACAACGGGCCATACACTGTAAGATGTTGATCTCTGATCAAATGGGTTTACGCCATCCATAGCCAGGCCTATGGTCAAATTTTGAGCTTCCCTAGCAAAATCTGGCCATGTATCGTCTATATGTTTCCACACTACATAATCTGCAGGAATTCGTAGCACACCATCCAAAGATCTATTCTCCTCGTGCCATGATGCTAGGGCAGCCATGGACTTACATTCGAAGAAATGCTTGATGCGAAGAAGCAGAGGAAAATGTCGCAAAACCTTTTGTGGAGTTTTTTGTCCATGGAGATCTACTCAATATCTCTTGGAATCACATTTTGCACACTTCTCCATGTCTATGTATTCCCCTCTGAAAAGAATGCAGTCATTAGGACAAGTGTGAATCAAATTGTAATCCATCCCCAAGTTTCATAAGATCTTGCTTGCTTCCTCTCTAGAATCTGGCATCACATTATCAGTTGCTGGCAAGTATGTGCTCTTTGAGCAATCTACACAGCAAAATCATGCGGTACACTTGTGTAAGTAATATAACATATCATTATACATCTAGAGTTTTTTATTGAAGTAAACACATTGTAATAGATCACCTGAAAAGTGTTGTGATGCTAGTGTCACTCCATCCAAACTTTGCCTGCATGTTAAGAAGAACCAGGAGCGCCTTCAATCTAGACACACATGCTCCATCATATAATGGCGTATCGGCTTCACTTTTCATATCATTATAGATAAGCCTTTTTGAATCCATGATCGTCTCGATCATTTCATCAATCTCGGGCTCAAACATTGCCTCGTTGGGAATGCGGTCTGCATGATCATCCTCAGAGTTGTCAAAGGCTACATCTTGTGGCCTCACATATGCTGCTTGACCAAAGCACCTGCATACACGTCTATTGGGGTGCAAGATTGCTACCTGTTGGCGAGCGTCAGAGTCCGATGAGTTATAATTGGCAACAACTCGATCTGTTAATAGATGGATCAAACTCGCCGAATTCGGGAACGTGCTGCAAAGAAACATGTTTTGTCCGTCGCACAGTATGTTTGCATTGATTACAACGACATAAGATCCTTGTTGAGAGATAGATGTTTCGGTTGGACGGCCCCACATCGTCATCACTACTCATAACGAATGCAAAAACCTTATAACCTAGATATAAATTTAACCTTCTATTGGCATCCTCCAGCATTTATCTCTCTCTCTCTCTCTCTCTCTCTCTCTCTCTCTCTCTCTCTCTCTCTCTCTCTCTCTCTCTCTCTCTCTCTCTCTCTCTCTCTCTCTCTCTCTCTGTGTGTGTGTGTGTGTGTGTGTGTGTGTGTGTGTGTGTGTGTGTGTGTGTGTGTGTGTGTGTGTGTGTGTGTGTGTGTGTGTGTGTGTGTGTGTGTGTGTGTGTATGTGTGTGTGTGTTCACACTGTAAACTACCTCACATTCTCTAGTCATGTTCGATCCCCGCACACCTCGGTCTAGAGGTGCACGAAGATCAAAACCACCAGGTTATAATCTTGTCTTTATTGGTCAATGCCTATATTTGTGGGTATGAGAAATCTCCACACCCAGGTCTACATGATAGTGCATGTAGTGGACAAGACCCCTTTGCCTCTTCTCTAGCTGTAGCAATTCACAACATCTTAACATCTCTTCACAGCAGATCCTTGTTTGAGGGATTACTTAGCATATTACATGTTGGCGTCCAGTCTGAGTATCATGTCGTTGAAAGCTTTCCAACTTAAGGTCGCATCCGTAGAGAGGAACAGAGGGATCACCGTTCGCCTAACTCTAATTTTTTTTCGTCATCCCGAAGGTAGACTCTAATATAAAAACTAAATCCAAAATCTAATCTTAAATCTAACCTAATTGAACATATGGTGATTCTGAGCTAATTGAACATGGTTAGTGGGTGAGTTAATAGGTGTCAGATTCTGATGGGAATATACATATTGTTGTGTACCTAGTGTTTGCTCTTTGGGCAAAGCTTTCATTGACATGCCCTAAAATCTAACATAAATCTAATATAATCTAACTTTAAATCTAGATCTACTTTAATCTTAAACTCAACATAAACCTAAATCTAATCCAATCTTAAATTTAACCCAAACCTAAGTGTAATGTAACTTAAATCTAATGTTAAATCTAACCTAGCTAATCTTACATATTGCCTTAATCTTAAATCTAACATAAATCTATATCTAATCTAATGTTAAACTCAACATAAACTTAATCTTAAATCTTAAACCTAAATGTAATCTAACTTAAATATAAATCCAATATAATCTTAAATCTAACCTAGCTAATCTTAAATCTTGCCCTAATTTTAACTCTAATGTAAATCTAAATCTAACCTAATCTTAAACTCAACATAAACTTAAATCTAACATAAACCTAAATGTAATCTAATTTAAATCTTAACCTAATCTTAAGTCTAACCTAATTTTAAATTTAGCATAAATTTTAAACATAAGTTAAATGTAATCTAATTTAATCTTAGATCTTAATCTAACCTAATCAAAAAGGTAATTTTAAATCTAACCTAACTCTAAATCTTACTATAACATTTCATTTCATATTCTCTCTACTCTCTCTCTCTCTCTCTCTCTCTCTCTCTCTCTCTCTCAATGTGTGTGTATGCATTCTTTATTTATGCATGTGTGTGTGTGTGTGTGTAGCTGTTAAATCTTAGATAATAAGACATAATTGAACTTTTACATTCAAAAGACACGTGGCAATGGAACAAAGAATAGATAAGTACAAAAACAATTCAGTATTAGAATCATTTAAGTACACTGTTTGTAGGAAAGAGATCCCCTTTCAATATGCAGATAGTAAAAGAACTTTCCAAATCATAAGTGAGTGTTCCATCCAATATACGACGGCTTGCCAAATTCAAAAAAACCTTCCAAGATAAGATAGAGTCCTTACCTGCATCCATCCAAACAAGACAACAATTCAGTTAGCCTTGGATGTGTTTTACAACATCGATGGACTATACCAGTTGTTATCCATGTCCATCTTATAAACTTTTTAAAACCTTCACAAGCTTAGTCTAAAAAATTGTGATTTCTCTTATTTTTAAAGAATCCCAAAGAATTTAGTAAAAGAGTATCATTTTGATTAGAAGCCCATCACCCCTTCTAATCCAAGTGTTAGAATCCCCCTTCTTATTTTCAATAATTTTATCAGTTCTAAAATCTCCACCAAATGAAGTTTTTTATAAAATTTTCCAATTACAGTTTTCATAAAAAGACAAGCTCATTAAAGCTTGTTTTAAGGTTAGAAACCTATCACAGTGAAGTGGATTCCAAACCATACATCTTTAACCATATACATCTCTTTAAGCAACCCAAGTAACAAGCAGTGCTGCTAAAAAAGCCAAGCCATACTCCTTACCTTGAAGTTTCAAAGAAGAGGTTTAAACTATGTTTAAAGTGCTAGTTCCAAATATTATCCAAAGCTATCATATGAGCAACATCCTGTAGAGTACATGCAAAAATAAATGTAATGTATATCCCATCCTTTCTAAAGAAAAGACCATGAACACCATAGTGTGTCACCTGGAAACCCAAAAGAAGCAGAACCTTCCAACACCCATAGGGTGAATTTCTTATCTTTTTTGAATTTACACAACAAGATGCTAATGCAAAAAACAATAAATCGGCCCAAGTTAGGGAATAGTCACAAAAAGTCGTAACCCAATGCCTTTTCGGCAGCTTTCCTTACCAAGGTGAAGCCAAAGTAATAACCCCATTTCTATTTTTTATAAAAAAACTAGTCACCAAATCGCAAACAGCAGAACCCCATAGTGTTAAGCCCTCAGTGAGAAATAAATGATATGCAACCAGAAAATACCAACAAAAAATATGATATGCAACCAAAAAACCTTTCATTTAAACAGTAACCGCCATATTTCCATAGCCACTGAGTCATGTTTATGATGTGCCATTACGGCCATTTAGTATAAGCCAAGTACCAAAATCGTGACAGTAAGCAATTCGGCCAGAACCAACACTAAGCTGGTGTGCGGAGGGGAGAGCACCACACACCCCCTCTTTTTCTCAACCTCAAGTGTTTTTTATGTAAAAACCCTGCATAGAGTAATAATCAATCAAGGCACAAAACCACCCACCATCCTGCAACAAAGATTAGTAAGCAAGACAAGAAAATATCCCAATTTGTACTAGTTATCAGGGCCAAAAAAAACACCCCTAATCATCCATATTCTCTAATCACCGGCCATAGGTTGGATTTTTTTAAAACATAAGCAGTTATTTTAATGCACCATTTGGTAATCATACAACGCAGAATAACCCCCATGCCTGGGTTTATAAAGATTGCAGGAGGAGACCACCATATTTTACAACAAAACATCCTCCTTACAGAGTGTTAACCCATGCGGAAAGAATCCTAAGTATGCAATAAGTAAAGCAAGAAATAACAGTGACCAACCTGAGTAACTTGAGTAGAGAGCTCCATGCTTTGTATCAGAAACGCAGTAACTAGTTTCAAGCAATCAAGCAGAGTACAACCAAAACTAAGTGAGGGGCAGAGATGGGCCCTCACCTTTAAATAGAGCAGGGAGGGAGGTTGCCATAACTCCGAATTGCGTAGATATCCAAGCATTAGGGGGATCTCCAGCAGAGCAAATGAATCCGCTTGCACGGTGCCATGAGGAGGTAACCCAGAGTATTCACGGCAGGGTTTCACCCAATGTAAAAGATACTCAAGTGTTGCGACGGGCTATACCCGCTAGTAGTACCCATAGGAGGTGGTTTAAGAAAACCTAGGAGGTAAGTGAACTCGGGAACTCCCTCAAGTGAGGTGGAGTGTGTGTAGTCCTTCTACCAATGCCTTATCAGGCTTTTTATTTTTTAACAAAGGGTTTTTAAATCTCATAGAGGAGGCTCAAAAAATATTCTGAAGCTCTCTTTAAATAAGACAAAATAGGTCAAGGACTAATAAGTAACCGAGTGTGAGTGTGTCTAATTATCAAAAAAACAAAACCCAACAGGTCCAGATCCAAGGGCTAGGTTTATGTGTGTGTGCGAGAAAGAGAACATGTATACTAAATGTCTCAAGGAGCAGACAATGTTCGGAGGTGCAGGAAACGAGCATAGAGCCTGAGGGATACGGTGTTCGGAGGTGCAGGCTACAACCACAGCGCTTCGTTTTTTCTAGGCTAGGCAGTTCACACGATACTGCACTTTTTTAAAGCATATGAAGTATTCAACAGATAAGCTATTCAAATGAAAGGTCGACATGTGTGCAAGTTCAATCCCTTTAAAGCTCCTTATTGCAAGCCATGTGGGGGATATGTGTGTTTAACTATATGCACTATAAAAAGCAGATGAGCCCTTGTTTTTTTTCCAAAAAGCCTTTGACTGCTGGGATCAAAAGGAAGGTAGGTGAGGTAGGTCCAGATAAGATAATGGGTAGCTTTAAACAAATGGGTAGCCTTAAACACATTACGCTATATTTAAGTTGGAAACCAGCTACTCAAGCCAGCCAAGTATGATCACGACCCTCAGTTTATGATAAATAAAATAACTTAAAGGCTACCACCTTTCCTTGAGTGAGTGGGTGCTCAAAAATTTACTGACTTTGTGTGTGTACTGCACACTATTGAGAAGGGCGAGCAACACCAGGATGTATCGCCAAGCTAAGGGATCCCACAAGGACTTCCAAAATGCCGTCATAGCGTAGATATAAGAGTCGACACTGTTAGCTCGTAGAGTGAGACCAAGGTCGTGAATGGAGAAGGGCCAAAATAGAGAATAATATCTATATTTAATAAGCAAGGGTGTGTGTGGGTGTGGTATACATCTGGTAGAGATTTGGTACCATGAGCAATTACATGTGGTCTTCTCTAGAGACTCGGTGAAACTTTTCTAGAGAGTATCAGCTCTAGGTTAGCACACCAAAAAGGGAAGTTGTCAGCCAAGGGCCAGTCAACGACCTCTCAGCTAGATAATTTTGTGTGTGTGTGTGTGTGTGTGTGTGTGTGTGTGTGTGTGTGTGTGTGTGTGTGTGTGTGTGTGTGTGTGTGTGTGTGTGTGTGTGTGTGTGTGTGTGTGTGTGTGTGTGTGTGTGTGGACCTCTTCCATCCTAGAGGAGAGATCCACTTGGTGGAGGATGGTCCACCAAATGGACCAATCCCCCACCAATTGTAGTAATTGCTTCCTAAAGTTTTCCATGTTTTATAGCTCAATCACTTGTACGGTGTAAAAAAGATTTAGATGCGAAATTACTCATTTTTTAATGTGTTTGAACAAAACTTAGATGTAAGTACACCCAATTGTTGTATGATAAAGGGATCCTCCAGGGAGGAGAGTAAGGTATTATGAAATCTACATACCTGATATCTCATGATTTGGATGATGTCACTCCAAGTTTGTGAATTATGTCCTTATGTTGGTTACTATACAATACTCTGATCCTGCAAGATAACTTGAAAATCCACACTTGCTCGAGGTGGTCAATGATTACAGTATATGGATTATATGTAAGCATGTAGATGCTTGACCAATTTAGGAGCTGAGAGCCCCAACCCATCCCTTTGGATTGGGTGGATCAAGCTAATAATAATGTAACTTGTATTACAGAGTAGGCAATCCAATTCTTAGGGTATAAACACCCATATCGTGACAAAAACCGTTTGATTTAAGTCAGGATAAATTGGAATAGCTATATTATTATCTGATATATTATCTAATTCCAATTGCTAAGTATGGCACTAGTCCGACCAAAGACTAGTTGGGAAAATGTGTGTGTGTGTGTGTGTGTGTGTGTGTTTAAGTATTAAAAAACCCCTCATAATTGAACCATACTTAGAAAATTGTATTAAATAATATATTAAATAACAATATTTTAAAACAAGATGTCATAAACCTAAATTATCATTTCATATACACCAATACAACATTTTGTATCTAACTAATAATACAATCATTTGGATCAAAAAATTGATCTTTGATCACTACAATATATTATCTTAGTGTTGTATCTTATGTGCCTATCCTTTGGGATGAGCTTCCACTACATCTACATGTAGACGGATCCAGCTAGTACATTTGCTGGTACATTGGACGATCTTTCGTTACTACTGTAATTTTCGTTGTAATCTCAAGGATAGAATCTCTTACCTGCCACCATCCAAGAAATACAAGCCTGTCAAAACTAGCATTACTTGGGAAGACAGGTGTCAACGGCTCCCAAAAATTACAACAAAAACTACCACCATAACAAAGATCTAATATCAAGTTTGAGCCATTTATTTATGCTAATGTTTGCATCATTTAATTCTAGAAAAATGGACAGCATCTCCTTTGTAAATTGGATCAATTATCAAAAGTCTAGTCTACTACCATCCCATCCGAGACCCCTACTTGAGGATTAAGGCTCTTTTAATTGAACCAGTTTCAAAGTAAAACATTTGTGTTAAAAATTATGCATTTATCCAAGAGCATCAAAAAGTACTTGTAATTGTGAAGTCACCACTATATACTTACCTTCATCAGAAGTGATTTCCTGCATACAAAGATAGAAGTACATGTCTATAAGACCATTTTGCCAGGTGGATGTTTAAGTTGAACAGCATATTATTTACATACATATTGTATTTCAAAAGTTCCAGTCGTTACGACTTCCTCCAAGATCTTTACCAGAGACATAAGCATATTTATATAATATGATTGAGCTCGAAATATCAATAATATCTTAAGCTATTAAGTAAAAATCCAAAAATTACCCAATCTGTGTAAACTAGATCTGAGTGTCGAGCTACAATCCATGGAGGTAGCACAATGGAAGTTGTATGCCACCCATGTATGTAATAAGTTATAAGTCAAAATGTAAAATTTCCGCAATATTTCATTTGTATCTACTTAATATACTGAAAAAATCCAGTACCTACATATTGTATGAAAATCTCACATGAGTTTGTTGTCAAACACAGTGATCACACCCGCCTATCCTCCAGTGAGAGTTAACATTAAAGAAACTGATGTATGTTCAACTCGAAACACATACGAATTTCAATCATGATGCAATGATGATTCAATGCATTCCCACCTCAATATAATATCCAATCTAAAACTGCTACCAGAAGATATACTATACATAATGTCATTTATATTTATATATACCTACAAATGAGTACTATTGTAGATATTTATATAGACCAGTCTTGAACAGTCAACAAAGCCCAATGGTCATACCTATTATGCTAATGATAACCATTCCACATCCATACATTTATTATTACTTTTGCCAAGTTCCAAGAGCAAGCAAATATCTCTGTGATAAGAAATATACATAGAAAATAGCCAATGCTTAAGATTTATTAACTCCAAGTCTAAAGGGTAGTTTAAACCAATCAGATCACCCCATTTCTGTATTGCAACTCTCAGTGCCAAACCCCAAACATAATCCGATACATAAACTTTAGTGCCGACTTTGGATGTGAAGCATGTCACTATGAAAAACAGTTGAAATAACCATTGAATACTCAATTACTAATCATCATAGAGATTATTTGTACCGGAGACAAGCATGTATAATACACACAATCCAAAAAAAACTCAATGAGCCAATGAAAAAATCGACAATGTAATTGTACTGAGTAGGTGTAGATGCACCTACTTGTGTTGAGGCGCTCTCCTTTGTATATTTGTCCATGCACATGAAATGGAAGGCAGCCTATGCCAATGATCATATTCCGTCTACTTCTGTGCAACAGGTGTTGTATTGTGTATGAATAAAGGTTAGGTTCATTGTTTTGTAGCCCGTATGTGCTCCTGCGAGGATTGTCCATAATCCTATGAGGTTGTCCATCATATGCAAGCATGGCACCAGGGTATGGCCAAAGATTGCACCTGTGTGTGTGATCGGGGAGCGCATCAAAGTGTGCATGTGCGGTGCGCAAGTGTGCGTGATCAAGAAGTGCTCTGAGTGCACTTGCGTGTGTGATGGAGAAGTCCTCTGAGTGCGCAAGTGCATGATCAAGAAGTGATCAGAGTGTGTGTGGTTGCTTCTCATTATGCGCAGCAGGAGAAATCAACCAGGGTTTCGTTGCCGCGTGGGTTTGTGTTACAAGCCTTGGATTACCAGTTGTAGCGGGTTTGGTGTAGCTGCTAATAAATGTGTTGCATGTGCCACTAGAACATAGAGCTATAATTGGATAGATACACTTCAATTACAAGGAGAATGTGTAGCTACACCCATTGGATGGCGATTTGCAAAGGATAAGGTATTAACTCCAATTTTTAGATGTACCAGCTTGTTAGGTGTGGGTAATTATTCACTGCTATTTGAAACGGAAAGCGAAAACGTGCAAGAATTACCATTCCAAGCACATACTCCAGACTCGTAACATGAAGTTTTTGAATGGGAGTGGGGAATTAATGCTTGTAAATGGCTCTTGTGGTGTTATTAAATCTAATTATATATGGATCATTATTAGGGAAAATTGTGTTTTTGAAGCTAGTGGGTGCTTATCCATTAAAGCTAGGGTTTACAAGGTCCATGTATCAACCAAATAGTATGCAATTGTGCATCTTAGGCTATGTTGAGTGATATTAATTTGATCCCGTGAGGTTACATGTCTGATCATATTTAACTGAGTTGCCTTTTACCAAACACAACTGGGTGTGTTGAAGCAGGTGTGTAGTTGAGTAATTATGAGTGGCCACATATTAGCTCTCATAAATAACATCTAAGATTAGCTTTTGAGTAAATGTGTGTGCAGGTATAAGTTCGAAAGGTGAGTCTCTTTGTCCAAAACCAGATCCATTCTCTAAACCTTGAAGGTTATGTGTATAACAGAGGCCATTCTAAAATATGTAGGCATGAACCCATGTCCAAGACTGACATCGGCCTAAAGCACCAAAGAGGGAAGCAGTCAGCCAAGGGTTAGCCAAAGAATTGTCAGCTATATAAGTGTGAGTGAGTGTGTGTGTGTGTGTGTGTGTGTGTGTGTGTGTGTGTGTGTGTGTGTGTGTGTGTGTGTGTGTGTGTGTGTGTGTGTGTGTGTGTGTGTGTGTGTGTGTGTGTACCCGCCCTAACCCAGGCGCCATACACAATGGGTTGGTAGTAGGCCCATTGTGTATGGGCCTACTACCTAATTAGAAAAATGAGATTCTCTTGTTTAAAGTGTAACCCAGGCCAACTATGCTGGGTGAGAGACTGTGTAATAGTTTTACAGATCTAGTTTCTATTAAACCCGTTTAAGGGAATACTTTCTGATTAGTAGATAAACCTCCTCCCAGACAAGAAAAGAGTTAGAGGAAGAATAGAAGATTAATTGTAGCAGGCTGATACATGAGCTAATAGCAGCCTTGTGAGGCCTATTTCTATTCTTTTTTATGAATTCTACAAGTGGTAGTTTCAAGAGATTCCTTTTCCAAACAAACCTTAGGTCATATCCACCGACATATGGGATATGAAGGGAGATAGAAAGGTTAAGGAATTGGACTGATGTGCAAAAAGGCCCATTGGGTGTGATGATCTTATGGAGAGAAGTTGGTTCAATTTTAAGGCAGTGAGGATAAATCAGATAAATTTCTTTGAGGAAGTCTCTATTGTTGACACTAAGTAAGTCATCCATATATCTATAGGTATGTCTGAAGTGTAAAAGCTTATTTTCATATGACTCCATGGTTTAGAGACACCACTTGTATTCAAAAAAATCAAGGTAAATATTACACATAAGTGGAGAGCAAGAGAATCCCATGGGGATGCCTAAGCATTGGTTAAAGCAAAGACCGCCTGAAACTATGGTGCAATAACACAGCAGCCAGGAGATGTAAAAGCAAAGCATAGCTTCATTAAAGTGTAAGGAGTGTAAGGAGTGAGATACTTTAATCCACCTGGGTTTATTGGAAAGAGAGATGTAAAAAAGTTTCTTTTTTCTAGCATTGGAGAAAGCCATTTTAATCACCTTGGCAAGAATAGTCTTAAAGCCAAGATCCCCTTCAAGGGGAATGTTTTCGTAACATTGTGTAATGTCAGCAGTAAAAATATGGAAGATTTGCTGAGTAAGATTAAGCGAGACTTCTGTAGAGTTTTTTGTAAGCCAAAAGGGATTGTATTGAATATGTAAGAAGTCCTGGTAGATTTTCTGTTTAGTGGCACAAATAAACTCAAATTCGGATAGTATAAGGTCAACACATAAAGTAATATCCTTGGTGATATCAGTAAAAATACTATTGGAGGCATCAGATATCCATCTGAACTTATGCTTATGAAATTTATAAGTGGGAAATAAAACAGGTAACTTAGTGTTCAAAATAGAGTAGCCTAGATTCCCTAAGTGTTTAGCAATTTTATTGGTAACCATTTGTAGTGGAGATTCAATACCATAGAATTCCTTACCATATACTCGATTACGAGCTGCCTTCCAAGTAAGGTTTTTGCATATAATAGTGGGACAGTTAGAGATTTTGTCAAGCCCGACAACAAACCATTTATCAAAGATTTTTTGAAAATCAAAAGTTAGCTGAGATATAAGCCAGGAGTCATCAGAGGATAGCCATTTTTTAGGTAGTTGTGATACTTTTTGAAGGAAGCATTCCATCACAACTTCCCTTAAGTCCGGTAGGACTGTCATCTCCAGTCGGAGAGCACTGACAAGTTCAGTGAGGCATCTTAGTATAGCTGATAGAGCAAGGTAGGGGTTTTTGGGAAAGTTAGGTATATGATTGATCCCTTTGGCCAAAATTCTACGTACTTTATTATTTTAAATAATGCTAAGATCACAGGTGCAAACATGGTTACCATAAGCCTCAAACTTCCTACAAAAAGTGGTAAATCAAAAGCATGTACAATGGGGAACAGAATCCTGCTGAAGAAAGTCATTACTCTAAAATAACTTCGTTATGGGACACTGATACTTCCATCCTATGAGAATATTGTCGAGAAATTTGTGATTGCCAAAAAATAGATCAAAGCACTCACAAAAAAGATTTTTTGGTTGAATCCAATTGAGGAGTACATTGTGAAAGAGACAGTGTATGTAGATGAATCCATTGTCCGGATCCACTTTGTTGAGAGTTCTTCTTCCGCAAGGGCTTGTAGTAACCTGCAATATCACCAAGGTTTAAAATTCAAGGAAGTTCCTGATGGGGGGAGACCTGCCTCTGCCCCTTGTATAGCTACGAACTTTTTCCCAGTTAGAGGATGAACTAGGTGTTAGAAAGGAAGTGAAGGAGTTGGGGGTAATCAAGGAATTGGATCTTTTAAGGGCAGGAGAGTCATCCTCATCAATACAAGGTTTAAGTAAACTAGTGATGATCTTAACACCTTTAAAGTTAGCATAAGTAGTCAAGTAAATTCCGGGTTCATCAGATTTTAACTCCTTCAATATATCCAGCATTAGTCCACGAAAGATGTTAAAGGCAATCTGTGCAATAAAAATTTGCTTAGCTTGGCCACCTAACCAAGAGAAAATGAGGGAGCGGTGAAAATCCACATGTTTTTGTGGGAAGAGTAAGTCCAAATGGTTGAGAATAAACCAAATGGTGTGATCGAACCACATGATGTTAGATTCACAAGAGGCTTTAGGGTCAAGAAATCTGAAGGCACATTTTACATAAGGTCGAAATACATTCCAGATGGATTCAGTGTAAAAATTTGGATTACTCTTGTCAAATTCCATGTTTCCTTTAGTATGGATGTAGAGGCCAGTATTGGAGGGGCACTTAGAGTGGTCAATGAGATTGAGTTTGAAGGGTGCTTTGATAAGCTCCCCTTTGTCCAGAAATTTCCCTCCTTTTAGAATCTTGAGTGTGCAATCTTCTACAGTAGAGGCAAGGAGGTTAGCAAGGTAAACCCAAGTTTCACTCAAAATGGGTGCTAAGAAAGCTTTGTTGGGCGGGACCCAAAGCTGATGGTCAACCCCAAGGGATTCAATTTCAATTTGTCTAACAGGTAAGACATGAAAAGCTTTGGATATTTTAGGCACCTTCTCCAGGAGGTTAGAGTCATTGAGGGAGCAAAGATTACTCTGAAATTCCTTAACTGCTTCAAAGGCTGCACTATCCCGACAAAAGATTCCACCAGTTTGTGGAATAGTTGGAGTAGCCGGTGCACAGACAAAAGCGGGATTGAGACCACATAACTTCCTTAGAAAGTTAAACAGATCAGCAGCAGAGGAGGAGAATAGGGCAAGCTCTTGCTGGTATTGTGAGGAGAGTAGGGGAATCTGGGCTATGTAATGGGCAATTAAATTCACCCCTTCCATGGAGTCTTTATCCAGAGTTGCCAAAATTTTGACCCGATCATTAAAAGATAGCATATGTAAGACAAATAATTTATTGTCAGAGGTAAGAGCCGAATCATAAATTAGTTGAGAAGCATCCAAGCTACTAATATATCTGAGTACAAGAGATGTGTCCACTGAGAGGGGCTCTGAGGACAATTCCAATCCTTGTGAGAGAGCAAGAGTCTATAATTTTTCAAAAAAGTGAGGTGAGGTTCACTTATACTTACCATAGTAAGTAATACAGTCTTTGGCCTTCCTAGAGAGGAAGGGTCTAGTTCTAACTGCCAAAGCATTCTTTGGTTTATGGTCCTTAAGATATAACTTAATCTGTTCAAGAATCTTTGCATGATTCTTAGGGTTGTGATTAGTGCTCACGCGGGTTGTCTTTCTATAGGGTAAGCAGTCCTGAAAAAAGGAACAGTATAAACATAAATAAAAGTAGAAACAGTAACTGTAATTTCTGGGCCTGCAAACCTTAAACCGGCAAAGTCAAGGACTATAATAGCCGTGAGCAGGGGACCAGAAATAGAGTCTACGAAGGCACCTAACGCCAGTCAACCGGTCAGGGGATTACAGACTGTGGGTTCGACTTAAAACTCAATTTCAAAGAAATTTCCAAAGCCGGCATCTCAATTTCTCTAGAAAGAAAAACCTTATGTATAGGATGTGTGTGTATCTGTTAAATCTTAGATAATAAGACATAATTGAACTTTTACATTCAAAAGACAAGTGGCAATGGAACAAAGAATATATAAGTACAAAAACAATTCAGTATTAGAATCATTTAAGTACATTGTTTGTAGGAAAGAGATCCCCTTTCAATATGCAGATAGTAAAAGAACTTTCCAAATCATAAGTGAGTGTTCCTTCCAATATAGGACGGCTTGCCAAAGTCAAAAAAACCTTCCAAGATAAGATAGAGTCCTTACCTGCATCCATCCAAACAAGACATAAATTCAGCTAGCCTTGGATGTGTTTTACAAGCATCGATGGACTATACCATTTTTATCCATGTCCATCTTACAAACTTTTTAAAACCTTCACAAGCATAGTCCAAAAAATTGTGATTTCTCTTATTTTTAAAGAATCCCAAAGAATTTAATAAAAGAGTATCATTTTGATAAGAAGGCCATCACCCCTTCTATACCAAGTGTCAGAATCCCCCCTCTTATTTTCAACAGTTTTATCGATTCTGAAAGCTCCACCAATTGAATTTTTTTATAAAATTTTCCAATTACGATTTTTATAAAAAGACAAGCTCATTAAAGCTTGTTTTAGGTTAGAAACCTATCACAGTGAAGTGGATTCCAAACCATACATCTTTAACCATATACATCTCTTTGAGCAACCAAAGTAACAAGGAGTGCTGCTACAAACGCCAAGCCATACTCCGTACCTTGAAGGTTTTAAGAAAAGGTTTAAACTATGGTTAAAGTGCTAGTTCATAATAATATCCAAAGCTATCATATGAGCAACATCCTCCTGAGTACATGCAGAAATAACTGTAATGTATATCCCATCATTTCTAAAGAAAAGACCATGAACAACCATAGTGTGTAACCTAGAAACCCAAAAGAAGCAAAACCTTCCAACACCCATAGGGTGAATTTCTTATCTTTTTTGAATTTACACAACAAGATGCTAATGCAAAAAATAGTAAATCGGCCCGAGTTAGAAAACAGTCACAAAAAGTCATAACCCAATGCCTTTTTGGTAGCTTTTCTTACCAAGGTGAAGCCAAAGTAATAACCCCATTTCTGTTTTTTTATAAAAAAAACCAGTCACCAAATAGAGCAGAACCCCGTAGTGTTAAGCCCTCAGTGAGAAATAAATGATATGCAACCAGAAAATACCAACAAAAAATATGATATGCAACCAAAAAGCCTTTCATTCAAACAGTAACTGTCATATTGCAATAGCCACTGAGTCATGTTTATGATGCGCCAGGTACCAAAATCGTGACAGTAAGCAATTCGGCCAGAACCAACAATAAGTTGGTGTGCGGAGGGTAGAGCACCACACACCCCCTCTTTTTCTCAACATCAAGAGTTTTTTATGTAAAAACCCGGCATAGAGTAATAATCAATCAAGGCACAAAACCACCCGCCATCCTGCAAAACAGAGATTAGTAAGCAAGACAAGAAAATATCCCAATTTGTATTGGTTATCAGGGCCCAAAAAAACACCCCTAATCATCCATATGCTCTAACCACCAGCCATAGGGTGGATTTTTTTAAAACATAAGCAGTTATTTTAATGCACCATTTGGTAATCATATAACGCAGAATAACCCCCATGCCTGGGTTTATAAAGATTGCAGGAGGAGACCACCATATTTTTCAACAAAACATCCTTCTTACAGAGTGTTAACCCATGCGGAAAGAATACTAAGTATGCAATAACTAAAGCAAGAAATAACAGTGACCGACTTGAGTAACTTGACTAGAGAGCTTCATGCTTTGTATCAGAAACGCAGTAACTAGTTTCAAGCAATCAAGCAAAGTACAACCAAAACTAAGTGAGGGGTAGAGATGCGCCCTCACCTTTAAATAGAGCAGGGAGGGAGGTTGCCATAACTCCGAATCTCACAGATATCCAAGCATTAGGGGGATCTCTAGCAAAGTAAATGAAGCCTGCGCGGTGCCATGAGGAGGTAACCCAGAGTATTCACGACAAGGTTTCACCCAAGGTAAAAGATACTCAAGTGTTGCGATGGGCTATACCTGGTAGTAATTACTAGTACCCATAGGATGTGGTTTAAAAAAACCTAGGAGGTAAGTGAACTCGGGAACTCCCTCAAGTGAGGTGGAGTGTGTGTAGTCCTTCTACCAATGCCTTATCAGGCTTTTTATTTTTTAACAAAGGGTTTTTAAATCTCATAGAGGAGGCTCAAAAAATATTCTGAAGCTCTCTTTTAATAAGACAAAATAGGTCAAGGACTAATAAGTAACCGAGTGTGAGTGTGTGTAATTATCAAAAAAACAAAACCCAACAGGTCCCGATCTAAGGGCTAGGTGTATGTGTGCTCCCCCTTTTTTTAAGCTAAAAAAATACCAACAGTACTAAAGTAACATTGTGTGTGTGTGTGTGTGTGTTGGGGGGGGGGGGGGGGGGGGGGGGGGGGGGGGGGGGGCGGGTTTACCTGTTTTGCTAGAGCGCCAAAACTCAGATCTAAGATCTGAGTTTTTGGCGCTCTCGGTTTATTTTTAACCCCTGTCGGTGTTGCTATGGGCATCTCTATGCAACAAAGAAAATAGCGACGCTCATAGCAACGCCGTGGATTTTAACTTTTGAGCGTCGCACTGGGAGCGTAGCTAATGTGAAGTACCTCTTGTAGTGTGTGGTATCAGTTTTAGCCCTTACTCTCAAGCCTCTCATTCCTCGACTCTTCTACAATTTTCCTAGTATTGGTCTCTTGGTTATTTGTTGACCTTGAGATCCCGGTCCCATTAATTGCATTAGCTAAGGAACATAGGCTATGAAATCCAGTTGCTACAGAGACAAGATAGACGAGGAGCCTGGCAAGGTTGTAAATAAAAAAAGATAGGGGCACGTGGTAGTTGTACCTGAGAGAGAGAGAGAGAGAGAGAGAGAGAGAGAGAGAGAGAGAGAGAGAGAGAGAGAGAGAGAGAGAGAGAGTTTCCTCAAAGGATTCATGTTTTCTATAAGTATTCCAACTATGTCAAATTGGAATCTTAAACGATACTCCATAATTAGATATTTTTCAAAATTGTGTGCTTTATTTCTAATACAAACCACTGACTTACTTTTTAGAAAAATCATTTGTTGCAACATTCTCTTTTTATCCTCTTCCTATGTTCTTCATATGATTCTGCCCCTCCCTACCCTTGCACATCTGCTATATAAGTTGCCTCCTCTATCATTGCAACCTTTCCACCTCCACCAACCTCATCTATCTCCAATGGTCCCCAACTAGCTATATTCTCATTGTGAATACTCTCACCGACCTAGCATAAGCATCCAATTCTCCCATCGGCTACTTGCCACATGCCTCAAACATTCCCAACTAGAAATCTCATTTGGAATTCTCTCACCACTTCTAGTGTGCACTGATGCAGGTTTGCAAGGGGTAAGCAAGACAACTCGGCACTGGTGTGTGTGTGTGTGTGTGTGTGTGTGTGTGTGTGTGTGTGTGTGTGTGTGTGTGTGTGTGTGTGTGTGTGTGTGTGTGTGTGTGTGTGTGTGTGTGTAGCAATTCTAAATATATACAAATAGATACGCAAACGAACTATACCAGTTCACAGACCAATAATTCTAGGCAAATACAATGGCTTTGTACAATAATTTATTTGCAGTTGAAAATAAATTCTGTACAAGATAGTAAAGATAACAAGTAAAACTTGGGAAATAGTCATCCTAGACTCTGGCGTGAAGTTGCCCCCAGTCATCTATCACAAAGAACAGAATGTTTTTATCCAAGAAGGTAGCCCTCACCTGCATCCATAGCCACAAGAAAACAATTCGTTAGCACGTGGTTGTACACAGGTGATGCCGGGCATTCCAGTTGTTATCCATGTCACAATGAAAAAACAAACCGTTCTTCAATATGTAAAAAAAAGAAAAAAAATCAATAAAAAAATATAGGGTTATAATAAGAATTCCCCCTTTTTTTCTAAACAATCCAGGAGAGTGAGCTTCCTCTCAAAGCTAATATATATTGATTTAGTTCCAAAAAAAACCAAACCTTAAGCCCTATCATCATCTGAATCTCTTAATATGCCATAATCGACATATTCTTCCAAAAGCCAGTATCACACATAGTCGCAAAATATATTCATAACCACCGATTTCCATCCACATTTACCCAACCAAGGCAGGTTTGTTCATTTTTTTATGATAGAGCAAGAAAACGGACAAATAAACAATTGCTTTTTTTTATAGTAGTCTGGCCTTTCCATTTTCCGAAACCAAGGCAGGTTTGTTCATTTTTTTATGAAAGAGCAAGAAAACGGACAAATAAACAATTGCTTTTTTTTATAGTAGTCTAGCCTTTCCATTTTCCGAAGATATGCACGACAGGGAAGGTCATTTAAAAGGCAACAGCTTTCCCAGTCAGTACCAGCTAAAAAAACAAGACTAGCATCCACTCTTATACGGAGTGCCACACAATCAAAGTTTTTCTCACCAAGTATAGTCTGGTAATAAACATCAGCAGGTAAAACAACATTTTATTTTTTGTTTTTTAATCGATTCCTACTATTCAAATGCTCATAACATTTCAAATAAGTTTCCCAAATCCGGTTGTCCCACATTAACCAACTGGTGAATTAGTTTCCAGATTTGGCATCTCTTAGCATCAGAAAAAAGTCCCCAAAAAACCAGCTGGAATCACAACCTCAGAACAAAGGAGTTATTTTTTATAAAATATATGTCTAATTAACAAATTATCAATTTTAAGCTTCTTCTTTATAGCCAAATCTTTCAGTTTGTACTGTTTTTAAAGCTTCCAGATAGCCGAAACCATAATTACCCAGTAGACCAAGAGATAAAGAAAACCAGTAGGTCAAGTCATAGGCAGCATAATAACCAAGTCCGTACGCGCCATAAAGAACAGAACTATGCTGACTCTTTTTTATGAGTAAACCATTTAAGTACGATCTGAGTCAATCTCAGTAAGACCTATAAGGAAGGTCTAATACTTGGAAACAGTAACCCACCCAAAGACACACAATGAGACCTTCCTCGACTTACTGAAAGTGATCTTAATGCATGAGTAGAAAATTTACAGTCAGTATTTTAACCAAAGACTACAGAGAATGCTGAAAAACCATTTTATACTCTTCCATATAGCATTATGCAGGTATGCAACCATACTCCCATGTATAGATCAAAGGTCAAGTTAAAAAAAGTCATGCTTTAGGACTTCCTACAGTAGGTGACCAGCTTATTTTAAGGTAAACAGGCAGTCAGCCATTAAAGTTATATCTTGTAAGTAAAAAACCAGGAAAAAATAAGTCTGCAAAAATTATTTTCAAGATTCAAGCATCTAAACAGAAACTCCACTTTACATGGATAAGAACAACATCAACATCCACAACAAATTTTATCATGCCTGGCATAATCATAGTAATTATACAGAGACACCATTTTTAAGTATGAGCTCTGGCAACGATTGGCTACAGTCAAAGTACACCAATTTCATTTAGTATACCAGTCAACCTACTTCTCATGCCATAGATTTAAGCCAAATATACCATAATATATTGTTTTCAAGACTTCAAGAAAGTCGAAACAAAGTTAGCGAGTCGACTAGGTTATGAAGCCACCTGTACGGTAAGCCAGGTCAAAAGTACATGGCTTAATAAAAGCCACACTCTTACAAGCCAGAAAGACCAGAGTTTTGCCACATCTTTTTCATGAGTAAGTCTTGAGTCAAACTCGGTAAGATTTAAACCGAATTTCTACTACCCAGGAAAGGTTACTCAGCCAAAGAAAAATAACCCAAAAAACATCGAGACATTCATCGGTTCAGTGACAAGGTCCTACACTCATAATAATGAGTACATATTATACAATTAGTATTTCATTGACAGTCTTCATAGTAAGCCTGGAGAAGCATTTCAATTTTTTCTACAAAACAACATGCATGTAAGCTTTAATACCCGTATACTTTTTGTCCAAAGATAGTAGGTAAAGGGAACAATCAAAATAGATAAGCTTAGGACATCCAAAATTTGGTGACCAAACCAATATAGGCAATAAGCCCACTGTAAGTAATAAGCCTAAAAAATCTATGCTTTCAAGTTTCAAGCTATTTAATAGACAGCCCATTATGTACCGACATATATTGCACAAACAAAATTAGCAAAATTTTCCCCATTCTTGTCCATACCATTTAACCTATTTGAGACATCATTTTATCATCTCAAGATCTGGCAGCCAAAAGTCAAGTTAAGGTTCTCAAATTTCTTCAAGAATATCAATTTTAAACATATTTCCCATAACTCTAGACATACTCGAAAAAACAGTCATATTAAATGGCTTTTTAATTACTGCATTTCAACCATCATAATCCCCATCCACACATTAGCAAAAATTGTTCAGCTCACGACTATGTTTAAAGCTTCAAGAGAACATCAAATATCCTGTAGACTTGATGACGATGAATCCATAACTACTTTCTCAGTTTTTTTCCGCATGATGAGGACACCACAGCAAACCAGAATTGAACGCACAACAGCGGTTACAGAACACAATGCCAAGTGAGCAAGAACTCACCTTCCAAGGTATTTATAGGTGATGATGCTACTCCTTAGCAGAAGGGCCCCAAATTCAGCAGGTATTGCAACCATCGAGGTCGGCATTCAAGTCCCCTTATGTAGGGATTATACACAGCAGAGGATCAATGCGAGAGGTTAGTGCAGGGATGTGAGCTCCCCACCCCGTCGTCTCAACAACGGATCTGATGGTAAACCTGGTGGCCACTAGATCTATAGCGGAAGCAAACAAAGTGGTCTGGGTTCATCTAGCGAACGATCTCTCATCACAAAGTGAATTGAGTTTGAGCCTACTAGCAAGGAGATCTAGCTCCACCTCGTAGGGGAAGCGTGATTTAACCTATGTAGCGATCCTAAGACCCACCTTCCAAGAGGAGAGAAACCTCGAGTGCCTTTTTTCCCATGTTTCAGAGGCACGTACTGTCGAGATTTCACCGCTCTAGCGGCAATGAGTATTACTAATATCGAAGTAAGCACAATGGGGACAGAGAGTTCCCGACCAATCGGGACCACCCATCTCGTAGGCATTGGCAACCTGAGCCAAGCCCCCACTTTCCACCCCCACACTCACACTTCCTTGTGTGACCTAATTACTACCACAAAGGTTGTTCAACATAAAGATTCCTTGTTTAATTCCGAATTACATTGTTCGTTAATACAGCCCTTCAACCAGTATTGCAAACAACACCAAGACAGAATTCTAGTAAAAATTCTACTCAAACTTATTCATAAAAGTTCCAATGTTCTGGAGGTACAACATCCCCCCTCCAGCGAGAGTTCACTCCTCCCGTTGTCGCCTAGCTGCCCATACAATTAGGTATGTCCACCGCATAGAAAGCACGTCATGGACACTCCCACCGCATAGAAAGCAAGACGTGGGTTCCCACCGCATAGAAAGCAAGTCGTGGGTATCCACCGCATAGAAAGCAAGTCGTGGATTCAAGAGTCCTTAACGAGGAACTCTGTCCCCTGTGATCAGTAGGGGGGTCAGGACTGATTCAACATTGGAAATAAAATGAACATGTCGAGCTAAATTTTCCCTAGCAGACATTCTTTCCTAATTGCAACCAGCATACCCGTCAAACATTTCCTTCCTACTTTAGAACTTAATGTACAATGAATTCAATGCCGAGGTTTCCTTTGGATTTCTCCAACATGTTTGTTTCTTCGTCGATGCCCCGTGAGATGGCCGGTATTTGTTCCTCCATGGGAGCTTTTCGCTTTTCGTTCACCTTGCTCGTTCCTGCCTCGTGGTCGTGGGCTCCACCAAAGCGAGTCCTCTTAACCGGGGCCATTTTAAACTCACTACTTTAAGTAATTAACTTGGGGAAAAGAGCTAATGTCCGTAAGCGTCATAACAAGCCAAATGATAGATTAGCGACATCAAACAATGCCTGCTACATTAGAGGTTTAGATTTTTCCGTCTAGCAATCATTATGGATGACACATAATCCTATGGGAACCGGCTCTAAAGATAATTACTTGGCTTACATGATTAAGAATAATAGGATTTCACTAATGGAATTACCAGAGAGATGAATTAAGCACGATTAATCTCTTTCCTAGCAATTAGAGGGTGCAGAATCACCGCATGCATAGGTGTGAGAAAAACCACCTCTTAGAGACTTAATGACAGATTAATCTTACCTTAATTATATCTTAATGCATAACAGAGATGGATCTAAATCATCTAAAATATTAATGCGTGATAGAAAGAGTGATTCTCATCAATCTACACAATTACCAGCTTACTGATTAATTTCTATGCTACGTAGAGAGAGAAATTATAATAATCGTGCACTAATCATTAATTAATATGGTTAAGGAGAATTTAGAGAGTGATTATAGAGAATTACTAGGAATAAGCATAATAGACGAGAAATTTAGATGGTAATGAAAAGGATTTGCAGAAGCATTAATTAGACCGTGGTTACCGTGATTAAGGATTGATAATCCTTTCGATTCTCTGATCTAATCGAGCTTCTTGAGGCGAGAATTCGACAGCACCTCCCTCCTTGCTTCTCCTTCAAAGGTGTGTGTTCCGGCAGCACCTTCCCAGAGTGAGTGTAGGTGTGTGTGTGTGTGCACTGAGTGTGTGTGTGTGTGTGTGTGTGTGTGTGTGTGCAGGACTTTAAATAGGCTCCTATAGGCTGAAAATCGACCAGCCCTGCTATTAGCATCTGGAGGAGCACTCAGTTCACTGCATTGGCAAGTCTAGTTGCCTACTCACCAAGTGTCAGGTTGGCTAGTTTAACTGACTCTAAGACTTAGTTACTGGCTTGGAAACTCTCCCAGGACTCCCACAAAGCAAGAGGGCGCCCCCTAGCTGCTAAAGCTGATCTGGAGTGGGCTGGAACCTGTTCCCACACAGTCCCGAGCCCCCGGTACCTTCCTGGACAATTTTTAGGAAAATTGGTTATAGGCTAAAACGGGTCATACGAGTCAGATTTTGATGCCGAAAATTGCTATAGCAAGCTCTAACTAAGGCGTACTGGCCCGAGTACCTGCCATATTTAGCAGCCCCCGGGGTTCGAAATGCATTTTTTCTAAATTCGGGGTACGGGTGCAGTTTTTCGAGACGATCAAAACTGGACGGGTCGGGTGACCAAAAACTTACTATTTTTGAATTTTTTTTACAAAAATTATTTTAATTCACATTTCGGAGCTTTAAAACATTCTAAACATCATGGCACTGACAAAATCTGGAAAACTGCTAAAAATAGTAACTTATTCCATTATATTCAGTTCATGGTACAAGGGTGCTCTTTTTGATCGGGGTCAGAGACCTTACAACCTCCCCAACGTGAAAAATTGAGATGTCCTTATCTCAAGAATGTGCTTGGGTAATCCTTTATAAGCATTGGTTCGTCCTCCCAAGTTGCATCTTCTTCAGGGTAATCCTTCCACTTTACCAGATGCTCCGTGATAGTTCTGTTGCGTAACTTCCTTTCCCTTGTTTCCAGTATGTAGTCAGGTTGGAGCTCGAGAACTCCTTGTGCTGGCATGACTATCTGATCTGAGTCCAAGAATTGATCAGGGTTAGGAATATAGGGTTTGAGTAAGCTGACGTGGAATACATCATGAACCTTCAAGTTTGCAGGTAACTTTAGCTTGTAGGCTTGGTCACTCACAACCTTAACGATCTCGAATGGTCCACAATACCTTGGGCTTAGCTTCTTATATCTGCCTAGAGATAAGTTGCTTTTCTTTGGTCGGCGGACTCGTAGAAAAACCTTATCTCCTTCTTTGAAAGTTCTTTCCGAACGGTTCTTATCTGCATAGTGCTTCTGTCTATCCTGAGCGGCCTGAATGTCCTGGCGAATAGCCCTAGTCTGTGCTTCCATATCCTCTAACATCTTTCTAGAGGCTTCTACCCTGATGGTTGGATCTGAGAAGTTCAGTGGTGCTAAACAGTCTTGTCCATAAAGAGCTTTGAAAGGTGACATTCCAATGCTTCTGTGTTCGGAAGGGTTGTAAGCATACTCCACCAAAGGTAGATATTGTAACGACTTCTTTGGCTCTTGCGAACAATAGGCTCTGAGAATGTCCTCGATGACTTGATTAACTCTCTCAGTTTGCCCATCTGTCTGTGGATGATACGCTGTACTAAAGGCTAATTATGACCCAATAGATTGGAAAAGAGAAGTCCAAAATTTTGATGTAAACTTGGCATCTCTATCGCTGACGATACGCTTGGGTAGACCATGTAACCTAAAAATCTCCTTGATGAATACCCGACTAACATCTGAAGCAGTAAAGGTTGTCTTTATGGGTATTAGATGAGCCACTTTTGTGAGCATATCAACAACCACGAAAACAGAGTCATAACCTCCTGTAGAAGGTAATCCTGTAACAAAATCCATACTGATGCATTTCCATTTCATTTGGGGTATGTCAAGAGGTTGAAGTTGCCCTGGTAACTTGATTCTTTCGGCCTTTATCCGCTGACAAGAAAGACATTGCCTCACATAGCGAAGTATGTCTCCTTTCATCCCATACCAAAAATAACTCCTCCTGACAGCATGAAGAGTCTTAGCATAGCCTGGATGTCCGGATGTAGGGCTATCATGTGCTTCATACAGAATAGTCTTCTTTAGAGCTGGGTCTCTGGGTACACAGAGTCTATGTCTGTAGTAAAGACATCCTCCCATAAGAGAATAATCTTTAGCTTCAGGCATCTTATTCTTTTGGAATAGAGATACTATACGTTGGTACTCTGGATCTACCAAATATGCTTCTTTGATTCTATCCCAGATAGGGTTATTTGGAATAGAGATAGCTCCGAGAAAGGATTTTCGGCTAAGACCATCTGCAACTGCATTTTCCTTTCCAGGTCTATACTTTATGTCAAGATCATATTCCTGTAACAGCTCTATCCATCGTCGTTGTCGCATATTGAGAATAGGTTGAGTAAAAATCCATTTTAAGCTCTTGTGGTCTGTAACAAGTTGAAACTTGCGCCCAAGAAGATAATGTCTCCATAACTTCAACGCATGAATAACTGCTAAAAGTTCCAAATCATGAGTAGGATAATTCTTCTCATGATCCCTCAACTTTCACGAAGTATACGCCACTGGTCTTCCTTCTTGAGTAAGAACTCCGCCTAGAGCAAGTTTGCTAGCGTCAGCCGCTACTTCAAATTCCTTGCTGAAATCTGGAAGCTTTAAAATAGGAGCCGAGACCAAGAACTCTTTTAGCTTAGCAAAGCTAGACTCGTGCTCGGTCTTCCATTCAATCCTCATTCCTTTCTTCAGGAGTTCCGTCAAAGGTGCAGCAATACGTGCATAGTCCTTGACAAAAATCCTATACCATCCCGTTATTCCAAGAAATCCCCTTACTTCGTTGACGGTGGATGGTTGAGGCCAATCAACGATGTCCTTGACCTTGTCTGGGTCCACTGAAATCCCCTCAGCTTATATGACAAATCCAAGATAGTGGACTTTAGGCGAGCAAAAAGTGCACTTGCTCTCTTTAGCGTACAGTTGGTGTTTTCGGAGAAGATCAAGTACTTTGCGAACATGTTCTTCGTGATCTGCCTCGTTCTTAGAGTAGATCAGAATGTCATCAAAGAAAACCAAGACAAAATCATCCAGGTAAGGTCTGAAAATATCCTACATAAGTCGATTGAAGCTTGCGGGAGCGTTTGTTAGACCAAAAGACATTATTGTGAACTCGTAGTGCCCATACCTAGTATTGAAAGCTGTCTTTGGAATATCTGATTCCTTGATCATGATTTGGTAATATCCTGACCTTAGATCAATCTTTGTAAATATTTTGGCGCCGTGGAGCCTGTCCAAGAGTTCATCAATCCTTGGAATTGGATACTTGTTCTTGACAGTTACCTGGTTCAGTCCCCGGTAGTCTATGCATAGCCTTAAGGTCCCGTCCTTCTTTTTCTAAAAAAGAACTGGAGCACCCCAAGGAGAAGTACTGGGTCGAATGAATCCTTGCTCAATGAGTTGCCTAAGCTGTTCTTTGAGTTCGATGGCCTCTGGAAGTGACATTTTATAGGGTCTTTTTGAGATAGGTTCACATCCAGGAATAGTCTCAATCTCATGCTCTACCTCTCTGTGTGGCGGAAGATTCGTAAGGTCTTCTGGGAACACATCGTCATATTCCCTCAACCAGTTTGGTCGAAGTGAGGTATCTAATTGGTCCACCTTGTTGAGTTTAACTGCATATATTTGTTGACCCTTCCTTAGTCCCTTCAAAAGTCTGTTGGCCTTAACTAGAGTAGCCTTAGGTCTCCCATTTTTCCCCTGGATTAAGGCTTCATTACCCAAGTTATCTGTAAAAGTAAAGTTCCCTTGTGCACAATGTATGTGGGCCCTATTTTTCTTTAGCCAGTCCATCCCTAGTATCCCATCAAAAAATCCTAAGGGTAGGGTTCGAAATTGGGCAGAAGTTGGGTGTCCCCCTAAATCAAAGTCAATTTTGCCTGCAGAGTGTTGAGATACTACCTCCTTGCCGTTTGCTAACTCTACAACTAGCTTGCTTGTTGGATACTTATCTAGCTTTAGCTTCCTCATGCATCGGGGTGAAAGAAATGAAAGAGTACTATCACAATCTATAAGGAAGTTAACTTGTTCACCTCTGAGAGATCCTGGCGTATGAATGACTGTGTATTGCTAGCAACCATTGGGATTGTCAATTGCAGCATGTAGGGTTGCTCTCTCCACCGCTTCGTCACCCACAGTTGGTTGTACTACTGCGGCATTCACTCTGGCGGTAGCTCCACGCCCTTGCCCTCTGTACATCCTTCCTCGTTCTCCTCTTCCATTAGCTTGGCCACGCCCACGGGTATTCAAGGGTATGGCATTGGCGTTAGTTGCCTAAATGTTCCTGGGGCAATTGGATCTGTAATGTCCATGCTCGCCGTAGCCATAGCATCGAACATCAGGGAACTCCATGGTTGTGGTGGTAGCCACAATAGGGCACTGGTTATACGCTTGGTTGGCTGGTCTGTTATCCCAAGCAGTGGTCCTTGCCCTCTTTGCCCAATGATTCCTTCTGTTTTGATTAGCCTTTTGTACTTCGAGAGCTAGAGGTTTGGCCCTTAACAAGGCATCCTGTAGCGTCGTCGGTCTGAGAGCTTCCAGCAGAGTATTCAGGGGATCGATTAGTCCTTGACAGAACCTTGCCACCTGTTGTTCCAAGGTCATCTTAGGAGCATATCTCCGAAGAGTGACAAACTTTGCATAGTATTCTTCGATAGATGAATTCAGCTACCGAAGTGAAAAGAATTCATTCATCTTCAAGGTTCTATAGGCAGGCGGTAAATAACATCCCATTATTGTAGCTTTGATGTCTTCCCAGGACTCGGAAGATCCCTTAATATCCATGTCCCTGCAATGTTGCTTCCACCATATCTTGGCATCACCAGTCAAGCGAAACATCGCAAGCATGGTCTGATTTACGGGTTGGGTCCCCGCAGCTTCAAAGTAGTTTTCCATGGCTTCCATCCATACTTCTGCATCTCTTTCCACATTTGCCCCCTCACCCTTAAATATCGAAGGTTGGGCTTGCTTAAGGAGGAGCTTCTTCTCTTGCGCTACCGAGTACAGAGCAACAGGCGGTGCCTACATGGGTTATACGAATTCTTGATACATTACTTGGATTTCAAAATAGACACGAGACTTTAAATAAAATTCAAGATTCTACTTTATCAAGAGACAGAGATTCAGAGACAAAAAGCACTTTATTGATGAAAATTTATTACAATTGAAACCCCTCAAGGTTTAGGATAACTGATGATCAGCTTATTACATGGCTTTATGGATTGCGTATAAAATACGCTTAGGAGATGGTATTCACATGATGCACTACTTCATTCGTGTAATAGTTCCTATACTCATTCTTGAGTGGATAATAAACTAGGATATCAAGCCGGAGTTCCGCTTTCAGTAATCCAAAGGTTTTGACTCGGTTCGCTAGGATCACGTTGGTGACCTTCTCCAAGAGCCAGTCGTTGATGGCTTGATTGGAGTTGTCTGAAACAGTTTGGTCCAATCGTGTAGGCACCAAGTAGAATATCTCTATTACTCTCAACTCTTCTCCCCAATGTATCTTCTTCAAGTTGGAAGCTAGGCATCCTAGCTTCCGAGCGTTGATGTAGTAAACCCCTCTTGGAAATGTCCAATCAAGTTCCCATCCTTTATCAATGCGAGTGGAGTGTGGCGTATAAGCCTTCAACAGTATCTCCATGACATCTCGCCTGAACTGGTAAACTGGGGATCTTCGAGCTTGCTCATAAATAAGCTCAAACACATGGAACTTCCGATATTCGAGCACGGGGTCTTCCTGCAACACCAATGCAAGGAATTCGGATCAACTACCTATATACTTTCAGTTCCTTTTAAATGTTCAAACAATACGACTTTATTTCCTAGCCTAACCTAGGCTTAGCTCTGATACCAGGTGTGAGGTCCCCACCCCGTCGTCTCAACAACGGATCTGATGGTAAACCTTGTGGCCACTAGATCTATAGCCGAAGCAAACAAAGTGGTCTGGGTTAATCTAGCGGACAATCTCTCAATACAAAGTGAATTGAGTTCGAGCCTACTAGCAAGGAGATCTAGCTCCACCTCATAGGGGAAGCGTGATTTAACCTATGTAGCGATCCTAAGACCCACCTTCCAAGAGGAGAGAAACCTCGAGTGCCTTTTTCCCCATGTTTCAGAGGCACGTACTCTCGAGATTTCACCGCTCTAGGGGCAATGAGTATTACTAATATCGAAGTAAGCACAATGGGGACAGAGAGTTCCCGACCAATCGGGACCACCCACCTCGTAGGCATTGGCAACCTGAGCCAAGCCCCCACTTTCCACCCCCACACTCACACTTCCTTGTGTGACCTAATTACTACCACAAAGGTTGTTCAACATAAAGATTCCTTGTTTAATTCTGAATCACATTGTTCGTTAATACAGCCCTTCAACCAGTATTGCAAACAACACCAAGACAGAATTCTAGTAAAAATTCTACTCAAACTTATTCATAAAAGTTCCAATGTTCTGGAGGTACAACATCCCCCCTCCAGCGAGAGTTCACTCCTCCCGTTGTCGCCTAGCTGCCCATACAACTAGGTATGTCCACCGCATAGAAAGCACGTCATGGACACTCCCATCGCATAAAAAGAAAGACGTGGGTTCCCACCGCATAGAAAGCAAGTCATGGGTATCCACCGCATAGAAAGCAAGTCGTGGATTCAAAAGTCCTTAACGAGGAACTCTGTCCCCTGTGATCAGTAGGGGGGTCAAGACTGATTCAACATTGGAAATAAAATGAACATGTCGAGCTAAATTTTATCTAGCAAACATTCTTTCCTAATTGCAACCAGCATACCCATCAATCATTTCCTTCCTCCTTTAGAACTTAATGTACAATGAATTCAATGCCGAGGTTTCCGTCGGATTTCTCCAACATGTTTGGGGATATTTTCATTCCTAACTAAATGTGTGCAATGTTAAATTAAACAACTTGAATGAAATTATCATCTACCTCTTCCATTTCTTCGTCGATGACCCGTGAGATGGCCGGTATTTGTTCCTCCATGGGAGCTTTTCCCTTTCCGTTCACCTTGCTCGTTCCTGCCTCGTGGTCGTGGGCTCCACCAAAGAGAGTCCTCTTAACCGGGGCCATTTTAAACTCACTACTTTAAGTAATTAACTTGGGGAAAAGAGCTAATGTCCGTAAGCGTCATAACAAGCCAAATGATAGATTAGCCACATCAAACAATGCCTGCTACATGAGAGCTTTAGATTTTTCCGTCTAGCAATCATTATGGATGACACATGATCCTATGGGAACCGGCTCTAAAGATAATTACTCGGCTTACATGATTAAGAATAATATGATTTCACTAATGGAATTACCAGCTACAATATTAATGCGTGATAGAAAGAGTGATTCTCATCAATCTACACAATTACCAGCTTACCGATTAATTTCTATGCTACCTAGAGAGAAAAATTCTAATAATCGTGCACTAATCATTAATTAATATGGTTAAGGAGAATTTAGAGAGTGATTATAGAGAATTACTAGGAATAAGCATAATAGACGAGAAATTTAGATGGTAATGAAAAGGATTTGTAGAAGCATTAATTAGACCGTGGTTACCGTGATTAAGGATTGATAATCCTCTCGATTCTCCGATCTAATCGAGCTTCTTGAGGCGAGAATTCGACAGCACCTCCCTCCTTGCTTCTCCTTCAAAGGTGTGTGTTCCGGCAGCACCTTCCCAGAGTGTGTGTGTAGGTGTGTGTGTGTGTGCACTGAGTGTGTGTGTGTGTGTGTGTGTGTGTGCAGGCCTTTAAATAGGATCCTAAAGGCTGAAAATCGACCAGCCCTGCTATTAGCATCTGGAGGAGCACTCAGTTCACTGCATTGGCAAGTCTAGTTGCCTACTCACCAAGTGTCAGGTTGGCTAGTTTAACTGACTCTAAGACTTAGTTACTGGCTTGGAAACTCTCCCAGGACTCCCACAAAGCAAGAGGGCGCCCCCTAGCTGCTAAAGCTGATCTGGAGTGGGCTGGAACCTGTTCCCACACAGTCCCGAGCCCCCGGTACCTTCCTGGACAATTTTTAGGAAAATTGGTTCTAGGCTAAAACGGGTCATACGAGTCGGATTTTGATGCCGAAAATTGCTATAGCAAGCTCTAACTAAGGCGTACTGGCCCGAGTATCTGACATATTTAGCAGCCCTCGGGGTCCGAAATGCATTTTTTTGAAATCCGGGGCACGGGTGCAATTTTTCGAGACGATCAAAACTGGACGGGTCGGGTGACCAAAAACTTACTATTTTTGGAATTTTTTTACAAAAATTATTTTAATTCACATTTCGGAGCTTTAAAACATTCTAAACATCATGGCACTGACAAAATCTGGAAAACTGCTAAAAATAGTAACTTATTCCATTATATTCAGTTCATGGTACAAGGGTGCTCTTTTTGATCGGGGTCAGAGACCTTACAAGGGATCACTTCGCACAGCATTCGCTCACTACTACTCTCATTTTATGCAGAAGAATCCGTGTGGTAGTAACCTACAGAGAATGCTTTGCAGCGTTTTTTACAGACGCTACATAGTTTTAAGCATCAAAGGACAATTTACCCTAAAGTAAATGAGGATAAAAACCCAAAAAAATTCAAAGGCATACACACCATTATTATGAGCCATATATGATTTATTAAAAGAGTTGGAAGATAGCAAGGTATTCTTGCCTGCTTTCGAACGCTCAAAAACTCGGTAGACATATTTACAAAACACACTATTGTTCACAGCATTGGGTGGAAAAGATCATCAGTACCTCAAACTACCGATATTTCTCATGCGACTATAGTCAGAAAGCCATTTAAATTAGACAAACTACGAGAGTAGACAATTTGCCAATCACTACCAAGTGAGATAAACTGAGGGAGTAAATTATTTTGGGAATTTCGAAGCAATAAACATTGAGTACAGGTATCAATGTAGGTCTATAAAAGACGGGCATTTTTTTGGAAAGGGTGAGTGCACAGAAACTGCCTTGAGTAGCTTTCTGAGAGTTTTTACATCCACCATCTCCTATTGTTATATGCTATGACTTCTAATGATGATCAGGTTTTAGCTATATCCATTGCCCATCTTCAGCATTCAAATGAGTCTACTAAGAGAACAACAATACTCCGTTATGAACGTCATTTATTTCCGTAGTTAGGAACATCAGTTACTCAGACTAAGTGGTGGACATATAAGGATAGAGTGACGCGGGTGACTCTTTGGGATCGAGAGCATTTTAAGAATAATATTCGTCTGGTGATGGTGGCAGAAGCCATGGGCTTAGGGGCACAATATAATTATGTATAAAATTCAATGAAGCAAGTTTTTTCCAAACGGTTATATCTGCTAGCGCAGTTTCTTCCACCACAAAAGATTTTTTTGTATCGTGGTTATGGATAGCCACTCCGAGGGTATTTTAATTGCACTCCCCGCACTATGGAGTATAGTGTGGTCTTGGCAACCTGTATCTTACCTCTAGCTGAGCATCCAAACACCTGTTATTATTGTGATAGTTGTTTGTGCAATCATGTAATGCATGGTTTACTTGATATGTAGGGGAGAAGAAAGGAAGGGGTTTTATTGATAAAAATCGGGCTTTTTCATTCTAACTAAAGTGGCGAAGTAAGAGAACAGACACAAGTAGTTGTGTGTGTGTGTGTGTGTGTGTGTGTGTGTGTGTGTGTGTGTGTGTGTGTGTGTGTGTGTGTGTGTGTGTGTGTGTGTGTGTGTGTTGTTGTTGTTGTTGTATTACTGATAAATATATATACACAAAAGAACTACAAGTTCAAAAGACAGCTGACTCTAGACATCTGGAAGGTGATTTGCACAAAAAGTGAACTCATTATTAGATTCATCTTTGTACAATATAGTAAGGATTCATACATCATCCCAATGAAATAATAAAAGGGTATCAGTGTAATAAAATATTGGAGTCCCCTGTAATCATCAAAGTTGGACAACAACTACCCTAAGCCACTTTAAGCGAGGATAGCATTCTCACCTACATCCATGTAGAAAAGACAACACATGCTAGACTTGGCTACGAATGGCAGGTTTCAATGAAGCTATCATTTGTTATCCATGTCACACTTAAAATAGAATTAGAGTAGTCAACTCTCCATAATATAAGTACCAAAAATACTCCCCAGTGTAAAGTTTCCTTATATGCTAAAAAAATTTAAATTAGTTTTGTTGGAATTAGCGTTGCAGAGAGACACGCACAGCTTGGAGAAGACAAAGGAAGCTCAAGGCACACAATAGAGAGTGTGTTGCTTAGTGTGCAATCGAAAGATAGATAGCCCTAGAGTGATGGCGTGTATACAATGCTCGGGGGAAAAAACCTCTTAAAGAGGGAAAAAATGCCCGGCGGTCCTAGTGTGTTCACACACATCACTACCACATGTATATGGTAACAAATCCCCCCTGGAGTGATGCGGTGAACGAGAGCTGGCACATGAGTAAAGGGAAGTGCCATGCCTTGAGGACATGATCAATCCACAAAGGGGAGTAAGCCCAAAGATTTGTGGAAAGCTTCAAGCTTCTCACGAGACAATGCCTTTGTGAAAAGATCTGCAAGGTTGTCCTGTGTTGGCACATAAGCCAAGCTGATCTCTCTTGCTGAGAGCCTCTCCGTGACATAGTGGTAATGCACCTCAATGTGCTTTGTGCGAGCATGAAAAACTGGGTTCCTCGCAACTGCCAATGCGCTCTGACTGTCAGTGTAGATAGTGTTGGCAGTGTCATGTCCAACACCCAAATCAGCCATAAGGCGTCTGAGCCATACACACTCAATCGTAGCTGTGAAGATTGCCCTGTACTCAGCCTCACAACTCAAAGTGTCCACAGTAGGTTGCTTCTTGCTCAACCATGATATGCATGAACTGCCAAGCATGAAACAAAAACCACTTGTGGACACTCGCGTGTCAAAACAACCAACCCAATCTAAGTCCGAAAAAGCATGTAAGTTTGGCGGCAATGATCCCCCCTTGGGATAAAACAAGCCAAGATGTAAAGTGCCACTTAGGTAGCGAAAAATCCTCTTGATAGCCTGCCAATGCTTAGACCCTGGGCTATGCATAAATCTGTTGACTTGTGAGATTGCAAACTGAATATCTGGCCTCGTGTTGCATACATAAATGAGGCAGCCAACAACAGTTTGATAAAGAGTAACATCAGCAGGATCGCTAGCATCATGTAGACTCAACTTCAAACATGTTTCCATGGGAGTGGCAATAGGTTTGCAATCCTCAAGTCCAAATTTACATATCAATGTCTCTATGTAACTTTTCTGACACAAGGCAATACCACCATCACACTGCTTAAATTGTATACCCAAGTAGTGATGCAACAGCCCCAAATCTTTCATCTTGAAAGTAGCATTCAAATCAGCCTTAAATTCAACAATATGTCTCTCATTTGGTCCAGTGATCAACAAATCATCGACATAAAGAACCACAATGAGAAGTACATCACCCTCACGCTTTACATACAATGTGCTTTCTGTTGGACTGTTACGAAAGCCTTGTTTGACCAAATGAGTGTCAGCTTTCTCATATCAATCACGAGGAGATTGCTTCAACCCATACAAAGCCTTCTTACATCTGCACACTTTGTCCTCTTGTCCTTTTATGACAAAACTGCGAGGCTGCGTTACATAAACTTCCTCAAATATGTCACCATTCAAGAAAGTAGTAACAATGTTTGATTGATGTACATCCCAACCAAAATGAGCTGCCAATGCACATAGAAAACGCACAGTAGTCATACGACAAGTGGGAGCAAAAGTCTCTTCATAATCTATGCCTTTTTGTTGTGCATAACCCTTGCAACAAGTCGAGCCTTATGGCGATCGATCTCACCATCGGGGTTGCGTTTTAACTTGTAAACCCACTTCGTACCAATGGCCTTTTTGCCAGGAGGCAAATCACATAAAGTCCATGTGTCATTTTCTATAAGTGCATCATATTCTGATTGCATGGCAGCCATCCAATTTTTTGAATTATGTGCTTCATCAAAAGGCAGAATCTCCTCAACATCATGTGAGCTAGACACAGCCAAAGCATAACAATCTGATGCATAAGATGCATGGAGAGAGCCTGAACGAGTACGACTAGACAAAGGTGCATCCAATTTACTGTCACGCAAAGTGTGCACTAGCCATTTTGACATACCTCTAGCCTGCTCATTTTCAACCCTTTCCTCATCAAGTACATCATGTACATCTACATCAGTAATAGGCTGATCTATAACACTTTCAGAAACCCCCATAGGCTGTACATTTGCCTCATTGGAACTTACATTCATATTTTCACCACTGAAAAGAGGCAACAAAGTGTCATAAATGTCCTGTGAGCTTACATTATTGTCTCTAGTACATGACAGCAAGGGCTGAAAAGAATCTTCCACAAACACTACATCCCGTGAAACCAGAATACGTTTTGTTTGCGGATGATACAACATGTAACCTTTTCTTTCAGCACTATAACCAACAAAAATACATTTGACAGCCTTATCATCCAATTTTCTGCGTTGTGTTTGTGGCACCAAAGCATATGCCAAACAACCAAAAACATGCATGTGCTCAATAGAAGGCTTTCTATCATGCCATGCTTCATATGGAGTAATAGACTGCAAAGCTTTCGTAGGACACCTGTTTAGTACATAAGTGGCACACATGATAACCTCAAGCCAAAAAGAATGCGGGAAAGCTTGACTTTTGACCATACATCGTGCCATTTCCGTAAGTGACCTTTTTTTCCTCTCAGAAACACCATTTTCTTGAGGTGTATAAGGCACTGTACATTAGTGTTTTATCCCACGACTAGCCAGAAATTCATTAAATTCATGAGACATATACTCCCCCCCTCGATCGAAACGGAGGGTGCCCATAGTACATTTCGATACATTTTCAACCATAGCCAGAAATTGTTTGATGCACATAAAAACTTCGGACTTCTCTTTAAGCGAAAATACCCATGCATGCCTGGAGTAATCATCAATGAAAGTCACGAAGTAAAGATAATTGCCCAAGGACGGAGTTTGCATGGGCCCACAAACATCACTATGCACAAGCTGCAACCTGCATGTGCCCCAAATTGAACCATCCTTTGGAAACTTAGAACGCTACATCTTACCCAAAATACAGCCTTCACAAACATGTTTGACAGGTGCTTCAAGAGGCGGCAAAGAAGCAACCATATTAGATTTTTACAAACGCAGCAAACTGGAAAAATTTCGAATGACCAAAACGTGCATGCCAAAGTTTTGCATCTGAAATAGCCCTTGAATCTGCAACAGCATTTGCAAAATTTTATCCACACTTGTCATACAAAGTGAGCTTACATAGCCCACGGCACAAAAGGCCAGATGCAACAATTTCATCACCAAAACTTAGATCATGAATTGTACATCTGTCATCCACAAATTTGACTACAAGTCCAAGTCTAGCAAGTGCGGATACACACAAGAGATTATTCTTGATCCCAGGTACATAAAGTGCATCAACAAGTGTGAAGAAACTACCATTTGCAACAGTAAGCACAATCTTTCCAACTCCCTGAATGGGATAAGAGGCATTGTTCGCACAAGTGACTGAATTCCCATGAGGGACAAACTCGAGAGAGGTGAACAGTTCACGATGTGAGGTAATGTGCTTTGTAGCACCACTCTCGAAATACGACACATGTGAATCTGCAGCAACTGACAAGCATGCATCATGGACAGTAGGATTGTAAGTGCACTCTACGCTAAAAGCCCATTCTGCATCGACATCAGCATCACAGTCTCCTTTCACAGAAGACTCAACAATGGCTGCATTTGTAGTGGAACCATCATTTGAAGTGGAACCACCCTCTTTCTTCTTAGCCTCTTTGGCCTTCAACTTAGGACACTGCTTGATCAAGTGAGCATTTGCTTTACAGTAATGGGAACGCATCTTCTTTTTTCCCTTATCACTAGATTTTCCAGAGAATTGCTACCAGCAGAAGAATTAGGAACAGTATTTTTGCCACTCGCAGCAGAACCATAAGAAGTGGCTGCATTGCTGTTACCACCCTTTCTTTGAGAAGCAATAAAAGCATGTTCAACTGCACGCTATCTAGTCCTTTTTTTTTTGGAAAGGGACTCTTGCAACAGCAATGTGCATAATGCATCAAACTTGACAACTTCTGGATTTCCTTGGGTCATAAGTCTCCAAGTAGTAGCAAAAGTCTGGTAAGAATCTGGTAAGGAATCAAGAACAGTCTGCACAAGGGAACTGTCTGAAATGACTTCACCTACAGAAATAAGTTGCTCATTGATATCCTTGACACTAGCAAGGAAAGTGTCCATATCATCTTCCTCATGCATAATCTTCGACTCTAGCTCTTTACGCAACAAAGCAATTTTAGCCTCATTGCGACTTGCATAAAGACCAGCCAAAATATCTCAAGCCTATTTTGTAGATTTTGTTGAACGGATGTGAGGAACAATGGTGCACTTCACAGACAACGCAATCAATGCATGAGCTTGCGCATCCTTTACATCCCAACGAGCTTGTTTTGCCATAGGCAAAACAACTCTAATAGCAGCAAGACTTGCAACATCCTCAACATCGCCTGCATCCTCAGAACCAGGACGTACATCAATGCCCTGCACAATATTCCAGATGCCCTTTGACACAAGAACGTGTTGCATCATATAAGCCCACATAGGGTAATTTTCCCCATCCAACCTGTTCTCAGCAGCAAACATCTTGAACACATCTATGTTGTTGTTGTCAGCCATGGTAAATGCTGCACCTGATGTGAAAACTGCCATAAAAATAGGAGAAATGGAGCGGGAACAACATGTGCTATATAGCACAAACCGCAGAAGAATGTAAGGTACCTGTTATTCAGAAAATGGCACTGACAGAAATTCTGCACAAAATGACAAAATTGCCTGTGCAGACCTGCATGTAGTGGAAATGGAGGCCGAAATGAGCCCGAATAAAAAATATGAGCAGACCGAGCTCTACGAGCCAACCCGAAATATTTGTCAACCTGTGAACGCTCGCCAAACCTCATTGTAACCGGAGAAAGTGAGCAAGCATGAGTGCTGGAGCAGCTGGCAACGAAGCTCGGGAGGACGTAACCTACTCTAATACCTATTGTTGGAATTAGGGTTGCAGAGAGACACACACAGCTTGGAGAAGACGAAGGAAGCTCAAGGCACACAATAGAGAGTGTGTTGCTTAGTGTGCAATGGAAAGATAGATAGCGCTAGAGTGATGGGCGTATATAGAATGCTCGGGGGAAAAAACCTCCTAAAGAGGGAAAAAATGCCCCGGCGGTCCTAGTGTGTTCACATACATCACTACCACATGTATATGGTAACAAGTTTGACTCAAGATACTTCCAAAAAGTTCATTGCTGGTGGAGATTTTTTTCAAAAGGTTAATTTTAGACAACAAAATGCATACATCCATCAGTTTATAACCATCGGACAAGTTATTCCATGTTTTGTATACATTTCTACTCAAAAAAAATAGCAAGACCTTATCAAGAATCCCCAAAGTTTTTAGACAATTTAATAGATGTAATCCCCTATATGAACAAACTATCTACTAATGTGTTACTGACCATTATATTTAGTTAAAATCTGCATAACAGGAAAACATAAGCAAATAGACCAGAAATTGGATCACAATACGACATCCCCTTATCAAGAAGGTAGCCCGGATCAGCAAAGCATAAGAGCCATATGAAAATATCATCCAAAAATAAAACCAGCCAATTAGCCAGGTAAGGACAACTCTCCCAGAAAAAACATGAATTTGGAAAACACGCTTCATTGTGGTTTAATAGAGGGGAAATCTGTATTAATTATGTTTAAGTAAGCAGAGCACAAATCATCAAAACATCATTATCTAGATGTGACCTTGGGGCAAGTCTCTTATTGTGGCAAAGTAGAAAGCGAGAGCATCAGACAAACAAAGATAGATAATATGCCTAGTTTTGCTAGCCAAGTAAACAAAAAGGGAGGGCAATTAGCATATTTTCAGTATTCAATATGGAACAAAAAATATCATAATTTCAAACCCATCAAAGAAAAAAACCTTAAACTCAAAAACCTGGTCTTTATGCCAAAGAGCCATCTAGACTCCCACGAAATGCAGACATCCTAGACTACTCCCAGTCTCTTCAAACCCATAACTAAACAGTCAAGCCATCTGCTAGTAAAGGGACTACACAAGGAGATGGCTATGTTGAGAAATTGTATAGTGGTAGAAAAAAAGCCAGAGGCAGTTTCAAAACCTAAGCCCAGTGTAGGTTCAATCTTTAGACTGTCAGGGTAGATCAATGAAATTTCCATCAGAAAGAATCTGTTGTTAATACTGAGGAGATCATCTGCATATCTGTAGGTTTGTGAAAAATATTTTAGTTTGTACAGATAATATTTGTCTGCTACAGTTTTTTGAAACCATCTATATTCAAAAAAACCAAGGTAAAGATTACACATAATAGGAGAGTAGGAGAATCCCATTGGGATACCTTGACATTGTCTGAAACAATGTCCACCAAATTGTACAAAACAATTCATAAGCACATAAGAGATATACTTACAAAGTTCATGTCTGTCAAAATGAACCGATGGTTTCTTATTTGATTTTTTAACCCATTTAGGTTTATGAGAAAGCGATATTTTTGAAATGCCTCATTCTAAAGCATTATCAAATGCCATCTTAATCACCTCATGTAAAACATTAGTAAGCCCAAACTCTCCAAGGAGAGGAATATTTTCATAACATTGAGTGATATCGGCAGAGAACACAAAAAAGATATGTTTAGGTAGATTTAGAGTAACAATGAAGTTTTTTATGAGCCAAAGGGAGACCTAAATAATGCAATCATCATTTTTTGATAAAGATCAAGCCAATTTTTGAATTCAAAGACCATTTTATACGAACCCGACCCCATTTTTCAAAAGACTCCGTATAAAAGTTCTCAACTTGCAAACATATAACTTTCCGTGTATATTTTTTTGAACAAACCACCCAAAAAGAACCATCCATACAAATTGCCTTACTTCACCTAATCAAAATTTCTTTTCATCCCATTTGCACCAGTCCGAGAAAGTCAGGAGTGTCAGCTAGATCAATAAGTATCATAAGAGTCTGCTAAGATTCATCAAAAGCCAGTCTAAAAGAACCAGTTCGAAACCAGTATCATTTAAGCAAGCCAAAATATAGGTCAACAGTATATTTCAGAAATCCATAAAGCCTCAGTCACAGTAGGGTTTTATCACAACCCAAAACTTCCCAGAAGCTTTGCATATACCCCCTTGTAAGATTTAAAAAGAACCTAATGCAATTTTCTAAACTCAGCGAGGAGTCACAACCCTTCCAGCTATTTCAATTGAGTGATTTAGACAGACAAAAATCTTAGTATAAGAAATCAAAAAAACGAAAGTTCAAACGACCTATGATGTCGAGGTTTTTTCCACTAGCTCCATTACTCCAGCCAGTCCAATAGAAATGCTTCTCGAACACACTCCCTTTTCTTTTAAAACACTCCCAAAAACTTTAGCCAACTCTAAGTGAGGGGAGTTGAAAACCCTCACGTTTTTAAACTGGGTTTGAAGCAACAAGGAGAGTCATGTACTGCTCGCATTAAGGTGAAAGCCACGAGGATCATAATCTGATCTACCCCGTGCAAACCAGTTGTGCATCTCAATAGAAGCAAAGAATACAGATCTTAAATGAGGAAGCAAATCTTCTACAGCTCAGATATAATCCCATCACACTGCCGCTCACCTCCCAAATGAGACCACGCGATTGTTTGTATAGCTATACAACACATCCATAGGCACATCTCAACCCATTAGAATGTTGCGGGCTGAACAGGAGTCAGAGACAACAATGAGGGAATCCGGTCACGCTCGAATGCCAGAGGTGGTAGTGGACACGATCGTTTACAGGCGAGTAGGTAAGGAGCACCTTAACCCTAACCCAAGATAATTACCACACTTTAAAAAACCAAGAGCCGATTAACATTAGATAAGCATAGTGAGAAGAAGATCCACCAAGTGTTCCAGGCCTAAAGATGCTACCTACAAGACTATTAACTTCCAAGATAGGATATCAGCCTGAGTACCAACTAAGAGTGTAGAGGTCGGCCACAAAAAGTAGCTTAATGTGCAAAGGCCGGTCCAATTTAAAAGGAATCCCAAAAAACACCCAAAGAAATAAGCAACCCAAATGCTATCATAGTCACTTGTTTCCTCCTGCAAAGCTCAATCCAATACAGACAATATTTCCACAACAAATTCTAACTAGAATAGGTACAAGTTTAAGTGAGGGACCAAAGCGGCTTAGTAAACCATGCCAGGGATAGCATTAAGTGAAGTGCATCCTTTTGGCCATAAGTCAACTAGTAGTAAGTGTGTGTGTGTGTGTGTGTGTGTGTGTGTGTGTGTGTGTGTGTGTGTGTGTGTGTGAGAGAGAGAGAGAGAGAGAGAGAGAGAGAGAGAGAGAGAGAGAGAGAGAGAGAGAGAGAGAGAGAGAGAGAGAGAGAGAGAGAGAGAGAGGGAGTGCAATGCCTCAAGAGGGGGGGGGAGATAGATAAGCACGCAAGGTGAGGCATGGAATCCTCTTACAACTGCTAGTGTGCACTGATGCAAGTCTGCAAGGGGCAAGCAAGAAAACTTGGCAATGGTGCTCCTTAGAGAGAGAGAGAGAGAGAGAGAGAGAGAGAGAGAGAGAGAGAGAGAGAGAGAGAGAGAGAGAGGCAAAGCTTTAGCAAGCAGTAGAGGACAGGGTTGTCGGCATTGTCAAGTTGAGGTAAGACCCGAGGTAAGGTGAGATGGAGGCAGAGAGCACCGAGGGTTGCAGGAGGCGAAAAAATGGGGCACTATCGATGAATCTGTTGGGCAGGTTAGGAAAGGCAGCAAGGATTTAGTGGAGCAATTATGCCATAGTCTTCATTAGAAGACAATGCATTTGTAAAGTTTTGCTCGGGTTTTTGTGAGAGATGGGTGACAGGCGATCCGACTGTAGGTGCGGATATGTTTGAGCCTTTGAGATTGCATGTGTGGACTATCATACACTAGGGGTTCGCATGCGAATGAGAGTGGAAAGTGCGATCTCCCAAAGATCTTGTTGCAAATTACGTTTGTTTAAGATCGCTACTCATGATCAAATTTCCATAATTGCCTTTATATGCTTCTGTATACTGAGTGATTATTATCTCATTCAACCAATGAAAACATTGTGTATTTTTGAAAGATAACTTCCCCTTTTTCATTAGCAAAAAGGGGAGGCATTACTAAGGCCTTACCCCTTTGGAGTATGCCACGAATCGTTAAAAAAATACGAATCCGAAAACGATGCATTTTGAGAGAAGCATCCTTGCAGCGAGCTTGGAGTAGGTGGTATGGGGTCATAGTCTCGTTGTCAACTATGCTCTATCTGGGGTTCTCTCTCAAAGCTTCTCTGTCTCTCTCTCTCGAAACTCGCCCAGGCGCTCAAGAAGGCGATGGCCGGCTACGAGTCTCTCTCTACCCTTCACATTGTTGGTGCCTCTCTCTCTCTCTCTCTCTCTCTCTCTCTAAATTCAAGCTTGGGGAGACTTCACATCCGCTTGCTAGTCAGGGACTGTTGGAGGCCTGCGGCAATGTAGGACCTAGTGCTCTCTCTCTAGTGTGTGTGTGCGTGTGTGTGTGTGTGTGAGAGAGAGTGTTAATAAAAAGAGGAAAATGGTATAACCTTCCTATCACCCAAGTGTGGTAGATTGGTTATGCCATTTCCCTCTTGAATAACAAGTCTTGAGTTCAACTGTCGTGGGCAGATAGATCTATGAAATATCTTGGGATAGTTTCCCACGATGTTAAAATTCTATTCTTCTTCTTCTTCTTCTCTCTCTCTCTCTCTCTCTCTCTCGCTCTCGCTCTCGCTCTGTGTGTGTGTGTGTGTGTGTGTGCGCTGCAGACACAAGGGAAAGAGAAGAAGCAGATTATGCTTTTCAGACCTTTAGGCCTCAGTAATGCAAGAGCAGTAGAATGAGTCTAGAGAAGGAGAGGGTGTAGAGGCAGCGTCCCACCTATGGTTTTGATGAGCTGCAAATGCGGGGTGGAGCATGCGTATGGGAGGCAAAGAAAGTGGTTTTGATGAGTTGCAAAAAAAGGGCAGGAGCATGCGTAGGCCAGGGCTGCGAGACAGGGGAGGAGGGGTGGAGCATTGGCGGTGCAAACGAGAGAAGAAAAGGAAGAAGAGATAAGGGGGGAAGGGGTTTTCCTTTGTGTGTGTGTGTGTGGGGGGGGGGGGGGGGGGGGATATATTCGGAGGGAACCTCGTAGGTAATTGGATGTGTATGTCTGGACGACTTCGCAAAAACCGTTTAAAAAAGGGGAATCTTGTGGTTATCCATCTCGAGTGGAGGCTGGTGGGAGGAGTGCCCTTTGAAGTCGAAGCCGCTGTCAGGTGGTGGTCTCTCTCTCTCTCTCTCTCTCTCTCTCTCTCTCTCTCTCTCTCTCTCTCTCTCTCTCTCTCTCTCTCTCTCACACATGTGGTTCCTCTGGAACTCTCTGTCTCTATCTCGAAAGGCCTGCGAGGGCTGTGGGTGGGCGGTTGCCGACCTGCAGCTCTTATTCTAGTATGTACGCTCGTTCGTGCTCGCTCAAGCCGAGACACAGAGGGGATGGAATAGTCTTTGTCTCTCTCTCTCTCTCTGCGTTCAGTGGTCATGTGATGGGCAGGTGGGGCTAAGTAAGAGAGGCTGGGGGATTGCACTGGCACCACTGGGACAAGCAAGTGCAAAGGGGGAAATGGGGGGGACGCGCAAGGTACACAGATGAGCTCTGTGTGTGTGTGTGTGTGTGTGTGTGTGTGTGTGTGTGTGTGTGTGTGTGTGCTGTTGGACACGAGGGTGCTCAGTGTTGTGGACGCAGGCGGGGATTTGGGGAGGGCAGAGCAGAGGGAGGGAGGCGTGGGGCCTCGCACTGTGTGTGCAGGCCAGTCTTGGGGGCGAGCTGGAGGGAAGCAGGAGGGAGGGCGCCAAGGAGGAGCACGGGGGGATGGCTTGCGCAGAGCTCTCTCTCTCTCTCTCTCTCTGCTGACGTGGAAAGGGCAAGGGAATCTAGAGATTATTGGATTTTCTTTTGTAGTATGCCAATATAGTGATGATGTAGGGTGTTGCACGGCTATAAACAGGTACGCCTGCTTGTGTTAGTGCATCATCGTGCACACCATACTTTGTTAAGTCCTACAATCATTTCTGAAGATGCTTCTGCCTGTTTTTCCAGCAATGAGTTTGTGCTCATAACACAAAAATTGTTATGTCTGAAGTTTTCCGGTTCTTCTTATTCTTATGCCGATGCTTGGCAATTCTTGGGATCCGTATTTCAAGGCATTATGTGTATATATTTATGTGTGTATTAGTGAAAATAAGCTGAATTTTTCAAATTCTTCAAAAATTCATAACAAGAAATTGTGTCTGGTTGCCAAAATTCAAGAGGCCACGTGGTGCAATTTGCTTTATCCGGCAGTGTGGCGCTGCAGCAGTGAGGACCGTGCGTGTGCAGCGAGAGAGAGAGAGAGAGAGAGAGAGAGAGAGAGAGAGAGAGAAGAGAGAGAGAGAGAATGCGCACATGCAGCAAACCCGACAGAACGGCGGTGAGAGGAGAACTGCAAGCCTCAAATCGGCCTCTTGCACACATGCAGAGAAATCGACGTCGTTCATGAGCTTGTTAGGAGCCTTTTAGTCAATCACAAGCATTCCCGCTTCACCAACGGTACTCGTCGGCTACAAACGGCAGTGAAGGGGGGGAGTGACGTTCCGATAGAGCCGGTGGCGCAACGTGGGAATCATACAGGGGCGGCCTGGGCCTGAGGTGGGCCCTGTGCACTTTTTGAGCGCTCGGAGAGCCCTGAGGTGTGCATGTGCGCACCCTAAGAGAGAGGCTGTGCACATGCAGGGACCCGAACGATTTCAACACCCAAATCTTCACCGATCGTAATCCCTCGCTTCACGCACATGCGCTGGCGGCCATAGTAATACCGGCCTGGCCACAGGTCGTTAGTTGGCACACATGCAAGGCGACTTGCATAGTTCCGGTGATCAGTCGTCAACTGTTGTAGATGATGTGTGTTGCAAACGATCTTCCTAAGCATTTGGATGTTGCGGTTGTCAATGGTGCAGGCGGTGGAGTGGATGGGTGCAGCTGGTTACTATCTTTAGGATGCGATGCCATCGCTTAGCCACCGTTGCAAACGGCTAGGGAAAGGGAGTAACTGTCCGACGAAAGCGGTGGGAGAACGTTGAATAACTGATTTGCTTAGACAGTCCAAGAAAATGGTGGGGCACCATGGAATCTTTACCGGCCGGGGTTCTCTAGCTGGTGCATGTGCGCACCCTGAGAGAGCCGGCCGGCCACACTAGTGACCATAGTGCGCACCATGTGATGGTACGCGTGGCCCCGTTTGTCTTAAACTTTTGACAGGTGGCCATCGCGAGCGAACACGTGTGAGTCGAGGCTGGTGTTGCAAATCTGGTTGCCATATGAGGGGCAGACTCCAAAATGACGACAGAAACAACAGCAGCAGCAGCGAGGCCGGTCGAAGTAGGTATGCTGAAATAGGTTGCGAAGCGGATAGAAAGTTGTCAAGGAAGTGCAGAACGAAGAGGAGGAGGATTATGGAAATAGGATCAGAGGGCGACGAGGAGATGATGGGGCGAGGGTGCAGCAGCTGGTTGCAGGAAAAGGAAGGCTGGTGGAGGTTCCGTACACGGCGTCAGTGCGAGACACGCTGCATAGCATGTTGGCACACAACATTGTGGCAGTGGCGGTGGCAGCGCCGCCGGGCCATTGGATCGGGGCTGGTGGCTCCATGATTGTGGAGTCGGACCGCGTCACTGGTGCCGCACGAAAGCAGTACATCGGCATCGTTTCTACCTTGGATGTGCTCTTCCACCTGGCAGAGCTCTCAAACGGCGCTCAAGTTCCCACGCTTCTTGCAGGCACGCGTGTCTCCACCATTATTGGACACTGTCTCGAGGGTCTCAGCCTTTGGGCCATTGCTCCTCACACCAGGTAGCCCGCCCCCTTCTGTTCATTATTCCTTCGTGGCGTGCTTACTGATCGCAGCTGATTTTAAGAAAGGGTTTTTATTATTAATAATGGTAGTACAGTGTTGAAGTGAGCTTATCATGGTTATTATTAATAAATGGTAGTACAGTGTTGAAGAAGGGGTTTTTTAATATTAATAAATGGTAGTACATTGTTGAAGTGAGCTTACATTGGTGGGCGCAGTGTGATGGAGGCCATGGATTTCATGAGTAAGGGGCTTCATAGAGCTCTGGTACCACTGGAAAGCCAGATGGAGCACACTTTGAGTCTTTGAGAACGTCGGGCAAGGTTGAGGCATGGAATCCTGCTAGTGTGCACTGATGCAAGTCTGCAAGGGGCAAGCAAGAAAACTTGGCACTGGTGCTCCTTAGAGAGAGAGAGAGAGAGAGAGAGAGAGAGAGAGAGAGAGAGAGAGAGAGAGAGAGAGAGAGAGAGAGAGAGAGAGACTCCAGTCACCTCAAGTGTGTGCTGGTGCAGGTCTACAAGCGGCCCTGGAGAGAGAGAGAGAGAGAGGCAAAGCTTTAGCAAGCAGTAGAGGACAGGGCTGTCGGCATTGGCAAGCTGAGGTAAGACGGTGACAGACGCGAGGTAAGGTGAGATGGAGATAGAGAGCGTCGAGGGTTGCAGGAGGCGAAAAGATGGGGCACTATCGATGAATCTGTTGGGCAGGTTAGGAGAGGCAGCAAGGATTCAGTGGAGCAATTATGGCATAGGCCTAGTCTTCATTAGAATTTAGAAGACAACGCATTTGTAGAGTTTTGCTCGGGTTTTTGTGAGAGATGGTGACAGTCGATCCGACTGCAGGTGCGGATATGTTTGAGCTTTGAGATTGCATGTGTGGACTGTCATACACGCATGCGAATGAGAGAAAGAGAGTGGAAAGTTCTCCCAAAGATCTTGTTGCAAATTACGTTTTTTTACGATCGCTACTCATTATCAAATTTCCATCATTGCCTTTGTACGCTTCTGTATACTGAGTGATTATTATCTCATTCAACCAATGAAAACATTGTGTGTTTTTGAAAGATAACTTCCCGTTTTTCATTAGCAAAAAGGGGAGGTATTACTAAGGCCTTACCCCTTTGGAGTATGCCACAAATCGTAAAAAATACTAATCCGAAAACGATGCGTTTTGAGAGAAGCATCCTTGCAGCGAGCTTGGGGCAGGTGGCATTGGGTCATAGATTCGTTGCCAATTGTGTTGTCTGTGGGGTTCTCTCTCAAAGCTTCCTTCTCGGTCTTTGTCTCTCTCTCTCGAACCTCGCCCAGGCGCTCAAGAAGGCGATAGCCGGCTACGAGTCTCTCTTTGCCCTTCACATTGTTGGTGTCTCTCTCTCTCTCTCTCTCTCTCTCTCTCTCTCTCAAAATTCAAGCTTGGAGAGAATTCACGTCCGCCTGCTAGTCCGGGACTGATGGAGGCCTGCGGCAATGTAGGACCTGGCGCTCTCTCTTAGGTGTGGAGGTGTGTGTGTGAGTGTTAATAAAAAGAGGAAAATGGTATAACCTTCCTATCACCCAAGTGTGGTAGATTGGTTATGCCATTTCCCTCTTGAATAACAAGTCTTGAGTTCAACTGTCGTGGGTAGATAGATCTATGAAATATCTTGGGATAGTTCCCCACGATGTTAAAATTCTCTTCTCTCTCTCTCTCTCTCTCTCTCTCTCTCTCTCTCTGTCACCAGCGTGTGACTACTATCTATCCTTTTTGTTGATTTCTTTCTTATTATCTATTTACTTTCACTTTTTGGAAACACCCCTCGGGAAATCTAACTGCCCTGCATTGCATAGCTAGTGTGGAACTGTCCAGAGGGAGTCCAGGCCTGAGGGCAAGAGAGCACTAAGGTTGGACAAGGACTATGGTTAGCCAAGTGGGGTCATTGACTAGCCAAAGTGGAATCCTTTGCTACAGAGGCTACATTTCAGTTTTGGATGTGGCCGTAGTGTACAAAGAGGGTCGGATGACCTAGAAAGATATAATGGCAGCATCTCCTAAAATTTAGGGAACTGCTATTTTGGGACCTGAAAATGTGTTGGCGTCATTACCTCCGGAATGACAAAGGGAACATTTTCTTACTCTGCCGTGAAGTCAACTGGGCAACCGGTTGGGATATTTTTAGGCGGCAACCCCGAAACGGGAAAAATGCTTGTAAATGTGCCAAGTGGCACATTCTGGTGCAGTTTCCAATGCAAGAAGGAGTTGGCGCTGAATTTGAAGGGAAGAAGGGCTCATTTGCTGATTTTGTCACAGGTTAAGAGCTATGGAGTGCTTGCTTTCCCTCTTATGCACAGTGCGGTGCCAGGAGTGATGCCCTGCACGCTACGCACTGCCCTCTCTCTCCCCTTTGGCAGTATGTTATGCCCCTCTAGTGGGCTCTTCATTTGACCAATGTACAGTTGTGTGGGTTCATGCGCGATTGCCGAGGCAAGAGCCTCTTGCACAGGTACTGGATTAGCTAGCGGCTAATCCCCCCGCAGGTACAGGTGAATTCGGAGAGGTTTCACGCCAGAAATCTCGTCCGATTCAAAGGGCAAGTAGCCCTACAGGTGCGGGAGCTCGAGGACTTGCTAGCGATGCGACCGGCACGCGAAACGGAGCCCGAAACAGTGAATTACAGCCTGCTGTGTATTTTTGCAGGTTTAGGGTTTTGGCCCTAAACGGACCCTAATACCCCCAGGAGGTTCGGGGACGCAAGGGGACCGCTGTACAAGCGATCTGGCGCATTTTCAGGGCTGAAAACAGAGAATTCAGCGTGCTGCAGATTCTCGCCAGGTTTTGCAAAGTGCCCGTATGCGTCGGGAAAGTCAGTCAATGCGTAGGAATACTGACCGTGAAGGGTTCTAGTACAGTTATGCTGCCGAAATCGGGCTGGAACAGTGGAAATTCAGCCGAGTTTGTGCGGGGCAGCTTGTAGGAACCACAACGTTTATTCCCTCTGTTGAATAATAAAGAAATACCGAAAGGGGCGCCTAAGTTAGGGGCCAATCTGGTGTCCGTCTACTCATACAGGTGCAATCTAGCAGCCTGTATCCCTCTCCCCTTTGTTGTGTCTTGAAAGTACAGTTAAAATAGACGACTAATAATGGGTGAAAGCTAAATCAAGGTTTAAAGTAAAGTCTACCGCCCTTTTTGGATTGAACAGGCCGGTTACATGGTTCCATCGACGGGATTAAATCACTTTTTCCTATAGAAGTGAGCCTTGGTCAGTTTTGGGCTTGAAGACACAAGGGATCATAGACGAGACACAGGGAATTGCAATTATGGCTGACAGACCAGATGATGTGACTGAAGAGGTTTCCTCTTCACAGGGTCAACAGACACATGAAGTGGGTGAGTCCTCAAGACCACCACAGACTGATGATGATATATTCAGGACCCAGTTGGCTACTGCTGTGGCTATGTTCACACAAGTAATGCAGAATCCGAGGTTTCTAGCCTTTCTGCAACCTCCTGTTCCGTCTCAGCAAGTTGGGTCACTGGATCATATTCAAAAGCCTGTTAAGGCTCGAGCACAGGTGATTCATACCGCACAGTCAATGGAAACACCTGTACACTTGACGGAGAACATGCAGTCTCCACAACCTATGCCTAAGGTGCAAGAACAGGTGGCTGAGATGCCAGTCTTTCAAGCTGTACCAATTCAGCCCGCCACCTTTCAACAGCCTATAGCTGGTTCTAATGGGCAGGGAAGCAACCTACAGGCTATGCAACAGGTCTTCCCACCACCTTCAGTACACCCTGGCTATTTTGGAGGTGGATCGGTATTCCAGAGCATGGCTGGTCATGCACCTGGAAATCAGTTTTATACGCCAGGAGCAGTGTTTGGGGGTGCTCAAACGATGATGCCTAACCCCATGTACAGTGTCATGGGTATGCAACCAGGGTTTCAAAGCACTCAGGGACAATTTGGGATGCCACAAGCAAATTTTGGTATGGCTGGAATTACAAATCAGCAGCCAAATATGGCATTTCCAGGTCAAGTTAATAGCGGCCAAGGAACACAAATGAACCCTAATAGTGTTCCCATGTTTCAGTCACTTCCATATGACAATTTAACGCCGCTGGAGAGGCCAACTCCGTACAAAGAAGGTGGCAAAGGAGTGTCATTCACGACCTTTACAGGGTTTGATGACAGGAAGAAGGCTCTTTCATTCCTCCAGCAGTTTGACAAGGCCTATGCAGGGGGAAATTTTACAGAGGCTTCAAAGGTCCGCAAGGCAGCCACTTTCTTGACAGGGAATGCGGGACAATGGTGGACAACTTTATTGCTTCAAGGGCAAGCTCCGTCCACATGGATTTACTTCAAGCAGATTTTTGCAGCAGCATGGTTATCTGATGATTTCGAAGCAGATGTCATGACAGAATGGCACCAGCTTAATGCTGCCACTTGCAGAAATCTGGATGATTACAATCGGAAGTTTTGGAAAGCTCTACTTCCAGTAACTTCCTATAGGTTTGTGCCATTGACAGAACAGATTGAAAAATACTGTTGTGGCCTACCCAAAGGATTGAGAAAATACTGCACGAAGACAAAAGTCACTACTTTGACGCAGCTCATCGAGGTAGCAAACACTGGCAATGGTTTGCTCAAGGGAGAAGATTGTGAATTTAACACTGGCGTCAAGACAGGATCAGGCAAGAAAAATTCAGCCAAGAAGCACGTTCCCAATGAGGCTCCTAAAGGGACTCAGGAGTCAGCCAACACAGGGAAAGACAAAGCTACGGCTGAACCAGAAAAAGGACCAGCAAAGAAATGGAAAAGACGTTTTCCTCGCAAGTCAGAAGAGCAAAAGAAGGTCCTGAGGACAGAGAACAAATGCTTTATATGTGAGCAGCCTGGCCACATTGCTTACAACTGTCCTACAAAGAAAAGGCCAGCTGATTCTGAAGACAAGGAGGACAGGAAGGGAAAGAAGCCCATGGCTGGTCTAGTGCCAGATATGGTGGGCGACAAGCCAAATTCAGATGCAAGTGAGCTTTGCAGAGCATGGGGAAAGGTTAGGGATCAAACAGTGCTTATCTTCTTTGATCCAGGTGCCAAAGCCAACTTTATTTCCCCAGAATTGGCTTCAAAGTTGGGAATCAGACCTGAAGAGATGGGGTATACAGCAGAGGTAGGTTTGGCATGTCCTGGCCATACAGAGGCTGTGACACCCATCATTGGAAAGTTGCGTCTACATATCCAGTCCTATGTAGATGCTGAAGAATTTTACATCATGCCACTGGACGGATGTGATGTGTTGTTAGGTATTCCTTGGTTGTTTCGTGTACAGGGAATCATGGATGCCTACAACAAAAAGATCACTGTACAGAGCAGGGGAAAGACTCACATTCTGGATGTAAAGCTTAAAGGGGAGTCTATTCCTACTGTATCAGCTTCTTCTATTACTTCTGTAATGAAAAAGCATCTTTCTGCGTACTTGGTTTTTGCACGTGAAGTGTCAGATTGTGATGAATCAAATTTATCTGTGCTAGATAAAGAAAGGTCAATGTTTTTACAACAGTATAGTGACTGTTTTTTCGATTCATTACCGTCTCAATTACCGCCAGAGAGACCCGAGGACCATGCGATAGATTTGGTGCCAGGCTGTAGCCCACCAAACAAGCCTCCGTACAGGGTTAGTGCGGCTCAGCAGAAAGAGATAATGGGCCAAGTACAGGAGCTGTTAGAAAAGGGGCTGATTCAGCCCAGTTCATCTCCATTTTGTTCTCCAGTATTGTTGGTGCAAAAAAAGGATGGCTCATGGCGTATGTGCATCGACTACCGTGCACTGAACAAGAATACCATCAAGAATAGGTTCCCTATACCTAGAATTGATGATATTATGGACAAATTAGAAGGAGCAGCTATGTTTAGCAGGATAGATCTAAAGAGTGGGTACCATCAGATCCGCATTAGATCAGAGGATGTGCACAAGACTGCTTTTAGAACAACGTTTGGCCTTTACGAATTTTTAGTGATGCCCTTTGGTCTCACAAATGCTCCTGCTACGTTCAATAGGATGATGGACAGAATTTTCCGTCCACACCAGCAGTTTGTTGGTACATTCTTTGATGACATGATAGTCTACTCAAAGAATGAAGAGGAGCATAGGCATCACTTGGCCATTGTGTTCAAAGAGCTACGCAGTCATAGGTTGCTCATCAATGCAAAGAAAAGTGAGTTTTTTCTGGAAGAGATTCACTTTCTGGGACACATTGTCTCAAAGGATGGTGTCAGAATGGATCCTGCAAAAGTTGAAGCGATCAAGTCATGGCCAAATTTGAAGACGGTGCATGATGTCCGAAGCTTCTTGGGACTATGCTCCTATTACAGAAGGTTTATCCGAAATTTTGCTGAGATTGCTTCACCTTTACATGCTCTTCAAAAGAAGGCAGTCACCTTTAGATGGACACAAAAAGAGATTTCAGCTTTTAATCTCTTAAAGGAAAAGATGACTTCGGATCCAGTCATTGTGTTGCCAGATCTTAGGAAGTCATTTGTGGTCCAGTGTGATGCCTGCGGTAGTAGCATTGGTGCTGTGCTAATGCAAGATGGCAGGGTAGTAGCCTATGAGAGCAGAATTTTGCAAGGGCCAGAGATGACCATGCAGGTCTATGAGAAAGAGTTACTGGCTGTGATTCATGCGCTCTTAAGTTGGAAACACTACCTGCTAGGTGCAGATTTCGTTGTCCAAACGGACCATCAGACCTTGCGATACTTCTTGACACAGACAAAGTTATCTGAAAAGCATATGCGATGGGCAAATATCTTGTCCATGTTCCATTTTCAGATTGTGCATGTGGAAGGCAAGAAGAACGTTGTGGCTGATGCCTTGTCAAGGAAGCCACAAATTTCAGCTGTGTCGATTCCTTATCATCATGAACTTGATGATATGAGAGAACAGTATGCAAATGATGAAGATTTTGCAAGGGTCTTCGAGCAACTAATGGATGGACAACGTCATGAACACTATCTTCTTAAAGACGGGTTCATGATGATGCATGGCAGATTGTGTGTCACAAAGCCATTGCGACGCAAAATTATGGAAGAGAGTCATGTCCCACCGTATGCAGGGCATCGTGGTATCGATGCTACAGTTAAAGCGGTAGAGACATTCTTCTATTGGCCTACATTGAGAAGGGATGTGGATGCCTTTGTGCGAGAATGCCTAATATGCCAAAAGGTCAAGTTTGACAGGCAAAAGGCACCAGGGTTATTGCAACCACTACCTATTCCAGATAAACCATGGGAAAGTATTGCTATGGATTTTATCTTTGATCTTCCGAGAACGCAGACAGGAAATGATGGTATTTGGACCATTATTTGCAAATTCAGCAAACAGGCTCATTTTATTCCTGTCAGGAAGAAGATAAAGCCAGATCAGATGGCACGCTTGTTTATGAGCAATATTTTCAAGTATCATGGCATGCCACAGTCGATTATTAGCGACCGTGATCCACGCATGACTAGTTTGTTCTGGAAAGGCTTGTTTGAGAATATGGGTACCACGCTCAAATTCTCTTCGTCATTTCATCCTCAAACAGATGGGCAGTCAGAAGAGGCAAATTCTACTGTCCTAGATCTGCTGAAGTGCTATGTGTCAGAGCATAAAGGAAAGTGGGAGCAGTATTTGTCATTGGTGGAGTATGCATACAATAATACAGTGCATTCATCAACTGGCAAGGCACCTTTTGAGATAGTTGAAGGTGGCAAGAAAGTTCCTCCCATACTGCATACAAAGGACAAGATATTTGAAGCAGATAAGTATGTTCAAGACATGGATGAAATGTACAAGAAGGTCAAAGTGGCCTTAGAAAGGACTCAGGCAAAGCAAAAGAAAGCAGCTGATCGTCACCGTCGTGAAGTGGTATATTCACTTGGTGATTGGGTGCTTTTACGCTTTGAAAAGGCAAGGTTAAAGAAGATGAAGGGCAAGGAAAGACTCTTTCCAAAGCTCAGCATGCGTTACTATGGGCCTTTTCAAGTGTGCGACATAATCAGTGATGTTGCATATAGGCTGAAATTGCCTGACAGTTGGAAGATTCACAATGCGTTTCATGTGAGTCTTCTCAGACCCTATGTGGGTGATGTGCCAGAAGATATGCCAGCTGAAGATCAGCCGGAAGTCGAGGAACTTGACGAGATCTTGGTCCCTGAACAGATTTTGGCACACAAAGAAAGAAAAGTGAAAGGCAAGGTTGCTAGGCGTTACTTGGTAAAGTTCAGAAACTATCCACCAATGGATGCTAAGTGGATGGAAGAAGGTGAACTTGCAGAGTCACCAACTGTGTTATCACTTTACCTGGAAGCCTTCGATTCAACCTACCTTGACCCCTTGAGTTTCAAAGCTAAATGGATTGTCAGTCTGACAATGGCTTCTGAGACAAATGATGTACATGGTATTTAAAGTGAGCTCAAATCAAATACCTGTTACATGAATGTTAGAGCTGTACAGATTGTCAGTTTGGCAATTGCTCTTATGGAATGTCCAAAAGTTTGGTTGGTGCTATAGAAGTGAGTATTTCTTGTCAGTTTGTCAAGGATACAGTGATTGCTTCTATTGAAGAGTACATGTGTAACTGCATTCTTAAACTGTCGGTTTGGATATGCTCGAAAGTGTTACGGGATCCAACGTGTACTATAAGACAGTGGCAAAATGTGCAGCTACCATTTTGTCATTGGAAAGTTAGTGACTCAAAGCAATGGCAGAGTGCGAAGCTACCACTATGTCATTGGGACAGGGTTCACACGCAAGCAATACATGAGTCGACGAGGTGTTGAATACACCAGGGTTGACAATGAGCATGTATGTGTCGTATATGTGTTGACAGGTGTTGAATACATCAGTGTTGACAGTAAGCATGTACGACATAGATGCAAACGAGGACGTTTGAGATTTCAAGAGGGGGGTATGTCACCAGCGTGTGACTACTATCTATCCTTTTTGTTGATTTCTTTCTTATTATCTATTTACTTTCACTTTTTGGAAACACCCCTCGGGAAATCTAACTGCCCTGCATTGCATAGCTAGTGTGGAACTGTCCAGAGGGAGTCCAGGCCTGAGGGCAAGAGAGCACTAAGGTTGGACAAGGACTATGGTTAGCCAAGTGGGGTCATTGACTAGCCAAAGTGGAATCCTTTGCTACAGAGGCTACATTTCAGTTTTGGATGTGGCCGTAGTGTACAAAGAGGGTCGGATGACCTAGAAAGATATAATGGCAGCATCTCCTAAAATTTAGGGAACTGCTATTTTGGGACCTGAAAATGTGTTGGCGTCATTACCTCCGGAATGACAAAGGGAACATTTTCTTACTCTGCCGTGAAGTCAACTGGGCAACCGGTTGGGATATTTTTAGGCGGCAACCCCGAAACGGGAAAAATGCTTGTAAATGTGCCAAGTGGCACATTCTGGTGCAGTTTCCAATGCAAGAAGGAGTTGGCGCTGAATTTGAAGGGAAGAAGGGCTCATTTGCTGATTTTGTCACAGGTTAAGAGCTATGGAGTGCTTGCTTTCCCTCTTATGCACAGTGCGGTGCCAGGAGTGATGCCCTGCACGCTACGCACTGCCCTCTCTCTCCCCTTTGGCAGTATGTTATGCCCCTCTAGTGGGCTCTTCATTTGACCAATGTACAGTTGTGTGGGTTCATGCGCGATTGTCGAGGCAAGAGCCTCTTGCACAGGTACTGGATTAGCTAGCGGCTAATCCCCCCGCAGGTACAGGTGAATTCGGAGAGGTTTCACGCCAGAAATCTCGTCCGATTCAAAGGGCAAGTAGCCCTACAGGTGCGGGAGCTCGAGGACTTGCTAGGGATGCGACCGGCACGCGAAACGGAGCCCGAAACAGTGAATTACAGCCTGCTGTGTATTTTTGCAGGTTTAGGGTTTTGGCCCTAAACGGACCCTAATACCCCCAGGAGGTTCGGGGACGCAAGGGGACCGCTGTACAGGCGATCTGGCGCATTTTCAGGGCTGAAAACAGAGAATTCAGCGTGCTGCAGATTCTCGCCAGGTTTTGCAAAGTGCCCGTATGCGTCGGGAAAGTCAGTCAATGCGTAGGAATACTGACCGTGAAGGGTTCTAGTACAATTATGTTGCCGAAATCGGGCTGGAACAGTGGAAATTCAGCCGAGTTTGTGCGGGGCAGCTTGTAGGAACCACAACGTTTATTCCCTCTGTTGAATAATAAAGAAATACCGAAAGGGGCGCCTAAGTTAGGGGCCAATCTGGTGTCCGTCTACTCATACAGGTGCAATCTAGCAGCCTGTATCCCTCTCCCCTTTGTTGTGTCTTGAAAGTACAATTAAAATAGACGACTAATAATGGGTGAAAGCTAAATCAAGGTTTAAAGTAAAGTCTACCGCCCTTTTTGGATTGAACAGGCCGGTTACACTCTCTCTCTCTCTCTCTCTCTCTCTCTCTCTCTGCACGCGCTGCAGACACAAGGGAAAGAGAAGAAGAAGATTATGCCTTTCAGACCTTTAGGCCTCAGTAATGCAAGAGCAGTAGAATGAGTCTAAAGAAGGAGAGGGTGTAGAGGCAACGTCCCACCTATGGTTTTGATGAGTTGCAAATGCGGGGTGGAGCATGCATATGGGAGGCAAAGAAAGTGGTTTTGATGAGTTGCAAGCAAAGGGCAGAGCATGCGTAGGCCAGGGCTACGAGACGGGGGAGGAGGGTGGAGCATTGGCGGTGCAGACGAGAGAAGAAAAGGAAGAAGAGAAAAGGGGGGAAGGGGTTTTCCTTTTTGTGTTTTAGGGGGGTGGGGGGGTATATTCGGGGGGAACCACGTAGGTAATTGGATTTATATAATATGTGTATGTCTGGACGATTTCACAAAAACCCTTTAAAAAAGGGGAATCTTGTGGTGATCCATCTCGAGTGGAGGTTGGTGGGAGGAGCGCCCTTTGAAGTCGAAGCCGCTTCCAGGTGGCTGTTTCTCTCTTATCTCTCTTTCGCACGTGGTTCCTTTGGAACTCTCAGTCTCTGTCTCGAAAGGCCTGTGAGGGCTATGGGTGGGCGGACGTTGCCGACCTGTAGCTCTTATTTTAGTATGTGCGCTCGTTCGTGCTTGCTTAAGCCGAGACACAGAGGGGATGGGCTAGTCTCTCTCTCTCTCTGTGCGTTCAGTGGTCATGCGATGGGCAGGTGGGGCCTAAGTAAGAGAGGCTGCGGGATTGCACTGGCACCACTGGGACAAGCAGCTGCAAAGGGGGAAATGGGGGGGACGTGTAGGGTACACAGATGAGCTCTCTCTCTCTCTGCTGTTGGGCACCCTCTCTCTCTGCTGTTGGACACGAGGGTGCTCATTGTTGTGGACGCAGACGGGGGTTTTGGGGAGGGGTAGAGCAAAGGGAGGGAGGAGTGGGGCCTCACCCTGTGTGCGCAGGCCAGTCTCGGCAGCGAGTTGGAGGGGAGCAGGAGGGAGGGCGCCAAGGAGGAGCACGGGGGGACGGCTTGCGTAGAGCTCTCTCTCTCTCTCTCTCTCTCTCTCTCTCTCTCTCTCTCTCTCTCTTTGCTGACGTGGAAAGGGCGAGGGAATCTAGATAGGGTATCTAGAGATTATTGGGTTTTCTTTTGTAGTATGCCAGTATAGTGATGATGTAGAGTGTTGCACGGCTATAAACAGGTACGCCTGCTTGTGTTAGTGCATCACTGTGCACACCATACTTTGTGTTAAGTCCTACAATCATTCTTGAAGATGCTTCTAACTGTTTTTCTAGCAATGAGTTTGTGCTCATCAACACAAAAATTGTTATGTCTGAAGTTTTCCGGTTCTTCTTATTCTTATGCCGATGCTTGGCAATTCTTGGGATCCGTATTTCAAGGCATTAAGTGTATATATTTATGTGTGTAATAGTGAAAATAAGCTGAATTTTTCAAATTCTTCAAAATTTCATAACAAGAAATTGTGTCGGGTTGCCAAAATTCAAGGGGCCACGTGGTGCAATTTGCTTCATCCGGCAGTGTGGCCCTGCATCTCCGGCAACAGGGAGGACCGTGCGCGTGCAGCTAGAGAGAGAGGCGGCCTACAGCCGCCGGCCCCACTAGTGACCATAGTGCGCACCATGTGATGGTACGCATGGCCCCATTTTGTCTCAAAATTTTGACAAGTGGCCATCTCGAGTGAACACGTTTGAGTCGAGGCTGGTGTTGCAAATCTGGTTGCCATATGAGGGGCAGACTCCAAGATGACGACAGAAACAACAGCAGCAGCAGCGAGGCCGGTCGAAGTAGGTATGCTGAAATAGGTTGCGAAGCGGATAGAAAGTTGTCAAGGAAGTGCAGAACGAAGAGGAGGAGTATGGAAATAGGATCAGAGGGCGACGAGGAGATGATGGGGCGCTTGCTGAGAGAGACGAGGGTGCAGCAGCTGGTTGCAGGAAAAGGGAGGCTGGTGGAGGTTTTGTACACGGCGTCAGTGGGAGACACGCTGCATAGCATGTTGGCACACAACATTGTGGCAGTGGCGGTGGCAGCGCCGCTGGGCCATTGGATCGGGGCTGGTGGCTCCATGATTGTGGAGTCGGACCGCGTCACTGGTGCCGCACGAAAGCAGTGCATTGGCATCGTTTCTACCTTGGATGTGCTCTTCCACCTGGCAGAGCTCACAAACGGCGCTCAAGTCCCCACGCTTCTTGCAGGCACGCGTGTCTCCACCATTATTGGATACTGTCTCGAGGGTCTCAGCCTTTGGGCCATTGCTCCTCACACCAGGTAGCCCGCGCCCTTCTGTTCATTATTCCTTCGTGGCGTGCTTGCTGATCGCAGCTGATTTTGAGAAAGGGTTTTTATTATTAATAATGGTAGTACAGTGTTGAAGTGAGCTTATCATGGTTATTATTAATAAATGGTAGTACAGTGTTGAAGAAGGGGTTTTTTGATATTAATAAATGGTAGTACATTGTTGAAGTGAGCTTACATTGGTGGGCGCAGTGTGATGGAGGCCATGGATTTCATGAGTAAGGGGCTTCATAGAGCTCTGGTACCACTGGAAAGCCAGATGAAGCACACTTTGAGAACGTCGGGCAGTCCTCTGGAGGCGGAGGAATCGGCAGTCAGCTATCGAATGCTCACTCAAACAGACTTGATGCAATTCCTGCATTCCAAATTGGAAACATTGCATCCCATTGTGTGTCAAAGTGTGGATAAAAATGATGTAGGCCACAGGAAAGCGCATAGTGGGAGCTTTCTCGCCAATGATCTGAGGGGTTGCTCGGTGGAGTCATTTCAAGAGTGGGCAAGGGAGGGTGTGCTGAGGTTCTTGAGGTGGGCGAATGTGACGAGGAAGTTTGGGGTGGGAGGGGCAGTGCTAGGAACGAATCAGCTGCATGCGCAGGCAGCCTGCAATATGGTGGATTCTTCATGCACCACTAGTGCTGCTGACATCCCATTTCTCACCTGCTATCCCAGTAGCACGCTGGAGTACGTAACACGCAGTGCGCTGGAGCAGAGAGTGCACAGGGTGTGGGTTGTGGATCGTCATGAGCAGCAGCAAGGCCAGCTTCTGGTGGGCTTTATTTCTTTCTCTGATATACTCAGGACTGTCAGACAGCAGGTGGAGGCCGCCCCGCCGCCGCCCTCGTATTACTAATTCTCTCATCTTCAATAGAAATTTTGCAATGGAGAGCTAGCTGCCTCTCAAACGTCTGCCCTCCTGCTCTAATGACTGCTGGTCAGATTAGTGAAATGTTTAGAGAGAGAGAGAGAGAGAGAGAGAGAGAGAGAGAGAGAGAGAGAGAGAGAGAGCACCATAACTCAGCCAACACACTCCGTGTCGACAATTGGGAATGCTTAGTTGTTTTAACTTGGTCGCTTGCTATCATGTGCATTGTTTGCTAAAACAAGTAGGTATGGACTTTAGTAATGCAAGATACAATGTTTTTGCTACGATGAAGAACAGCTCCTACGATGTTTGTTTAAAGATCTTAACATCAGTATAATAATAGCGGTTTCATACATCCAATTACACTTGCTCTTCTTATTGCAAAAAGGATATCTTCATCGTGCTCCGACTGGATCGACTCCTTGTCTATTGACATTGTTATGGTTGTGCGTGCTGCGTCAGTCGTCGTAGTTACCTGCTTGCTCACATTGATCTCATAATCAAAGATCGAGTCTTAAGTCTTAAGTTGGGTACTGTAACATATGCTTAGTTTAGAGGGCCTATGTAAGGTGCCTAGAGACTCGAGAGTAAGCGCCATCATCCATACATCTTTGCAAAGAAGCCAAAGTTTATATTTGATACTTTGCAAAGAAGCCAAAGTTTATTTGTTAACGGTTAGAAGAAAAGGCCTCTTGTTGATTCTCTTGTTTGGAAGTTTTTGGGTGATCGATCTATCATCATGGCATATAGCGAGGCCTCTAATCAAGTGCGAAGGTGGAAAACATTGTTGTTGCCTATTGTGTGACAAAGTTAATCACCAAGAAACCTCTCATCTTTAACTCCACCAATGTGGGATACTCAAACATGGTATAAAACTGAGCTTGTTTTGGATCACTCTAGGAACCTCCTTATATTAGCCTAAAACAGTACATGCCAAAAACCTATGTGCCTTGCCACATTAGATGGTAGGAGACACCTCAATACCTTGAAAAGAGAAACAAAAAAGATTGGCACGATCCACAAAAGAAGATAGGCCTTGAACGAACATAACTCTTTGTTGGTGGGTTTCCAACGGGGAAGGATAATAAGTGAGCTTTGGAGCAAGTTCCCCACTATCACCAGTTGACGTCCACTGTTGCACATTGCACCACCAACTTCCAACCCGCCTCTATCAACCCCCCCCCCCGCACAATCTCTTCATTTCTTTTTCCTTATGTGCCTGTTTTCTTCTCTCTCTTGATCTCCCTTCATCTCTATAAGTACTTATCGTAGGTAGCACCATCCATCTCTATATGTACTTATCATAGCTAGCGCCATCTCTATTTGTCCATCTCCATGTCTCCCCCTAATTTTGTCAGTGGGTAGCATCCATCTCTCTCTCTCTCTCTCTCTCTCTCTCTCTCTCTCTCTCTCTCTCTCTCTCTCTCTCTCTCCAATTTCTCCCTTCACCCCCTTTGCCTATATACTACACCCCTTTCCCTCCCCCTCTAATTTTTGTGTCTATTGAGCATCATCTCCGGTTATCCATCTTCATGTCTCTCCATACCTTCTTATGTAATGTCCTCTCTCTCTCTCTCTCTCTCTCTCTCTCTCTCTCTCTCTCTCTCTTATTGCCCGAGTGTCTTCTCGCATAGTTGATGTGTCTCGTCTCGCATGAAGGGGAGTGGGAAGTAAGCCAAATGGAGTACCATCGACAAAGGCATAGGCTCAATCATAAAAGGACATGTAAAGTTTCTCTTTTTAATGAATAACATGGTTTTATAGCATCGTGCTTGTTAATAGTCTCTCTCTCTCTCTCTCTCTCTCTCTCTCTCTCTCTCTCTCTCTAGTACTTGCAAAAAATTATACAAATCCTTTTCTTATGCGCAATGGACACGTCACCTTCTCATAGATTCAACAAATCGCAAGTATAAACTCACTTCAAAAATGGGTTTTTTATATCGTTGTCAACAAATTGTTACATAGAATCATGTTAAAGGATTTATTGAAGTCCCAAAAAAAAACAATGCAATTGCTTACCTTTCAACTTGATTTCCTTCATGGGAATGCAAAGAGTGACAAGATGATCAATGATCCGATGACATTTACAGAAGCCCGCTTGTTCTTTTGCATGCTTGCCAATCTTTTCAATGTATTCACTCAATCTTATCTGCATTATTCACTCAAGTAAGTTTTTCATAAGATACCGAATCATTATAGTCCAATAACTATTTACAATATGTACATCCCCTCCTTTATAAAAAGGCTTGACCCAATTAGTGATCTGATCATAAGCCAGTCCATAATGGAAGTGCAAATTTGAACGTATCACACATCTAATGATGTCATGACTCTCCCATGATCCATTTAATCATTTTGGGCTTGATGGTATCTCACTCAGTGGGTGGCAAACTTTTTAAGCCCATTGCATACACGTGTACAAATCCATCAAACTCAACTCACGAAAACTCTCAACTCGCTTTCCCTTTAGACCTCTCCAAAATCTTTCACATGTACATGCTTTTCTTGGCCTCGAAAAAATTGTTAATCGACTTCGCATATTCTTCTCGTCTTTTGAATTAGTGCCTTGTATGCATCCAAATGACTTTGATGTCTTTAGTTGCATCTAGATTTATAGTCCTTAGTTGCATCTAGATTTATCGTCCTTATTTTCAAGTATTTTGACACTCTTTATCAAAACACCTCTTACATTATCTACCTTTCTTGACACCTTTGATATGCTTTATGGCAAAGAATTATTTGGCACAAGAACAAGTAACTTTCTTGAAATCTTTCCATGTAGTTTCCAATGGTGCATTATGTTGGAAATTTTTCATCCATAACTTATCCCCAACCATTTCAATATACATCGATGCTTGTTTGAAATCTATACAAAGAGATAATTTTTCTTCACTTTGGTTGAGATTTTAGTTATTCTCCATGTATTTATGTGATGTCAATACATGAACTTGGACGGTTTGGTTATGAGTTTCATTCGCCAAGTTAAAACTCTTAATGGCTTCAAAGAGTACTATATATTCAATCACACTAACCACATTGTGTTTTCTATATTTAAATCCGTTAGTTCCACTCCATAAAGATACACCATTGCACATCTATAGAAGTAGCTTTTCATAGTGAGCCGAATCTTTCTCATCTATTGAATTGCAATTCCTTTAACTCCATTGAAATGTATGGCATATTAAATAGTTGTGTATCATGTTGCAATGTTCTATGCGGGCATTCATATCCTCAAAGACAATAATATCACCTTTTCATTTGAAGGAAGCAACGTACCCCTTCAAATCGATAAATGGATGATCTCTATCCATGCAAGAATAAAAGGAAGTATCATGATAAGGAACATAGCAATCACCTACAAAAATGGATGCTTTTTTTGGTGTCATAATTTCAATTATACATCCTCTGCTCATAATTTGGCTCTTGCCTTGCTATCGCCAGCTCTTACACTTGCGTATACGGCGCAACGTTGCTACTTTCCTTGCGGTTACGCACCGCATGCGCAGAAGCCACGCAAAAAATCTCTCTTCCTCTCTCTCCGCCACCTTTACCCATGGCGATAAAATCTGCCATGTCTCCCCTCCACGTGCCCTCAAATCAATAAAGGAAAAGTTTCGCTTTGCTTTGCTCTTTCTCTCAACCCAAGCATCTTTCAATATTCCCTTTAATTGAACTTAAAAAGAACTTTTTGGGCACCTATTTGGTTGTACTTCATCTTTTACATAGATTCAAAATCTTATAAACCTTTTTTAAGCATAGAGGCTTGGTACCCTCCTTTCCCTCTTTGTTGCTTGAGCTTGTTTGACCGCATCAATGAATGTACATTGTATTTTTATAGCCTCTTAATCTTGATGCACATACCAATTACCTTGCACCAAGGGTTCCAACTCTTCTGTGATTGCAAATAGTTATTGCTCACCTAAACTTTCGTCCTTTCTATTGTTGTGAAGAAGTGTTGTACTAATAATTTTATTCGCTAAGCACATTTGAACCTTCATGTGTCCACAGTCAAAATCCACCATCATTTTGGTGTTGTTTATCTGTGTCTTGGATACACCGCTACGCACATCATGGCTCATGTGTGCCACGATGAATCATGAGCCAGATGTCTCATCCGCTTGGATGACATAGTACACTACACACTCACATGATGCAATGCAAAAAGCAAGTTTTACAAAAATGGCATGTAAGGCTCTTATTTGCTATCTCACAATATTGCCCACGCGTAGGGGCCTTTTGTAGGTGGCCATTGAAATGGATTGTATTGGCAATATGATAATTGACCAAGTGGGTATATTGTTCATTCATGCACTTTAAAGATCCCAGACAATGACTAAGACATACCACTCCAGGGAAAACTATATTGGTTGTTTGAGGCTTTGAGCACAAATGAGGATCATACTTATGCTCCATTGCATCCACATCGTGCACCTTCCCCATGGTAGGAGGAAATTCAAAAACAAGGCCTCCATTGTAAGCTCTTGGAATTTCTGAAACGGCTCCACCCGTTGTATTTGCATCAAAAGCCTTGTTAATGTGCCCGTTTTCTCGGCTTGGAAAAGCTTTTACCAAGTACTCCTCTTAAAGCTATCAGAGAGAGAAACTTGAGGCAGACTACTCAGATCTACAATTTTCTTTTGATCAGTTGACATGATTAGAGGACTAACTATTATCGCAAGGGGAGTTGTAGCGAGTGAACCTGCAGGATGCTCAATATAACTTACATTCACTTTGTATTTATGTGAAAGTTGGTCATCTAATACAAAGGTCCCTTCACCCAAGTGATTTAATGTCCTCTTGAGAGGCACGGGCATTTCTATATCTCCTACTTCTGTCATAGCATCTATAGTTATAAATTGCATTGGATGAATTTTCTCCATTAAGAAAGATTCAGATATTATTAGTTTGCCATTGTAAAAAGGATAGGTGAGCTCTTCATTAAGAAACACCAAAGAGCAAGCCATAAAAAGAAAACAAAAAAAATTAAGGAAGATTAAAAACAATGTATTATCATTAATTTAAAGTTGTTTATATATCCACGTATAATAAACTAGTTGTTGTTTTTTTTAATTTATTTTTTAAAATTTAAACTATTATTTTTTTTTAAATAAAAATTTTCACAATATTTTAAAATTATAATAATCGTATCATTTTAATATTAATTTTTTATTATTATTATTCACATAAACCCTCCCAAGTGTATGCGTGTGTATGATTGTGTGTGTGTGTGCACACTATGGCACGTGGCCATGGTGTCCATGACATGTGGCCATGGACCATGGCCACGTGCCACTCCCTAGACTACGTGGCACAGGCCACGTGTATCGTCGACCATTGACCATTGGTGTGTGTCCAAGAGACGGTCACACGTGGCCCCCATGGCCACATTTGACTGTCATGACCACATGCCATGGCCAAGACCAGGGGGCAAATGGCAACTGGCCCCCCACTTGGCGGGCCTACGTGGCCATGCACACTGGCCACGTAGACATGTCAGGTGGGGGACTAGTTTCCACTCGCCCCACCTTTATGGGGTGGCGTATGGCAAGCCATGCGCCATGCACCTCGAGTGGCGTGGACACGTGGCCATCCACATGCCACCCCACAAAGGTGGGGCAGGTCGCTTGTGGGTTGCCACCTTTATGGGGTGGCGTGTGGCCACACGCCACCCCATAAAGGCAACGTGTGGCCACTTGCGCAGACGTGTAAACACACACGCGCACACACATACCTGCGAATGCGCACACACACAAACACGCGTACATGCATAATTTTTTTCAGATATATATTGATGAAATGTTTTTTTTAATTTAAACTTTTGGAAAGGGTTATAAATAAGGATGTAATTCATTTGTTCTTCATCTCTCTCTCTCTCTCTCTCTCTCTCTCTCTCTCTCTCTCTCACAAGCTCCATCTTTCTCTTTGTCTCTTAGTATCTCTATTTTTCCTCAAGCTCCAACTCTCCCTCTTTCTCTCAATCTATTGTCAACTTCATTTCTCACTGCTACTCAATATATTTATTGCATATAAGCTCTTCAATTTTTCCTCTTTCTCTAAATCTCTCTTTATTTATCAAGCTCTATCTCTCTAACTGTGAGGACCCAAAATCAATCCAAAAGTGGTGTCATTTGAGATTCCCACTAATGGTACACAAGAAGTGCCTCCGTAAACCACCCAAGAAAGTGATCAATCTCAAGCGGCTAGTTCTGTAAACCATGTCATGTCCGTTGTGACCAGTGGAGCTGGAATTGAACCATCAAGTGGAGGCTAGATCCTCGAGGGGAAGCTGCATCCAAAGTAGATCACATCGGCAATGATTTCTTTGGAAATGTGGTCGGCAAGCACATATCTTTGGGTTGGACAGACACTCATAGAGCTTCTTACCATAGCAAATTGCTACGCTTATCTCTCTGTCGTCTACTTTTGAACCCTACCATTCGTGCGCATGATGATCAAGAAATGGATTTGCAGTTTTCCATTGCAGATAAAGTTTACCAACGACCATAGCAAGGTTTATTGTGAGTGAGCGGATCGTTGACAAAGGCGTCGTCCGGTTTGTTCTTCACTGCCATTCCGCTCAAGATCTTGCGATGTCATATGATTTAGATGAAAAGCTTCGTTTTGTCCCCGAGCTTAGTCATATGGTCAAGAGATATTTTGTGGTCTGAGACGAAAATCATAGATTGGAGGCATGGATACGATGGATGAACGAAAATGAAATCCGTATGGAAGAGGCATCCCGCGTGGAGTGTATGCTTGTATAATTCAAACCAGAGGAGAAAGTGAAATTCCTACTAGTTTTAGCCATGATAAAAAGGTACACCTTATTGGTTCCTATGACTTTGTTTGCATGTTAGTTTATTGGGAATCTTGTTTTATGTACGAGTGTTTGCTAGGGCTACGAGGATATCAGTCCGACGGAAAGGGCATTGCACTTTCGATGACCAAATAAATCAAAGTGGCTCAAGTTGCCCATGGCTCTCCTTCCTCAACTCATTTAGAAGGTATGTGTTGAAAGTAATACGAAATGAGCGTGTGTGGATCTTGTACATGTTTTGAATGCATGTTTTTCAATCGTTAGGAAGATTTTGATGCTTTCTACAACAACAAGATAGAAGGGTTGCCACAAAAAGGGAGCTTCGATTACAATTTGGTACCGAAAGCGTATGAGAAGAGTATTGCCTTTGTACTTTCTCGAATGGAGCAACATTTCTCTCGCAAAGGCCTTGAAATAGCGACAATTACAGATCCAAATAATGGTAACAAATTCATTTAGAAGTGCATAGCATATACCATTTGGAACAAGAGGAACACAAAAATGATACCATCTAGAGTGTTTGAGGTCGCACGAGTGCGAATCAGCACAAAAGAATAGGTTAAGTGTTTTTCGTTGGTCATTTGTGGAGTGATTAAGATTATGACCTCATAAATATAGACTATTGATCCATTTTGCCAAAAAGTGCCTTTTAATTGACATGCTCCAAGGTGGCGATTCAACCTTAAAGGAGAATTGCATAGTGTTGACCGGGAGAAGTGTTGGATCCAATGGCTTTGCTATCATGTGTATTGGTGGCAACTAGAAAGGTGAAAGTAGTGATTATGTTTTGGTAATTAGCTTGCTAAAAGTCTTAGGCATGCATTGCTATTTCTTAGGCATACATTGCTATTTTGTGCAAGCGAGTGCTTGAGATGGTAGAGAAAATGGAGTCACAAAACCAACATGTTACCGAACTGCACTTGAAGGCTGAAGAAATGCATGGTTGCACACTTGAACATACATTGAAAACTCATTGAAAAACGCACTTTCACAAAGCTTTCAAAAAATGGAATGCACGGATCAAGTCCACACACGAGCCCGAAGAGCAGCCCCACTTTGCTTGCACGGCACAACACATATTTTATAGGTTGGACTTTGGTGCTCATCTCTTTACGCATGTTTTTTAAGTTGGACTTTTGTACCATGCAGCATTTTTGTCATTTTTGTATATTGTTTTCCAGATGGTGGAGAGACGCTCTACCCCATTCTCGAGCACCCTAGTGATGCATGGTGCAAGTCCTCAAGAGAGAGGAGACATGCTTATATCCAAATGTGTGGATAGAGTACCCGCCGAAGAGGGAGAGCTTTACACAGGTCTTGTACTATATATTTTTGGGATTTGTCATGCAATGGGTAATGGGTATGCTAAATCAGTTTCCTTTCTCAATAGCGGAGCATGAGGTTCGTGGAAGAAAATTGTTGAGTAGGAGGACGTGCTCTTTCCAACATAAGCAAGCGGTTGGCTGCAAAGAAAGACACGAAGAAACGCTCCAAAAAGAACAAGCCAGCACCCTTGCCAAATGGGCAAGGGAAGACAAATAAGGGAGCAGTGATTGAGGTGGAGAGCGATCATAGCGATCATGAAGAGGTGGAGAGCAAGCATGCAAAGATCATCCATAATGCTTTGAGTGAATGGAGATCACGATCACTCTCCTTCACCCCTTGACCACGGGAGGCCACACATGAGTCATCTCCATCTTCACCATCACATGGTAGAGGTACTTGCGTTGAATCTCTCGACAGATGTGGCCAAAGTGGTCGTGGAAAATTCTCCAAGTGTGCTAAAACTCCTGCTACAATAGTCTTCTCTTTATCGTTGCATGCTCAATGAAATTGATATTATCTTGGCCATATAGAAATATATCTAGCACAATGCCACCTTGCAGTGCATGCTAATCTCAAGAGGTTGGGAATAGCTACTCCTGATGGGCTATGCAATGATAGGTAAGCCATGTGATTTTGCATATTTAGTCATTGTTCTAAGCGCTAGTCGTAAGAAAGGGTATGTGCGGGTCCCTCCATTCAATAGGAAAATTCTTGGGCTCTCTATCAGAGACAGGACGGTTGGACCCAAGGAGTAACTTGGGTGGCATATGTTTGGTATGTATTGCCCTTTCCCACATACACTAGGCCACACATGGATGGGACAGGTGGAGTTCCTTTGTGGAACCAGTGGGATAGCGATCTTGTGGAAGTAGCATTTATATTGCGACGGAGTTCCTCCTAGCAGATGGCATGATTGTGGCAAGTCTAGTGCTGCATAGACATTGCAATGAGATGGACTCGACAGTTTTTAGTGCATGTCTTACAACAGCTCAGTGCCTCCATGTAGAGCTAGGCACATCATTGATGCTTGGAAGGGTATCTGGCACACGAGAGTTTGAGTGGCCACAACGTGAGGAAGAGTAGAATTTTCCATTGGAGCCACCTTTGCGTACATCTCATAGTAATCATGCCGGCACGACATCAACTACACTTATCTCTTTCTCAACCCCGATCGTAGTGTGGCCCGCATATGGAGCAATCGCCCCCACATTTGCCTCGGAACTTGAGTGTCACCCCCAAAATTTGATGCATCTGCTGCAGCAACTACTGTCCAACCCATATTTGGCATAGCTCCTACAAGGTCCTCTACATTTGGTGCAGCCCTCGAGGGTCCCCCTAGAGTTGATGCGGTTCCACCCACATTCCCCGCAACCATCCCCACATTTGGTTTGTACCCTCACCCATATAGAGTAGTTCCTCCTCCATTTGGAGCACCTCCTGTTGCTTTCGGGGCTTCCCTTGTCCCATTTGTTGGAGCTTCCTCAGCCGTAGATGCAGCTTTTGGATGATCACCATTGGCAAGACTCTTGTTTCCCCTAGGATCATATCTAGCTCCATCATCCTTCTATCACTAACCTCGCCTTTGATGTATTTATTATTTATGTACAAGAGGTTATGTGCACTTGTGACGCTTTTAGCGACGAAAATACATTGGGTTTTTATACTTTCCGACGTAGCTAAGATCGTCGCTACGGGAACGTCGCTATAGGAGTCGCTATACGCATCGCTATATAGTGATGCATATAGCAACGGTTATAGCAATGATTGCAGTCCTGTAGCGACGCTTATAGCGACGTTGCAAAATCTTATATAGAGACGCTTATAGCGACGCCCGAGAGTAAAAAAATTTGGGTGGCAGGGCATTTAATGTTTCCATAATAAAGTATAACTAAAAGAATCCAAGATAAGCACAGATTCACCTTTGAAAGAAAGTGTAAGGTATAGACCAAAAGTAATCTGTAAGTATGGAGCTTGATTTTCCCCTTGTAATTTTTTGTGGTAAAAATGCACATTTGTAAGGCCCCCATTATGAGGAGAAGCCATTGTGCGTGAAGGAAAATCACTCACCAGAAACCAAAATTTTCATGGCCAAAATTCAGGGGCAACTTTAGGGGCCTCGGTGGCGGAAGCCCCCGAGACTTTTTTTTTCCTTCGTCAGAATATTTCTTTTCGTCGGAATATTATGGCCGGATGGCGGCCGGAAAGTGGTCGGAAAGCGATCGGTCGGTTGGCCGGTGGCTGGTAGTTAATGGCCGGTGGCAAATGGTCGGAAGTCAATGGCCAGTGGCCGAATTCAAAAGCGGACTTGTCTTCTCAAGGGTGGCCACACATGGGCGGGTTAGAGGGTCCGATTTGGACTTATCTACACAAGGGCGGCTACACATGGCTGCCTCTCATGAGAGAGGGTAGTCCTTTTGGCCTATAAAAGGAGGCCATTTCTACACACATTTCAGAGTGTGAAGTTGATGCAACAAGGTGAGTGTGAGGTGGTGATAGTGAAGCAAGGCGAAAGCTCCATTAAGGGTATAATCCCTTTGTAAACTACTTCTTGTTTTGAAGTACTAAAGCCATTGAGTGGCTGCTTTCCCGTGGACGTAGCCCACATTGGGTGAACCACGTATATTGTGTGTACTCTCTCTCTCTCTCTCTCTCTCTCTACTCTATAATCTCTTGTGTGTGAAATCTATCTCTCTCCATTAAGTAATCTACTCAAATATCTATTTAGCTACGTCATATTTCCTAACATAATCACCCACAAGGACAATACAACCATTAACTCCATCATGCATAGTATTGTTTGCAAAATAAAGATACAAAACTGACAAAAGTAATTGGACGAAAGTAAATTGATGAAAGTAAATCAATGACAATTATACACATCATAGGCAAAATCACTTGATTGTTAAGCTTTGCAAATTTAATAGTTACAACACAATTGTTATTATTGAGGAAATACATGGTTTTCCAATAGTTACAAAAAGACGTATACCTGTCATCTCATTATACATGCTATGACAAAGAAAAACTGATGTTATCTGGCTATGGCTAGACTAACGTCATCTAATCAAACGTCTCATTGCATCCAAGCGGCGTATCTGTCAGATTCTGCAAAAAAAAACAATAAGCTTTTCTGTAAGTATAAACATATAATTACAAAAAATTCTATTTTCTTAGCTTATCATTAAAATACAACAAATGTAAAAGAGTAAAGTGAAATACTAACCATGCCGGCGCAAGAACTAAGAATGTCCATCAGAGCGTTTTTCTGCCTTCGCACTCACACTCGCACTCATACGATATGGGGTCATGTCATGTCATCACCCACTGTTCAATACATATAAAGAATCCATTATGTCAGAATTTAAAAGTATAAATAGATGTAACTACCAAACCTAAAGAGCAATGCAAAAACACTTACAAAATTAGTCCCAAATGATGCCCACCCATCGCTCCCCAAGTGGCGGGAGCTCCCTGCCTCTACTCGCGCTTTGGCTGCCTCCTTTTGTTGCTTCCACTTGTCACGATTCTCGCGCGCTTCTCACTTTGCATTCTTCCAATCTTCTTTGGCCAGCCAATGTGGTCCCATGCTTTATTGCTTTTTGTACTTCAGAACGCTTGTGCTTGTAGTATTCGCGCATTCGAACCTTCATCAGGTCTTCATTGAAACGGTCATCTTGACTTGACACGGGAAACTCGTCATGCAGCATGCTGATGACTCTGTCTTTTAATTCATTTGGCACTTCACTCCAGGTGTTTAGTATGTAGTGTCAAAACACCTGAGATCAAAGACCGCGCATGCGCGAGATCACCTTCTTGCCTTCGTCATCCAAGATGATGTCGCCGCTGATGTCGACCGAGTACGGCAAGCCCTCTCGCCTGTGACACGTGAACCTGGGTGTCTCGGCAGGGGTCTCTAGCGGCTCTCGATGGGATACGGACTTCAGGTGTCTCCACTGGAGTCTGGACCCCGAAGCGAGGAGTGTTGGCTGGGGGGACTCCCGAAGGAGTAGCTAGTGGTGCGTAGCCAGGAACGGCCGATAGCCGTGCAAAACCTGGCGTAGATGGCGATGCCATGGCCGGTGTGTGTGTGTGTGTGTGTGTGTGTGTGTGTGTGTGTGGGGGGGGGGGGGGGGGGGGGGGGGGGGGGGCAAAGAAGGGAAAGGTAAGGAGCCTCATCGAACGTGAGGCGGTGTCTAAGTTTTAGTGATGGCATCCCCACAGCAACCACCGCCTCCACCACTAGAGCGTCGATGACTAGATGAGTGTGAAGATCGTCTCGTCGACATCGAAGCTTCAGAGTAGCGCGTTGAATGCTTCGAAACAGAGGGAGACGCTGAAGGAGTAGAACGACGTGATGTTGCTCCAGAGTGATGACGCTCCTCGTACCACCTGCTTTGCTGGGGTGACAAAGGAGAAAGAAACTCGTCATCATCCATACCTGCATTAAACACACGAACATTTAATCTTAATATTGAATGGAGAAGAAAACATGGACAAGTTATAATCTATACTATAGATAATAGGGAGAGGGATTCCTGTGGAGAGAGAGAGAGAGAGAGAGAGAGAGAGAGAGAGAGAGAGAGAGAGAGAGAGAGAGAGAGAGACTCATAAAGGGGGAGGGATTTCTGTGTAGAGATATTCCTATGAAATTCTTGTGAATTTGTCTCCCATGTGCATTCTACATATCTTGTATAAGCTATGTCTTGAACAACATGTCTTTTATATGTAGCTGTGACAAGACATTTTGGTCATACATTAAATTTCTTTTCTATTTGCCATAGTTTTCTAGATTACCTGTGAAAAATCTTTATCTATTACGAGAGAGAGAGAGAGAGAGAGAGAGAGAGAGGTATGTCTAATCTATTTTGTATATGCAGGTTTCTATATTCATGGACAGTTGCAGGTTCTCGGACTCCATCAGTATGAGTGATCATGGCAGCAGTAGTGCTCGCCCCAACAAGGCAGACATAGAGTGCTTCTTAGCGTCTCTTTCACCCGATCAACTAGGTATAGTGGAGGGATGAGCAACATCTATGAGCAGAGACGGATCACCTCCTTCGCGATTGTAGACTCAGTCTCCATCGCACTCAGAGCGCAGTGCTGCGTCGGCCTCGAGCCAACGTAGTCGGCATATCATACTTTCATGACACATCAAGGAGTGTCCCTGCTTGTGAGACTGCTCAGGATAAAGCCTCCAAGGATTATGTTATTGCTACACTGTATTGGGAGTTTCCAACTCTCTCTCTGGAGAATACTCTTGCATTGAAGTGTTTGTATATGTTTGTACATCTGTAAGTTCTTAATGGTGTGTTGTGTTTGTTGCAGGACCCTTACACGCAGCGGTTGAAACCGTAGGAGCTAGCCGAGTGTGTGTGTGTGTGTGTGTGTGTGTGTGTGTGTGTGTGTGTGTGTGTGTGTGTGTGTGTGTGTGTGTGTGTGCGTGCGTGTGTGTTTGTGTGTGTGTGTGAGAGATTGAGAGGGAGAGAGAGAAAGAGGGGAAGGAAACATGAGAGGGAGGAGAGGGAAGGAGCATACCTGGAGTGGAAGCAATGATAATTAAACACAATTTAATTTTCTCAAGTATAGCATATAGACAGGAATGGACAAAAAGCCACGTGAATACAATATATATTATAAAACGGAGAAAAATTGTTCAAATACAATGTTTATGGCTTTCAGAGGTCTCCCTCTCATCCCCGCATAGCTCAGCATAACTCCCTATGTCTATATACAGCTCTCCATTTAGGTAAATGCCCTCCGTTTCATTTTGTAGATCCTCTACATGCACCCCATAGAGAGTACTAGCTTGATGCTCATTTGGCACCACCTCAACGGCTTCTGACTGAGCATCTTCTCCGATCTCCTCCATTGTTTCCATTGTGATTGGCACATGGTAGCCCTCATACATCCGTGCACTACGAGGGGCTACCTCTATGACGTACCACCAGTTTGATGCAGACTTTGTAGGATGAAATCTCACCTACCAGAGCCACATAACTTACATGAGAGCTTCCAAGCACATAAATTCTAAAATTGGATGTTAAATATTTACAGAATTACTTGTTCACAATGCTCAGGCAGTACGAAAGTATCTCTTAAGTCGATCCATTTTTTAGTTGAATCCACCTCAAGGAAACCAGACTCTTTTCTACGCAAAGTGGCATTGCGACCCTCCATGTTTATGTTGAACCATTGCACGTCGAACAAGTCGACAAAAAATCCTCTATAATCGATCCTCAAAATCTCTATAGCGTGCCGAAGTAAGTAAGTTCCACCACCACAAGATCTGCATCAGAGGACCGTCGTCGACTAGACTGTTCAAATTTTACCATGATTCCACAATCTTGTGTAAGATACTTTTTGTTGATCCGTTCCACCCTAAAATGTCGACCTTTACACCGTGCTGCTGTGTATGACTTATACTACAACCAACAAAGATTATGAGTGGCCGTTCAAACATCTAGAAAGTCATTAGTCGTACATTGCAAACTTACCTTGGTCGCGCAACCCCGAGAGTACTCCCACTCCTCCTCAATCACTTCTTCACCGCACTGTTGTGCGCTTTTCAATTGGTGGTGCAACCATCTTAAGCTCATGAATGTTGGTAGGCTCTCTAGATCCGCCGGATAATGCATCGGTGGTCTTCTTTCCTGTCTCCACTTGATTCGTGCCCTTTGTCGCTCTTGCTTTGCATCCTCGTATTGTGAAATCCACTTTTGCATCACTGGATTGTGAAGCATGCAAAATCGGTTGATTTTAGCCTCTAGACCTTCCGTCATTTTCTTCTCAACACCGAGATTGCACATGACAATCCCAGATATGCGCTCATTATCTATGGTTTTCCATAGCCTGTCTCGGGCTTTATCAAATCCGTCTAGCCACTCTCCAATGTAAACTAGGGACTCTGATACCAGCCAACCTTTTTCCATGCTACCCTCTGGACGTGCCTTCTAACGCACATATCCCTTGAGCGCTTTCATGAAATGTTCTAAAAAGAACATCCATCTGGAATGTATTGTGACAGCTATTTCCACCTCATCAACTATGTGAACAAGAGGATGCACCTAAATGGTTAGCATGGTAGTAGGAAAGTGTTTCTCAAACATGCACTTAACCTCCTTTTGTGAGATCCATTACACCAACATTGGAGACAAACATCCCTCAATGGCCACCGGTAAATAAACTGCAAAATACGTCTAACAATGATATTAAAGTCCACACACGAATTTGTTACACAATTCCCACTATGATATAATCCACTTAAAACATACCTGACACATTTTATGCCAGTCGTGTGACTTCAAACCGGTAAGCTTCCCTTCTTTAGTGAAACACGTCCGGAGCAAATGCATTATGCCAGTGGGTGTTCGCACAGATCGAATGGTCTCTTTTACTTTGCGTTCTTGGGCTCTTGTCAAATTCCATGGCGCTTTAGGAGTTTTATCGCTGTCTGTGGCCAATATTGCTCCATACGATCCACATTTCTAAGGTCAACCCTGGCTCCCAAAGTATCTTTCTTGTCGGTCAGATGGTCCCACAACAGATTACCCACATTCTTGAATATGTGCATTGGATCGAGCAAGTGATTGATCATGAGTCTCTTCATCCCTAGGGGCAAACCATCATCACAAATCTCCTTCTGCTCTAACCATGCTTGTGCAGACATCCTCGGTGGCTCTCTTCCCAAAAAATCGTTGTGTAACTCATGATTCTATGGAAGATACACTTGATGACCTTCATAGATTTGCTTCTTCAATGAGGGTGCTCGATGTGCATTAAGTCTAGGTCCACATGTGACACATGCTCTATATCAGCTTGTTTGAAGCCTTGCATGTATACACATGACAATAGATAAGCTTGAGAAAAACCAAGTTTTATAGTGTTTGAGTTTGAGTGTAAATCACCTGAGCATTCTGTTAGTCTGGGATAGTCATGCATGGTCCACATTAGAATGCCTCTGATCAAAGCATTCCGTCAACCTGTGTGTCGGCTCATATCCACCACTTCTATGCCAATCCACAATTGTTGTAGCTCTTCCAATAGTGGACGAAGGTACACATCCATATTCTTCAATTTATACCGCCCCGGCACAATCAAGCTTAGAAACAGGTGTCCCTTCTTGGTAGTCAACCACGGGGGAATGTTGTAGTTGACGATGACAACGGGCCATACACTGTAAGATGTTGATCTCTGACCAAATGGATTTACGCCATCCATAGCCAGGCCTATGTGCAAATTTTGAGCTTCCCCGGCAAAATCCGGCCATGTATCGTCTATATGTTTCCAGACTGCACAATCTGCAGGCATCCGTAGCACACCATCCGAAGATCTATTCTCCTTGTGCCATGATTCTAGGGCGGCCATGGACTTACTTTCAAAGAAATGCTTGATGCGAGGAAGTAGAGGAAAATGTCGCAAAACTTTTTGTGGAATTTTTCGTCCATGGAGATCTACTCGATATCTCTCAGAATCACATTTCGAGCACTTCTCCATGTCTATGTATTCCCCTCTGAAAAGAATGCAATCGTTAGGACAAGCGTGAATCAAATTGTAATCCATCCCCAAGTTTTGCAAGATCTTTCTTGCTTCCTCTCTGGAATATGGCATCACATATCAACTGGCAGTATGTGCTCTTTGAGCAATCTACACACTGAAAAAAATGTTGTACACTTGTCTAAGTAATCTATCAGATCATTATACATCTAGATTTTTTTATTGAAGTAAACACATTGTAATAGATACCCTGAAAAGCACTGTGATGCTAGTGTCACTCCATCCAAACTTTGCCTGCGTGTTGAGAAGAACCAGGAGCGACTTCAATCTAGACACACGTGCTCCATCATACAATGGCGTATCGGCTTCACTTTTCATATCATCATAGATAAGCCTTTTTGAATCCATGATCATCTCAATCATTTCATCGATCTCGGGTTCAAATATTGTCTCATTGGGAATGTGGTCTGCATGATCATCCTCCGAGTTGTCAGAGGCTACATCTTGTGGCCTCATGTATGCTACTTGACCAAAGCGCCTACAAATACGTCTATTGGGTTGCAAGATTGCTGCCTATTGGCCAGTGTCAGAGTTCAACGAGTTATAATTGGCAACAACTCGATCTATGATAGATGGATCAAACTCGCCAAATTTGTCCGCCGCACAGTATGTTTGCATTGATTACAAGGACATAAGATCCTTGTTGAGAGATAGTTGTGTCAGTTGGACGGTCCCACATCGTCGTCACTACTCATAATGATTGTAAAAACCTTATAACTTAGACATAAATTTAATCTTCTATTGGCATCCTCCGTCTTTTATCTCTCTCTCTCTCTCTCTCTCTCTCTCTCTCTCTCTCTCTTTGTTCACATTGTAAACTACCTCACATTCTCTAGTCATGTCCAATCTCCACACACCTCAGTCTAGAGGTGTACGGGGATCAGAACCACCGAGTTATAATCTCTTCTTTATTGGTCAATGCCTATATTTGTGGGTATGAGAAATCTACACACCCACGTCTACATGACAGAGCATGTAGTGGACAAGACCCCTTTGCCTCTTCTCTAGTTTTAGCAATTCACAGCATCTTAACATCTCTTCGTAGCAAATCCTTGTTCGAGGGATTACTTAGCACATTACATGTTGTCCTCCAATCTGAGTATCATGTCATTGAAAGCTTTTCAACTTAAGGTCGGATCCGTAGAGAGGAAGAAGGGATCACCGTTCACCTAGCTCTAATTTTTTTTCATAATTTCGAAGATAGACTTTAATATAAAAACTAAATCCAAAATCTAATCTTAAATCTAACCTAATTGAACATATGGTGATTCTGAGCTTATTGAACATGGTTAGTGGGTGAGTTAATAGGTGTCAGATTTTGATGGAATATATATATATATATATATATATATATAATTTTATTTTTTATTTTTATTTTTTTTGTGTGTACCTAGTGTTTGCTCTTTGAGCAAAACCTTCATTGACAAGCTCTAAAATCTAACAGAAATCTAATCTAATCTAATCTTAAATCTAACATAAATTTAGATCTAATTTAATCTTAAACTCAACATAAACCTAAATCTAATCTAATCTTAAATCTAACATAAACCTAAATGTAATTTAACTTAAATCTAAATCTAACCTAGCTAATCTTAAATCTTGCCTTAATCTTAAATCTAACATAAATCTAAATCTAATCTAATTTTAAACTCAACACAAACCTAAATCTAATCTAACCTAAAATCATAAACCTAAATGTAATCTAACTTAAATCTAAATGCAATCTAATCTTAAATCTAACCTAGCTAACTTTAAATCTTGCCCTAATTTTAAATCAAACGTAAATCTAAATCTAATCTAATCTTAAACTCAACATAAACCTAAATCCAACCTAAATCTAAATGTAATCTAACATAATCTTAAATCTAATTTAAATTTTAACCTAATTTTAAATATAAGTTAAATGTAATCTAACTTAATCTTAGATCTTAATCTAACATAATCTTAAATATAATTTAAATCTAACATAACCCTAAATCTTAATATAACATTTCATTTCATATTTTCTCTACTTTTTTAATCTCTCTCTCTCTCTCTCTCTCTCTCTCTCTCTCTCAATGTGTGTGTGTATGCATTCTTTGTTTATGCATTTGTGTGTGTGTGTGTGTGTGTGTGTGTGTGTGTGTTTTTGTTTATGCATGTGTGTACTCTCTCTCTCTCTCTCTCTCTCTCTCTCTCTCTCTCTCTCTCTCTCAAAGACACAATGTGTGTGTGTGTGTGTGTGTGTGTGTGTGAGAGAGAGAGAGAGAGAGAGAGAGAGAAGAGAACATGAGAGAGAGGAGAGGGAAGGAGCATACCTGGCTCTCCTTCCTCTCCTCGTGTGTGTGTGTGTGTGTGTGTGTGTGTGTGTGTGTGTGTGTGGGGGGGGGGGGGGGGGGGGGGGGGGGGGGGGGGGGGGGGAAGAGAGAGAGGGAGGGAGAGCGCGGGTTTACCTGTTTCATTAGAGCGTCAAAACTCAGATTTAAGATCTGAGTTTTTGGCGCTCTTCGTTTATTTTTTACCCCTGTTGGCATCGCTATGAGCGTCGCTATAGGCATCGCTATGCAACAAAGAAAATAGCGACGCTCATAGCGACGCCGTGGATTTTAACTTTTGAGTGTCGCTAATGTGAAGTACCTCTTGTGGTGTCACATGTACTTATTTTGAAGGCTTAAATATTATTTTATATGGGTTGTTTCAGCAGTCTTTCAATGTTGTTCATCAATTGATATAAAAGTACAAAGTTGAGTTGGATTATTTTGAATTGTAAACCCTTTAAATTGGCTTCTTGAAAATGATTGGGTGCTTATCATTGTCCGACAAGTTGTTAAACTTATTGGTCATCATCGATCATGATGTTTGAAAAGAGTGTATTTTTGTACTTGCATATGAGTGTGCATGTGTATGAGTTGAGATCGGTGAAATGGAAATATGACTTAGAGAGAGAGAGAGAGAGAGAGAGAGAGAGAGAGAGAGAGAGAGAGAGAGAGAGAGAGAGAGAGAGAGAGCATGAAGATGAGGAGAGAGAATAAACTGGCAAATCCTAAACTATCAATGGTTAAGACTAGAGAGAGAGGAAAATCTTTTTAGAATCTGCTCATTGATTTCCAAAACAGCGCTCGCCAGAAAGTGTTCACCCAAAAAACACGCCATTAGTACAGTTGTTCTAAAAACCAATGGTGAAATATCAAGAGAAGCTCAAATACAGAGAATAATCTTTGTGTGATTTTTTTTTGCTGCAAGTACACAAAATTTTGCAAAGTAACTCATGGTCTTTCTTAGAGGTTTCTTCTTTCATCTGAATGAAATGGTCCAAATTCCCTATGAAATACTGCTTTGAATAATAATTTGGATCTGCAAGCAATCATGATGAGCTGAGTGTTTTGAATCAAACTACAGATGTCATTTACAAAATTAGGTATTGAAAATTCAACATGATTTCTAGTGAGTAGTACCTTAGGGCTTAAGAAGATGACCTCACTTAGTAGCTTCTTCACAAAAGCCTTGGTCGTTACAAACTTCAATGATGGTGTGGCACAACCCAACTTCCTTGCTAAGGAGATTAGTTGTGCTCCCTTCATCAAATAAATATTGGCTTTTTATACTGCCATTATTTCTACTATTTGATTCCTTCTAATCTCACTTTTCCTGCTTGGATTAGTTGTCTCCTCCTGCTTGTCGAAAAGTTCTCCTAGCTTCTCAAAAATTGGTCGCTTATTTGTGGTTATCTCCCTTTGATACCATCTTGAGTATCGACCTTTCTAATACTTCATGATACCTTTGTATTCATTGTCATTGGAAATTGGGGGCTGTCTATAACGATTAGAGACAATAAACTCACACGCATCTTTGCTATCATGAAGTTGCAACAAGTATGGGAGCAACTCTTCTATGAGAACATTGTCAACCGTATTTTCTTCATCAAATTTTGAAGGAAATATGCAATGATTTGTAGATGAAACAAAACTTTTGTATGGAGATTCATCAACCATATCCAAAGCATGGAGATATTTTGGCCCGTGGCTTAAATATAGCTGGAACTTGAGGATTGTCTAGTCTAAATAACTTCATGCCTTTGAAAACATAGCAAGATCCTTGAGACAAAACTACAAAAAATGGCAATATCTCTGCAGTGATTTGGAGCATCCTCAACATTTGGTAAACGTTAGCTTATCTAGTTGTTGACCAAATCCCGGCATTGAATCTCTTCAATATGGTCTTTAAAAATGGATGCACCTTGGCCTTAACACAAAATTCCTTCGTGAATCATATTGAATAAATTCATGAATTGATGATGGTTGTTGACTTTGTTTCAAAAGTAGACCACTCAAGTCTAATATTATTGTCATCATGGGTTTTTTGGGATTTGATGAGACCAAAGTAGCTGCATCAACACCACTCTCTTACAAATCTTCTACAGATTGAAAGATTTCATCCATGGCTTCCTTCGGTGAAATGCAGCACAACGAGGCCTCAAGTATTTGCATTTTAGTATTGGATTCAATTCTCCAAGCAAGACCTTTGTGGATACATGTGGAAGGATCTTAATAATCGTTGTTGGATTGAAGCATTCTTTATCTATCACACTCTCTAATAGGGAGAGTGCAAAGCTATGGAGGATGCAATCGAGGAGCCATGGAAGCTTAGGGAAAGTGTAGAGATTGAAGGAGAGAGAGAGAGAGAGAGAGAGAGAGAGAGAGAGAGAGAGAGAGAGAGAGAGAGAGAGAGAGAGAGAGAGAGAGAGAGAGGGATTTGACATTAGAAAAAAACACGCTATGATTGCATATCTTACGATTAAAAATCTACTACATATATAGAGTTTAAACTTTCCATGCAAACTCTATTGACAATTGGAGATGTGTCTACATGCTTATAAGAGTAATTTTCCACGAGTGACCAGACTGGGGCTTGAAACACCCCCCCCCGGCCACGACAACAACATAGGTGTGTATGTGCACTTCCCTCAAAGAACTATCAAAGGGAGATAGCAAGAACTCAGAGCCAAACATAAATGGGCAGTCTTACCACTGATGTGTGGTAGTGTCTATAACCCGTATGACTTATTGACAAATGGCTGACATAAAAAGCAACATAAAAACAAATTGAAAACTACAAGATATCATTATCTACGAGAAGCATCAGTGCTTCACCATCATCATCACCATCAACCATGTTGAGCTGTCATTTATTCTTTTTTAAAACACTTATCCGAAGGATGATTGGTCTTTCCACATTGGATGCAAGGATTTTGTTGAAACAATCCTTTGTTTGATGAATTTTGTTGCCATAGATCACACAAGGTCTAGTGCGGGTAGTAGGTCTGGTTGAATTTGCAGTCAAAGTGCAACTACGGGCTACATATGCAGTAGGTATGGCAGAACTAATACATGGTACTCGTTTCTCTTCTTCCTGCATTGAACTAACGATACCGTCCAAAGAAGGCAGCGGATCCTTCTCCTTTAAAATAGTGACAATCTGACGAAATTCTACGGGTAGGCTATTAAGGAAAATAGCTATAATATCTTCATCTGGCATAGGGCTTCAACATAAATTAACAGAGTGCAAATGCTTTTCAACTTGTTAGCTAAAGCTGCAATATTCTTATCATCACGCATGGAAAGAGAATATAGCTCCATTTTAAGGCTCATTTTGGAGCACTTGTCTTTAGGACCAAAAACTTTCTCTAATTCCATCCATGTAACATTTAAAGATTGCACGTCATCCAAATAATGAATAAATTCATCTTTGAGAGATGTCAAAATAATACCTATTGCTAATTCGTCCTTGTGTTGTTGCTCGACAGATAGTGCTCTTGTAACTACAGCAGATGTGCCAGCTTCGTCGGTTGATAGAGGCTTGACTACGCTTTAGAGATTCTTCGCATCATATAGCCTTTCACTTTAATTTTCCAAGTATAAAAGTTGGGTTCATTAAATTTGTCGACCTTTGATCCCATAGTGAACCAGCAAAAGAGCCTGATGTTGAAGACCACTGTCAAATACGATTGGGTTTTCCACACCACCGTAAGGGAGTCATTTTTAAGATACCTTTTGATTTGATGACGTTATGATTGTAGCTTTTAAACTCTGAGAAAAGGCTTGCCGATATGCTACAAATCTTGAATTTACAATTTTCTATGAGCCTTGTGAATCTGCTATATCGAGCACTGAGCATCAAACCAAGGGTGTGAAGACCCTCTTAGTAAGGCTCAAAAAGTAATGGCCACATTTACAAAGTGTGAAAAGAAAAAAAAATGGTGAAAATCTGTAGCAGATTGAGAGTCAGTGACGTCGATTTTGGAGATTTTGCTTGCACCATGCAGTAGAAAGTAAATTAGGAGGCACTTCAATGTCAAAAACTCATAAGCATGCCAGGGTGATCGTGTTGATGGCGGTTATGCTTGATTTTTTGCAGGTCGATGACCTCCCTGCCTCTTCCACGAGCGGTAGCTCTCGCACGGTATTGAGTCACAAGCAAGGCAAGGCTCTGATACTAGTTGATAGGGAGAGTGCAAGGCTATGGAGGATGCAATCGAGGAGCCATGGAAGCTTTGGGGAAGTGCAGAGATTGAAAGAGAGAGAGAGAGAGAGAGAGAGAGAGAGAGAGAGAGAGAGAGAGAGAGAGAGAGAGAGAGAGAGAGAGAGAGAAAGAGAGAGAGAGACTTGACACTAAGAAAAAAGCACACTATGATTGTATATCTTTTGATTAAAAATCTACCATATATATAGAGTTTCAACTTTCCATGCAAACTCTATTGACAACTAGAGATGTGTATGCATGCTTATAAGAGTAATTTCCCACAAGTGACCAGATTGGAGCTTGAAACCCAACCCTCTCAAACCCTGGATCTAAGCAAAAAAAACAATGAAAAATCACACAATAGCATCCTACATGATAATATATTAATAAGAAAGATTTTTTTAACATGATTATTGACATCCACGTTATCATCACGTCTCAGTGTCTATCTTGCAAGCAAAAAATACTTAGAGAGTAACTCTATCCAAAATCTAGCTATTTAAGTCTGTCACTTACATATCAAGGACATGAAAAGTCTATAGCTAGAACCCCATAGTTCTAGATATTTGTAGCACTAGCCATTCAATAAATAATATTAGGTTTTGTAAGGATAGGTGCATCTTAGATTCACCACTTGGCCAATCTAAACAAGTTCTTGGAGCACTAGCCATTCAATAAATAATATTAGGTTTTGTAAGGATAGGTGCATCTTAGATTCACCACTTGGCCAATCTAAACAAGTTCTTGGAGCACTAGCCATTCAATAAATAATATTAGGTTTTGTAAGGATAGGTGCATCTTAGATTCACCACTTGGCCAATCTAAACAAGTTCTTGGAGGAGAGCAAGGGAATTCTTGATCCACAACCAAGCTAGATTGAGCAAGGTTTGGAAGGAAAAGATCATCATCCTATATTTAGCGCTTGGGTTTTCTAAAAATATTTAAGAAGGTTTTGTGCATCCTAAATCCACCACTTGGTCATTCTACATAGTTTTGCAAGGAAGGATGCATCCTAAATAGAATCAAGGTCATTTTGATGGAGTTTTGAATGGTGGTGTGCATCCTATATATCAAATCAAAACAAGTTGTGAAAGACTAGTATACATCTTAGATCCACTAGTTAGCCAATCTAGAAATCATGGAAGAGTAGATGCTACCTCAATCAAAGATTCAATCATAGTTGTAGAAGTGTGCATCCATCCAAGTTCCACTACTTGGCCAATCTAAATGGCTTCTGTTAGAGTGAGTGCATTCTAGATCCACCACATAAGTTTTTCACCAGTTATCACATCCTTGATCAACCATAATTAGCCATTTTAAACAACGTATAGAAGCTTTGGTGTATTTTAGATCCACCACTTGGCCATTCTAAAATGTTTTAGAACACACACCCAACACACATTGTTTCTTAAATGCATCACTTGGAGATTTTAAGTTTGAGTTCTTGTTGAAGAGTAAGGGAATTCTCAATCCACCACCAAGCCACTTTAAGCAAGGTGTGGAAGGGGAAAGTGCAACATGTATTTAGTACTTGCCCTTTTGAGACAAATTAAGGAAGGTTTGGTGAATCCAAGTTCCACCACAAGACCATTCTAAACATGGTGGTGTAAAAGAAAAAATGCATTCTAGATTAACTACCTTTCCATTTCGCTTGTCCAAGCTAGGCTCTATTGAATTATAGAGGACCATAAGATCCACCACTTGTCTAATCTAGGACCTATTGAAACATAGAGAGACATAAGATTCACCACTTGTCCAAGCTATGTTCCATTCAAGCATAGAGGACAATAATATCCACCAATTGTCCAATCTATTCTCTATTCAAGCATAGAGAGCCATAGGTCCACCACTTGTCCAAGATATGCTCCATTCAAGCACAGAGAGCCATAAAATCCACCACTTTTCCAAGCTAAGACCCATTCTAGCATAGAAAGACACAAGGTCCATGACTTTTTGAGTCTATGCTCTATTTAAGGTTAGAGAGCCATGAGGTCCACCACTTGTCTAAGCTATGCTCCATTAAAGCATAGAGGACCATAAGGGCGACCACTTGTCCAATTTATTCTCTATTGAAGAATAGAGATACATTGGGTCCAACACTTGTTTAGGCTATGCTCCATTCCAACATAGGTAGACACAAGGTCCACCACTTGACCAAGAAAAGTGTCATTCTAGCATAGAGAGTCACAAGGTCCACCACTTGTCCAATCTATTACAACATATATAACCATAAGGTCTACCCCTTGTCCAAGCTATACTCCATTCAAGCATAAGGAGCATAGAGAACCATAAGGTCTACCACTTGTCCAAGCTATGCTCCATTCAAGCATAGAGGACCATTCAAGCATAAGTTCTATCAATTTTTGAATCTTTTCTCCATTCAAGCATAGAGAACCATAAGGTCCCCACCACTTGTCCAATATATGATTTATTGAAGCATAGAGAGTCATGAGGTCCACCACTTGTCCAAGCTATGCTCTATTCAAGCATAGAGAGCCACAATGTCCACCAATCTAAGCTCTATTGAAACATAGAGAGCCATAAGTTCCACCATGTGTCCAAGATATTCCCCATTCAAGCATAGAGGACCATAAGGCTCACCACTTGTCTAATATACTCTCTATTGAAGCATAGACAGCCACAAGGTTCACCACTTGTCCAAGCTAAGCTACATGTGACCATAGAGAGCCATGAGGTCCACCACTTGCCCAATGTATGGCCTATTGAATCATACAGAGCCATAAGGTCCACCAATTTTCCAAGCTATGCTCCATTCAAGCATAAGGGACCATAAGGTCCATGACTTATCCCATTTATGCTCTATTGAAGCACAAGGATCCATAAGGTCTACCATTTGTCCAAGCTATGTCTCACTCAAGTATAGAGAGCCACTAGGTCCACCCCTTATCCACACTAAGCTCGATTCAGAGACAGAGAAAGCCACAAGGTTCACAACTTGTCCAAAATAAGGTCTATTGAAGGATAGAGGGTCATAACATCCACTAATGTAAAAGCTATGCTCCATTGAAGCATAGAGAGCCATAAGTTCCATTGAAGCATAGAGGCTCATAACATCCACTACTTGTACAAGCTATGCTCCATTGAATCATAGAGAGCCATGTCCACCACTTGTCCAAGTTAAGCTCCATTGAAGCATAGAAATAGAGATAGCCACACTACATGGCCACAAGCTTCCATATTATCTCCAATATAATGATTAATTGCTCTCAAGCTTCATACATACCCAACCACAAGTATTATGGATTTTTTAGTCTCAATCTCCACAACTTGTTCAACCTAAAGTTTGGAGGGGGGAACGTGGCTCCAAGTAAATCCGGTCCTCAACAGTTGCCAATTTCTCTAATTCTCTCCACTTCAACCAATGTTATTAGCCTAATTCCATTACAGTAATACTAAATCCACGCCCTTGAGAACAATGCATAGTCTTGGAATCATTGTCTTCTTTTGATCCGTATTATCCTAAATTATGCATACATATTATCTGGTTGAGTTTTCTAAAATGTGCACCATGCATAATATAGGCTCCTGCAACTCTTTTGTTGTGCCATGTGAACTTCTCTCTCCCTCAAGAGGAGAACTCTTTCTTCAAGGTTAGGTTTGGCTTCCAATCTTGCTTTGATTGAAATACAAAATTGGCACTTAGAGAACTCACTTGTCTTTGTTGAGGTGACATGTGGCCGAGGCTAACAAAGAGATGGAAAGATCAAAGCAACAAGTAAAAAGTCTCCAGGTGGACAAAGAACAACTTCAAGAAGATCTACAAAGAGAAAATGTAAATGTTGCAAGAATTTATTTTGATTTAAAGAGACAAATTGAAGCCAACAATGAAGTGCAAGCGCAGTAGCAAGCCCTAGAAGAGGCACTAGAGGGGGAGCAAAATAAGTACTCCAAGCTATACGAGTTGTATGATGTGGTGAAGCACACCCTCTCTACCCTTCTAGCCATCCAAGAAGTATCTACACCATCATCAACCTCTCAACCACCTACTATAATTGCTGAGGAAATGAAGGCCTTGAAAGTTGAGCTAGAACATAAGATCTCGTAGCAGTAGGTCCTCATGGTTGGTTTAATGGCAACCAACTCACAAAGAGAAGGAATCAAAGAGCTCAAAGAATAGATAGCAAAAGCACAAGCTGATCTCACCATCCAAGCAAAGATGAACACTAGGGAGATACAAGCCAAAGATTTAGAGATCCGTGCATTACAATCAAAAGCTATTGTGCCCATCACTCGGACACAAAAAATGATAAAATATGAGTATTAACTTATCCCTATTGGACATTCCAAGCACACCGTCTAGGGGAGATCTTCACAACTTTGAAGAAGAAAGAGAGCATACAGATGCAAGAGATGAGCTCAAGATTTGGATTAGAGACATGCTAGAGGGCTCACATAAGGATGATATGAGATATGAGCTTAAAGTGCTCAAATTGGTAGCACTTCATTCAAGACAAGCACGTGAATGAAGAAATGTTACTAGGAGTTCCATGGATGAGAAGTATAAAGATGTTCAAGATTGGGACATCAAGGTCAAAATTTACACTTAAAGGTGGACAAATGAAAGTACCATTTGCCTACAGTAAAGAGGAACGCAAGACTGATCTACAAGCTTCAAATCCGGCAAAAACATGTCACAACACAACACCTATGCCAAATGCTTTCCATAGAATTTATCCTCATGAAACAAGCATGCAAGGAACCAAGAAATACTGGGTGCCAAAGGCTCAACTTTAGACAATTTCTAAGCAGATTTGGGTATCCAAGGACAATCCAAAAGCAAAAAAAAATTTTAAAAATCAACCTATATATCTCAAGCACAACCTTGAACTTTAAGAGCAAGAAGAAGGTGTAACCACATAAAACCAAATGGGTATGGAAGCTAAAAACCCATCCTGAAGCAAAGACACCAATCAAGTTGATTTATAAGTGTGTGTCAAAGCTTCAACAGACACCATCACTTTTTCCATCAAAGCAACAACCAATCTCTCAAAAGATTGATCGACAAGACAAAGATGCTTGTTCGTAATTGAATGTCAAAGAATGCACTCAATCACTTCAAGATATGCTAATAAAAAGAAATCACAAGCAGGACGCATCGTCATCAGAAACCCTTGAGCAATCTGATCATGACCTCTTGTACAACATAGATTTTTGCAATGCATTGACATCACAAGCATGGTAGAATCAATTTGGGCTATGCATAGACACAATTTTTCAACCCATGCACATCACTTCCTGGGCTACACACTGACATCTTGGAGGACTCCAATTAGGAAGGGGAGAAGGCATTCTAAATGCGGACCCAAATACATAAAAATTGCTATAAAAAGGTGCAATGTTTGAAGTGGTCATAGTTAATGTGTTTTTTGCAAAAATAGAGAATGGGTGTGTGTACATAGTGTATATATCATTAAACAAGTAAAAATTTTGCAATTTTTACTTGTTTTTTTATTTTTTAGCCAAAAAAGTGACCAAAATGAAGCAATTCACAAAAAACTATGGTCAACTACGGTATTTACGTATTTTTGAATAAATCTTGGCTTGGATTGATTTCATAATTTTCTTTTAACTTTATAATAAAAAGATAAAGAATAATAAATAAATAGCAAACATGCTCAAATGACGGTGGAGGATACGGAATGGATTAGGGAGTTATGATAAACTAGCATGTCAAATCTAGTCCGATTTTAATGACGTCAACAGGAAGCCTAAATTAGGCCCATGGGGCCTCATTCTACAAAATCTTTGGAAACTAGTAATCAAAGTCCAAACGGAAATTTTTTGAAAGAAAAGTATAATTCACAATCTACTACGATTAGGTATCTCCAATTTCAAAAAAATAGAAATTCTTCCAAAACATATTAAGTGCATAAGTGAAGGGTGAGTTTAGGAAATGAAAAGACAGATGAAGGTGGAAAGTCGAAAAACATATGGGGATGGGAATGGAGAGAGCTTTTGGAGGGAGCTTTTTCAATCCTTTCACTGGAGTAGTGTTTGTTGGAGAAAGCTTTTTGGAGGGAGATTTCTTTGCTATTTCACAATCCAATTGAACCTTCACCCTTACATATACTTTGAAACTTAGGGCTAGGACAAGAAGGTACACGCCAAAGTAGCAAATGAAGATGAAGTAAATATGCTTGCAGGCCATATATGGTTTGCTTTGTGCTACTCGTTCTGTGAAGTATCCACATGTACACATCGGGGTACTTGCAACATGATCTTCATACCTCTCGCCCCGAACTTGTGAAGAAGATGTCTCTACCATGAATTTTTCATGCATCTCTTCCTTCACGAAAGTGTGCTGCACAATTTGAGCTTCCATGGTTACTAGCGACTCAACTCTCTTTGGAGGCGTGTACTGATACTCCTGGCCAATAACACACATTGTTTGTTTCCTTAACTACAAACTTCTTTACTATGTAGCCTCCTGTCTCCAATTCTAGAAACTATGAAGCAGTTGTTCTTTCTCTCTCTATCTCTATCCCTCTCTCTCAATTGCTCCCGGACTCTCTCTCTACCTCCATCCCTCTTTTCCCCACTTTCTCTTTCTATCCCTCCATTTCTCTCTCTCTCCCTCTCTCTCTCTCTCTCTCTGTATCTATCTATCTATCTATCTATCCATCCATCTATCCCTCTCCCTCCATTCCTCTCTCTCTCTATATATATATCTCCCTATGTTCCCCTCTCTCATCCCTCAATCTGTCTCTCTACCTTTTTTCCTCTCTCTCTCTCTCCTCTCTCTCTCTCTCTCTCTCTCTCTCTCTCTCACTCTCTCATTCCATTTCTTTTCTCTCTCTCCCTCTACTTCCTTTCTTCCCTCTCTCTTCCCTTTATTTATCTTTTTCTCTCTTTTTTTATGTGCTTCTCTCTCTTTCTCTCTCTTTCTCTCTCTCTCTCTCTCTATCTCTATCCCTCTCTCTCCATTTCTATCTGACACTCTATCTCTACCTCTCTTCCACTTTTCCCCTCTTTCTCTTTCTATCCCACCAATTCTCTTATCTGCCTCTTTCCTCTCTCTATCCCTCTCCTTCCATTCCTCTCTTCTCTCTCTCTCTCTCTCTCTCTCTCTCTCTCTCTCTCTCTCTCTCTCTCTCTCTCTCTCTAAGATTGGAAATGCGGTGATCATGCTTTTGCTTTATGCCGATGATGTAGTTCTCTTGACACATACCTTAGAAGATGCACAAAAGCTTATGAGTGTCTTGGAACGCTTTTGCCTACATAGCGGGCTGATCGTGAATGGATCCAAAACCAAGGTTATGCTTGTAAAGACCCTCAATGATGAAAATCCATGCATTGTATATAACAATGAGAAACTTGAAGTGGTAGATCACTTCAAGTACCTTGGCCTTGAGGTTCCATCCAATCATAAATGGAAGGATTGTGCAATGCGTCGCTTGGAAGCCGGAAAGAGGGCCTATTATGCATTTGAGAACATGTGCAATGCAAGAGAGATCAAGTGTTGGGCTCTCAAAAAGTACCTCTTTGACACATTGGTGACACAGGTGCTTCTTTATGGAGTGCAGGTGTGGGGTGGAAGCATCGGGAAGTCTACTTGGAAAGAGTTTGAGAATGTCCAAAAGCGTTTTCTCACCAACTTTCTCCAAGTCCAGACACAAACACCCTACATGCTCTTACTTCTTGAGTCCGGATTGCTTCCCATTGAGGTCTTGGGCATGCAAAGGGTTGTGGAGTACATGAGTAAGACACAACGTAGCCCTTTGCATCGACTTCCTAGAATCGCATATGAAGCAAGTCAAATGGTTCAAAAGACATGCAAGACACAACGTAGCCCTTTGCATCGACTTCCTACAATCGCATATGAAGCAAGTCAAATGGTTCAAAAGACATGCAAGAGCAAAATACTAAGTTCGGGGTGGATGCTTGATATCAAGAAATGGTTTGGAAGATGGGATGCATGTCACTTGGTCAAGGATGCGTCGATCGACTCCCAAGTTAATGAGGCCTTCTTACAACGCCAATGTATCATGACTTGGAAGAAATCCGGAGGTTCTCGCCTCAACCATTACACCACACACGTTGCCCCAAACTACAAATCTCTCTTCTTCTCGGAACGAGGTAACCGAACCCATTCCTACATCCTTGAGCCCATCCCGTTGAGTGCGATCCGCACCATTGCCTCCATTCATCTTAGCTCCCATTCTCTACGCTGCAAGACAGGACGTTGGGGCACTGGCGAGGAGTGTCATCAACTTTGCACCTTATGCCCTCATCAAGTGCGAGAGAGTGAGTACCACACACTACTTGAGTGCTCAGCTTTTGACCACATTAGGTCCTCTTTTCCCCATATATTCAGCCATGATCTCTCCCTACATACCTTCCTCTCCCAACCACGATGTGGACTCTCTATTGCAACGCTCATTTCATCCATTTTTGAGCATCGAGAGTCACTTATGACCTCCACTTACAACACTTGACATGTTCATTTGGTCCCATAGGTCATATTTGACCTCCAAGGACGATAATAGAACTCTCTCTCTCTCTCTCTCTCTCTCTCTCTCTCTCTCTCTCTCTCTCTCTCTCTCTCTCTCTCTCTCTCTCTCTCATTGAGGTCATGGGCGTGCAAAGGGTTGTGGAGTACATGCTTAAGACACAACATAGCACTTTGCATCGACTTCCTAAAATCGCATATGAAGCAAGTCAAAAGGTCCAAAATACATGCAAGAGCAAAATACTAAGTTCGGGCTGCATGCTTGACATCAAGAAATGGTTTGGAAGATAGGATGCATGTCACTTGGTCAAGGATGCGTTGATCGACTCCCAAGTTAATGAGGCCTTCTTACAACGCCAATGTATCACGGCTTGGGAGAAATCCGAAGGTTCTCGCTTCATCCATTACACCACACATGTTGCCCCAAAACTACAAATCTCTCTTCTTCTCCGAACGAGGTAACCTAACCCATCCCTACATCCTTGAGCCCATCCCGTTGAGTGTGTGATCCGCACCATTGTCCTTCGTCTTGCTCATTCTCTAAGTGCGAGACAGGACTCTTGGGGGCACTGGCGAGGAGTCTCATCGACTTTGCACCTTATGCCCTCGTCAAGTGCGAGAGAGTGAGTACCACACACTACTTGAGTGCTCAGCTTTTGACCACATTAGGTCCTCTTTTCCCCATATATTCAGCCATGAGCTCTCCCTACATACCTTCCTCTCCCAACCACGATGTGGACTCTCTATTGCAACGCTCATTTCATCCATTTTTGAGCATCGAGAGTCACTTATGACCTCCACTTACAACACTTGACATGTTCATTTGGTCCCATAGGTCATATTTGACCTCCAAGGACGATAATAGAACTCTCTCTCTCTCTCTCTCTCTCTCTCTCTCTCTCTCTCTCTCTCTCTCTCTCTCTCTCTCTCTCTCTCTCTCTCTTCTCCCCCCATCTCTCTCTATTTATCTCTCTCCTTATTTTCCCTTTCTCTATCTCAAGTATATTAAAAGACATAAACTAAAGAGATCAAAAAATATATTAAGAAAACAAAATCACTCTCTCCCTATTGAGCTTGTTGCTAGCGCCCATGCCGAGAAAGAAAGCGTGAAAGCTTGGCTTCGCATGAAGAGAGAGAGAGAGGGGGGGGGGGGGGGGGTGATTTTTACTGAGTGATGCGACAAATTTTTGACTTTATTCTCCCTCCTATGCATCTTGGCACTAGCGCCCACCATGAGAGAGAGAGAGAGAGAGAAGAGAGAGGAGAAGAGAGAGAGAGAGAGGAGGAGAGAGAGAGAGAGAGAGAGAGACGAGAGAGAGAGATAGAGAGAGGAGAGGAGAAGAGAGAGAGAGGAGAGAGAGAGAGAGAGAGAGAGAGAGAGACGGTAGAGATGCACATGCACAACATCCTAGTTGGCCCCTAGCTTCAAAGCCTTGTCTAGCAACCATGAGTGGTCGAAAGCGAGGGATGTACTTGCAATGTAGTCACCCATGTAGATTTCACCTTCCAAAATAGCCTCATGGAGGAGCTCCAACATGGAAGTGAGTGAGGAGGGTGCAGCATGTTGAAGGAACTCAGTTAGGAGCGAGACATTGAGCACCTCAGAATAAGAATTTTCCAATCATTTCCACTAGATATGATTAAGAATGAACCCAAGATTTTTGGCAAGGGCCAAGTGAATGCAATCAACAACATGATGAGCGCTAGTGCTCATTTCTAGCTTGAGCATGAGAGAGAGGGAGGGATGTAGAAGATAAGCTCATGATTGCTGGGCATGATGCTGTTGAAGATTCTTCTCCTTTATTTTCCCTTTAGATTTTTCTTATCTTTAAAGTGTCCTTCCTCTCTCTCTCTCTCTCTCTCTCTCTCTCTCTCTCTCTCTCTCTCTCTCTCTTGAAATGTTGCATCTGTCCTTCCGAGCTAATACTGTTGCAAATCTATGTGCTTTGTCATTTCCCATTGCTACATGCTATAGACTAATTGGGGGGTATGAGAGAAAGGGAATTGTAGAGGTATGTATATATAGGTAGACCAAATAGAGTCTCATTTTCACTTGTGGCTTTGAAGAAAGCTCCTAGAAACCTACTTTCCATGCATTGTTTTGAGCTTTTAGTGGGCCCTACCCTACACAGTCTCGCACAAGACATGAGGATAAGTTCCTAACTTACTAATGAGCATGTTTTTTTGTGGGTTTGACAAATGGGAGGCTCAAACTAACCTTAAGTCAGCATGACCTTCCTATGTAGAAATGACTATAGCGACCGGCCTGGTACACCAAAGTAAACCAAACATCAAAAAACACAATAGAACCTCTATTTTTTAAAATTTGTCTTAAGGTATACTTCAAAAATCCAAAATCACATTCATAGCTTTATTATATTATGGTCAAACATTGTATCCAGTCAAAGTGCCAAAAAATGCAAAAAATGCGCTTAAACAATAATCATGATCAGGTTTTGCATGGTTAGTAGCTATTATGGTAGCAAACTTTTTGGGTTCGAATGTCTGATTTGAGTCAATTCTCACACTTTTTTACAGACTTGAACAATTGTGGGATTTTCACAAGGATTTTTGTATCCAAATGACATGGAACTTTGGGGTTGGGCTATAAATAGCATGTGGGTGAAGATGGCTCGATGTGCTAGTTCAGAAAATCTTAGATTTTTATGAAGACCCCATTTATAAACCTTTTAGGTGCACTCATTTCTTATTATTGACTAATAGATAACAAGGGATTGTTAAAGGAAAACTCTACAATTTCCAAGCATGATTTTTCCAAGAGGGCACAAATATCATAAAGGTGGTAAATTTGTGTGAATTCCTCCCTCTCTCTCCCTCTCTCTCTTTGTCCACTAAGACAGAGGGAGACAGAGGGAAAATCTTAGATTTTTATGAAGACCCCATTTATAAACCTTTTAGGTGCACTCATTTCTTATTATTGACTAATAGATAACTAGGGATTGTTAAAGGAAAACTCTACAATTTCCAAGTATGATTTTTCCAAGAGGGCACAAATATCATAAAGGTGGTAAATTTGTGTGAATTCCTCCCTCTCTCTGCCTCTCTCTCTTTGTGTGAATTCACTACAAAACTTAATGAATGTTAATGTTAGTGGTGATAGCAAACCAAGTCAGTTTATCCACTAAGACATTGCAAAAGGAATGAGTAATTTTTTTCCAAATCTTCTATAGAGTAAAGTTGGTGGTGGTGCAATATTTATAGATATGATGTGCTAAGGTGTGAGAGACTTATAATTTGTGAGTTAATTGTATTAAGCACAGCATAAACTTATAAAACAACCTCAAGCTCAGGCCGAACCTTGAGGTGCTGAAGACTACAAGTAGGATGACAACTGCCTCTCATCGAGGGTTATCATCATCGGCTTAACAAAGTAAGTGAACTATAGTTCAAAGCTTTACTTATCCAGGTGGGTAGCCCTAGAACAGTCTTTCAAGTCTTGCTTGCGCTCGAGCGTATAGATTACCACTCTGCTTTCTTGTATAATCTTTAGAAGGCTTGCCACGCCAAGATCTCCTTCAAACACACGGTGGTTCCTTGCCTTCCATATATGATGAAAGAAGTATATGACAGTTTGAGTGCAGATGAGAAGAGCAGGACTTCCCAACTTCTTGTCACCAAGGAAGAGATCAGTCTTGAAGAATCTAATCTGCCATGTCCTTTTGACCCACTTGTAGGATTTCCCTGTCAAGCCTCTGATCGCCTGGCATTCCATGAATAGGTGGGCTAGATCCTCACTAGCTAACTTGCACCCCAAGCATTGATCTAACTGAATTCCTCTCTCTCCTGGATCTTAACGCCCATCAGTAAATGTCCCCACATTACCTTCCATACAAAAGTATTCATAAACTATGGCCACTTTGGCTTCCAGATGTTCTCCATGAATTCCTTCTACTGTTCTTCCAGCCATTATCTCTTCCATATTTTATTGAGAGGGCTAGACCAACTGTTTTTGTGTATTATTGCATGATATATGCCTTTAAAATTGGGTCTCTCTTTTATCAATCTGTTGACTAACAATATCTCAAAACCATTTAGTTGATATTGTGTTGCTACAAGGTCAATGGTTTTCTAGCTCTTATTGTTACTGTCTCAGAAGTGAGCTATCCCATTCAGACCCTTATTATTCACTTTCCTGGCAATCTCTATCCAATAGGGGCTTTGCAATGGTCCCAAAACTTCAAATAGCTAGGGGGACGAGTGCAAGACGGAGTTCTTGAAGTACATGGTTTCTTCCATCCACTCTAGAACCCCAGCTACTCTTCTCCACTTCCTTACCAATTCCCCTTAGATGCCCCCTAGACTTAGGCTAGACCATGAGGGGCTAAGAGTTTGTTGTGAAACTCTACTCCTTTCCACTTACCACCTTTTGAACCAAGTTTAGCTGCGTCTTAACATATCTTTGGTCATGATAGCCCAAGCTTGGTCTTGTTTGGTCAATGAGACCACAAATTTGGTGCAGCGGGCCTCAACATGGGAAACTGGATTAATAATATTGAGACCTCCTTGGTCCATAGATCGAGGGAGTGTCTTCCATCTGGCCCACCGCCACAGTATGGAAGATTTTGTATTTTTTTTCCACAAAAATTTCTTTACTGGTTTTAAGAACTCTTTCTAGTGACACTTAGCCATCTTGACAAGTAGGCTAGTGAAGGCAATATAGGGGAGCATAAATAAAATTATTGCTTTAATTTGGCTCGGGAATGGGAGAATAGCATACTCCCACCTTCTCATTTTTGTTCTGACTTTTTCAAGGACCGATTGAAATCTTTGTTTGTGAGTTACATCCAACCCCAAAGGGGTCCCCAAGTGCCTGAAGATATTCCCTTTCAATACAATCTCACTTGACCAATCAAAAGGGTTGAAGGAGTCACTTTTTGACAGGGAGATCAGCCTTGACTTCTCAATATTACATTTGGAACCCAAAGGCCACGACAAAAGTTTGCGCAATCTCCAGACCTTTCTTGAGCACATGGGGGTATGTCTTCAAGAAGAGAAGTGAATCATCTGCGAGCAGTTTTTTCCTGGAGTTGGTCATTACCCGGTAAAGTCCAGCCTTGTAACTCCCCTTGCACAGCACTGGCTTCGAGCATCATGATAAGAGGATGCAATCCAATGGAAAAAAGTAGGGGGTGCAGGGGGCATCCTTTCTTAATATACCTTTTGACCTCAAAGGACCCCACAATTCTATCATTAAACAGGAGCTCTGAATGGTTGTCAGTCCCCAGTGTGCAAATGAGGCCTCAATGACAGTTTCTATATATGACCATGTTATTTTTTCATAAGCCTTATCCAGGTCAAGCTATAGTAGAATGCACTCTTTCTTGGTGGATGCTACATATTCAATGCTCACCATAGCTATCAAGATGTTGTCATAAATGGATCTTCCTTTAATGAACCCATGGTGATGGGGAGAGATGATCGTGTTCAGTAGGGGGGCTAATCTGAGGGCTACTGCCTTTGCAATAATTTTGTAAGCTATTGACATCATCGTAATAGGGCTCCAATGCTTAAGTTGAGAGTAGAAGACCTCTTTGGGGATGGTTTTGATGAGCCCTCTCTTCACACTTTCATCGAACAACCCTTTAATAATGGCTTGGTTAGCCAACCACATGACTGGGACCTTAAGATCATCCAAAATTTCTCTAAAGATTTCAGCCATCATCCCATCCGAGCCGGGGGAGTTTTCCTTGCCAAGAGCTTGCAATTCAAGTGAACATTCATCTTCAAAGAATGCCCCTTCAAGTCGGTTGTCTTTCGATTTGGGGAACGTTCTTCTTGACACTGTCAAGCACAGTTGCTTTGGCTTCATCAACTTCCTAGGATTGCACCTTTGGCTAGCCAATAATCTCACTTCGATAGTTCAACATTAAGAAAATCCATCTCATCTTGGTTCTAAACTACAGTCCCTTTCTCATCATGGAGTGAGTGGATGTGTCCCCGGATCTTCTTGACTTTCAAAGCCCTAAAAAATGTGCTTGATTACAAGCTTCTGGTTGAAGGAAAGTCTCCCTGGAGAGCAATCTTGCCTTCTTTCTTTCCTCAAGTTGTTCATTAGCCAAGTTATATTTAGCTTCAAGCCACAGCTTGTGCTCATTCTTAGTAGCTAGCCCAGCATCCTTTCTTGAGGTTAGCAGAGCCACCTCTCTGTGAGATACTTGAGATGTGCCTCGCTGTCTTTTTGGGCCTGAGCTTTTGATCGCTTTTTGAAAGCTTCAAGCAAATAGATCCCAAGCATTAGGTTTATTGAGATCCACATCTTTCTTGAGCTTACCCAATGCTTTCTTGGTGAGGCTTCTCAAAAGATGGTCTTTGAACAGGTTTGACCCTATTATAAGAAGAATTTTCTCCCCTTTTGGGGTCTTCCCATCCCCTAGCGCTTTCTTGAATTGTATGTGTAGGGGCATGTGATCTGAAAGACTTTTTGTGGAGATCACCCTCATCTCTAGCATTGACGGGATCCAATCAGCTTGGTAAGAGCAATAGCATCTGTCAAGCTTGGAGGTGGTTCAAGCATACTCGAGATTTGTGTAGGTAAACCTAGGCATGTTGTTCCAAGGACCCACCTCCCACAAATCAACCATATCCCACTTCTCACACGAGGTCAACCATTTAGATTTTTCAATGCCACCAACATACTGGTGGAACCTGTTCTATCCTTACTCTTCCCTACAATATTGAAATTACCAATCATCATCCACTCCCCTTCTATTGGAGTATCCCTAAGAAGCATCCACAATTTAGCTCTATCCTTTGCATTGCAAGGACCATACACATTCACAACGGTGAGAAGATGATCATCCACTTGATTCTAACTCCAAGGAATTTGCCGGAGGGGTGGTTCAAAACCATCTTAGGTTCCAATTCTCTATCTACAATAAGTAGAAGCCATCGAATCCTTCCTTTCCTTCCCCATAGAATACAACCTTTTTCCCTAAGTCCTGCTTTCTCCTATTGTGAGTATCCAGGTGGTGTTCTTGGATGGCCTAACAATTGATTGCCTTCTCCTTCTTAACTTCATCCCAGAAGAGGGCAATCTTCTTCGGAGTCTTTAATCCCTTCACATTCCAAGAATGGATAGTGAGAGTATCCATCATTGGGAGAGGGGGATGAATTCTTCAAGACCCGACCCTTGTCTAGTCACCACATCCCTGGTCCCCGAAGAATCTAGGATTTTTGAGTCAAGGGATTTCTCTTCTTCAAGAATTGCGAAGGGTTTATGAAGAGGAACGACCCCCAACCCCCCCTTTCTGTTGCATAGGGGGAGGGATAGAGCCTTTCTCTTTCATAAGTGACATGGAATCCCTTGCCACTGACTTAACCCTTTTGGCCCTCCTCAAACTTGGGATTTGTACCACCGACATAGTTGTCACAGTCATAAGCTTAGGTGTCCTATCAGGAAAAGTAAATGCATTTTCATTGTGTAGGCATTTGAGGATTTGCAGTGTGAGGTTTCTCTTCTCCAAAGTCTTCACCTACAACTTGGTGTCCACCTTGTCACAAATCATAGCCTCCTTTACCTCCTCTAATCTTGCCCCTTCTTTGCTCTTTACTTCATTCGCATTCCCTTCCACCACAATTCCTTACCATCGAAATGGTTGTGTTCCCTTCACCAGAGACTTTTGTTTATCGGTATTAACTTTACCCTTCATGGGGAAATCCTTCGCAAAGTGTCCAAATTTGTTACACTAAAACACGCCCCAAAGTAGGTCTCAAAATTGAGGGGAATAGTTATCATCCCAGCTCTGACATTGATCACCATGCTCTTAGGTGGTGTCTTAGAAACATTCCATCCTATACATACCCTATTAGAGGACCTGTCTAGACCTCTCTTGTTAGGAACAAACAAGGGGTGCCTAGTTGGCTGACAAGCATCCTGATATTATCCCTGAGCCAACCAACCAATCCCACAAACTCGACCCAAATCGGATGAAACCCTTGGAGGGATTCTTTTGAGTCAAACATGGGCTCCCATGGCATCACACAGATAGTAGTCCTGTTAAAAAAGAGGGGGCCTTCATCCAGGATCTTCAAGACATAAGATATTTCTTTGAATCTAACCGACCAGAAACCCTTGGCTAGGTATGAGTAATATTCAATTGCACCTTCATGCCCAAGAATTTGCAATCCTTGAAGCCATTGAGTCAGCTAGTACATATTCGCTTACACGGCCAACTTTATTTTAATCAAATATGGCAAAATTTCCACTGTAATATCCTCTACGAGCTCAACCTACTGTTGAAGAGATTTTGTTAAAGCACTAAAGGCCCTATCCCCAGCTCGTCTTTGAAAACCCCACTACTTTCACCCTGCAAGCAAGTTCTTTTGTTGCCATTAGGGCCTGTCTTTATCTGTCTGTTAACTTCTTTGAGTTTGTGTTCCAGCCAAGCCTTTACATTCTTAGTTTTTCAAGGTCTCCCTCACTTGATGACAACTGGTGTGATTACATCGCTATCCTTAGAGAAGGTACCCTTCATAATGCTGGAAAATGAGACTCCTAGTCTGAGAGATGCAGATCCACTTGCCATCTTGTTCCGGTTTGCACAAATCGGACCTTGACGCTCATTGACCTGAAGGGTCTTTTTGGTCCCTTGAGCAGACCGATCAAATTTTTTCTTTGTCATCAATAAAGGGGGCCTTTTCAGCCGACACCGTTTTGTTATCCTCCGTGGGTGGACAAGTAGGTGAAGAAACAATCGTCATTACGGCATCAGTCGATGGTGTCAAGTCCAACCCATCCCCTTCTTCCATCGGAACCGCTTCTTTATTCAAAGATAGTTTCTTATTCGTGAGCATCTATGAGAACTTGACGATATCCTCCTCCATGGGCGGAAACTTAGTCTCCATGCTGAAGCCACGTAGGATGAGACCTTTGCAACACAGGGGAGTGATGGCAAAAGGATGGGAAAGTGGGGCTTGATCAATGGGGCAAAAGCTTAAGACAAAAGGTTACTTGCAACAGAAAATTAATAAACCAAAGCTATTAATCATTGTTATAGGATAAGGTAGAAGGGAGAAGGAGTAAAGCTTAGCGTTGATTAAAAAATGATCAATAGCAATGATAAAAATGGATGCAATAAGGCATGGGTGTAGCAATGACCACAAAACAATTAACATCGTGCAATACTCATCGCAATTTTGCCAAGGAGGTGGGCCGACTTGATGCAGGGGAGAGAAGGACAGCCTGGAACCAGTCAAGGGCTCTTGCAATATTTAGCACCTTAGCGAGCAAGTGAGTCTTAGCTATTCAAGGAGCACATAGGGCTCTCAACAAAGGTGTGGATGGGTTTCCTAACCTCACTCTTATCTTATTGCAGACATAGCAGGAACCACAAACATAATTGTCAATCCATGGGACGAAGCTGACTCGACTAGTGCATGGAATTTACAAGAGGGTGTCAATTTCTCAAAAAAAAAAAAAAGACAACTCGCATCTAACACAAGCTACACTCAAATGACCTAAGTCATCAAAAGCTAGTCGCTAATCGGTAAGCAAACCATCATTGTTACAGTATCAAACGACATCCAAATGCTATGAAACTTCTAAGACAAGTATATAAGACCTAAGCACACATGATTATGGTCTCAAATCTCATTTTCAATGATGGACAAAAAATTACAATTAATAACAATAGTGATATTGTGACCTAGTCGTTTCTGACCTCGAATGCATCCAAATGCTTAGCAATGATGCCCCAATACCCCACCTATACTTACTTTGTGATTTCCTAGCTTAAATTCCTACTTATAATGAAATTATGCCGCGAGTCAACGACGTCAAATGCTACGATTTATCATGATATGTTTATGTCAATGCGTAGAGCTCTTACATGTGGTTGCGAAGCAACAGACAACATTGCAATGTGACAACCAACAAGGGAGATAAAAGCAGGAGAAGGATAGAAGAGAGTTCCATAAGCTCACGCTATGTATTTCTTATCCAAAAACTTAATAATAACTTTACAAAATTGGCTTTTATACCTTAGCCAAGGTTTCTTAGGTCAAAAACTAATCATTTGGGAGCTCTAACCAAGGATTCACTAATAAAATCTGGAAGCTCATAGCTTCGTCTCATAGATTAAATTATTAACTCGTCAAATAGGAGCTATAATATTCTCGATTTATCAAAAGAATAAGTTTTTTTACAATGAAGCTCGCAAAAAATATTACATGCATTAGATTGCTGCTAACATTCCCCCCTCCTGGACTATGTCATCCCTTGACACAGTTTCATGGACTGAACTAGTCTTTGGGTTGACAGCTGGCGAGGCGGTCTTTAAGTGCTTGAAGCGGTTTTTGATATCAGATGTGCCGTTCTTTCTCAGGGACTTGCAAAAACTAAATAGTAACTTTATTCTTTAGTTCTATGGTTGAATATCCGATGAACCTTGCGGTTAAATTGCTGATCACTGGTCCAAAAATCTTTGTACACCATGTGAAGAACCCGGTGTAAAAGTTTCTTTGAATGCCAACATATTGCTTGATAGCAAGAACATACATCTAGCATAGAATCCATGAAGAACTTCTTCTGAAGGTTGACCACTTAAATCATAGCATGAGCCTTGGTTACCTTCTAAAAAGGACACCCATGGGGCTCCTACTTGTTCAGGCTCATGAAAAACTTGGATACATGTGAGCAGCATTCTGTAGATTTTAAATAGCATTGCACAAAGAGAGGTCAAGGAGGCTCTTGAAGAAGTTCATGGCACCCGTTATGGTTTTCACCATGTATTCTTCAGTTGCCGGTCCTTGCTCTAGAGATGGCAATTTCGGGTAGTTAAGCCAAGTCGGCCTTTTCTTTTTTAGTGCTTCATGTGCTTGCCATGTCCTTATCCTTGGTACAGGACAGAATGTTGGATCCTTTTGAATTGATGTCGGTGCCCTTGTAAACAATATGAGATACCTTGAGTTTTTGTTGAGCCAATTTTTCCTCCATGTGGAGTGGACAACATCCGACCCCTGTTCTTGCATATCCTTGTAGAGTATTTCTTTTACTTGCAACAGGTCCACCTTTATCAAAGGATATGGCAGCGACTGTTAATGCCATTGAGAATTTATTTGATTGAGAGTGAGTTGAGTTACATTGATAGAGTGAAGGACTCTCAACTCCCAATCCATAGCCGCTTTCCATTCAGCATCCACTTCTTGAACAATCTGCTCTTTAAGTACATCTTCTTCAGCTTTAGAGAGTTGGACTATCAGCACTTGTTCCTTGTCTGCGATTGGTACCTGGAATTGAAAACTTTATTTCTTCCCTTCAGTTGGTTGTGTTTCCATTTCTGCAAAGGAGATTGATGGTATCTCTAGATTCAGTTGTTCAGATGTACTTGCCTCCTCCTGAGTTTCCACATTCCCTTCTCTCAACAGTTGATTGGCTTTTTTCAATTCTTCTATCTCTTTAAGCAAATCCTCTTCCCTTTGCATGCGCATTAGGGCGAGGTCCCTTCTTTGTTCTTGTTCCGGCTTCAACTCAAGTTCCAATTCTTTGTTTTTCTTTTCTAAAGTTTTGTAAACTTCATCAGTCTCCTCGAGTGAAAATACTGCTGGGGTTTCTCTTATTTGCTTTAGAAATGACGCTTGGTCATTGATTCTAATCATTTTCTACATTCAATTGTACTACTTGGAGCTTTTTTATTGATTGAGTAGTGCTCATAAGTTCATTTGTCACTTCAGTTAGTTGTTGCTCCTTGCTTTTACAGGCATCTGATAACTGCGTGAGGAGTTCCCCTAATTCTTCCATCTCTTTTTCTTGCTTTTCTTTGACATTTTGGTGTTGCTCTGCTTCTTTTTTGAGCTCCTTGAGTTGGCCTTGAATATCATTCTATCTTCAAGATCTCACCTTGGAGCACATCAATCACATGTTCAAGTTCTCGACCTTAAGGGTTGCGGCTAAGAGCTGTTGTTTGCATTGTCTCAATCACCATCTTCATCTGCTTTGCATATACATTCACTTGAGTGATGACTTCATCCGTTGTTCCCAATCTTCAAATTTTGCTTGAGGCTCTTTGGAAGGTCCAACCTCGTCTTGGGTTGTTTCTTTTGGCTGTTCTTGATTGGATTCCTTCTCTTTTTTCTCATCTCCTTTTATTTCCCTGCCTTCATCTGATTGGTTGGTTGAAGAAGAGCTTGGACTAGGAAGAGGTTGATCCCCTTGTTCAATATTGGGTGAGGATGGTCTTGGAGATATCTCCCCCGGTTCTTGCTATGTTTCAGTTGGTTTTCCAACTTCTGCTTGTTGTGGTTGTTGAGCAATTGACTCTTCTTGGGCTTTTCTTTGAGCTTCGGCTAATGCCTCTTGTATCTTCAGGGCTTTAGCTTCTGCATACATCCTTTCTAACATGTCTTTTGGATCTTCTTCTCAGGGTTTTTGGTTCTTGGACCCTTGACTTCCCTCGGGTTCCATAGATATGGAGTCTGTCTTGCAGCTTGTCGACTTCGTTCATAAGCTTCCTTTTCTCTTTCAAACCTCGCCTTCTTTTGTGGAGGTTCTTCCTGATGGGAAGCCACTGCGTTTCTTTTCATCTCTTCCCTTCTTTCCCTTTTTTCTTCATTATCCAAACTTTCTTCACTGCTAGTGATCTTTTTGCTGACTCTTTATCTGACTTATAAATCCCTTTCTTCTTTGATATGGTGGCTCATGGAGAGGGCTGAGCTTTCTCTGTGATTATCCATGTGTTCTGATCTGGGGCTGTCGGCAAGTTATCGGCCATCCCTATGGCATGGTATGCAATTTGGGTTAAGACTTATAGAGCCCCCAAGTATGTGACTTTTCCTGCCTTCATTGTGCTCTTGAATGTTGTAAGCACATACTGAGCATGATCTATTGATAGTCTACTTGATGACTTCAATACCTGCGTGAAGGTGGTTGCAACAACATGATTTTGGGTAGTGTACCTTGGTGGTTTCTTGGCGAGGAAGTGGAAGTGATGGTGGTATAGGTGGGCGGGATCCTCTACTTGCTTTAGCATAAGGTCGAAGAAGGTGGCGGCATCTGTACTCTTTGTAAATGTTCCAGTTGTTTTCCTATCTCTAGCTCTCATTGTCATACCTTCAGTGGGCAGCTTTAGTGCTTTAGCCTCTATGTCTTTGTTGATGACTACTTCGACTTTTTTTCCTTGCCGATCTATGATCTGGGTATATCCATCCTCTTTAATCGTCGGCAGTAGTTCGTAAGCCATTTGGAAGTCTACTCCACATGGTTCTTGATCATAAAATGCTCGAAGTCCTAACCTCTTGTTGGCTTCTTTCATAGCTGCTTAGCTGCTACATCATAGACTTCCTTTGGTAGCATTTGCAACTCAATCTGACTTCCATCTTCACTTTTGAATCTATCGATGAAGAGTGTGGTGTTGTGCTCCTCAAGTTGTTCTTTTGACAAGTAGGTGACATTGGCTGTTTTCACAGAACTGGGCTCCAACTGATAATGTGGCAACTCTTGCAGCTTTTCTTTTTGGGTCTTTCTCTTCTTTGCTTTCTCAACAGCTTGCATTGCACCTATTAGCAAAATATAGTTTCAAAGTTAGAAAATTCGACAACTTTCGCTCTGACATGCCCTTGTCTGAATTGCTGAGAAATGATGTCCGTTTTGCTTCAAATCAATTTTGGAGCATGCATTGATGCATAAAAACATATATAGATCACAATCATTCAATCTAGACAAAAATTATAAGAAAAAATAATAATCACGATTATTTACATCACGGGATTTTTTCCATATTTTTGCACTTTTGACTTCATAAGCTTGAAGAACATGTGATTTAGATACTCTAAGTGAAGTGTGAGCTCATTTGAGTGTACATGGTGGAAATGGTGACAAATTTAGTCTTCAAACTCTGAAACAGTAGATATAAAGAGATTTTGGGTTTTTGAGATCCAAATGTGATCAAACTTAATTGGTGGGCTTGTCACATCATCTATTTTGGTCCCATGAGGTCAAAAATGAGATTTGGGCTCATTCTGCCAAATATATAAATAATCGCAATTATTTACATTTTCATCAATTTGAGTATTTTTCTTGCAAATTGATTCTAAGACATGCTATAGACACTCTGTGTGAAATATGGGAGGTTTTGAATCAAAAAATGTGACAAATAACTCAAAATTTGGACTAAAGAGCTCTTAATGCGCTTTTTGACAAAATCTGAGAATTACTGGATTTTTGGACTCATATTTGAAATGTGACATAAGCTAGATGTGTACTAGTGATAGGTGAAGCACGACGATGATTTTCAAGTCAATTTTGCAAAAAATTAAATAATCGCAATTATTTACAACAATTGAATTTTATGCTTGAAATGACCACATCTTTATTACATCTAAAACAAGTCCTAAAATGAGTTTGGTAAGATTTGGTAATGTTGCATGTCCGTCTTGTCCTCTTGATTATCAGCGTATGTCCATCTTGTCCTCTTGATTATCAGCGTATTTTCAGTTTCTCCATTTGAACTCATTTGCTATTTATTATTAAATTTTGACCTATTTATTAAAAAAATCAAAGAAAATAATAAGATGCACTAATAAAGCAAATTAAAAGGTCGACAATTAAGAAAATCCATTAAAAAACACTATTTTCTTACTTTTTGGTGGAGCGAGCTTTTTTTTTTTTTTTTGGAGTGCCGCCCTCTCTACCTCCCCTTCCTCCTCTTGCCGCCCATGTGCTTCCTCCTCTTCCCTTCCTCCTCCTCCTCCAAAATCTTTCCTCTCCTCCACCTCCTCTCTCCATCTACTCCTCTAACCACCTTCCCTTCCTCCAGCTCCTCCTCTAGAAACCACGATCGCTTCCCTAAAGTCCTCCTATCTCCTACTCCCTTCTTCCTCTCTCTTTTCTTAGTCGCTCTATAACCCCTCTCCTTATCCCTCCCTCTCTCTCTCTCTCTCTCTCTCTCTCTCTCTCTCTCTCTCCCCACCCCTCTCTCGTGTTGTCTTCCCTTTGTGCGTGTGTCTCTCTCTCACCCACCACCCCTCTCTCTCGTTGTCTCCCCCTACCGCCCCCCCCCCCCCCCCCCTCTCTCTCTCTCTCTCCCCCTTGCCTTCCCTCCCTTCCTGGAGTGAGCTTCACCCCTCTCTCCCCCATGTCTTCTCTCTCTCTCTCTCTCTCTCTTCTCTCTCTCTCTCTCTCTCTCTCTCTCTCTCTCTCTCTCTCTCTCTCCTCTCTCTCCGTCACACACACACACACACACACACACACACACTAGGACGAGAGGGAAGGGTGGCAAGGGTAGACCCTCTCTCTGACACACACACATACACACACACCAGGACGAGAGGGAAGGGTGGCAAGGGTAGAGAGAGAGAGAGAGAGAGAGAGAGAGAGAGAGGGTGCACAGAGCTATTTAAAGAAAACAAAGCACTAGCAATATCTCTAGTGCCTCCGTTTTTTTGTAAAAGAGGGAGAGAGGGGGAGAGAAAGAGAGAGTGATAGCAGGAGGGGAAGAGAGGGGGGGGGCATTGGGAGGGAGAGAGAGATCAAGAGAAGAGGGGTGGCAGGTGGAGAGAGAGAGTAGGAGACTAGGAGGGAGAAAGAAAGCAAGCGCGGGGGGGGGGGGGGGGTGTACAGGGTGATCCCGTCTTTCTTTTTTAAAAAACAATACACTTCACCTCTCTCCCTCAGAATTTTGTCGCCCCCTTCTCTCTCTCCCTCTCTCTCTCTCTCTCTCTCTCTCTCTCCCCTTATCGATCAATCTCTCTCCCACTGCATCTTCCTTTTTTCTTTCTCTGCCTCTTGTCACATTGTCGCTTTTTGAGTCCGTCCAATCCTAATGACACATGAAATGAAATGCTATGTTAATTGTCATCAAAAGGCCAAAATGACCCATGAGACCAAAATGATACATTCTTGGTGGATCTAATACAATGTTTGGGTACAAAATAAAATGAGAAAGAAGGGGGGGGGGGGGGGGGGGGGGGGGAGAGAGAGGAGAGAGAGAGAGAGGAGAGAGAGAGAAAGAGAAGAGAGAGAGAGAGAGAGAGAGAGAGAGAGAGAGAGAGAGAGAGAGAGAGAGAGAGAAATGAAATGAAATGAAATGTTATATTAATGTCTTCAAAAGGCCAGAATGACCTATGAGACCGAACTGATACAAAAGTGGTGAATCTGTTACAATGTCTGGGTACCTTAGTACCAAAGTACTAAGTGTGAAAAGTGTGAAAGTGTGAAAATAAATGTGAAAAACGAAATACAAAGTATTAAATAAACTTCTTAGGAGCATTCTGGGTGTCTCGCTAGAATGCTTCTAATCCTTTGTTGTAGTCTCCTCCGGTGAAGTGTGCTTCTGCATCTCGGTCGTGGTCGTCTCGATTTCCTAAGCTCAATCGCCCTATCAATGAGGGTGTCTTTGGTATGAATGTGGGTACTCCTTTGTGCTAGCTGCTGGCCTCTTGATTCTCCTTCCACTCTTGCTTCTCTCGATCCGAAGAAATCTGTGATCTTCCTCTCAGTCTGTAGTGCTCTTTGTCTTCTCATTATATTATCCCTGTGCCGATGTAGTTCCAGTAGGTACAAGCCTAAGCATCTTTGATCTTGGTATTGCATGACTCTATCTAGAGGTCCAAAGCCTTCTTTAAATAGGCAATGGAAACGCCCACGTATCTCATAGTATACGGTGCAATGGCATATGTAGTGGAATTCTGTCTCCGGCTCCATTCCGCATAACTTGCAAATTCTGTTCTCAGGTGGGATTCCCCTAAATCTGCCAAATTCAATTTCCAGCTAGTGTGAGGATGTACGAATCTGACCAATAGCACATCTCAAACCATGAGACAAGTGGGTATCCATGTAGCTCGGGCGAATCACAAAGCCACCTTCAGATAGCTGTAGGAAGTTTTCTTTGTAGTCGGCCATCTTCGTACCCAATTCTTGTGTAGGTTCTACCCATGTCCTCTTAGTATCCAACTGTATAAGATCCTGACGGATGATTTTATTAATCTCCGTTCATGTAATTGCCAGTGATGGAGCCGCAAGAGAGTATTGGAAGAGAGAGAGAGAGAGAGAGAGTGAGAGAGAGAGAGAGAGAGGAGAGAGAGTGAGAGAGAGAGAGAGGAGGAGAGGAGAGAGAGAGAGAGAGAGAGAGAGAGAGAGAGAGATTTTATTATCGTCCTCGGAGGTCAAATATGACCTATGGGACCAAAGTTACATGTGATGTAGTATGTGTATGGCTGATGAGTGACTCTCGATGCTCCAAAATTGTAGTGATGAGAGTCGCAATGGAGAGCCCACACTTTGGCTGGGAGAGGAAAGTGTGTAGGTCTAAGTTATGGCTGAAAATGTGAGAGAAGCAAGTTCGGATGTGATCAAAAGCTGAGCACTCTAGTAGTGTGTGGTACTCAGACTCTCGAACTTGCAGTGAGCATAATGTGCACAATCGATTTGACTCTTCTCCATTGCCCCAACGCCCTATCTCGCATCGAAGGAAATGGGAGCTAAGCCGAATTGCTGTGATAGTGAGTATCGCGGACAAGGGAATAGGCTCAAGCATGTAAGTGTGAGTACGGTTTCCTCTCTTAGCGAAGAACATGGTTTTGTAGTTGGGGGCAATATAGGTGGTGTAATGTATGAAGCGTGACCCACCGGATTTCTCCCAAGCCGTAATACATTGGCGTTGTAGAAAAGCTTCATTCACTTGAGAGTCAATTGAAGCATCATGTAGCAAGTGTAATGCATCCCATCTCCCAAACCACTTCTTTATGTCTTGCATCCATCCCGTGCTCAAGATCTTGCTTTTATGCGTCTTTTGAACTTTTTTGCTTGCTTCCCATGCAATTGTAGGAAGTCGATGTGAGGGGTTTTGACGCATCTTTATCATGTACTCCACAACCCTTTCCATGCCCATAACCTCAATTGGAAGAGATCCCGACTCAAGAAGTAGGAGCATATATGGTGTTTGTGTCTTAACTTGGAGAAAGTTTGTAAGAAAACGCTTTTGGACATTCTCAAACTCTTTCCAAGTAGACTTTGAGATGCTCCGCCCCACACTTCAACTCCATAAAGAAGAACCGGTGTCACCAATGCATCAAAAAGATACTTCTTGAGAACCCAACACTTGATGTTTCCCTGCATTACACATGTTCTCAAATGCATAATATGCTCTCTTTCCCGCTTCCAAACGACGCATAGCACATTCATGCCACTTGTGATTGGATGGAACCTCAAGGCCAAGGTACTTAAAGCTCTTAACAACTTCAAGTGTCTCGTTGTTGTACACAATGCATGGCTTCTCCTTATGGTTGGTTTTCACAAGCATAACCTTTGTTTTGGATTCATTTACAATCAGCCCACTATGCAAGCAAAAGTTCTCAAGGACAACCATAAGCTTTTGTGCATCTTCTAAAGTGTGTGCTAGAAGCACTACATCATCCGCATACAACAAAAGCATGATTACCGCATTGCAAATAGTGACCTCTTCAATGCCTTCTTCTTGCATAAAGTCAAGTACCATTTGTTCCAATTGATCGATGCATAGACCAAAGAGAGTTGGTGACAATGGACATCCTTGTTTAACCCCAATAGTGCTTACAAAAATTTCTGAAATTTCTCTTCCCATGCGCAATTGACAAATCACCTTCTCATAGATTCGAGAAACCGCAAGCATAAACTCACTTGGCACTTGGAGTTCTTCCATCCTTCTCCACAAATTGTTACGTGGAATCATATCAAAGGCTTTCTTAAAGTCCACAAAACAACAATACAATCGCTTGCCTTTCAACCGACTTTCCTCCATGAGAACACGAAGAGTGACAAGATGATGAATGGTGCTATGGCATCGACGAAAACCCGCTTGTCCCTTTGCACGCTTGTCATTCTCTTCAGCCCAATCACTCAATTTCATCTCCATTATGCACCCAAACAACTTTGCCATAAGAGACCCAATCATTATAGTCCGGTAGTTGCTTACATTCTTTACATCCCTCCTTTATGCAAAGGCTTAACCCAATTAGTACTCCAATCATAAGGCATACCATGTTGAAGTGCAAGGTTGAACATATCACACATCCACTCATGGGTAAAATCTCCCGTCCATTTGATCATCTCCGGCTTGATACCTTGAAGATCTCCCGCTTTGCGAGTGGCCAACTTTTCAAGCCCACCGCATACATCCTCAATAGTAAAAAAAGACGGCATACATGGGAGTGAACCATAAAATGGCATTTTTTCAGTATTTGCTTGCTCATATAATTGCCTACAATGTGTGTACATATCCACTAGACTCAAGTTACCAAAATTCTCAACCCGCTTGCCTCTCAAGTTTCTCCAAAATCTTCCACATGCAAGTGCCTTTTCTTGGACTTGAAATTCTTGTTGCTTTACTTCCCATCTTCTTCTCTTCTTTTGAATCAATGCCTTGTATGTATGCAAATGACTTTGATAGTTGTCTTTGTCCATAGTTGCATCAAGCTTTATCAAGGACTTTCGAGCATCTTGACATTCTTTATCAAACCACCTTTTGCATGATCTATCTTTGTTGATACCATGGAGATTCTTTATGGAAAAGCATTCTTCCGCACAAGAACAAATAGCTTTCTTGAAAGCTTCCCATTTAGTTTCCAATGGTGCATCACATTGAAGCTTTGTCATCCATAATTTTTGCTCAACCATTTTAATGTACATTGGTGCCAGTTTGAAATCCATACATAGTGATAACTTCTCTTTCCTTTGGCTAAGATTATCATGCTTAGTTGCTTCTCCACATGAAAGGTCAATACATAAGGTGCGATGGTCGGATTCCGGGGTCCATTGACCAAACATAAAACTCTTTATGCGATACATGATGGCTTCAGAGAGTAGCATATAGTCAATCACACTATCCCCATTATGTCTTCTACATGTAAATCCATTGGTTCCACTCCACAAAGACACACCATTGGCAATGAGCATACCCGTGCTATTACACATGTGTAAAAGTAACTTTCCATAGTGATCCGGCTCTTTCTCATCCATTGAAGTACGATTCCTCCAACTCCCTTGAAATGTATGGCATATCAAATTGTTGAGTATCATGTTGCAATGTTTTTGTGCGAGCATTCATATCCCCAAATACAATAACATCACCTTCACCTTTGAAATAAGCAATGTCCTCTTCCAAATCAGAAAATGGTTGATCTCTATCCATGCAAGCATAAAAGGGAGAATCATGATGAGGAATGTAGCAACCGGCTACAAAAATGGGTGCTCTTTTTGGTGTCATAATTTTCAGCCATACATAACGTTTGTACTTGTCATCTTTCACAATTGATACAAAATCTTCCAATCCTTTCTTAACCATACATGCTAACCCTCCTTGTCCTCTTCGTTGCTTGAGATTCTTTGACCACATCAATGAATGTACATTGTAATCCTCCAAGCCGTTAATCCTTTGTGTATCATGCTCCCAAGTTTCAACAAGAAGTACAACATCGGCTTTGCTTGTTAGTTCATCAATGCCAACCCCCGCATTCCATGGGTATCCATTACAATTCCAAAAGCATATTTTCAATTGTAACTCGGTCTCATAGGTCACGCATCCCTATTTGCTTGAGAGACTTGCCTCCTTGGGCACATTTTCTTCATGAGAGATCTCCTTGTTTTTATTATTCTTTTCCTCATATGCCTTGCGACGCATATTTTGTTGCTTAATAGTACGATCTTCACATACAAAACATTTTGTATCCCTCAAATAGATCCAACTATTATCAAGGATAATCTTTCGCTTGGTCTCATCCGGCATGGTGCATACAATTGGCCGTTCTCCCGAGCGAGGAGCTCCTTGCTTCCCCACTCTATGTGCTCCATAGACCATAACTCCGGACATGCCAAAGTGGGTTTTGAAGAAATCTTCAATAACAATGGCAAGAGAAGGAGGTGTCTCTAACTTCTCTTCGGGAATTCCACGAATAACAATGTTCTTGGAACGTCGCTCCCGTTCCTTCAACTCCTCCACATCCACATTCTCAACATTCTTTGTTTGAACCATAGCTTGCATGAGTGAGGAATTAGAAACCACATTGCTACCACATACATCAGCCCAAGACTTGTTTGTGCATACATTTTTCATGTCGCATACATCACGGCTCATAGTGTCAAATTTCTCCTCTTTCAATACATGGTCATGCTCTACTTTGCTCATCCGCTCCTTCAAAGCATTCAAGTCCACAAGAGAGCGTTTACATTCCTTGACTTCCTCTTCAAGTTGCATCAAACGTGTTGTTTACATCTCAAGTGTCCTCTTGAGATTCTCATTCTCAACCACAAGTACCCTTAGTGTTCCATTCTCCATTGCAAGTGCTCGTAAGTCTTCGCCTTGTTTGTTTACGGTCTCTTGCAATGATACCAAGTACGCCATGATCATGGTTTTCGATGTCGTTGGTTGGGTGGTTGTGTTGCTATCTCCACACTTAGGAGATTTTGGATCATTTTCCACAATGGTTGTGGACCTTGTTGAAGAAGAAGAACCCTTGCGAGTGCCGGAAGACATTGTATGTAAAATAGGAGATGAGAATCAATTTTGTTGAACTTGTTCACTTCGGAAATGCTGCCACAGAAACGCCTTCCATAACTCTGAAAATTTCTGTATTTACATCAATGCGTAGAGGACTTCGTGCTCTTCGATTGAAGCTATAGATCACCCAAATCGGAGTTCGGATGAAGAAGTTATGATCACAAGAGTGGACTGCTGTCTACTAGGTCAAAAAACGGCTGCAGAGAGAGAGAGAGAGAGAGAGAGAGAGAGAGAGAGAGAGAGAAGGGAGGAGAGGGGTCCGCAAGGGAAGGGAAGGTTTGGGCACACGGGGGGGGGGGACGGAGGGGAGGGGATTGTGAGGGGGAGAGTGGAATGTAGTTTTTTTTTTTTTTTAATAAAGGGAAAGAAAGGGAGAGAGAGGAGTGCTTTGCATGGTTTTTTTTTAATTCTTTTTGGGGGCCTAAGCACTCCTCTCTCTCCCTTTCTTTCCCTTTTATAAAAAAAAAACTACACTCCTCTCCCCCCCCCCCTCTCACAGTCTCTCCCCCCCCCCCCCCCCCCCCCCCCCCCCCCCCCCCCCCCCCCCCCCCCCCCCCCCCCCCCCCCCCCCCCTCTCTCTCTCTCTCTCTCTCTCTCTCTCTCTCATTGCAAGTTCGAGAGTTTGAGTACCACACACTTCTAGAGTGCTCAACTTTTGGTCACATGTAAACTTACTTCCTTCACATTTTCAGCCATGACCTAGACCTACACACTTTCCTCTCCCAGCCATAGTGTGGGCTCTCCATTGTGACTCTCATCACCTCAATTTTGGACCATCAAGAATCACTCATCAGTGACACAAATACTACATCACATGTAACTTTAGTCCCATATGTCATATCCCATATGTCCCATGTAACTTTGGTCCCATATGTCATATGATAAACAAATCTATCTATCTACCTCTCCCTCCCCCGCTGGCCCCTCCCTTCCCTCTCTCTCTCTCTCTCTCTCCCCCCTCTTTCTCTCTCATTTTCCTTTGTACCCATGCATTGTATTATATCCACCAAGACTGTATCAGTTTGGTCTCATATGTCATTTTTACCTTATGAAAATCCTTAATACATCATCTCATTCCATTTCGCTTCATTCTCTCTAGGGTTGGAGGGACTCAAGGGGGGGGTGGGGGGGGGGTGGGGGGACTAAAGAGAGAGAAAAGGAATAGGGGGTGGGGAGAGGGGTGGCAAGTGGAGGGGGGCAGAGAGAGAGAGGGATAGGGTGAGCAAGATAGGAGGACACACACACACACACACACACACACACATATATATATGTAGAGAGAGAGAGAGAGAGAGAGAGAGAAGGGAGGGGGGGGGGGAGGATCGGAGCTAGGGAAGAGGGCGGACGTAGAGCAAGAGGTGGGGGCGAGAGAGAGGAAAGAGGTGGGTTGGAGAGAGAGAGAGAGAGAGAGAGAGAGAGAGAGAGGGGGGGGGGGGGGAATCGGTTGAAGGGATCATGAGAGGGTGAGAAGGGGAGCGGTGAGAGGGTCTGATTTTTAAAAAAAAAACCAAAGGCACTAGCAAAATCGCTAATGTTTTAGGTTTTTTTAGAGAGACAAAGAGAAAGAGAGGAGAATTTTAACGTTATAGAAAAGTATATATATATATTATATATATTATATATATATATATATAGAGAGAGAGAGAGAGAGAGAGAGAAGAGAGAGAGAGAGAGAGAGAGAGAGAGAGACATGGGGGAGAGAGGGGTGGAGCTCACTCCAGGAAGGGAGGAAAGGCAAGGGGAAGAGAGGAGAGAGGAGAGGAGAGAGAGAGAGACAGAGAGGGGAAGAGGGGGGGGGGGGAGAGAGAGAGAGAGAGAGAGAGAGAGAGAGAGAGAGAGAGAGAGAGAGAGAGAGAGAGAAGGGGGGGGGGGGGGGGGGGGGGGGGGTAGGGGGTGGGAAGGGGAGACAACAAGAGAGAGGGGTGGCGGGCAAGAGAGAGACACATGCACAGAGGGAAGACGGCAGGAAAGAGAGAGAGAGAGAGAGAGAGAGAGAGGAGGTCCTTGGCTACTCCACTGGAGAGAGGGGCGGCAATTGGCGGTGGTGGTAGGAGTAGGGGTGGCACATGGTGGTAGTAAGTTAGCACCATTAACCACCAGTGGTGGGCTAGGGTGGTGGGTGGTCATGGTTGCTAAGGGGCGGCAATGGGAGGTAGTGGTGGTGGGATGAAAAAAAAAAAAAAAAGCTCGCTCCTTAACCGTCCCCCTCCATTTTTACTATATTTACACTCATCAGGGAGATTTTATTAGCTAAAATTCCTCTGTTGATGATTTTTAAGGGCATTATTAGGTAATTTGGCAAAAAATGTTTTTCCACTTGACTTGAATTCAACTCCTGTCAAACTCCCAATTGTTTGCCTACAACCTGGTTCTTGTGTCAGTTTTGACCAAGTTAGCTGTTTTCTCTCAAAGACTGTACAATTTTTGCTAACTATTGTGATTGGTCTATGTATATCACTTCAATCTGAGCTAAGTGAGTCAACAAATGAGACTTCCAGATTCTACCCTTGCAAAGAGCTAAAGGACTAATCTGCAACTTGAAAACTGAGTTAATATGTATTGATTTGGATCTGATGGAACCCAAACTTAACCAGTGACCTTGTATTATGTTGTTCTAACACTATACAAGCTCAAAAGTCCAAAATCTTGTCTCTGGGGCTCAAAAGTAAATAATCTAATTATTTACTTTTCTTAGTTTTCTCACTTTTTAGACTTGTTTTGCCATATAGACACCTTGTTGTAGTCTCTGGACAAGTTTCACTCAGTTTGAAGAAGATTTGTCCAAGTTATCAATTGTTTAGTGTTCGCAGACTCAGTTTTCAAGAATCTGATTTAAGTCTCACTTTTGAGTTTCAAATTTTACCAAATTTGATATGAGTAGCCTACTTGATATGCTTGACCCTGTGGTATACTCAATTGTGCAAAAACTCTCAAATCTGGGGCAGATATAAATAATCGTGATTATTTACTGCTGGGATTTTTTGCAATTTTTTGCCAAGATGATGATACAAACAGGTAAAGCATCTCAACTTAAGCTCCCTAGAAAAGTTTCACAAAGTTTGGATAAACCCTACTCAATTTGGCAACAGTTTAGTGTCCGTAGACTATCTTTACAACACTGGCCACAATTTTCACTTTACGAATCCAAATCTACCAAATTTGATATGAGTGTTCAATACAACATGATAGAACCTATGGTATGCTTGGTTGGCCAAAAATCATCTGAGTATACACACATGTTAAAGACTTTAAACTAAGCCTCTGAGTCAAGTTTCACAAAGTTTGGATAAAATTTATCAAGTCAAACTCAATTTCTCGACAATCAGTACAGATTTTAGTTTTCATCAAGTTTTTGGTCTGTTTTGTGATCCAAATTCTATGAGCCTTCACAAAAGGTGTTTGTAATGATGCATAGAGTCTCTGGTATCAACCTTGATCAATTTTGAGCCAAATGTAAATAATTGCAATTATTTACTTTTGGCCTAAAATGAACAATTTTTTCGATGGTCAGTCTTTTTGTGACATGTTTTATGCCTCTGAGTCAAGTCAAAACTTAATTTGGCCTAAATTTTCAAGAAAATGTAAATAATTTGAGTTTTTGCCAACTCTTGAAAATTTACCTCAAAAGCATCCTTATGCTTACCCACTGGTTCTTACAGCTTTTATGAGCATAATCTCCAGCCGGTTTCAGTGCTTGACAGTCTTTTGATGATGTTTCAAGCCGTAGACCTGAAATTCTGTAAGTTCACATAAACAACTCACAGATGATTTTTTTGGAGTGAGCAATGATTTGAGATCCCACCTCGGATTCTACTTACCCTACTCCTAGGTTCTGCTGCAATTGGCTTGTGGAAGATATCCACAAACACTTGTTTTCTTGTTTTTTATGGTTTCCTGAGCATTGGTCTTAAGACTTGTCTTGTCCATCAATCATTCTCAAAATCCCAACCTAATCCTACAATCCTACTAGGTACTTAGAAAGTACAATCTACTCCCAAGCTACCTCTACACAGCAAAAGATGACACTCTTAAGCTATGCGGTTTTAAAGAGAAAGTTTAACTCTAGGTGATCCTAGTTTAGGTCTGCTCGTCCTCGGCAGCGGTGCCAGATAAGGATGGGTTTCCTAACCTCACTCTTATATTATTGCTAACATAGCGAGAACCACGAACATAATTGTCAATCCATGGGACGAAGCTGACTCAACTAGTGCATGGAGGCTACAAGAGGGTGTCAATATCTTGGTAAACAATAGACAACTCGCATCTAACACAAGCTACACTCAAATGACCTAAGTAATCAAAAGCTAGTCGTTAATCGACAAGCAAACTATGATTGTTACATCATCAAATGACATCCAAATGCTATGAAACTTCTAGGACAAGTATATAAGACCTAAGCACACGTGCTTATGATCTCAAATCTCACTTTCAATGATGGGCAAATAATGTAATTATTAACAATAGTGAGATTTTGACCCAGTCGTTTTTGACCCCAAATGCATCTAAATACTTAGCAATGATGCCCCAATATCCCGCCTATAGTTACTTTGTGATTTCCTAGCTTAAATTCCTACTTATGACAAAATTAGGCCGCGGGTTGACGACGTCAAATGCTACAATTTATCATGATATTTTTACGTCAATGCGTAGAGCTCTTACCTGTGGTTGCAACGCAATAGACGGCACTGCAATGTGACAACCGACAAGGGAGATAGAAGCAGGAGAAGGAGAGAAGAGAGCACCATAAGCTCAAGCTATGTATTTCTTATCTAAAAACTTAATAATAACTCTACAAAATTGGCTTTTATACCTTAGCCAAGGTTTCTTAGGTCAAAAACTAATCATTGGGGAGCTCTAACCAAGGATTAATTGATACAATCTGGAACTTATAGCTCCGGCTCATAGATTACAGTATCCACTCCTCCAATAGGAGTTACAATATTCCTGATTTATAAAAAGAATAAGTGTTTTTATAATGAATCTCCCAGAAAATGTTACATAGGTTAGCTTGTTGCTAACAAAAGGCGACCTCGGAGGCTCAAGCGGCACCTAGCATGGAGCCCACAAATCAAATGAGCACTTGATGCACCAGTAGCCATAGGTTAAAGGGGAAACTAGAGATCCATGGTACTTCTTACACATCCATGGTACTTCTTACACAACACAGAGATTCTCAGTGCTCACATCTTCCTAGAGATCCACCTGCGTAGACCCTCCGCTCAAAAATCGCAAAAATCCATTGTAGCCATCCGCAAGTCAAGATAATCGTAAACTTGCAAGCATGCCCGAAGGAAAGAAACCTTAAAATAGCTTTAAAAAATTTGACTATTACATGTAATTTAAAAAAGGTATTAAAATGTTGAGTGATGGCAGAGGTAGTTAGTGTCAATTAGCTGTGTTAGTTGAAAAGAGGTTAGATAGAGCTCAGAGGAGCTGTTGTGTGCACGTGGGAGCTCAACGTCCACGCGGCAACATTATTCTCAAGAAAAAGTTTTTTTTTTAAGAATTAAAAAAAAAAACACTTGGGATATTTGGGACTAAAAAGAAAACTCAAAACAAAAATTTAAAAAACCTTATATTAAAAGGAACAATTGGGATCATTCCCCGAAACCCGAAATCCGAGCTTGAGCCTAAGTCCAGGCCTCAGTCCTCAGTCTTATGATATACTATACACACTACTTTATATATAAAGACTAGGACCTCAAATGAAGGGAGGGCATGTGGGACAAGTTCCTCAAGTCCTCCACCATTCCCTTCACACTCACCCTTTCGACTTACTAATTCTAGCCCTCTTTCCACCTAAGAAAAAACTAGTTTTAGAATTGTGAGGGCTGTATATAATGGAATCAGGGGTTGTAAAGCACGGCAGGTCCCCCTAGCCAAGACACTCATTTTGAGCTATCACACGCTCTATTATGTGGCTTGGTTTAAAAAAAGGACTAAAAATACAAAAAAATTGGATTGTAAACACCTAAAAAACTAGGTGAGCAGCCTTTACGGGCACTCACAACACTTCTAGAGTGTTGAGGTCACATGCACCTACACTCTGGTTGTGTGCTAGAGGACGAGCACATAGAGAGTGTCTCCATTTACGCAGGCACTCATTATTCCTCCACCTTAGGCTCTAGGCCCTCCGCGGGAACCCAAGGTAGTACCACTCAGGATCCACATATTGCGTCTAGTGACTCTTCCTCTGACTACGATGTTATGGAGGGTTACTTGATGTCTAATCTTGATAGCTCAAGCCAAGACATGCATGCCATGGACCCACGGTCCGGGCCGAGCGTGCTTAGCCGCTTGAAGGAAACCTTTAGTAGAGCCACTCGCTCCAAACATGGAGCTAACGATGTAAATGAGGGGGTGGGAAAGTAAATTCTCCATTCATGACCAACGTAGACCCCTTGCTCCTAGAGAGTGTGCACGTGAATACTCCATTCACTACACCCCTTGACTCTTTAGAGTTATTCTCCTCCGAGGTTATATTACCTGATGGTAGAAGCCTTGCCGAAAAGTGCAAGAGGTTGAGCGGTATATCATTGCGTCTAGGGAAAAGGAAATTGAGATCTTACGTAGGTTAGAGCAACAAAGAGAGATAAAAGCGAAAGCCCCTATAGCAACATCCATTCTAGGTGATCAATCAAGTGCTTCTGAATTAGCGACCACTAAGGGTCAACCCATAGAGAGCCACATTGCATCTAGTTCAAAATACACCCCTAGCACCTCAATCCTAGATGGAGCGTTCCTAATGAGAACTGGGAGTACGAACTACAAACAAAAACTCTAACCGACCTATACACAGGTCACACCTATCAAGTGGGTCGGTTAGATGTCCTACAATCCACAATGGGTGCTACTAGTATAGAGGATCAACAACAAAGAGTTTGTGAGGTCATCCATAGGGTTATTGACCTAGAGAGACAGAATAAGGGGATCCACATGCCTTAAACGGGTCTCATGAGATTGGATGCAGGGAAGGCTAAACAACCAACCTTATCTCGCAAATGGATACTCCCTCAATAAGTTCAATGGATCCTCCATATGTTGTTTTGCTAGGGGTCTTAGTACAATCTGAGCCCACAAGTGATAGCTTTACCTTTCAAGTCTAGCTCATCTTTCTCTTGATGACACCACGGCTACCATGCCTACCCTAGTGATGGGCAAGACAAAAAACATGCCATGGACTTCATTTGTTAGTAAAGCACCACTACATGGTAGCTCAATGTCTGCAACAGTACCTACAAGTGTGTACCAATCATACGCACCTATGGGTCCTCGTGCTCATGTAGCTCCTACCCCTCCCATTTCTTTAACAACTTATGCTCCAACCACAACATCCAAGCTCTTATTTCAATGGGACCATACAAGCTACCATGTCTGCTATGCCTAGGGCCACACAGATGAACTTTGGGCCACCACATGGCACAACACTGTACCAAACTTGGAACCCAAGGGCTTCCTATACGCCAAGGCCAATGCCAATACCTACTCCACATCTAGTCTCTAGAGCACTTTTACCCACGGTGCCTACTCACTTAGGTGACTTGGCAACATTTTCTCAAGCTATCAGTCGATCTATTGTTGAGAATATGCGTAACACGCCTGATAGAGAGCTTAGAAGTAAGGTAGTATAAATAGCCAAGCTCACACAAAAATTTAGTGGAGACGTGGATGTGAGAAAGCATGTCAAAGTGTTTGAACAAATATGTGATTCTCTAGGAGAACACAATGACCTACATAAGAGTAATGCTTTAAGCCTAACCTTAAGTGGGAAGGCTGGGGATTGGTATAGAACCCTAAGGGTGGAAGAAAAAACAATTTACCCTACTCTTAGGAGACTGTTCTTGAAAGAGTACATACAAGAGGGAGTACTTTGGGGTGTAGCATCTCAGCTCCAGAAAGCCCAACAAGAGAAGGAGAGTTGGTGAGAGACTTTATTAGTTGCTTGAAGCATTTCAATTCTCGTTGTAATCCAAATGAGCGCTTCAATAATAACCAATTTCTCAATAGATTCATTAGGGGACTACGACATGAGGATATCTACGATGGCCTAGTCATTAGAGGAATCACCACTTGGGAAGCAGTCACCACCAATGCGATCCAATTGGAGGATAACTTAATCATTCAAGGAGAAAGAGTGTCTGTTGAGCCTAAATCTACTAGCTCGCAAGCATCAGGGCATTAGCCAATGGCCCTAAAGCCTATTGCTAAGGAGCTAAAGATATCTAAGATGACTTTAGCAGGTCTCACCAAGGCCATTCAAGAGAGTCTTACAGACAATTGTGCTCCGCAAAACAACCATATGTATCTAAGAAGGGAGCAACTCAGTTTTCTATGGTCCACATTGTACCAATGAGTGTCCTACTTTTAGAGTAAAATTTAATGGGAATTGCAATGTCTGTGGGAGGTATGGTCATCAAGCTAAGGATTGCATAGTATTTAAGTGTGTGATGGCCAATAGACCAACCTTAGCATGGATGGACACACCTCGAGTGCCTGCATTGATTCCCGCCCCACCTCTTGAACAAACATCACAACACATGGTCCCTAGGGCCCAAAATGTTGTTCAAACAATACCCTTACCACCTCCAGTGCTAGAACCGCGACCACCACATTCGGGAATCACTTATGTGAATCATGTGGGTTGTGAGTCATCTATTGCTTGTTTGGAAGATATAGACCCTAATATTGCCTATGGGATTGATGCACTTTAAGAAATGTCCACAATACTACATGGAGGACTATTGGGGACAAGTCAAACCTATCTATCAAGTATTTGCTCTTTCTGCAAGAGGCCAAAATATCAATTACACTACCAAGAGACCACCTCTTCAATGCTATGAGTGTGGAGGTCCACATCGTGTAGCCGAGTGTCCTATTAGGCTACAAAAGAATGCTACACTAATGCAAACCAATCAAATGAGAGTGTCTACAATGCCGATGCTCATGTGTAGTCGATGTGGCATAGATCATTTGATTGCCCAATTTCCTAATAATCCAAATGTACCAAAGATAATGCCATTGAATTTAACTGAGGTTGGTGAGGAGCCAACACAAAGTACGCATGTGGTACCAGTAAATTTACTCACACGATCGATGCTACAAAACCAAAATTATATTCTTGAAGAAAGAGACACAGTATCAATTGCCCAATCTCAGAAGAAGAACAAAACACGAAGGAAGAGATCGCAAAAAGCAGCGAAGTCAGACCCCTAGTTCAAAGACCAACATAGGGGCAAGTGACAACCCCGTATATTTGAAAGACGCTGAAGAGGATTCTGATTCAGGTGAAACCATGGAGACTAAAATGACCACTAGGAAAGAAACAAACAAGAAAGATTGTCATGAGCCACAATGGCCAGGACCCAAGAAGAAGATGGGAACTTACCCAACCCTACAAAGGAGATTGAGCGAGTCAATTAATGGGTTTGGTAGAAGAGACCCAATGGGATCTAGAGCCAGCACCTAGGCCAATCCAGATTACAGACACAGTGTTCACTACGCAAAAGCAGCCTCACAAAGTCCTTAGACCACTAGCCATACCTAGTGTCATCCAAGAAGAAAGTGACTTAAAGTCATGGGAAAGTGGGCGTACTCAATTCTTGTTGGAGAGAATGTTTACCTAGTGTCATCCAAGAAGAAAGTGAAAGTCATGGGAAAGTGGGCGTACTCACTTCTTGTCCCATCTTCCCCATGTCAAGGACTGAAGTCCAAAAGGTGCCATTAAATATTGCCAAATTGATGGATTTCATGGCTTCAAAAGTTAGAACCACCATCATGTCCAAACTATATGGAGACCCCAAGCTATTCTTAGCTCTTTGATCTTTCCTCGATAGAGAACTAAAAGTCGGGCTATCACAATTTGCACAGATGGATAGAGTTAGGGAGATGCCAATAGAGGAGGAACACTTAGATCCACAACCCAACCTAGATAAGAACTCTATTGTAGAAATACATGTTAACAAGTTGGGACAATACTTTGAAGGCGATGAATCCAATGCGGCCATACCAATCACTACCAAGGGATAAACTGTGAAGGTAATCCTTGATGGTGGCACTGCGGTTAGCATTGTGACTAAAAATTGCTGGGAAACCATTGGAAGACCTCACCTTGGGACCACAAACATAGTGGTAAAGATGGCCAATGGGACTATTGTTAAGCCTATTGGGATTCTAAAAGATCTCAAGATCAAGGTCTTTGGACACAAAATAAGGAATACCTTCATTGTTATGGATTTCTTCAAGCACACTATGTCATCTGAGATGATCTTTGGACGTCCTTTTATAAAGGAAGCAAAAATGGTGCATGATTGGTCTAAAAACCATGTCTACTTGCAGTTCCAAGATTCTGTCATTCAAGTTGATCTTGTCATTGGTTGGGCACATCCTCTAGGAAACAGATTTATAATTGATCATAGATCTGACACCACAATTCACTCGACCCCATTGCATTATTGTTACACGTGTAAAGTGGACACTGATCTTGGGGAAAATTCTCCTTATATGGATGTTCTACCTAGGATGATTGAGTCTGACAATGTGGATTGGGTCCACCTAGCAGCAACCATAGACACTTGGGAAAATAGGGGTACGACTTGGGTAACACGTGAGGGGTATGAAATGCCACAACTTGTACCCTTAAATATGATAGGAGCAATACATATAGCTTTTGATGACCTACAAGATGAAGACTTGACTGACATTGGAATCAGTAGCATCTCACAAGACTATAGCCCACACGATTTGGAGTCAGAAGAGTTGACTCTGAAGAGAAATAATCTGAGTTAAACCTTGGTGCAAATGTGGGGACAAGCCATTCAAGGCCCAGTGGTACCCTAGATGACAATCTATCCAGGAGAGGAGAAGACACGAGTAGCGATTCATCTAGTGACTCTTCATTGGAGATCAACCATAATCAAAAAGTAGACAAAAAGAGTAAGAGGTATAAGAGGTGAAGATATTGAGCAAACATGCATGCTGGAATAAATGAAAATAAATCTATTGCAGAATGGATTAAGTACATAGGGGCATGTTATGCTCATCGGAAGTTGGTAGATAACTGGGGTGAATACCTTCAAAGCATTATGTGGTGTAGTCCACAACCCATTGAAATCACTCATCTAGAGGCTACAGAGAAGCCCAAGTTGAGCCGTACCGTAAGGAGACGACAAAATCGAGAGTTAGCTCAACAACAAAAGAAAGAAAAAGAGAAATCACAGTCCATAGAACAACAAGACCCCACAAACTTACACCCTGCACCTGATCATTTCAAATCCTACACCACAGAGGAATGTAAGGTTGTGTATACAAAGGCTTAAAGAAAACCTATCAATGGAAGTAATGGAGTCTATGACGGTCCAGTGATAGTTAAAAAGATAGAGTTAGCAGACCCAGGAGAAGAGTCCAAACCTGTTTTCATTGCCTAAGATCTAACAGAGACTGAGGAGTATGTACTTAAAGAACTTCTCAAGGAATTCAAAGTTATATTTTCTTGGACATATCATGATATGAAAGGTGTTCCACATTTTGTGGTGCAACACACAATTCCCATGAATAGCATGGCTAAACCAGTCCAGCAACAACGACATGAATCCTAAGTATGCAAAGATTGTTCAAGAAGAGATTGAAAAGCTTGTCAAATGTGGATTCATATACCCTATTGAGCACTCATAATGGGTGTCTCCAATAGTTATTGTGCCAAAAAAGAATGGGAAACTCATAGTGTGCATGGATTTCAAAAAGGTCAATGCCGCCACTAGGAGGGACCATTACCCCTTGCCATATTTAGAACATGTGCTTGAAAGAGTTGCAGGGAACGAAGCTTATAGCTTTTTAAATGGGTACTCTGGATACAATCAAATCGCAATTGCACTAGAGGACCAAGCTAAAATGGCTTTTATGATCGAATTTGAAATGTTTGCATTTCCTGTTATGGCTTTTGGCTTAACCAATGCTCCTGCTACCTTCCAAAGATTAATAAACACTGCTTTTAGAGAATATTTGAGGGAGTTTTGTGAAGCTTTCTTAGATGACCTTTGTGTTTATTCTTCTTGGAAAGAACACCTATCCTGTTTACAAAAAGTGTTTGAGAAGTGTAGATTGTATCACATCTCCTTAAACCCTTTTAAATGCCAATTTTGGGTTAAACATGGAGTCATTTTAGGGCATATAGTGTCCAAAAATGGGATTTCCATAGATGAGAGCAAAATTAAAGCCATTGCTGAATTGCCACCACCTACAAACTATAAAGGCATTCAAAGGTTCATGGGCCATGTTGGTTATTACTGGCGGTTTATTTTAAACTTTGTCGAAATAGCTCGTCCATTGTACAAACTTCTTATTGAGTTCCATTGGACCGCAGAGTGTGACCATGCTTATGAGTCACTGAAAAAGACCTTGCTCCCATTCTACGAGTGCCCGATTGGAATGTAATTTCCCATGTGCATATTGATGCATCAAACTTTGCTATTGGGTGTGTTCTAGCTCAACTAGGAGAACATAAATTGGACTACCCCATTAGCTTTGCAAGTCGTCAATTGAATGATGCTGAGAGAAACTACACCACTACAGAGCGAGAAGGTTTAGCTATGATTTATGCAGTAAATAATTTCACTATTACCTCCTTGCCAACAAGTTTGTTTTCTATGTGGATCATCAAGCCTTGTTGTATCTAGTAAATAAACCTTGTTCCACAAGAAGAATTACACGATGGTTGTTAATTCTTCTTGAGTTTAATTTTACCATTGTGGTGAGACCTGGTAAAAGACATGTCATGGCGGATCATTTGTCTCGCATACCCAATGGTGAAGCCGATACTTTCCTATTCCTAGTCGAGACCATGCCAGAATGGAGTGAGAGGATTGTGACCTTTTTAGTTAACGGTTTTCCACCCAAAGAGCTTCGTAAGGATATAGCTCGAAAACTGTCAAAAGAATGTGAACCTTATTCTCTAATTGCAGGAACTCTCTACAAGTTAGAGAAGGACGATATTCTTAGACAGTATGCTCGTGAGGATGAGTACTTATACATATTGCAAGAAGACCACATGGGTATAGCCAGAGGAAATTTTCTCAAGGGAACTAACTACTAGAAAGGTGTTGCAATCAGGCTATTGGTGGCCTACCTTATTCAAGGATGCATCACTTTTTGCAAAAGGGTGTGATGAATGCCAACGTTACAAGATCACACAACGAAAGGATAAGATGCCCTTACATCTTGTTAATGTGATTCAACCATTTGACAAATGGGGTTTATACTTTGTAGGCCCAATTAGTCCGACAGCTCGTAACATTCAATACCGATATATTATCGTTGCCACTGACTATGTGACGAAGTGGGAAAAAGCCAGGGCAACACGCAAGGTTGATGCAAGGTCAACTGCCAAGTTTATCTTCGAGAACATTATTACAAGATTTGATTGTCCCTTTGAAATTGTGAGTGACAATGGTAATCATTTTATAAATGGAGTGATAAAAGAACTCACGACAAACTTCATGATAGCCCACCATAAGTCCACACCTTATTATCCACAAGCAAATGGCCAAGTGGAGAGCACTAACAAGACCTTAATTTATGTCTTGACCAAAATAGTGAAGCTCATTGCACAGATTGAGATTTGAAGCTGACATCAGCTCTATGGGCTTACCGTACTTCTTACAAAGTGGCTATTAATTGTACACCATTAAAAATGGTATATGGCCAAGAAGCAGTTATGCCATGGGAGTTTGTAATTCCTAGTATGCACGTAGCTTCACAAGAAGGTTGGGATGGTAACCCTTTAGTTGAGCGTTTATATATCCTTGAGAGGTTAAACGAAGAAAGGCAATTGGTTGTGCAAAATGCACTTGTGGAGAAAGATAGGAGAAAGAAATGGTTTGATCATCATCTAAAGAACAAAGATATCAATGTTGGTAATAAAGTCCTTATGTATGGAGTGCGTAACAAGAAGAAAATTTTGAAATATGCCGAAAAAGGACCATATAGAGTATGCGAAATCACCCCACAAAGTACCATTTATATAGAGACTCTTGATAAAGTTGAAACCATTGATTCCTCAATGGGAGAAAATTTAAAAGATATTATGATCCTTTAAGCCAAAAGGAGCTACGTGTCATCCATCAAAAAAAGGCAGCCAAGGCACAAACAGAATTGAAGAATATATAAGCTCAAGTTGAGGCTAAGGAGAGACAACAACGCATAAGGCGTCAATGAGAGGCCAACCTTGGAGTTACACATGCATTCCACGTTGAAACAGAGGATGATTGGTTGGACTCTGACACACCTCTACAATACCCTATTGAGTTAAATAACACCTATGGGAAAGTGCTATATAACACCTTATTGGACACAGGTGCTAAGTATAATATGCTATCATATGGGGTGTGGTGTCAGTTAGGAAAGCTATTTCTATCTATGAGTACTATCCAAGTCAAGGGTGTCAACAAGAAAAAAACTACGGTTTTTGGAATCTGGCACACTTCTGTCAGTTATATGACAAGTGGGTTGTAGCTCAAGACTTTTTGGTCATGCCTGCTGGAACTATGGAAGGTAATATAAACCTAGGATGCATGTGGATAATAGCGTGAAAATGCACTATTGATTGGGGGACTGGGAATGTCACAACAAAGAAACAGACTCTCAATCTTGCCACTCAAGCAACAGTCTTTGAGTTATTTCCTCGTGAGGGAACACAAAATGGAACATTTCATGTTCAAGAAGTTGAACCATATGTCCCTATAGCCCAACTCTCTAGAGCTTCAACTTCTGTAGTTGAAATAAAAATTGAGAAACACAAGATCCATCACAATATAGATAAGAAAACATAAAAATGGGTCCTTAAAGATTCTTTGACAACCACTTTTGATGCTCAACCTGGTTCAAAACAAAAGCCTTGTAAGATATGTCCCACTCGCCCCAAGAAATGTAAAGAAACGTTCGTTGGATTCCTAAGAGACTATTAGCAGCCCAAGGCTACTATGACGAAATTGATCAAATCTGGGTACCTAAAAATACCTTGTGTTCTCTCCTATCACCTACTAAAGATCCATGTAGGCCAAATCGTGTAACTCCAAAACGATTTGAAGACCGCGGAAAGGAAAAAATCACAGAATGCTACACACCCGCTCTAGAGCTAGTTTGGGTACCGAAGCAGGAAATGATTTGTTCCACCTAGCTAAGGAACAAGAAAGTCAAATGAAGCTTCTTGCTCTTCATGTAGTGGTTCAACAGAACGACAAGATTCGACACAACCTCCACCTACCATTGTACATATCCATACAAACAAAAAGGAATTTGCACCTCCCGTTGTAAGTTCACCACCTACAACAGTGTTGCAAATAAAACCGTGGGAGAGTACCTTACCACCCTTGCAAGTAGATGAAATGCTTAGGGCAGTCAAAAACTATTGGTCAAAGTCTTCACCCATAACAACTTGGAACAATTGGTTTCAAAAGGTGATGACATCATTCCAAAAGGTATGATCTACCCAAGGGGGGAGTGTTTGCTGACATCATTCACTTGCTCCCCTCTTAATCTTTCTCCCTGACCTCTCAACCTCCCAATCTTAGGGAATGTATATAATATCGCTATACTCTTAGAAACAAAAATAAAAAAGTATAAGAGCAAGATCCACCAAACAAAAATCTGGAAATCTACAAGTTCTATTTATGACAGAAAATCATAAAAACACATTATGCACAAGGACACAACCTTTGACGTGACCCTCATAATATTTGCACTCTAACCATCATCTATCTATGTGTACAGATATGGCTAGTACATTAGAGTCATCCACTCCTACCTTGGATGAGAGGTACCCTCTTTATTTGTCACAAGTGTTTCACATAGTCTACCCGGTGCTTGCATGTGAATGGGATTTAGTAGATACGCTAACGTGTGAGAGGAATTTCGAGGAGTTAGAATGGTTGATACGTCTCATGACCATGACTCATCCATACTTAGTAGAGGGCGTCTCTCCGATTGCACAAGCTTACCCTCTTGACCAAGATGACTATAGACGCCTAGTGACGTTCTTAATGAAAATGATGAGGAGGAGTTACATGATTACACGGATGGCACGTATGGTCTCACGGATGATGACTTTTTTTTCTTGATGATGGCAAGGATAGGGGTTTAGCCTTAGGGTTACCTCCCCATCTCTACAATATCCTGTTCCCTTGACTCTCTAGGGAGGTGCAAATAATTAGGTTAGGGCTCCTATAAGGGTTGGTGCCTCTTCCCATTGATGTGCCTCCTAGAGGTATTCTTTGTGTTTTCCAGTGTGTACATGAACGTGTTGCCGTTGTTAACATTTTGAACTTCAAGGAGTTTTTCTCTCATTTACTCTTCGAATCAAGCGCAATCATCAACACGAACAGGTGTTTCTTGTCCATTAGCATTTCCCCTTGTCTTTTTTTGCATCCATGTTTGTGTGCTTTAATTGTGATTAGTAGCATAATATTCATCGCATTTGCTTAGTATAAACATTAGATTCGATATAATTTTATGTCATAATCCCTTTTCTAGGTTTAAAAATCAAACATTCTGATTAAGCTAGTTTGACCAAGTTATGTGTAAGAGGTCTTCTCTTAAGACCATGGGGAATGTCTTCCTAATAATCAATGGTTACTTTAGGCTCTTAATCTGATTTATGCAGCATTGTGTGTAATGTACTAGGGCTTTCTAGTGGGCTTAGTTCCTATTAATCTTTAGCTTAAGTATTATAAAGGGAGTTTACTAGTGTGATGAGCCTGGGAGGGATAACAGTGTTATATGACCCCTCAAAGTTACAAAATTAAAATGCTAAAAACGAACAAAAAAAAAATCAAAAGTACCACAATGTAAAATCTTAAGCTGGAAGAGAAATCCCAGCTTGATTTGGTACTTCACTCACATGTATCGCCTATGGTACTAGAGCACTAGATGTTCCCAATGTGGGCGCTTTTCCTTGAAAAGCAAAAAACCCAAGGCATACAAAATAAGCATACACATCAAAATTGAATCAATGTGAAAAGACTTTGGGGGGTCAAGGAAAAGGAATAAGTCCAGGAGATGATTTCATGAGCAATTTCCTTTATCGTAGCTTAACTATAAGGTCTTTTAGGTATAGCCTCTAGTCAGCCCTCGGACATGAAATACTTGGCTCTCACAATTAAATAGCTTAACTGACCATAGAAAATTGAGAAGCTTGCCCATGGTATTAATAGTTGACCTATAGTGCCTTTCGATTGTTAAATTAGCGACTTTAGAGTTGTTTACTTGTTGACCTTTACAACTGCTTATACGTTTGATTATAATACATTTTAATATTTACTGCTGACAAATTGTTTAGTATTATGTTACCAATCAATTTGTGTGCCTACAATTGCACATTCTTTTTAATTGTATATGAGAATACAGTTACTGTGCCAATTTTGGTTGATTTTGCAGTGATTGAAGAAGGCTAAGGACATTTAATCTAGGATACTCTTCCACCTCGACAAACGAGCTTCATCTCAATAGCTTCCAAGGAAGGAATCTACATCAGGAAGGGGGGCATGTTAACCCTCACGGACACCCTATCACCTTCGACAGACACATATTGTTTATTTGATTGAGTCATGGAGCCGGCTTGTTGGTCCAATAGGTGTGTAGGTGATCGCCAATGAGAGGCGCACCAGTTATCTTATTTTTACAATAGTTTTGCAACGACCGGCCACTGTGGGTGTCCATGTTGTGTGAATGGGTCAAACTCTTATAAAAGGTCCATTTGACCTAAAAATCATCATTCTCGGAGGTGTAAGCTAAGAAGTGATCTTGCTCCATCTCTGTCTCCTTCCCCTTCGTGTGCTCACGTATGTACGTGCATGTGTGTATGCTTTAGAGAGAGAGAGAGAGAGATCAAGCATTGCGGCGGCATCGACGGCGGTGAGACGGTTGAGCGCAGCATCGATGGCGTCTCCTTCTTCTTCGTAGCACAGAATCCTTCACAATTGAATCATTGAGTGGTGAGTGACACACCATTGTTTCTTTGAGATTGCTAGGTCTATCTAGTTGTGTGCTTGCAGCCTTTCAAGGCTTGCACACAGTGCACAAGAAAGTTCCCAGCCTTCGGCACCTGCGGCAAAGCGCACAGACTTGCTCTCCATTGTAGAAAGATGTGCAAGCTATTAGGAACAGATATGCTAGCGGTGGCTGGTCTCCCAAGCACTAATCAGACTGATCATCTATTGTGGAATGGTGTTGATGTGCTAAAAGCAGATCCTTAACTAAATTTCAATGGACCTAGTTCACCTTCTCTTGTATGAGTGTATAGTCGAGAATGATTGTAATGGAAATGACCTATTACCTTTGAGAGTAGCAGAAATTGGAGAAAGTACTTTTGGGAAATTACTTGAGCATAATAGAATAGTAATGAAGATGGAGAAGATGGCAAGCTTAAGCATTGAAGCATTCCATATCCAAGAGTGTTGGTGTAGGCTCTCAACTTCTCTACTAGCTTGGAGAAGGAGATGGATCTCATGCACTTTGCACTTCACACAATGAGTGTGTGTGTGTGTGTGGGAGAGTATACCCCCAAGCATTCCCCTAGCTTCCTTGGTCGACCCCCCATTGTAGCTCAAGCTTGATGCTCATTGGACCCCTGCAAAACTAGCCAATCACATGCAGGATTCATTACAAGCAACAAGGGTAGTTTTGGGACAAGTGTCCCTCTTTCCCCTTTGAGAGAAAGGACTTAATAAATGCAGAAACAATTACTTAAATATTCTAAATTATCATTGGACCCCTTGGGTGGCCAACCAATAGGCTTTAGGCACACCATAAGGGCAACATGAGGAGAAACTTGACAAGTATCCCTTTTGCTTTCTTTGTACCAAGCTTGCCTTGTGTGAGGGTGTGTGTGTTCTCTCTCATCCCCCCTCTTGTAGGACTTGCCCCCTCCTTGTAGGGATCATTGTTGACTTTTGCATACCTTATCCCCAAGAACCTTAGTCAGCAAGTAGGACAAAGCACCTCAAGCCTGGGTAGTGTTCGCACAAGCACCTCAGGCTCCCTAGTCGGCAAGCACGACAAGCACCTCAAGCATCATAGTCATCAAGCACAACAATCACCTCAAGCACCTTATTCATCAAGCACGAGAAGCACCTCAAGCACCTTAGTCATCAAGCACGACAAAGACCTCAATCTTGGGCCGGGTTCCCACCTCAAGCTCAACCCTAGCTTACCTAAGGTCAAAGGACTTTTTAACACTAACCTTTGGAGGTCTTTAATGAAGCTAACCCTAAGATATTTAAGCTCCATTAGCTAGCCTTGCTCTTTGATAGGCCATCTCTCATTTCGACCCCTTTACCATTGGCCCCATGTTGAGATAGATCTGAAAGCACATGTCTATATTCTAACCCTTTTTCCCGTTTATTTTCTTGATCAGTTTAATATGAGAAAATCATTTGGGTTGGTTAGATATTGGTTTTTATGACTATGGCTATGATTTCAAGGGCAAGGTAACGTCACCAAATATAATTTTCCATTTTAAAGAGAGAAAATAAAAGGAGTGGAAGAAACAAGATCACAAAGATGGCCTTAGGGTACCAAAAAGATAAAGCAACCTTCAAAAGTGTCATGCAATCAGTGTAAGGTGCATTTCAAAACCTCATGGTGCCAAAAGGATGATGCAACTTTTAGAAGTGCCAATGCAATTCTTTTGGGAATCAAATGTTCTTTTATGAGACAAATGAATTAAAAATGTGCTTTTATGAGACTAAAATAAATTAAAAATGGGTCTTGAATGCCTCCAAAAGTGTGTGGGAATGCCATAAATATCCACGCACACTCACCTCTTAAGGAGGAGTGGTGGAATGCCTCACGAAGTAGTAGGTATAGAACTAAAGTAAAGGTCTAGAAGTGGTTGAACTGCCAAAAGGAGACCTAATGACACTATTCTTTAAATATATCATGATAAAGAGCCGGTCTCTAAATAGTCCACGATTTGTACCAGTAACGATGAGATCTACAACTTTATGTTGAACACTTTTTTAATAGTAGGGTAGCAGAGGGTGAAAAACACAAATTACTGTTGCACAAGGCTAATCATAGCTTGCAAAACAAGACTTATCCCTCTCAAAAGGCCCGCCCCCCCCCCCCCCCCCCCCCCCCCCCCCCCCCCCCCCCCCCCCCCCCTCTCTCTCTCTCTCTCTCTCTCTCTCTCTCTCCCTCTCCCACAAAGATCTCCATAGCTACTATACTCCACTATGGCTCACTTCAAGCTCTATGGTATCATTTTCATGTTAGATGTTTACTAATTTTAAAAACATCGTATTTGCCTTCAAATCTCAGAGAAGACAATGGAAAAATTATTTGTCACACATGAATTATGCATGCAATTTTGTAAGTAAAACTCTTGTAAAGAGAAGCATGCACATGTTTTTGAAGAGTTTTGTGTGTTTTTGTGATGCTTCTATAGGAGGAAGAAGATATGTGAAAGAAAGAAGAAGATGACGCTTCTTCAAAGTGAGGATTTTCTAGTCTATGTGTCTGATAAAGAAGGCCAAAAATTGTTGGCTTGATCAGGGAAGGCCATTTATGTTGGCACATGAAAAGACCACCTTATGAGCAAGTTGATGTATCATGATTGTATTTAGCTTCACTATAATACAAAAAGCCCTATTGGGGGGTCACCCATTTTGACCCTCAATACTATGTCGTCTCTCTTTAAGTTTCTACTTATGGCTATGTGATTATGTAACAAAATTTGAGTAGTCAAATGTCAATCACTTGAAAAATAATTAAAATAATGCAATGAAATTTGAGTAGTCCACTGCCACCATCACTTGAGAATAATCCAAATAAGAGATTCATAACCAAATTTCATACATAACCATAAGTAGAAAAGGAAATAGAAAGAGAGACAACACAATATTGAGGGTCAGAATGGTCGATTCTCCCTATAGGGCTTTTTGTATTATATAATCTTTCAATGAGTCTAAATAAGGTAATGATACATCAACTTGCCCATAAGGTGGCCTTTCATCATACAAACATAAATGGCTCTCTAATCAAGGCAGCAATTTTGGCCTTCTCTTATCAGAAACATAGACACATAGACTCCTCTTTTTGAAGAAGCCGTCATCTTCTTTCTTCTTCAATATCTCTTATTTCTCATGAAGAAGCAGCACAAAAACACACAAAACTCTTCAAAAACATGTGCATGCTTCTCTTTAAAAGACTTTTACCAAGAGAGCTCCATGCACCATTCATGCATGACTAGCAAGCAAATGTACTGCTCTAAGAATTATTAAACATTAAACATGAAAGTGATACCATAGATGCGAAAATCTCTAAGAGAGCCCTAGGTGGAGCATAGTAGCTATGGAGATATTTGTGTGTGTGTGTGTGTGTGTGTGTGTGTGTGTGTGTGTGTGTGTGTGTGTGTGTGTGTGTGTGTGTGGAGAGAGAGAGAGAGAGAGAGAGAGAGAGAGAGAGAGTGGGCCTTTTGAGAGTCAGAAGCCTTGCTTTGTAGGCTATGATTAGCCCTCTATGCAATAGTGATTTGCACTTTTCACTTCTATTATGTTCCTCCTCTATTCAAAAAGTATTCCACAAAGTTGTATATCTCATCGTTTTTACTTTAGATCTAGATACCGTCTCCCTATCATGAGGTATTTGAAAAATAGTATCACAATGTCTCCTTTTGGAAATCCAACCACTCTTGGACCCTTTCCTTTGTTTCTTTATCCACCTATTTTCTCTTGAAGAGTGTCCACCATTCCTTTTTCAGAAGTATGTGTGCATGAATAACTAGGCATTTTCAAGCCATGTTCAAGCTAGTCCACATCTCTCTTTTGGTCGGCATTCCCGCATACTTTCGAAGGCATTAAGGCCCCTTTTTTAATTCATTTTAGTCACGTAAAAGCACATTTTATTTTGGAAAGAATTCCATTGGCACTTCTAAAGGATACATCATCCTTTGAGCACCCTAAGGTCTTGAGATGCACCTTAGACCTAATTGCATTGTCACTTTTGAAGGTTGTTGTATCTTTTTGGCACCCTAAGGCCTTCAGATGCACTTTATAGGCATCTTTAGGATCTTCTTATATATGTTGCTTCCTCTATGAATCGGAGGTGCTGACAATTAGTCTAGATCTTGGAATAAAGTGCCATTCAACTTGGCTCCCTTGGCTCATTAGCATGATTGCCCTTTTTGTCGAGATTAAGGGTGTTTAAACCCTCGTTATTCCAATCTTTGGGAATGAAATTCCCAATATCATTCCCTATTGTGTTTGTTGCATAGATCCCTTTTCTGTGTTCATACTCCCAAATGAAACGTTTGAAGCTTGAGGCTCTACTCACTTTTTGTTTGGAAGCCAATGCTTGATTGAATGATCTTTGTATTTGATTTTCTCAATTTCATTTTGTCTCTTGATATTGAATCCATTGTTGAACTTATCCTTGATTACACATTTAGGTAAAAAACTTTTTCTCATCTATTTTGAAGACGTAAACAAGCTAATTGTATTATAGAGTCTCAGACATGGATTTTAATGTCCATCTGAGGACTGTTGAACTCCCATTTTCCCAATGTTATACCCCCTATCTCTCATCATCAGTTTTCACTCTCTTAGCAATCACCAAATGTGAAAGAACGTATCCAACTAGACCAACTAGAGGTGGTCTTTTAGTGACTTTCTCTATTGGATATTTTGGTATTGCTGGTATTATCATTGTGATCCTTCACTTTGAGGAATCTGGCACCCTGAGGGTCCATGTAATAGTCCCCTTGCTTTCAAGTCAAGAGTTGTGCCTCAAACTATTCATTGCGGTCGTCTATCCTAACAACATACTCGTCCAAAGGGTCTATGTAAATGTGAGCTCCATGTTCATGCTTCATGCACTACATCATGCCACTTAGATATCTCACTATGATTCTAGTCCTAGAGTTATTCCAGGTGGAGGCCATGTTTGAACTAGTTTCAGAGTAGGTGTCACATTCTTATTCAAAAAATGGTAGGCAACCTTTTATCCTTATTGACACTCTCTTTAGTTGAAACCTTGCTCTCTAGATCTCTAGCTGATCCCAAGTTTTTTAGAACTCCACTTGGCCTAAGGTTCATAAATTTTGCAATTCACAAGTAGAATTTTAGGTTCTAACATGGCTCTATTGATTACCAAGTATCTGTCAATCCATAGCAATTTTTGACTCACTACTACTAAGCACTCTCGTCTCCAGAAAAGCTCCAAGTTTGTAGAGAAATCCTAGTATCATCACTATTAAAATTATGTATGTATACTTTGTGTATGGTCTATCTTGGGCAAGAAATTCTTGGTTTAGATTTTCAAATTTGCAAAAAGGTCTCAATTGCCCTTAAACTTTATTTTGTCTGTATCATGGTCTTTAGTGGGTATTATTAGCCCACATTTGAAAGTTGAGATATAATAGTGTATATACAAGTCTATCAAATCAGATGCCCCCACTGTGAGAAAAACTTTATTATCACCTTGGGATTCTGGGCTTGCTATGGTTAGAGCTACTAGGAGCATCACTATGCACACTTTGCTCACCTTGTGGCACGTGGATAGCTTGTTGTCTTTGTTCATGAATAGTTAGTGTAACATTCTAAAATGTAACTCACCTCAACCTCTCAAAGAGAACCTTTATGCATTTTCTTCTCATTGAACATCACATCACTGCGACAGATAATTTTATTTTAAAGAAACTTTGGATCTAGCCTCTTTCTAAGCTCATGATTCATAACCATAGACTCACAAATGATCATATGATGGATTTTGACCACTCCAAGCTTCCGTTGGCATATCACCCTTTGGCATACCACCATCAAGAGTCTTACTCAGTGATCTATTGATCAAATGAGCTACATTCTTAAGAGCTTCATCCCAAAAATCATTTGAAAACCCAAAAATCATTTGAAAACCTAATGTGAGGTAACATACTACATATTCTCTCTTGAATCGTGATCCATTCTCATAGTAACTCCATTTTGTTCATGTGTATGAGGAGCACTAAGCTTTCTCCTTATGCTATGCATAACTGATTTTGGACAAATGAGATCCAACCGTGCATGATACAAAAGGCATCATCTTTACATTTCAATGGATATGGCCAAACATTGTGAGTTGCATCATCTATGAAAGTGAAAAAATACACAACACCACCTAGTGACTTGGTAGGTATAGGCCCATACACATTTGAATACACTAGTATTAACTTTTTAAGCTTCTTCTTATTTGATACATTAGAGTGGGGTCATCTACAAACTTATCATATATATAATTCTCACGCACTTCAAAGTCTCAAAAATTGAAGATCTGCAAGTAGCCTAGGCCCCAAACGAGAAATAGCCTTCATGCCATTCTAGCTCAAATGGCCTAATTGGTTGTGCTATAGAGGTATTTGGTTGCTCAATTATATTGAAAACATTATCTTGGAATATAGACTTATATAAAGGGTAAAGTGTACCGCATGTGTCTCCTCTAGCTAGACCAAAGATCCCTTCTAAAACTGCTAAGTGTCATTGCCAAAGCATGTATAATAACCCCAGTCATCTAACTACCCATCAAAAATTAAAATCGTGATAAGAGTAGGCACCTATCTCACATTCTTAAACAAAAATGGAGAACCATTAACAAGCTATATGCCACCCTTATTTGCAATATTACAAGCGAAGTTATTGCCCAAATGTGTGCATCCACTTTTGACAATATCATAGGTAGAAACTGCAATGTCCGTAAAATTTTGATAAGATTTGCAAAAATTTTACCATGTCCTACTTTTTGCTAAGCCAACCAACAAAAAGTGAAATAGTGGTACCACCAATACATGCTTTTACCCATAGCCATAGTTGTCGACTACATCATCAAACTTTAGAGAACCAATAGCCATAGTAGAATTACAAACAGTGGCTACATATGTATCTCATGACAAAGGCAATGACCATAAAAGACATATGGCTTTTACTTCCTTATCTAATCTCAATTTTTGAGCCTGTAACCGGTTTTACACTAGAATGGTAACCTAACAGGACATAAAAGTGTCCTTTCAGGGTTTTGGAAAAATTTTCCAAAACCATAGTAGATCCACTCATTTTGAAAAATCCTTTCATGAGCTTATAGTTCAATAACTACTACATATGGAAAAAATGAGAAACTTGTAATTTTTCTCATCCCTTGGTCACTACAAGCCTCCAAAGTTGATGGACCAGTGGATTTTGCCCAAAATAGCAATTTCTTATGGTATAAATAAGAGTGGGGATTTTTGTAGGACATGAGATAAAATGCCCCGTTAACTTCAATGGGTTGGTGACCAAAACATATGGTTGCTTTTACCTCACTAATTTTGTTTTGGGCAAAAAAAATAGGTACAAAAAAGTTGCATTTTTGCCATTCTGCGGACCTATCATCAAAGTTTCTATAGTCACGCTCAATACATATACTATATACATGTTTTCTTAGTTCCCTTTGGGCCTTTGGATTCAAAAGGATCCATGGAGCATGTCAAAAGGATAATGGATCTCTTACAATTGGAACCTTGGGGGCAATGATAAAGTGCTAAATACAGCAAACATGAAAAAACTGGGTTTAGCATTATGACCTCTAGAAACCCATAGAAACTACTCAATATCTAGCCAAGTTTGTAGTCTATGATTAGATATGGTTACTACCTACAAAATACAGACAATTGGCCTAAGAAAGTAGCAATATTGAGAAAGTTATACTTGCTAATCTAAAATGTATCGTATTCTTCAGTAATCAAAAAACTCAACCATCATCATATACTATGCTATATAGCATATTAGGTCCCCCAAAACTCAAGGAAGATTAGCTTAATGTTATACATTACACTTACACAATCAAAATTGAATTTGGATATCAAGAAAGCCATCAAAAAAATCATAAAAGTGCTAATTTTGGCCAAAAAAACAGGATTATGCAATTCTTGTAAATTGGTCATAACTTTCAATTTTAACACTTAGCTCTCACTACAAGCATCAAAATATGTTGAGAACTATGAAGGCCTAACCTCTAGCCATCTAAACCTCATAGACATGAAGTTTAGAGTGGTATAGTTGCCAAAAATTGAAAAAAAAAACAAAAACAGGACCCGTTTTGTCACACAGTTTAGGTTCAAAAATGTTGTGCAAGAGTAAGGTTAATGGTGAGATCGATACTCCAAAAAAAATACCAAGTTTTTTTCAGCTCATAAGGCAACTTTGTGGATATATAGCACCTAGAAATTCATTTTCATACTCTTCAAATAATTCAAGCAAAATGGTCACTTAACAGGACACAAAAGTTTCCAAGGACATAAAAGTGTCTTGTTACCATTGTAGTGTTAAAATGGCATTAAACTCATTCAAATGAGAAGCGCAAGTGCCTTCTTCCATCCTCAATCGAAGAGTTTCTTCATAAGATAGACTTTGTTGGCACCAATTTCCTTCTCATAAATGCTACAGAAGTTTTTCCATAAAGGTGTATTAGTCCTTTTATTGATCACAATAAAGTATATAGAATCTCGCAAGTAAAGTCTAATCGTAGCCAATGCATGTAACTCAAGCCCTTCTTCATCAAATATGGTGACAAGTTTTTTTACTCAACGCCAAACAATGGCTTTGAATGCTTCTTTTGGATAAGAACATCTTGACTTTGCTATTTACAAAAAGAGAAATTGTTACCATTGAAATTATGAACATTGTAAATATTTTTTTTATAAAGCAAGAACTACCATTATCAATCGCAATACTGTGGAAAACTCACAAGAAAAGTTGACAGAGTTTTGACAGTAACTAGGTTAAATGTCAATCATAAAAAATTGCAAGAGAAAACTCATAAACCAATGTCAAAACCATGGCAAGAAGCAGTGGCAAAAATTTGACATAGTTTTGGCACAAAGTAGACAATATGTCAACCAAAAACTGTGACCAAAAGACACATAAATTGAGTCACGATCCTAGCAAAAATCAGACAGTCCAGAGAGAAAAATCTCAACCCAATACAGTCAAATAGGCAGCATGTAAACAACACACATCACAATCCGGTATCAACATGAGTAAAACTAATCAATCTTTGATTGCAGAAGGGAGTATACTCAATGCATCATTGTCAAAAGCCAACTAAGCTGTAATGAGCACCTATAACCACTATCATACATAGCCTATACGAGGTCACATATAACGGGCAACATGTCTCACCTGAAGGCTCTCAACATTCAAGAAGCCCCCAACTCAAAGAAAACCTCACGTGGGCCCTCCATTAAGTTGTGCAAACTCAAAACGATTGTTGTGATTGGCACCACCCGAGCGTACTGGCTAGTATTGCCAAACTTCGTACATTAATTGTGAGAGAGCATCCACTGATATAAACAGCTTAACTGATGCCTGGTGATAGAACAGCTTACTGTTGCATGCAGATATCGCATCAACCTAGCCCTCTTGGGCGCCGCCACTACCTGCTTTGCTGCTAGTGTTAATAAATTTCCAACGCTGAATTTTTCGAAAGCTTTATCCCAGCTTTTCTGACAAGGTGTTGATGATATTAAGGCTCTCATGCTCGTATTAAACACACATCTGCACAACCCTCGCTACAAAGCTCCAAAATTCCGACGACGAGCACAAGCTTTTGACTCCGCCAACTCTCCGAGTGCCCAAGCTAAGCTATTAGCTTTGATACCACTTGAAGTTCGGAGTGTGCGTGCGCGCGCACGCGAGAGAGAGAGAGAGAGAGAGAGAGAGAGAGAGGATTTTAACGTCGTAGGAAACCTCAACCGACGACAGTTGAACTCAAGACTTGTTATTCAAGATGGAAATGGCATAACTAATCTACCACACTTGAGAGAGAGCACACACGGTGTGGGATTGAACGTGTGCGGGGGTGAAGCTCCTCCAGCAGCATATGGGTTCGCTAGTAGTTCCTTATTATGTGTACCTTGTGTAAATAAAATAAGAACCAAATGTTAGTAAAGTGAGTTAATGGGCAGCCAGATAGACACTGGACGTCCGCCGACCAGGACACGTCGACCCTTTAACCCTAACAATGTTATGGTACTTACATGAGATGTTTCCATGCCCTAGCCACGTCTACGCTATCCTTGAATTGACAATTTAAATTCATAGAGGGAAGACAAGATCATAACATCTCTCTCCCATAAAAGATAGCAACTATTCTCAAATAATCGAATAGAGATATCAACTTTGAAAGCTCAAAGATATCTTTTGTACACTTTGTGACTGCATGTAGTGTGGTATTGTCATGGTGAGCTATCCTTCCAAGCAATAATTGTTCTTGTTGGTCTACAAGGTCATGTGGGTCTTCATAAATTAGATGTGGTGTGAGATTCCTTCAAAGGTCTTAAAAGACTAATGTGGAAAGCATTGTATATTTTCAATGGGAGGGCAAATCTAGCTTTAAAGAGACATTATCAATACCTTTGGAAATGCAAAACGGTCTTTAAAAGTGACGAGCAAGGTTAACAAAAGCATTAGTATCAACACTCTTGATCCTATGTTTTTTTAATTCTCAACATAACAAAATCACTTGGTTTACCCGTTACAAAATGTGGCATAATATGAAACTAGTCATCCCATTTTTGAGGTTGTGCAATGGGAATGCTTATATACCCTAAGAAAATCAATGATATTACGATCAATGACTTCAACTTCACCGTTAGACTTAGAATAAAGATAGTATGTGACCATAAATTACTGCAAAAGGAAATTTACCCGTTGTAGAGTGTGGTATAATATGCAACTAGTCATCCCATTTTTGAGGTTGTCCAATGGGAATGCTTATATGCCCTAAGAAAATCAATGATACTACGATCAATGACTCAGCTTCACCATTAGACTTAGAATGAAAGGATGAAGTGAAGTGGCGTCCAAATCTTCAAACGAAGTGACCAAAAATGCACTACAAAATGTTGAATCTTGATCAAAAGTCACTACCTTAGGCAAGCCATGAGACATGTTGACAAAGTGATTTAAGGATTGTAGATCCTTATTCATGCAGACAAGTATCTGAATCGTATCAAAAATCACAACCTTCATCAGTTGTCTAATGTATGTTATTCTTATAACTACTTAATAATTTGAAATTAAGGGACAATTATATACTGTCTTCTTACCTACAAAGTTTAACATAGCTAGATTGCAAACGACCATATATATGTATGTATGTACTTGTACATATACAGTGTACTTGTCCATCAAAGTTTACACATTCTCTAGGCTCTTTCTATATTGCAAGCAAAAAGAGAGACAGAGTTAGAAAAAGCGCAGATTCTTTGCCTATTCCCATAATGCTGGTTGAAATTTCAAAGGCTAATATTCAAAATGTGTTGTAAAAAAGAATGCTCTGGTGAGATAATCAAATAAGGGTAACGTATTACAAAACAAATGGATGTCCTTGTAAAGAATCCTCAACATCATCAGCAACTATCTGATGAGTAAATGGGTGAGAGTGGTACAAGGCGCAAGTTGTTGCCGCAAGATATCATGAAAAGCTTTGTTACCATGAAAGCATCCAAGTTTGACAACTGGCTTGGAAAGATCACCTTGTACAACAATTGAAGGAACCAAAAGAAAGTCATTAAAGTCGAGCTCAAGCACTTTAGCAGGAAGAATAAGGGATGCACAAAAGCTCAATAAATTTATATTCGGGTTGCCACAAAAATGTTGAACACTAGGCAACTTGAGTCGGTTCAAGTAAAAGGTCCTACTTTCTTCATCTTTGGAAGCAGAGAAGGCTTGCAGATCTTGCCACCTCTCAGTAGACAAGCCCTTAAAATACGTTCTCCACACACAATCCTCCATCTCTCCATCATCTGCCCTACAGAGCTTGGGAAGTAATAGCTCTCCCAAGCTCACATCCAAATTGCCCCCTGCAAGGAAGGCTTTATAATATACATAGTTGTAGTTGCCTGTGCAAATCACCACATTGAGTCCATCCTCACATGAACACTGGCGTATATCTTCTGATAAGCTGTTTACATCCTCCTCTTTCTGAACCACATGACATTGCACATGTACACATGAAAGCAAGCCAGTGAGCTCAAGATTACCATCTTCAAGCACTTCGAACTCTATGTCATTGGTGCAAATGCCAAGCAAACCTTCTTCTTCAAGGTGGCTAATGCAAATCATTAAGGGTCCAGATAAGCAGGGAAGCCAAGTGTGTGAGAAGACACAAGAGGCAGCATATGCAGGCGGAGCATGAGAGTTGGTGGTGAAGAGGGCAAGGGCAAGTCCCTTAATGTGGGCCTTAAGGCTTCTGAAAAACTGGATCGTGGACTCTTCTAGCTTTTCATCTTTGGGTGCATCGTACCCTTGAATGCCTGCCAGGGCGAGAATGCTGTTGATTCGGTCTCCTTCATGCTTGCTCTCTCGCCGTGAGCACTGCTCTAGTGCTAGCACTATGTTGGGAAAGGAGAAGAAGCTTGTGCTTATCAAGCTTAGCCACGAACATATACACCCAAACCATACTGTGCTGTTTGGCCACTCCTCGCCATCTGCATGAAATCATTGTAAGCTTTACAAGTTTAAACAATAATGCGAGTAAATGAGAGAGAGAGAGAGAGAGAGAGAGAGAGAGAGAGAGAGAGAGAGATGAAATGAAATGAAATGTTATATTGACGTCTTCAAAAGGCCAAAATGACCTATGAGACCAATCTGTTACAAAATGGTGAATCTAATACCATGTCTGGGTACAAAAGAAGTAGATACTACTACTAGAATCCATCCTCATCTGCACTCTGGATATCGAGAGAGTACGGCTCAAATCCTCTGCTAAAGTCTCTGTCCATGCTGTGTAGTCCCTCTCCTCAATCGTGGCCGTCTAGATCTCCGTAGCTCCAGTGCTCGGTCGATGAGAGTGCCGGTAGTGGTCGAATGAGTGTGGACCGAGCTCTGCAATGATGATTGCTACTCTGGCTGTCTCATATCTAGTGAAAAGAAATCTGTAATCTGTCTCTAGGACTGTCTCTCTCTATCTCTCCCCAGTAAAGTGTCTATATCTGTGTAACTCAAGTAGATATAGCCCAAGACATCTCTGATCCTCATAACTCATGACCCTAGAGAAAGGACCGAAACCCTCTCTGAATAAGCAGTGGAAATGACCCCGTATCTCATAGTACACTCTGCAATGACATGTGTAATGTAGCTCTGTCTCTGGCTCTAACTGGCATAAGCAGCATATCCTGCTGTCTACTGGTATCCCTCTAAATCTACCAGTCTTAATCTCCAGCTAATGTGAGGATGTGCGTATCTCACCAATGGCACACCGCAAACCATGAGCCATATGTGTGTCCATGTAGCTTGGTCGAATCACAAACGCATCTCCTGTGAGGTGGAGAAGATGCTCTCTATAGAAAGCCATCTTCGTGCCCAACTCCTGTGGCGGCTCTATCCATGTCCTCCTGGTATCCAGCTGGATGGTCCTGACGAATGAGTCAAGTAATCTCCACCCATGTAAGAGACATCGAGGGTGACTGAAGAGAGTACTGGAAAGGGGGCAGCCTGTCCATGGTGAAACCATGCGTCTGAAACCATGATGTCATCTGTGCATACCAGCATGAAGTGTCCCCCTAAAGACCTAACTGTCTGGAAGACTCAAGGGCCAATCTAGCATATCTGTCTCTAATAGTATCCCACAAGCTGTGCACAAAGGAGACTGATCTGGTAAGTGCCTCAATCTCCATAGGAGGGGCAGCTAGCTAATACACCACCTTTTATCATGCTTGACCTCTCCAACTTAATCTTATCCTTCTCCTAGGCAACCTTTATGAAAATGATGTGATAAGCGACCTACAAGACATCTTTATGCAGGCCATGATATTGGTCCATATATATGGTAGAATTCTAGGCAGACTTTAATCAGTACATGTTGACAATACCTCTCTCTATGTTCAAGTGGATAACGTAAAACCTTCACAAAACATATGCATGTAATCCTATACTAGAATTTTCACAACATATGCATGCACTCGTGTACTAGAATCTGCCACTTGAGGCTAACTTGATTGAGCTTTTGGGTCAAAGTTGTGGGTTTTAGTCATAGGTTGGCCATGCGTGAACAGACACTGAAAATGCACACGTGAGTAAACTTTTGGGACACCTGCCTCCACTTCCTCTTGGAACCTTGTCCAAACTTATGAATCACTAGAACCTGCTTTCTACAGTTTTGAAATTAACTTATGGGCCCCTCTCTACATAAATTTTCAAGCACAAACACACAGGGAACATTTCACATTTAGCTTCCTTCTTATGTTCACACTGCATCTACAATAAATCAACAAATGGCAATTCAAAGTAAAGATGCTTTAGAAAAGAAAACTTGTTGCATAAAAGTACCTGCTCTTTTCACATCCCTCATGGCTAGCAATAGCTCAAGGATATAATTGTAAAACTCCTTTTCATCCATAATAGTGATAGCATTGGAGTATGGAGGCTCATACATCAAGGCCAGCTTTAACTCAAACTCTGCCCAACTTCGACATCCGAGTAGGTGAAGGCCATTCCGTACGCAAAAGCGGCGCCGCTTGGAGAGAGCAGCCTCTTGGAAAGTCCAGACTCGTGTTTGCCACCGTGATACGAGGTCGATGGCACGTGGTCCAGCCGCAATGGGAGCCATTGGTTGGCCAATGTAGTGAAGGAAGATGACAGTGTCTTGGGCATGGGCATAAATCCAACCAATATGTTGGATGAAATGGCTCACCTCTTCTTTGTCAAATTGGGCAATGCACACTCCGTCATGCCAAGCATATAAGCACCCTCCTTGCAGTAAGTGATGGCACATGGTTAGGATGTCTAAAATTTTGCTCTTCTGCAAGAGAGGGTTAGGGTCCCAAGAATGGCCTTCACAATGAGTTTTTGACGGATTGGCACGCTGTTTGATGCAAAAGCATTTTGCCGCACAGACACAGTCAAACACTTCATACACCTCCATTCCGTAAGTGTGTGAGATAGCCGTGTATCCACCAGCACCATGAATGCATGCAGTGTCTGCAAAAGTGAAAGTGTCTTCCAAGGATAAAATCTAGCATACCAAAAGCTTCATTACTATTTATAAACAAATGAAGTAAAGAAGCACCAGTTAAAGACCAATTCCACCAATATTTTAAGGGTGTCTAAATAGGTCCTCCTTAAGCATAAGCTTGAGAATGCATCTACATTCCAAGGTTTGGTAGGCTGAAGCTTCCAGGCTTTGTTTTCATCGGCATACTTTAACATAAGAGGAGGTGAGGCGGCTCGACTGCCCTGGCCCCTTCTCACGAGGACACTCTCTGATGAGCTGTCATTGTATCACGAAATGAAAGCATGCTTTAGGGACATGTTTGTAGTGTGCCTCTTGAAGAAATCTGAAGCTATCTTCTCTTTGGATGCAGACGTGATCGTGGAGTTCTTTGGAGAGGTCGAGTTCCACGAGAACTCAGAGGTGCCACAGGGGACTAAAGTCTTGTTGGGGCCTATATCCCAGTATGTTACCTAGCAGAATACCGATGACTCATGAGCTTGTAGAAGGGGTGATATTGGAGAGAGAGATTCGGTAGCTCAACCCAAACCAGAAAGAGAGTAAGCTTGAGCTTGGGAGTGACCACAGGTGTCCACTAGAAGAGAGAAACGGGCAAGTTGCAGAAAGGCCATTGACCCTTGCCAAGAACTTTGATGACCATTTCTGGCACCTCGGACACCTTTTGGCGGTTCTGTGACATGTCCTCAGTGCTTCCAGCAAAGGGCAGGGACAGGAAAAATATCCAACAATTGGTCTAACCATGTAGTCTTCCTCATGTTTCTTAATAAGATGGGCAGGCAGAGGAGGAGGAGGAGGAGGAGGGGCAGTTGAAGACTCCTGCGACAGAGGCTGCTCATGGAATGTTTGAGACAACTGAACTCCCGCATAGTCTTGACAAGGTTGAGAGGGTGCAGGAGCGGCCTGGAGAGAGGAACACCCTCCCATACCCATAAGTGCCATGGCCAGTGTTCAAAACTGGAGACCAGTACTTTCAGTGCAATGCTCCCTTTGATACCTACCACACGTATCCTAGTCCAAGTAATGGAATCAAAGGTATAAGAAGTCAGCTCAAAATATAGTCGTAGTAGGGAGTCATTAACCGTGACAATGAGCCTCCTATGTCTGACCAAGTTGGGCTCGGAAAGCGGAACCTCCATATCATAGCTATGTCTAAGAAAGTCTCTCTATCCACTGCTCGGCAATAGCCGCACCTGTATGTGTGTACATACACCACGCGGACTATCATACATTTCTGCAACAATACCTGCACAGAGAACTTAAAATAGAGTGCATGAAGGGAGATGGAGGCAACTGAAGGGGGGCATCCGAGAAAATTAATTTGTGGGAAAGTGTAAAAGCTTCTCCCTTCTTTGAAGAGCACTAAAGAACCACAGCCCGAAGGAGTACTTTCCAAGCCTCATCTCCAGAGAAAAGGGTCCAAATGATAACCTTTGAAATCAAAGCTTTAGTCTGTATCTCTAGTGGGTCAGATAGACAAACTTGTGACACCAACCATTTGTGTCTCAGATTTGGAGTTGTACGGAGTGATTTGGAGCACTTATGTATTTTTAGGGTTTAGGCCCCTGGCCATAATCTTCAAGTTGGTCAGGTTTAAAGTTTTTAAGCTCTAAGCCCCTAATCCTCTCAGCACAAATTTAAGTTGGACATGCCACATCACAAACTTGTGACACCAACCATTTTGTGTCTCAGATTTGGAGTTGTACCGACTGATTTGAAGCACTTTCTTCAATATACCCGACTCTATCCTCTTCACACGGCTATACCCTTCCTATCGACATGTCAGAACGTGGCTCAAATGGTGGTGATGTTGGATCATTGTCAAATGTTACTGGGACCAGTATGAGAAGAAGACGGGTGACAAAGTGGTGAAGATACCTACCCTTCCAACTTTTCCGAACGATCGTCATTAGATGGTACCAACTATAGTACTTGGAGGATGACAATGATGGCGGTGTTCGACTCATATGAGCTCCCGTTCTTTGTGACTAAGAAGGTGGAAAATCCATCTCGAGGGTCCTATGAAGCGTGTAGAAACTGCAATTGATCACCCTTGATGTAGCCCGAATTCCATGAGGGTTCACATCAACAACATGAAATCAGTGCAGCAAGAGATACTTCAAATTGGGAAGAGCACTGCCTCGGATGCTACGTTTTGAGTGGACACTTCCCCTTTGATTTCAATGAGTTAACGCGAGAAACCTCTCCTGTTTCGCAATCTGTCGCGAGGGAACTGGGACCCCTTGTCCCAGGGTTTCCGGGGTCAGAGTCTTGAGTGGTTTGCAGTTGTGCTACTAAATATGTGCGTGAGGTCACTCTTAGTGAGTTTACATATTTATCAGCATTTTTAGCCATTAATGAGGATCTTGGGGTTTCGCAGTAGGTAGGGCAATTATGGGAATTGCCTATATATGCAACTCACTCCCTTGCACTTTTCACACATGTTGTGATCATTGCAGAGCTCGAGCATTTGAGAACACGCTCTCTCTAGCGTTTTCTCTGTGAAGCTTCATCCCGCTCTAGCGTTTTTGCTCACCAACTCTCTCTCTCTCTCTCTCTCTCTCTCTCTCTCTCTCTCTCTCTCTCTCTCTCTCTCTCTCTCTCTCTCTCTCTCGTTTTCCACCTGCGATCTCTCTCCCTCTTGCTACCGCTACTCTTCCTTGCCGTGTGCACACCCTCTCGGTGTGGCATTGCTTGCGGTGAGTTTTCATGCCCATACGGTGGACGGTTCGCGCTAGGAGCTTGAGTACGAGGAGATCCATTGCAATAGATCCGAGATCTATTGGCTGCCCGGTCCAAAGAGGAGGTTTGCTCGCGGTTGCAGACAAGTTCATCACCCGATTCACCCTTTTCCGCTGCACCTTCGACATTTAAGCCCCTCGGTCGGAATCTGCAGGTTGGCTAGGGCTGGCTCATGGTCTTCAGTGGCTTGACACGTCAGCAGTTTGTGACATGGGTCCAGTCAAGTATCGTTTTGCACCTGCGTGGCTTACAAACACTTTTGATGTGGATGTGATGACAACATGGCACGAGTTGAATGGGACAAACTGTGCAACCCGTGAAGAGTACAATAAGCAGTCTTGGCCGCTCTGTTGCTAGTAAGATCCTATAGCTTCGTGCCATTGTCGGAACAAATTGAGAAGTACTGTTGTGGATGGCCCAAGGGAGTGAGGTCGGTAAGATTGTTTAATCGTCCAACGCTACATTTCCGGAAGCATGTATATCTTAGATTCCCATCATAGAGTATATGTGATATCAAGAGATGTCAGCATGTATTATTTGGCATGCAAGTGAGGTCACTTGCAATATTCCAAGGTGGGGGAAGGGGGTATGTCACCAAGAGGAAGATTTTTCATGTTGCCTTCACCCCGAAAACTTTGTTGGACACCTTTGTTTCCATACATAGGGTTAATTGTCACAAACTGCTGACGTGTGAAGTCACTGAAGAACGGAGCCAACCTTCAGATCCTAGCCAAGGGGCCTAAACCCTAACTGAAGAAGCAGATGCAGCATAAGAAGTTTTACCAACTTGCAAAGTCTTGCCAAGAGGCCTATTTTTAAAGAGAAGTTCCCGCCAACGTATGGGACCCCGGCTGATGGGGCCCAAGTGAACTAAAGATATTAAAATAAAGCAAATTGTACGGATTCCCGAATTTTTGCACTGATTGCTTACGTCGCAGCCTATACGGATTTCCAGGTTTTACACTGACTGTTGACATGGGACGGATTTCCACGTTTTACGCTGGCTGCTGACGTGGCAGAGCTGTACGGATTTTTGCTTTTGCGCTAGCAGTTTTTGGGCATCTACTTTTGGGGCCAGTTGCTTTCGAGTTTATAGCTTTTCATGTAACTTCTTCTCAAGGCCAAGGGCCTTTAAATATGTGCAGAGGGCTCAGTCTCTGGCATGCTTCAGTGTGAAGGTGCAGGGATTGGAGTACCGGCATTGTACTCCGTTGAATCAATATAAAGAAAAGCCGAAAGGGGCACCAAGGTTTGGGGCCAATACTCTCTGGGGTGGAATTCCGCCACTCCATGTCGCGTGTGCTCTCTCTCTCTCTCTTTCAGCTCAGTTGTTATTGAAGTGCTAAAAGTCTGTTCAAACTGTTCTTTTCCGTTGGCACGTGGTGCCCGTCTTGTAACAGTGGTATCAGAGCTTCAAGCGTGTACTTTTCTGAAAGCATACCGGTCCTACCAAAGAGCAGACAGATCAAGGTGGCGCTTCGAAAGTTTACTGGAACTTTATTTGAAGTATCTTCATGTCCGAACCCCGGATTTATTAGAAACTCCCACCCTTACTTCATCGCGCATCTTCATCGCTCTGTCCTACAAGGCATAAGCCTTGAAGATCACTTGCAAGGGAAGGATCCAAGATTTGTTTCGAGCTGATGTTTTTCTCAAAAGCAATGCCATGCAGTGGTGAATGTTTATAGCTACCAAGCCGCACACTCCCCTGCTCTCCCTCCCCCTAAAAATCCAAGTCATCCCCTTCGCCTCGCCCTGCTTCCTCTCGTCTCGTCGGACCTGCGCGCAGAGACACACAGAGAGACAGAGGGGGGCGAGCTCGCCTTGGATCTAAGAAAGAGAGCACCCTTCGGCATCCCCGTTCAAGCCTGCCCGCAACCCGAGAAGCACAACTCTGGCATCGTCAGAAAGGCTGATGCACACATCCCACCTCGTTATTGTTACCCTCGCGAACAGCTTGACCCGGTACGCCCACATCTGCAAGGAGCAAGAAGGCGGTAGCTAGCCGCCCCCCAACCTCGAAGAGAGAGAGAGAGAGAGAGAGAGAGAGAGAGAGAGAGAGAGAGAGAGAGAGAGAGAGAGAGAGAGAGAGAGAGAGACTCCCTCTTTTACCTCGTCGCCATCTGCCATACAACTGCGACCACCATTCGGGTCTCGTTTAGATTTGTTAGGAGCATCTTACTTGCATTCCACTCAATTGGTTTTTTTCCGAAATCATCCTCCCAAGGACTTGATTATGACTTGAAATTACTCGACATCTCTCATCAGGTGTCTATTCCCGAGCTAAAAACCTTGGAGGTCCAGTGTGATTGCAAGGTCTTGGGACTACCATCACCGCCACAGGAACATTGCTTGTCGAGGCTTGTTTCAACAATTCAAGAGCCTTATGGACCATGCTGCGGGCGGCTACAACCTTATAGAAGAAATTAACCCTAATCTTGGTGCAGGTTTCAGGATGGAAGGCCAGTTGTCTTTACAAGCTCGATTGATGTTGAGATTGCTTTTTAAGTTTCAGTTTTGTTTCGTGATCCTGTTTGAAATTTGTTTAAAATGGATGGTATTTGTTTTGAACCTGTCTTGGTGCAGATTTGAATTGTTACTATGGTTTTAATATTGGTTTCAATGATTGGTGATTTTACTCCCAGGTGGAGTAGTGAGAAATGTTGTTTTGTTAATGTTTGAACCTCAAAACGACGTAGACGAGATCGAGATGTCGGGGAAGCGTTCTGTTGTATGCTGAAAAACCTCCGAACGACGAAGACGGGATGTCTAGGGAGCGTTTGATTGTATGCTTGAAGCTCCAAGCGACGCAAGCTGCGGTCTGGGGAGCGTTTAGTTGTACAAGTCCTCTAAACTCATGGCCCAGACCTTTTTAGGTTATTTGTGGGGGGAGTGACGAGGTAGTCATTGAGTAGCTTCATATCGCAAACCGTTTGTCTCGAGAGAGTGCTCAGCGGCACTGTTTGTTGTGTCTTGTAACATGCATATGTGAGCATTTGTGTTGCATTGTGATGTGCCAACCACTAAATATTCCTTTTTGGATAAGATACTTCTGGGAAGTAAACGACCCAGGATATCAAGAGTTCCAATCTGGAATGAGACTCCTTATTGGATAAGATTCTTCTAGGAAGCCAACCACCCAGAAAATCAAGAGTTCCGATTTGGAATGAGAAAACTGATTGTCCCTCGGAATAACCCTCGAAAATTTTTGAGCTAAATTGAGTTGTTTTGCAGATATCCTGTAATCGCGGATGATTACTCTCTTTCAAGAAGGGGGGATGTCACAAACTGCTGACATGTGAAACCGGCCCGTGTAGACTTTGGCTTTCACCCGAAACTTTACTTTAGACTTTAGGACACAGAGAAACTTTGCAAATAAAATTAGTAACTGAAGTTAACACTTCGAACACACACGGCTTGGAAGCTAGAGCGCTCCAAGCAAACGCCGACGGCCCCAAAGACTAACGCCCTTTTCGGTATTTCTTTATTCTTATCAAAAAGGGAATAAAACCTATGATTTCTTGCAAGCTGTCCTGCATAATCCGGGCTGAAAAAGACATGTTCTTGCCCGATTTCGGTAGCATAACTGTACTAGGAAACTTCAAATTGACAAACTCCCCACGCAATGGATGACTTTCCCGACACATACGGACACTTTACAAAACTTGGTGAGAATCTGCAACACGCTGAATTCTCTGTTTCCTGCCCTAAAACTACTCCAGATCACCTATGTAACGATCCCCTCGCTTCCCCAGACCTCCTGGGGATACAAGGGACCGATTAGGGCCTAAATCTACAAATTTACACAGCAGGCTATAATTTCCTGTCTTGGGCCCCGTTTCGCAAGCCAAACGCATCCGTAGCGAGCCCTCGTACTCCCGCACTTGTTGGGCTACTTGCCCTCCGAATCGGACGAGATTTCTCGGGTTGAAATCTCTCCGAATTCACCTGTACCTGCGGGGGATTAGCAACTAGCTAATCCAGTACCTGTGCAAGAGGATTTTGCCTCGGCAATCGCGCATGAACCCACACAATTGTACATACAGATGAAAAGCCCTTGAGCGGGGCATCACGATTTTGTATTCAAAGGGAGAGAGAGAGAGAGAGATACACGAGTGGAATCATTGCGCAACATAGAGCAAGGGAGAATGCGAGCTTTCCATTAAAGTTGTGATCACCTGCACCCACTACTCACACACACAGTAGTTCACATATGAAGCAAATCAGCCCTCTCTCTCAATTTGGGCGCCCTCTCTTGCTGATGGTTCTGGCAAATGCATCAAGAGTCGCCAAATGTCCACTTAGCCTCTTTTGAGTTAATTCCTAGTACCCACCAACTTATAAGTGTAGCGAGGGGCCTAAATGACTTTGAACTGAGCCTAGACATACTTTTACTGCTCGGATTCCAATGCCGGTCAGCCTTCCCATTTGCGGGAGAAACTCTCGATCGTCGGCCATTTCACACTGGCCATACGATGTCTGACCATTTGCAGCTTGAAAAAGAGGGTCCCAAAAATTTAAAAAAAATCATCGGAAAGAAACCAACAACTAAGGTTAGCAATTGTCGCGTCATCACAAACGTCCTTGATTGCATGCCATACATACATGCCATTGATGATCTTGTGTTGTTAGCACCCTTTTATCATCGCATGTACCCGCAAGAAAGGTCATAACACATAGATACAAACGACTTAATGAGACCTTCATACTTTTGTCATTTCCATCTATTATGGAAGTGAACATTATACCTTTAATACTTGAAGAGCGATACACACTTCTATTACACTGAATCCGTATGTACACTTGATGTGCTAGCTCTATCATTACCCCTCCTTTGCACACATTGGGATGGGGCATACGTGGGCTGTAACCCAAAGGCCTCAAGATAAAGTTGCAATACATTTGGTAACTCTGACACTTCATTCTCTTTCATCCACTTTGCATCCATAGGTGGATAGTTCTTGAACTTCACCAAATAGTCTTGTAACCTGTCCCTTAAATTTTCTTTCTTTATGTACCAAAATCTACTCAAGTACCAAGACCTCATCAAGTTCATCAACTTCTGGTTGATCCTCTTGTGGCATATCTTTTGGCACATCACCCACAAAGGGTCTTAAAAGACTCACGTCAAACGCATTATGAATCTTCCAAGTGTCAAGCAATTTCAACCTATAAGCAACATTGTTGATCTTATCAAGCACTTGAAAAGGCCCATAGTAACACATACTGAGCTTAGGAAATAGCCGTTCCTTGCCCTTCATCTTCTTTAACCTTGCCTTTTCAAACCTCAATAGAACCCAATCACCAGGTGAAAACCCTTTTCTGCTTTGCCCGAGTCTTCTTCAAGGCAACTTTGATTTTCTTATACATTTCATCCATGTTCTCAACATATCGATCTGCCTCAAAGATCTTGTCCTTTGTATGCAAAACGGGAGGAACCTTTCTGCCACCTTCTACAATCTCAAAGGTGCCTTGTCTGTGGACGAATGCATCATATCGTGTACGCATACTCAAGCATAGACAAATAATGTTCCCACTTGCCCTTATTATCTCACACATAACATTTCAGTAGATCCAAGACAGTAGAATTAGCCTCTTCTCACTGTCCATCAGTTTGTGGATGAAACGAAGACGAGAACTTGAGCGTAGTGCCCATGTTCTCAAACAATCCTCTCCATAACAAACTCGTCATGCGGGGATCACGATCACTAACAATTGACTATACACATTGTAGATGATGAACCGTGCCATCTTATCAGATTTTATCTTCTTCCTGACAAAAATGAAATGGGTTTGTTTGCTGAACCTACAGATATTGGTCCATTTACCATCATTCCCTATCGACCCTCTTGGAAGATCAAAGATAATATCCATAGCAATGCTTTCCCATGGCTTATCCGGAATCGACAGTGACTGTAACAACCCTGGTGCCTTTTGCTTGTCAAATTTGACCTTTTGGCAAATCAGGCATGCTCGCACAAAGGCATCCACATCTCTCCTCAAAGTAGGCCAATAAAAGAATGTCTCTACCGGTTTCATTGTCGCATCAATTCCACGATGCCCTGCATACGGTGGGACACGACTTTCTACCATGACTTCTACCATGGCCTTATGTCGCAATGGCCTAATGACACAAAGTCTGCCATGCATCATCATAAAACCGTCTCTGAGGAGGTAGTGCTCATGACGTCCTCCTTGCAACTGTTCAAAAACCCTTGCGAAATCTTAATCTATAGCATATTGTTCCTTCATGTCATCAAGCTCATGATGATAAAGAATTGACACAACTGAAATTTGTGGTTTTCTATTTTCCTTTAAGAGATTGAAAGCTGAAATCTCTTTTTGGGTCCATCTGAAAGTGACCTCTTTCATTTGCAAAGCGTGAAGAGGTGAAGCGATCTCTGCAAAATTCTTGATAAACCTTCTATAGTATGAACACAAGCTTCTAACATCGTGCATAGTCTTTAAGTCTAGCCGTGTCTTGATCGCTTCAACCTTAGCGGGATCCATTCAAACACCATCCTTTGACACTATGTGGCCAAGAAAATGGATCTCTTTCAAGAAGAATTCACTTTTCTTAGGATTGACAAGTAACCTATGACTACGCAACTCTTCGAACACAATGGTCAAATGACGCCTATGCTCCTCTACATTCTTGGAATAGACTATCATGTCATCAAAGAATGTGCCAACAAATTTTTGATGCGAGCTGAAAATCCGGTCCATCATCCTATTGGACGTAGCAGGAGCATTTGTTAGACCAAATGGCATCACTAAAAACTCATAGAGACCAAATGTCGTCCTAAACGTAGTCTTGTGCACATCCTCTGGCCTTATACGAGTCCGATGGTACCCGCTCTTAAGGTCTATCCTGTTGAAAACTACAGCACTCTCTAAATGATCAAGAATAACATCAATCCTTGGAATAGGAAACTTGTTCTTGATGGTATTCTTATTCAACACACGGTAGTCAATACACATGCACCAAGAGCCATCCTTCTTCTGCACTAGGAGCACTAGAGAGCAAAAAGGTGAAGAACTAGGCTGAATCAGCCCCTTCTCTAAAGGCTCCTCAACCTGGCCCATAATCTCTTTCTGCTCAGCCGCACTAACCCCGTAGGGAGGTCTGTCTGGTGGGCTATACCCTAGCACCAAAACTATCGCATGGTCCTCACGCCTCTCCGGCAGCAATTGTGACGGTGATGAATCAAAAAACAGGCATTAAACTCTCGCAAAAATGCTGACCTTTTTTATCTAACACAAATAAATTTGACAGACAATTATCTGAAACATCACGTGCAAAAATCAAGTACGCAAAAGATGATTTTTTTATTACAGAAGTGATAGCTGAAGCAGATACAATAGGGACAGACTCCCCTTTAAGCTTTAAATCCAAAACACGAGTTTTGCCCCTATGTTGAAGGGTGATCGTTTTGTCGCAGACATCCAGCACGCCATGTGTTCGGAACAAACATGGGATTCCCAACAGCGCATCGCACTCTTCCAATGGCATGATATAGAACTCTTCTGAGTCCACATACGATTGAATATGCAGACGCAGCTTTCCAATGATGGGAGTAACACACTCTGAGTGACCAGGACATGCCAACCCTGCCTCTGCCGTCTACCTTATCTTCAGCTCTGATGCCGAGTTTCATAGCTAACTCTGGTGAGATAAAGTTCGCTTTGGCACCTGGATCAAAGAAAATATGTGTCATCTAATCTCTGACTTTACCCCATGCTCTACATAACTCACTGGCATCTGTATTAGGCCTGTCACCCACCATGTCTAGCACTAAACCTATCGTGGGCATGGACTTCTTTCCTTTCTTGTCCTCTTTATCTCCGAATCAGCTGGTCTTTTTCCTTGTGGACAATCTGTAGCAAAGTTTCATAGCTAACTCTGGTGAGATAAAGTTCGCTTTGGCACCTGGATCAAAGAAAATAAGTGTCATCTAATCTCTGACTTTACCCCATGCTCTGCATAACTCACTGGCATCTGTACTAGGCTTGTCACCCAGCATGTCTAGCACTAAACCTGTCGTGGGCTTGGGCTTCTTTCCTTTCTTGTCCTCTTTATCATCCGAATCAGCTGGTCTTTTTCTATGTGGACAATCTGTAGCAAAGTGACCAGGCTGCTCGCATATAAAGCATTTATTCTCAGACATCAAGACCTTTTCCTCGAGCGACTTACACACAAAAGGCTTCCTTTTTTGTTTCTTTACCTACGCTCCAGAAGTCTCAGCTGAGTCCTTGCCTTTGTTTGCCTTTTCTGGCTCCTGGGATGCTTCAGGAACTGCTTTTGCAAATGGCTTCTTCGCTGAATTTTTCTTGGGCTGGCCCCCTTTCACGTTGCCCTGGAATCCACTGTCTTCTCCTTTCAACAAGTCATTTGCAGTGTTAGCAACCTCCATAAGCTGGGTAAGGGTGGCCACTCTGTTCTTTGTGCAATAGTTTCTGAGCCCTTTAGGCAGCCCGCAACAATATTTCTCTATCTGCTCTATCAATGGCACGAACCTGTAGGAAGTTACTGAGAGCAACGCTTTACAGAACTTCCAATTGTACTCCTCTAAGCTCTTGCAAGTAGCGGCAGTAAGTTGGTGCCAATCCGTCATGACATCGGCTTCAAATTCGTTTGGCAGCCACGCAGATGCAAACATTTGCTTAAAGTATACCCACGTGGCGGGTGTCTGTCCTTGCATCAACAATGTCGTCCACCATGAACGCGCATTTCCTTTCAAAAAGGTGGCAGCTTTCCTAACCTTGAAGGCCTCTGTAAAATTCCCCCCTGCATAAGGGGTATCAAACTGCTAAGGAAGGTAAGAGCCTTCATCTTGTCCTCGAAACCACTGAAGGTATCAAACTTTACCGCTACACCACCTTTTTTGTATGGCTTTGGCTTTTCCAAATTCCAATACTCCCAAATTGTCATAGGGAAGTGTCTGCAACATGGGCACTGTAATAGGGATCATCGGCGCCCCTTGGCCATTGACATTTTGAATCGCTGGTGTCATATCTGGCTGCTAACCAAAAAAACCAGCCATGTCAAAATTGCCCTGTGACACCCCAAATTGGCCCTGATTGCACTGAAACCCTTGTTGCATGCCAATACTACCATACATGGCGTTCGGCATCATACCTTGCATACCCCCAAAGACTATTCTAGGCATATATTGTTGGTTTCCAGGCGCATAATCAGCCATACTTTGGAACACAGATCCACCCCCAAAATACTCAGGATGTACCGTGGGTGGTGGAAAAACCTCATGCATTGCCTGGAAACTGGTTCCCTGTCCATTTAATGCAACATGTGGACTCTGAAAGGTGGCGGGCTGAACTGGTAAAACCTGTGGAATTGGCGTCCTAACCACCAGTTCATGGACGGAAGGAACCTGTCTTGGAGCCCCAAGAGACTCCGCAACGTGCGAGTGCTCCCTATCCTGCTGGAACGCATGAAGGACCTAGGCCTGAGCCTCAACAAGCTCTATTGTATGAGACGGTTGCCTTGTCTGCTGTGACACTCGCTTTACACCACTCTGCTGCTTCACAGGTCTAGGGCATACATGTACGGCTAGTATGTCTCCAAGCTGGCCACCCATAGTCTAGGTTGTACTTGGTCCGGCCGCCCGAGTTTGGGGCCGGCCACCCACCTTTGTCAGGGCACCCTCATATATTTCCATATATCATTTTTTTGTTGGATCATGAGGATTTTTATCAAGCCTTGCCCTATCTCCCCTTGGGCACCTATTTATAGGAACAGGGGGGTACCCACTTCCATCATCCTGATTGTATTGAGGGTCTTCTGCTCATGGTAGTCATGGGGGGCTAATCGCCCCCTCTTCCTACACATAGCGTTTTGGTGTCTACTCTCTCTCTCTCTCTCTCTCTCTCTCTCTCTCTCTCTCTCTCTCTCTCTCTCTCTCTCTCTCGTGCGCGCGCGCACGGTATCAACAGCTTGAGGCTCTTCATGGGACCAGCACTTCATCATCAGTAGAGGTTTCTACACAAGGGATCACAACAGCCAGCGTTTTTGGAAAGCATCAGCATTTTCCTGTAGCTCAGCCAGCGATCACAGTCTCAAGGGTCTAGGGAGGTATGGGAAGCCTTTCCCTCGCGAAGAAACTCTCAGACAGCAGAGTTTTTTTCTCCATCAGCGTTTACAGCAGGCCCTTGTGTTTTCAGGGCTGATGGTGCGTTTTTTGGGAGATGGACCTGCGTCTTTTTTTCAGCCAAGACAGAGGGGGCAGCGCTCAGCATAGCTCCTATAGATCTGCCTTTCTTCCCGGCTTTGCATCCAGTGCATTGCCAACGAATATTCTCTCCGTTTTCTTCCGATTTCAGCCATATGCACTGGCTGTTTTCTCTGTTTTCAGCCCATCTGGGGTAGTGACAGTGACAGTGATCCAGCCATCATTCGGCGGTTGCGAACTCCAGAGGGGGTGGTGACTTGTGGTTTGCTATACACACACACCTATGCACTCATCAGAGGAGTTCACACGAGATATGGCCATGCTCATGGCATATGGGATTCCGACATTCCCAGAGAGGACACCACCATCTTGGCTACTTGACCTCGACATGTCAAATCGCTTGCTCACACAAGAGCATCTACATGGATTTAGGGAGAGGATCTTGTATCTCTTCTTGGACAAGTTTATTGCTTGGATCTACAGCATGGAGTGGGACTTCAGTGCTTTGGACTCTATTCGAGAGTTTACCCGCGAGATGCGAAAGATCAGGCATCCCACGACTACATACGGAGTCACCCGGAGCTTTGCTTGGATGGTAGTGCAGCTGCTCTTCTACACTCCTGATCATTTGGATTGCTACCCAGAGTTGCTTACACTCACCCTCGGTAACCTAACAGCAGACTTATCCCTGGACCTGGGCAGTAGGCCACTCCCAGCTCATTCACATTGAGAGCCATACCGACCTGCGGTTTGGTGGCATTGTTGGCGCAGATTCTATTTTGGTTGACACCGAAGGATTGGAGGCAGGAGATACAGGCAAGACGGCGCAGACAGATTGGTCAGGCCTTTCCTTTTCTGAGAGAATCTTCATAGCGCAGACTTCTGAGTCTGGCTTCCCTGTGGTCCGTGTGGTCTCACGATGACTGCAGCAGCTTACGATAGCTTCTACGGTGAAGACTGTTTAGTTTGGCTTTCCTTGATTCGGAGAACGTTTACGGCACAGATTGCTACATCTCGCCTTCTTGGAGTTTTTCACAGCTTAGCCACCTGGCCACACTGGTTACAGCTTCATGGATTGTTGACAGGCTTCCGGTCATTCTCATGTCGATTCCTGGGCTTTCTCCATTTTCTCCAAACGGTTTGTGTAACTATGTGAGACTTTGTAAATAATTAATTTATTTACGGGAAAAGAATTATCTAATTAGTTGTGTGCACATCAGAATAGATCTCGCAGTTATGGGGCCTCAGGTGCGCCCAAGTTTGGGCCAGAGCACCTCAGGGAGACCCTAGCAGAAAATACCCTTAAGCCCTAATGATTGGGAAATCGGGTCTTCAGTAAAGGGGTAAATAGTAGCCTCAGATTTCACGCTCAGACAATTACGCACGTCACTGCAAGCACGGGAATGAGATGGGGTCCTTAGAACAGTAACCCTAAGGCCTGAATTATTTTACGGCCTTAGGATAAGTCTAGTAAAAGTATTTTTAAATTGTTTATACCGGACCATATGGCCGGACAAGTGCGAACAAGTAATGCCAGAGCAATGTTGGTACCGCATTGCGCTGGGGAGCAGCTAACATTTTTATTGGTTGCATCCATGTGTGTAGTTGTGGTTCAATTTGCACATTTCATTAATAGTTTGTGAACTTTTAAAAGTGAAAGTTGAAGGGTTTTTAAGTTATTAAGTAAGTGTGCCAAGTGGCACACTCATCAATGCAAACTAACCCTCTCACTCTCACTCTCACTCTCACCCTCTCTCTCTTCCTAGCGCCCCCTTTTCTTGCTGGCTTGATAAGAGCCCCCCCTTCCCCATTTCTCAGGTTGGCAGTACTCCTAACCCCCCTATTGTGAGTATGCTCTACGCATTGGAGCCCTCCATGGAAGCTTGAGAGCAACCCCTTGCGACATATGTAGTGGCCTTGTGCTCCCATTGTCTAGAACAAGGGTTCTCATAGCCATAGCCAGATTTTGGTGAAGTTTCATTGCGAGAAGTTGCAACAGGCACTCTCTTCGTAGAGTGTGGTGGCTGTAAATTCTCTGTTTTCAACCCCTAATCACCTCTTTTAGGGTGAATTTCAGCAAAATACACATAGAATGTAGTTCTTCTCTACTTAGACTATGCATACACAAAGTTTGGTGCGATTCCATCGCGAAAAAGGTCTCTATTTCGGCTTTGGAAGGTGCTCACGTAACGTTTTCAGGTTATGTGCAGAAAATTACAGCAAGCATGTGTGCGTCCATTTTTGCGTGTTTCTCCCTTGTTTTCGTTGCAGGAATGATTATGCATAAAGGGACACAGTTAGCGGAAGGTAGACTCTCATTTCAAGAGCTTCCCTCGAGTTTTGTGGAAGATAGACTCTCATTTTGGAGAGCTTCCATTGAGTTTTATGGAAGATAGACTCGTTTTAGAGAGCTTCCCAAAATCTCATAGCAGAGGGAAAATCCTCTCAGTATTCAAAGAGTAGCTTTCGCACACTCTCAGTCAGAAGCAAAAAAGAAAGAATATTCCTGTGCTTGTAAAGATTCTCCCTTAGTAATAAAGATAATCTCTTTATCAGGGGGAACCAGCCCATCTTCTAGTCCCCAATGAAGTGTCAAGCTTTTCCTCTCTCTAAGAAATTCTTTTGAGTATTTGAAATACAATTAAAAGTCAGTTTACGCTTCCGTATTTTTGTGACAGTGGTATCAGAGCAAGGTCATCTCTCTCTTTCTTAAGGGATTGACGACTCTTGGCAGATTGCAGAAATAGGAGGACGCGAGATAGAGTTCTCTCTCCTTCAATAGCAGGTGGCAGAGTTGCAAAAAGCTCTCTCCCATCCAGAAGTCCATACTCTTGAGAAAGGGAAGGAGAAAGTGCCGATAGGGTCAGGAGAAATCCCGCAGAACCCAAAGACGCAAGAACCAAAGAAAGATTCTTTAATTGGGACCTCCCGCATACGCAAGAGGCGGAGGAAACCTCCAGAACGTCATGTGCGGTTTAATCCAAAGGTTCAAGAGCAGAATCCTCCTGATTCTCCTCAGTTTTCTTTCATGAAGGATCTAGATGACATAGTCGCTTCAGAAGACATGTTTCTTGACGATCCGTCGCAGCAAAAAGTGCAGTCAAGGGAAAGGACTCCTGCCCACAAGGAGTCGAAGCATAGAAAGAAGGAGCACCATAACAGGAAGCACCACAGGCAAAAAACATTCAAGTCAAGAGGCAAAGATGTAAAAATGGACACCTACAATGGACGCTGTGATAATGACAGAGCTTTGGCTATCATCCGCCAATTTGAAGTTGCATTTGCAGCAGGAAACTTTAAAGAAAGATCCAAGCTTCGCCATGTCAGTATGTACCTGAAAGGCACCGCCAGCAGTTGGTGGTTAACCCTGATCCTAGAAAAACACAAACCCCAAGATTCGACTGCTTTCAAGAAGGAGTTCTATGCATAGTTCCTTCCTCCAGACTATGAGTAAGAGGTAAAGAAAGAATAAGATCGACTCTCACAGTCAGAAAACGAAACTGTTCCACGCTATGTGGATAGGTTTTGGGACGTTCTCTTGAAAGTCACTCCATTCAAGAAGATTGAAGATTCGGAGAACATGCGCAAGTTTGAAGCAAGATTGCATGAAGCCTTTCAAAAGGCTATGAAGCTTTACCCTCGAGGTAACTTGCATATACTTATGGAATCAACTCGCATAGCTGATGGAATAATGACAAGGGTACTCCCAAGAAGATGGAGCAAAGCACCTATCATGCCAAGCAGAAGGCTCTCCATGAGCAGCCTACCTCTACTTCTTCTTCTCAAAAGAAGAAAAGAACCGCCTCTGATGCAGAAGCAAAGCCAAATCAGCCCAAGAAAGGGAAATATCTCTCTCCTGCTGAATTGAGAACATACATCAGCAAAGGAAGATGCTTCAAGTGTAGACAAATTGGACATATGAAGGGTGATTGCCCTACTTAAACCCCACAACCACCCTCTTCTAATGCAGTCCCAGATGTGCAGGGGAATACAACCAAGGATGGAAAAGAAAGAGCGCATAGGGTAGTATCAACAACCAACGGGCTCTTATTTTGTTTGATCGTGACAGTACAGACAATTTCATCTCTATAAAGCTAGCTAATATCCTGAATTTACAACCCACCCATTTTGGAGTTTCTATTTAAGCACAATCTCCTTTCAAAGGGCAGAACTCCAGCTCTACTCCAATCATAGGGAACTTGAATTTAAAGGTCGACAACTACAAAGATCAAGAGTCTTTCTTACTAGCTTCACTTGAAGGGTGTGATGTCATCTTGGAAATGCCTTGGCACTAAAAGATGCATCCCATTCCTGACTATGTTCAGAAAACTTTATCCTTTGATCATTACTTGCGGATGCAGGTGATTGGAGTATCCCCATCGCCAATCACATTGCAATCAAGAAAGTAATGAAAAAGTGTGTTTCAACGTACTTAATTTTTACAAGAGAGACAGAGGTGTCTGGTTCACAACTTTCTTCCTCTTTAGAGCAGAAAAGAATTAAGTTATTAGAAAATTTTGAAGATTGTTTTGCAAATGAACTTCCAAATGAACTCCCACCTTCTCGACCGGAGGATCATACAATTGATTTGATCCCAAGAAGTTCTCCTCAAAATCAGCCTCCTTATCGAGTTAGTCTAATGCAGCAAGAGGAAATCCTCAAACAATTCAACGAACTTTTGGAGAAGGGTCTAATAAGGCCTAGTACTTCTCCATATTGCTCGCCTGTCTTGTTAGTACAGAAAAAGAATGGCACATTCCTTATGTGCATAGACTACAGATCTTTAAATAAGATCACAATCAAGAATCGATTCCCAATCCCTCGGATTGATGATATTCTTGACAAGTTACAAGGAGCAAGTGTCTTTAGTCGTATAGACTTGAAGAGCGGGTATCATCAAATCCGCATAGCTCCTCAGGATGTGCATAAGACTTCATTTAGAACAACCTTCGGGTTGTATGAATTCTTAGTGATACCTTTTGGACTCACTAATGCACCAGCCACATTCAACAGAATGATGGATAGAATCTTTCACTCATATAGAAGATTTACAGGCGTTTTCTTCGATGTCATCTTAATCTTCTCAGAAACGGAAGACAAACACTATAAGCATCTCTCATTAGTGTTTGAAGAATTACGCAAACACAAATTATTTGTGAATGCTAAGAAGAGTGAGTTCTCTAAAAGAAATTCACTACTTGGGCCATATAGTATCTCATAACCAGGTGAGAATGGATCCTGATAAAATTCAAGCAGTTGTAGACTGGCCTATGCCAACTAGAGTACATGACGCACGAAGTTTTCTCCGCCTCTGTTCCAATTATCGGCGTTTCATTCGAGCCTTTGCCGCCATAGCAGATCACCTCCATGATCTGAAAAAGAAGCGGATTCCATTCCATTGGGGGCTTGGACAAAAACAAGCTTTTGACAAGCTTAAGTATCTACTCATTCACGGACCTATTCTCACCGTCCCTCATCTTCGCAAACCTTTCGAGGTATACTGCGATGCATCTGGAGATTGTGTAGGAGCAATTTTGAACCAAGAGGGTCACGCCATAGCCTACGAAAGTCGGCGCCTTAAAGATGCAGAGTTGCATGCTTCCATATATGAGAAAGAGATAATGGCAGTAATTCATGTTCTTTCCATTTGGAAACATTATTTGTTAGGAGCTGATTTTATTATCAAGACAGATCCTCAGAGTCTTCGCTACTTTCTCACACAGAGAAAGTTATCAAGGAAGCAGATGAGATGGGCCAACTTTCTTTCAATGTTCCATTTTCAGATTTTACACACTTCTGGAACAAAGAATGCAATTGCAGATCTCTCTCCAGGCGTCCAAAGATCAATGCACTGACAACAATTTATCATGAGGAGCTAGAATCTCTCAGTGAGATGTATCCTCAAGATCCAGACTTCGCTACAATTTGGGCAGATCTTCAAGCTAGTCACTCAAGGCCATCTTATTCCATTAGGGATAATACGCTATATCGTCAACAAGCAATATACATAGCTCAGCCCTTACGACAGAAGGTGATGGATGAAGCACATAATTCTCCTTATGCCGGGCATCGGAGAATGCTGCTACCACTAGTGCCCTCAAAAGATATTTCTTTGGCCAACACTCCGGGCGGACATTGAAAAATATGTACGCGAGTGTTTAGTCTGCCAAAAAGTGAAATATGACAGACATAAAGTTTATGACCAGCTTCAGCCACTCTCTGTGCCTAGCATGCCATTAGAAAGTATTGCCATGGATTTTATTACGGATCTTATGAAGATCCAAGAATGGAAATAATGCAATATGGACTATAGTAGGCAGATTCAGTAAGCAAACACATTTCCTTCCAGTTAAGAAGACAATCAAAGCTGATCAAATGGCTAGAACATTTCTAGCTTAGATTTTTAAACATCATGGATTGCCAAAGACTATTGTCAGCGATAGAGATCCTCGCATGACTAGTCTATTTTGGCAAGCATTGTTCGAGAACTTGGGAACTAAGCTTGATTTTTCGTCAGCTTATCATCCTCAAACAGATGGTCAAAGCGAAATCGATAATGCCACTGTTTTAGACCTCCTCAAGTGCTATGTTTCGAAAAGACAATCCGAATGGAGACAGTACTTACCGTTAGTTGAGTTTGCGTATAATAATACTATACATTCCTCAATTGGTAAAGCTCCCTTCGAAATTATTTATGGGAAGCCACTCTTACTTACTATTATGGTTACCAGAGAAAAATCTTCGCCGCAGATGAATTTGTGCGAAATATTGATCATGCCTACCAACAAGTAAAGCAAGCAATCCTTCGTACTCGAGCAACAGAAGAGAAAAGCAGACAAGCACAGAAGGAATCTCAATCTTGAAAAAGAACAATACGTCTTGCTTCGGTTTGAGAAAGCTAGATTGAAAAAGCGGGTCAGAAAAGTAAAAGTTGTTAAACTTTCCCATAGATTTTATGGCCATCATTTGCAGAGCACGTGCGTTTTCTCTCTCCCGCCATTTTGTACGGCTAGTGATTGTCCTGGGTTGGCCACCCATCACACATCATGTAGATTGCATGGGCGGACACTTTTAGCATGTGTCTGGCCGGTCATTTTCTGAGCCTGGCTGGGTGCACACATTTTTAGCCATTTTTGGGCTTTTATGTTTTTTGCACCAGTTACACATTTTTGCCCTACCTCAACCTAAGATTCTATAAGTAGAATGCTTAGGGTGTTGTAGTCATTCAAATTGTGTATTGAGAGCATCATTTGCAGAGCACTTGCGTTTTCTCTCTCTCTCTCCCTCCAGCGTTCTCGGCGCGCGTGGCTCACACTCTTTCCACTACTCACTCTCACACTAGATGCTCCAATGTTGATGGGATCTTGCTATTGATGCTTGGGTCTGCAAGGGTAAAGGCTGAAAACTGAAAACACTAGGGATGTTGAATGGGATCTACGACTGCAAAAAGGCTACTAGCAGATCTAATGTCGCCGATGATGGCAATGGGCTGAAAACTGAAAAACATTGGCTGATCTAAGGCTGAATCTGAAAACGCTGGCCGATCTGCTGTCTTGGACTGAAAACTGAAAACGTTGCTACGGATCTGTGACGGCACAGCGAGGTTATGGCTGAAAGCTGAAAACAATTGTGTTGATGGCCTGATCCAGTGCAAAAAAGCCAGAGATGCTGAGGTATTGCTACTTGGTGCTTGTATTGAGGGTACTTACTTATGCTTGCGAAGTGACCCCTAGAATCACTTATATATGGAGTTAAAGTTGGGTCGGGCAATGCCAATAAAAACCCACAATTTCTTAAAATGACATTTATTAAAGAGTTAATAAACTCGCTCACAAGAGGTGCTTCATATGCACATAAATACCTAGGCTAGTAGGTTGGGTACTAATGCAACTCTATGCAAACACTCCCCAATGCCTACACGACGCACGTAGCAGACACTAACAATGCTCATGTCCGATCAGAGGGTATGTAGCTACTATAAAGTGTCTGGGCATGCAAGTCCTGCGTACAAGCTCACAAGGGTGCCAGAACACTACCTAGGCTATCCTAAACCCTAGAAATAGGAGTTACAACTTGTCCACATGCACATAGGGTTAGATGTGCACATGACAGAGCATAGAGAGCTGAAGTGGCATCCTCCAGCTCTCCCATTGAAAGCTAAAACCAACTCTCTCAATGAACTGGATCTTAAAGTTATAGCATCTCAATTGAATGGCCCAAAGTGATATTTATTTTGGCTTTAGGTATTTATTTTACTTATTTGTCAAAGTTTTGGACAGCACTTAAGGCCCCCACGCTAGTATATAAGCAACACCCAACCCCCCATTGTATAATCACTAATTCATTGCCCACTTGGTTGCTTCAGCAGTCTCTCTCTCTCTCTTTCTCTCTCGTGTATTCTATACAGGCTTGGACACTCCAAGTAAGAAATCAATAGCAACACAAGAACAGAAACTGCAAAATCACTGAACTTGACTAGAAAAAGAGAGAGACAAAAGGAGATTCGACATAGCACGGGGGAGTCCTGAGCCCAGACGCACTGGCTCCCCTTCCGATATTTTATTATTATTGATCGTTGCAAAGTACAACTCCGAGGGTCCAACTCTAGCTGAGACTTTGCGTCTAGATGCTCCTACAAGGGATGCCCAAAAGCAAAGCCCTAAAAGCATAAGATCCATCAGCATCCATCGATCCACTACAAAGACATCAGTCACTGATCAATAACATTTTTGTCGAGCATCTCAGATACAGCTCACGATCATCACATCCAAACCATGCTGATCTTTTCACGAATGTCTTGATCTACTAAATCTTGTTGCTTTCGTAGTCATATTCTTTCATTTCACATTTCAAACAAGCAAACCATGACCATGACCATCCCCAAAAGATAGTACATCCACATAGCATGCAATTCACAAAGTCACACACTTAGTTCACACGGAACACCGTGTTTGAATCATTCAATCTAGCCATCTCATTCCATCTAGAACTCTTGATGCACCTAAATCACTATACAGCCATCTCATCCTTCCAGAACTCTTGATGCACTACCATTAGTATCTAGTCATCTCATCCAAATAGCCATCTTGAGCACTAGAATCTCATTCAGTTCTCATTCGCTTAGCCATCACATTTAGATCTCCCTGATCTCTAACAAATGTCTAGATGCACTTAGTTCAAATCATTCATCTTTGCGTCCAGATGCTCCCAAAGAGAGTGACCCCAAGGGCAATATAAAGAGTACAAGGGATGTGTTATAGGCTTGGACACTCCAAGCGAGAAATCAAGAGCAACATACGAATAGAAACTGCGAAATCACTAAATTTTAAGAGAGAAGAAGAAGAAGAAGAGAATTTTAGCGTCGTAGGAAGTTATCCCAAGAGAGAGAGAGAGATAGATTCAACACGGCGCGGCGAAGTTCCACGCCCAAATGCATTGGCCCCAAAGACTCGCGCCCCTTTCGGTATTTCTTTATTATAAATCTCATAACAGTACAACTCCCGAGGGTACCCTACTCTGAGACTGCATCCAGATGCTCTGCAGAGTGAGGCCCCAGGGGCACTTATAAACAGTACAAGGGTTTCCTAAAAGCAAAGCCCCAAAAGCACTTCACCCAAAAGCACCTACCCATAAAAAGCTAGCGCTAGAAACTGCAAAAAGCAGCCAGTAAAATTGTAAAAATCCTTACAGCTTGCCACATCAACATTGCAGCGCAAATTGCGGAATTCCATACATGTTTGCCACGTTAGCAGTCCGTACACCTACCACGTCAACAGCCAGCGCGTTTTACGGAAATCAGCCTCACACTTCAAGTTTTGGGTTTTTAGGGTTTTGGGCCCCTCGACCGGTGCTCCATAAGTTGGGTAGGAACTTAAAAATCTTTATTTTAGACCCCTCGGCCAATCCTTCAAGTTCAAAACTTCCTCTGGTTCTTTAGCTTCAGTTTCTCTTGTCCACTCCGTCATTTCTCTTCCAGTTGGGTATGCCACGTCATCACTTTCCCTCTTGAAAGAATTGTAATCACCCTCGATTACACCTGCAAAAACAGCCATAGTACAGAAACTTTCTTCAATAGACACTGACTCTATGTACTCATTCACGAGACTCCACCAATCCAACACTTCTACAAAGACATCAGTCACTCATCAATCACATTTATGTCGAGGGTCTCACATACAAATCATGATCATCGTAAACATTTATCAATCACATACAGACCGCGTTGATCTTTTCACAAATGTCTTGATCTAGTAAATCTTTATACTATCATATTCATATTTTTTCTTTTCACATTTCAATCAAGCAAGCCATGTCCATGACCATCCCCAAAAGACAGTGCATCCACATAGCATGCAATTCACAAAATCAGACGCTTTGTTCACATTGAACACCATGTTTCAATCATTCAATCTAGCCACCCCATTCCGTCGAGAAGTTAGAACTCTTAATACACCTAGATCATTGTGTAATCTCATCCTTCCGAAACTCTTGATGCACTCACAATAGTATCCAATCATCTCATCTAGATAGACATCTTGATGCACTAGAATTTCATTCAATTAAAATCACTTAACCATCACATCGAGATCTCGTTGATCTCTAATAGATGGTTGGATGCACTAAGTTCAAATCATTCATTAAACAAAATGTTACAGACATTTCATCTTTCTCTACATGTCTCTAACAATACACACATGAAAGAGCACATGCTTTCAGATCAATTAAGAAAATTTTCTTTTCAATGCACATCTCTTCATAAAGTCATTCCGCAAAATACTGTCAGCCTGTTAGTACCCTAATTTCTCAATGATAAATCAGTGAATTTATTCAATCTAGGCAATTTGTGACAAAGGAGTGGAGGTGGCTCCCCTCTTGTACAGTTCGCACCGCACCATATTCAACATGTTGATTCGTTGGTAACTTTTGGCAAAGACACTGCTAATAGCCCAGAAGCTTCAAGGTATAGCTCTCTCTGTAGAGAATTTGTGGTGTTCTCCTCCTCCATCCACTTTGCATTGAGGGCCAAAAGTACCCTTGATCAATTTATCCAATGGACATAGCTTACCTTTTTGTTCTTTTCTTGTGCCTTGTGACCTATTGGTAGCCTTGATGGTCTCCTTGTCCTTGGCACCTCGATCTGAATTTGTGGAATTCTGTTATCTACCGATTGATTCCCTTTATTTTCATTCTTTGTGCCCTCAGACATGTGGGGAGCCTCGTTGGCCTCCCCTATCCGTTGCATGTCAATCTCAATCGTCGGAACCCTACGACGCACTATCATCTGATCCCCTTTCTTCTCCGGAATCCTCTGATAAACTTGCAAGTTGCATCTAGTTCTCTTAGTTTGTTGAAACCCTTGGTTGCGCTACCATCTGATCCCTTACTGCTCCAAAATCTTGTGATAAGTTGTCATCTGGTTCCCATGATTCATTCTCTGTACTAGAAGACTCTTGCCCAACTGAGGTGGATATTGTCTTGTCCGTAGGATAAGTCAATGAGCCGGCATGCATTCCAAATCCTTGCTTAGCATGTCCCATAAGTCTCTCAATAGAGTCAAACTTTGGTTCCAGACGATTCTCTCAAATCTCTTTTCGCAAACCACAACAAAACCACTCAATCTAGTCCCTCAAAGTAACTTCCGAAGCGAGGACACTCGCAAATAAGTATCCCAAAACCTCCGGCAATAGTCATCCCACGTGTCTTTCTTAGTCATCCTCAGATGATGCCAAGCCGTGATAACATCTCCTTCGTATTCGTTTGTTATCCAAGTTGACGTGAAAATTTTCTTGAATTTTACCTACGTCGTAGGTGCTTCTCTGCGTAACAATAGAGTAGAGTTTGTGTATTTCCTTTAAGTAGGATGCCGCCCTTCGCACCTTGGAGTGTTCCATGAACCGACCTCCAGAGAAGGCGATGACAAACTGTTGTATAAACTCAAGGGCTCAATGGGTGTCCTGGTAGCCTGAAAACGTCTCAAACCTGGCGGCCTAACCCCCTTCCTACTTCTTGGTCTTCTTGCTCATCCGTTTACCGTTAGAAGAGGATGAGCTCTCCTCCTCTGAACTGCTAGATGGCTTCCCATGCTTTCTAGACTTTTTCTCCACTTCTTCCGCCTTTTCTCATCCTCAATGGAACTAGAGGACAACAAACTGTCAGAATTCTCTGAAGACAACGAAAACTCTTGGTCATCCTCATCCAAGCACGCTTCTTGGATCTGCTGGCCACCTCGAAAGTTGACTTCCAACTCAAAGAACCAGGGAAATCTGCTAATTTCCCTTTCTTCCGAGAGTGCTTCAAGCCTTCCATTATCTCGTTCATCTTCTTTTCAAGAGCTCTATCCAGCTCTTTCTGCGAGTACAATTTCCACTTTTCTGCACTCCGCTTGTCTCTCAGCTTTCTTCCCTACCTGAGAGGAGAATCAATGGCCTCACGTCATCTCGAGTGAATCTCATCAATCGGATAATTCTTCAGGTGTTTTGCAAATTTTGGGTCTCTAAAGTAATTGATCAATCTTTTCACACACGTGTCAACCTGCAGTTGACATTTGTACTCCGCTCCGGCAAACTCCCCCACCAAAAATTTGCCTAGGTCTTCATTGGTTTCTTCAGTTCCCACGCTGGGTTTCAACTTTTCTTTGCCTCCCCGCTGAGAGGTGGTCTCTGTCAGATTCTCCAGGAGAACCCGTGTGCGTTGCAGAAGGGATCGGATCCTCGATAGAAGAAGAATCTTTCTAAGCTTTGATACCACTATTACAGGACACTCCAAGCGAGGAATCAAGAGTGACACACTAACAAAAACTGCAAAATCACTTTGAGAGAGAGAGATTTGACACGGCACAGTGGAGTTCTGTGCCCAGATGCGATGGCCCCAAAGACTCGCGCCCCTTTCGGTATTTCTTTATTATTATGCTCGCAACAGTACAACTCCTGAGGGTCCTCTACCTCAAACTCTACGTCCAAATGCTCTGCAAAGTGAGGCCCCAGGGGCAGTTATAAACAGTACAAGGATTACCTAAAAGCACAGCCCCAAAAGCACTTCACCAAAAAGCACTTAATCTAGAAAAAAGCATCTACCCCCACAAGCTAGCACTAGAAACTGCAAAAAGCAGCCAATGGAAATTGCAAAAATCCATATAGCCTACCACATCAACACTGCAGCGCAAATTGCGGAATTTCGTACATCTTTGCCACGTCAGCAATCTGTACACCTACCACGTCAACAGTCAACGCGTTTTACGAAAGTCGGTCTCAGACTTTAAGCTTTGGGTTTGTAGGGTTTTGGGCCCTTGGCCGGTGCTCCATAAGTTTGGTACAAACTAAAGAGTTAAAAATCTTTATTTTTAGGCCCCTCGGCCAATCCTTCTAGGTTCTGAACTTCCTTTTGTTCTTTAGCTTCAGTTTCTCTTGTCCACTCGGCCATTTCACTTCCATTTGGGCATGGCATGTCATCACTTTGTGACAAGATGCCCAAAAGCAGAACCCCAAAAGCACTTCAACCAAAAGCATCTGCTTCGAAAATCCCATGCGTAAAAACAGTAAAAATCTGCCAGCACAAATTATGGAAACCCATACAGCTTGCCACGTGGCACTATCAACACAGAAGGCGGGATTTTCGTACAATCATGCCACGTCAATAGTCTGTACTACCTTGCCACGTCACCATTCAACGCGATATACGGGATTCCTCTAGAGATCAAGCTTTTTTGGTTTTTAGGGTTTTAGGCCCCTCGGCTGGAGCTTCACAAGTTCTTTAAGTTTGCTAGGTTCAGTTTCTCTTGTCCACTCAGCCATTTCTCTTCCAATTTGCGCACGCCACGTCATCACTTTGTGACATCTAGAATGCACTAATCGCATCTGAGCTAAGCTTGTAAACATAAAATCAATATAATCGGTAGCAATGGATACAACTTGGTCTAGGAGAGAATGCAACATCCCATCTGCATCTCTAACAACCCAATGAGGAGCAGAGTGGTTGCTGCTGAATGCTGTGAAGAATTCATCCTGTCAGCCTTGGTATGATAGGCGAACTCAAATCTCTGCTCCTGTACTCTCATTGGTTTGCATACATAGTCTAGTAGTCTAGTGTATATATGGCTGTTAACCGTCTGATAAATAGATGAAGCTGATATCTTGTATTCAGGGAAACCCTGCCCATCATGTGTGACTTGAGGATATTGTAGCTTCATTTCAGGGCTACCATACCCAACTTTATTAGCTGGGCGCTATTTTATCTTGTATTCGTCAACCCTACACACCGCACGGGCCAAGCATTCCTAGTGAGCAAGATAGCAGTCACAAAGATGCTCCTGCAGGAGCCACTCAAACTGGCATGCAAATCTCTCTTTTTTTTGGAAGGAAAAGTGGTTGTACATTGCGTACAAAAGAGGCCTCCAGAGAGGCTCAAAGCCTATCACCCAGAGGATGTCCAAAACGGGGAGAACAATGTGAGGGCTATGTGTGCATCAAGGTGGCCTATATGCAGAATGCAAAATGAACCCTAGTGGAGGTGTAAAATCTCTCTCTCTCTCTCTCTCTCTCTCTCTCTCTCTCTCTCTCTCTCTCTCTCTCTCTCTCTCTCTCTCTCTCTCTCTCTCTCTCTCTCTCTGTGTGTGTGTGTGTGTGTGTGTGTGTGTGTGTGTGTGTGTGTGTGTCTCTGTGTGGCAGAGCTGCTCTATCCTGATAATCTGTGCTACATGTGGCAACCTTCCGATTGCCAACATCTCCTGAAGAGTATCCTCTGAACAAAGGTCTCTAGCCCTAAACTAAGTGATCTGATCTCTCACAGACTGCCTAGTATGGGATATACTTACAATCCAGCAACCTCTCTGAGTGGCCCATGGAGTGTCTAGCTGAATCCTCAAGGAAAGTGGCTAATGGTCTGAGAGGGCCAACCCTGGCCAAATGGGCATGGAACCTGAAACTAGCCGGTGGGGCGGTAGGCTTTGGCTTTCACCAGAAATTCTTTACTTTAGACACACAGAGAGAACGTACAAAGGAAACCAGTGACGGGAATTAACACTTACACACACGGCTCGGAAGCTAGAATGCTCCGAGCAGACGCTGACAACCTGTAGGCCCCAAACTTGGCGCCCCTTTCGGTATTTCTTTATACTCTCAGAGGGTAAATTACAAAGTAGAGTCTTGGGAATCCTTTACCTATATCCCGCTAGATACTACCAGTTTTGGCCACATTTCGGCAACATAACAACCCCAAAACTTGCGCGAAACCAATTCCCCTGCTAGAACTCACTTCCACTGACGTATGCCCTCTGATTTCTGTGTAACAGACTTGGACACTCCAAGTCAAGAATCTACTACGACAGCACCAAATAACCACTTCAAAACCGTTCACAGTTCACAATTGATTCGACACTGGCCCAGCGGAGTTCCGTGCCTAGAGATAATGGCCCCATAGACTAGCGCCCCTTTCGGTATTTCTTTTGTATTGATCTGAGTTCAAAGTACAAGAGTGCGGGCAAGCGCTCACACTCAGACTCTGCGTCCAGATGCTCTGAGTTGTGAGAGGCTTGCTCACATATTTAAAGTTACAAGGAATGCCAAAAGCAGAGCCCAAAAGCTGAAAATCAAAAGCCTTAAAAGCTTTGGAAAAATAAAGCAAAGGTTCTTCCTCTCTCTTGCTTGTAAACAAAAAGCAAAAGGATGTTTTATCTCTCTCTCTCTCAACAATTACGTAGAAAAAGCATCGCTCAAAAGCTGCCCTAAATCTCCGCAAACAGCACCGCAAATCACGTCGTACTGCTGCCACGGGTCATCCGTACGGCCAGCCACGTCAACATCTACCACGTCAGCATTTTCCGTAGCCACGCTAGAATTAGGGTTAGGGTTTTTTCAACCTTTTAGGGTTAGGGTTTCACTGCCACATCATCACTTTGTGACATACCCCCCTCTTGAAAGTATTGTAATCGCCCTCGATTACGCCTGCAAAAACGGACAGAGACCAAAAAACGTCTTAGCAGACACTGACTGTTAGTACCTACGTACTAGGGAACACACATCTAGCACATGTACCAATCGACAATCAAATCACACGACATCACAGGACATCACTCGACATGACAAGACATTAAACATTCATTCAGATCATAGAGCATGATTTATCCGCAATGTAGCTAGCAATCGCATCTAGATCCAGTCAAGACCTGATAGATGTCCGATTGAGTAACCCCTATTGCAACCATGTCTATTCGAGATCAATTAGACTAAAATGCTGCAGTCATTTCGTCTATCAGTTCCTGCACATAAAAACAAGTCAAGAACAAATCAGTTTCATATTCAAGAATTCCATTTCATAAAGTCATACAGCAGAATACTGTTAGCTCTCGGTATCCCTGAAGCTCAAAGAGACATCAGTGACTCTAGTATTCTAAAACTCAAGGCATCTGTTGACAAAGGAGCGGAGTAACTCCCCTCTTGTGCATCCACTGCACCAGATCTGCGGCCAAGCTAAATTCTGGGTTGTAGACTATGCTAAACCAAAAGCTTCGAGGTAACAATCTGAGGAGTATCTGCTAGGTCCTCCTCCTCCATCCACTTCGCATCCAATGCAGGATAGTTCTTGAATTTAACCAAGAACCACCTTCGTACTTTACCCTTATTCTTTGTGTCCTTATGTGCCAAAATCTCTTCAGGATCAAGGATCTCGTTTTCCTCCACTTCGGGTTTCTCATCAGGCTCCCCATCATCAGGCACATCACCTTTAAAAGGTTTCAGGAGACTCACATGAAATGCATTGTGAATCCTCCAAGTGTCAGGCAGTTTCAGTCACAAGGAGACATCATTGATCTTTTCGGAGATCTGGAAAGGTCCGTAGTATCTCATACTAAGCTTTGGAAAAAGCCTCTCCTTTCCCTTCTTCTTTCTCAAGCGTGCCTTCTCAAAACGTAAGAGCACCCAATCATCCTCCTTCAATTTCAAATCGCGACGATGGCGATCCGCTATCTTTTTCTGTCGTTCTTGAGATTTCTGCAAAGCCTCGCGGACCTTGGCAAAAGCCGTGTCTAAGTCGTGCGTGTATTCATCCGCTTCAAAAATCTTATCTTGAGATTTCTGCAAAGCCTCGCGGACCTTGGCAAAAGCCGTGTCTAAGTCGTGCGTGTATTCATCCGCTTCAAAAATCTTATCTTTCCTGCTTAGAAAGGGTGGAACCTTCGCAGCACCTTCAACAATCTCAAATGGCGCCTTCCCCGTCGAAGAGTGTATCGTGTTATTGTAGGCAAATTCCACCAAAGGTAGATACTTTTCCCATTGAGTCTTTTGATCCGAGATATAAGATTTCAATAAATCTAAAACCACTGAATTGGCAATCTCAGATTGCCCGTCAGTCTGTGGGTGGAACGATGACGAGAACTGCAAACGCGTGCCAATGTTCTCCCAAATTGCCTTCCAAAACAAACTCGTAAATCTGGGCTCCCTGTCAGAGACATTCGTCTCAGGCATGCCATGTAATCTGAAGATCTGGGCCACAAACAGTCTCACTAAGTGATCCGGCTTGACTGTTTTCTTCACTAGAATGAAATGAGTCTGCTTGCTAAATCTGTCAATAACAGTCCAGATATCATCATGACCACTCTGTGTTCTCGGGAGATCAAAAATAAAATCCATTGCAATACTTTCCCAGGGGCGGGTGGGTATGGGAAAAGGCTGTAACAATCCCTGTGCTTTATGCCTATCAAACTTGACCTTCTGGCATACCAAGCAACTGCGCACAAACTCTTCCACATCCTTCTTGAGTCTCGGCCAAAAGAAGTCTCTCTCTACCCCTTTCACGGCGGTAATGCCGCGGTGACCCGTAAAAGGTGGACAGTGGCATTCAATCATAACCTTTTCCCTCAATGATTGTGTAACGTACAACATGGTTTTCCTCATCAAGTAGCAATCCCAAATGCAATATCCCGCTACTGTCTCCCCATCCCGTATCCGTGAGAAAACGTCTGCAAAATATGGATCTGTGGCATACTGGTCAACCATATCCTCGAAGCTCCTATGATGTATCGCGAAAATAGCGAGAACCAACGGCTTCCGAGACAAAGCATCTGCCACCACATTCTTCTCTCCCTGAACATGGACAATCTAGAAGTGAAACTGTGACAAGATGTTCGCCCACCGCATCTGCTTTTCCAATAGCTGCTTCTGTGACAAGAAGTAGAGTAAACTCTGATGGTCTGTAAAGACAGTAAAATCCGCTCCGAGTAGGTAATGCTACCACTGAGTAAGAGCATGGATAACCGCCAAAAGCTCTTTCTCATAAATTTGTGCTGTCATTTCCGGCCTTGAGAACAATCAGCTCTCGTAAGCAATGACATGGCCTTCTTGCATTAAGACCGCACCCAGACTACGACCACAAGCATCACAATATACTTCCAATGACTTTTACAAGTCCGGCAAAGTCAAAAATGGTCATGTAGTCAATTTCTCTTTTGAAGTCTGAAAGGCACTCACCTCTGTGGGTCCCCACAAGAAAGGGACTCCTTTCTGTGTCAATATATGCAAAGGAAAAGCAACCTCTGCAAACTTTCGAATGAACCGCCTCTAGTATGAACACAATCCCAAGAAGCTTCTAACTTCATGGACATTCTTCAAATCGAGCCAATCACGGATAGTCTCTATCTTGGCCGGATCCATTTACACTCCTGCTACTAAGACAATGTGTCCCAGAAAGTGTATCTCTGGTAGGAAAATTTCACTTTTCTTTGCATTAATCACTAACTTCTGATCTCGTAATGCCTGAAAGACCTGAAGCAAATAATGTCTGTGTTCTACTTCATTCTTGAGAGAAAACAATGATATCATCAAAAAAAGTGCCAACAAATAGCCTGTACTCTCGAAAAATCCTGGCCGTCATCCGGTTAAATGTCGCACGAGCATTGGTTAAGTCAAAAGGCATCACCAAAAACTCAAATAACCCAAAAGTTGTCCGAAAGGCTGTCTTGTAGACGTCTCCCAGCGCGATTCGGATCTGATGATATCCACTCTTCAAACCAATCCTGCTAAAACACGAGGATCCATGTAACCTGTCGAGTATATCATCGATCCTAGGAATCGGAAATCTGTTCTTGATGGTGATTTTGTTGCGAGCTCTATAATCGATGCACATTCTCCAAGATCCATCTTTCTTCAAAACTAACAACACTGGAGAGCAATACGGTGAAGTACTAGGCTGGACAAGACCCTTCTCCAAGAGGTCTTTCACTTGGTTCATAATCTCTTCGTTCTGTGCTCGGCTCACACGGTAAGGTGACCGGTTCGATGGTGTGCTTCCAGGAATCAGATCAATAGTATGATCTTCAGGACGAGCAAGTGGTAACTCGCCTGGCAGGCCCTCTGAGAAGCAATCGGCATGAGAGTGGAGAAAATCTTTGCGTTCTTTATCAAGTTCAGTCATATTTGTCCTATCCTCATCACTCAATTCTTTCATAAAGATCGAGTAAACAAACAGACTGGATTTCATTAACTTTGAAATGGCCGAAGCCGATACAATAGGGACAGGCTTGCCCTTAAGTTTAATGTCAAGTACAATGGTTCTACCCTTCTCTATAGTCAATGTTGCTTTCCTCGCCCGATAGTCAACCACGGCGTTGTTCTTGTGGTACCAGGGAAGTCCCAAGAGAACATTACAACCTTCCAAAGGCATTATGTAAAAGATCTCATGTCCCAAAATACCCCTAACAATGCAACCGAAGTTTGCCAATGACAGGCGTAATGGCTACGTCCCTGCCGGGTGCCGCTAGAACTGCCTCCGCAAGTGGTCCCATCCGGTCAGGAGTGATCTCGAGCGGCGCCGCAATTTCCGGTGAAATGAAGTTGGCCTTGGCTTGTCCATCAAAGAAGATCAAGGCCTCTTGGTCTTTCACTTTGCCCCAAGCTCGGCAAAGTTCTGTACTCTCGTCCAACGTGCTCGGATAGGTACCCACGCAATCTGGAACCAGTCCTGTTTTCATCTTGCCTTTTCTTCCACGTTCCTCAGCTGCTCACGAACTCTCAGGCCTTTCGTCGTCTTGTTCTTTCTGTGCCTTTTTAGGGCAATTCGCGAAGATATGTCCAGGTTCCCTACATCCAAAGCACTTCCCCTCCCTGATGAAGCGAGCTCTGCTGAGGAGTAAGCTTCGGTCGTCAATCTTTCTTTTCTGAGTTGCTCTTTCTCTTTCTACTTTCATTGGTCGAAGTCTGTTCAGCTCTTTGTGTCATGATCTCAGCGGTGGGGTAAGTCATACTGCCAAAGTGGATGGCAAAACCCCGTTTCGCATGACTCATCAACTCCTGAATAGAAGCTGACTTCTGTTCCAAGCAGTGATCTCGGATCTCTGTAGGTAGACCCAAGGTAAACCGTTCAATCTGTACCTTGAACGAGATCTTCTTAAATGAAGAGGCGGGTAGAAAAGTGCTCCAGAATCTCTCGCAATAAGCATCCACTGTATCTTTCTTGGTCATCCGAAGATGGTTCCAAGCAGTTCGGATATCCCGTTCATACTCTCGAGTCAACCAAGAAGAAATAAAAAGCATCTTGAATTTCAGTCATTTAACTGGCGCAGTCTTGCTTAATAGAAGAGTGGACCACCAAGTTCGAGCATTCCCTTTAGAGTAAGAGGCAGCTCTCCGAATCTTAGAGTGCTTTGAGTAACGTCCTCTCGCGAAAGCGATGTCAAACTGCTATACAAAAGACAAAGCCTTCGAAGCATCTCTATATCCCGAAAACGTGTCAAATTTAATTGACTGTCCACCTTCTTTACACTCTCGGACTTTCTTGCTTTTGTCTTCCAGAAAGTCATACTGGTTGGCTTTGTAAAAATTATTCTTCTTTGCATAAAAGTTGCTGTCGTCAAAGTCTGAACTGTCTGTAGACGAGTCCTCTATAGAACTATCTCTCACTGGGCGAGATTTAGACTTCTTTGCCTTTTTCTTGCCCTTTCCGAAGCGTTGTTTCTTGCTTCGCTTTTTGCCTTTTCGGTTTTCTTCGCTAGAGTCAGATGAGCTAGAAGAACTGTCAGAAGAAGAAGAAGAAGAAGAAGAACTAGGTACTCCTTGAAATCGAATACGCTTCTTCTGTTTCTTTGCCTTTTCAGAGTGGACTAACGACCCAAATAGCCCGAGAAGTCAATGCCTTTCTTCTGTTTTTTTCCATGCTTTTTGGCTTTGTTCTGTGCGTCAAAAAGCTGAGCAATTCAAGTAACTATGTCAGACTTTGTAAATAATTAATCTATTTACGAGAAAAGAATTATCTAATTAGTTGTGTACACATCAGAATAGATCTAGCAGTTTTGGGGCCTCAGGTGCGCCCAAGTTTGGGCCAATGCACCTCAGGGAGACCCTAGCAGAAAATACCCTGAAGCCCTAGTGATTGGGAAATCGCATCTTCAATGAAGGGGTAGATAGTAGCCTCAAATTTCAGGCTCAGAAAATTACGCGCGCTAGTGCAAGCACGGGAATGAGATGGGGTCCTTAGAATAATAACCGTAAGGCTTGGATTATTTTACGGCCTTAGGATAAGTTAGTTAAAGTATTTTTTAAATTGTTTATGCCGGACCAAATGACCGGACGAGTGCGAACAAGTAATGCTAGAGCAGTGCTGGTACGGCATTGCGCTGGGGAGCACGTAACAATTTCATTGGATTGCATCTATGTGTGCAGTTGTTGTTCAATTTGCACATTTCATTAAAAGTTTGTGAAGTTTTAAAAGTGAAAGTTGAAGGGTTTTTAAGTTATTAAGACTTGGCACACTTACCAATGCAAACTAACTCTCTCTCTCACTCTCACTCTCACCCTCTCTCTCTGCCTAGCGCCCCCTCTCCCTAATGGCTATTTAGGAGCCCCCCCTCCCCCATTTTCAGTGTTGGCAGTGCTCCTACCCCCCCCTATTGTGAGTATGCTCTACGCATTGAAGCCCTCCATGGAAGCTTGAGAGCAACCCCTTGCGACATATGTGGTGGCCTCGTGCTCCCATTGTCTAGAACAAGGGTTCTCATAGCCATAGCCAACTTTTGGTAAAGTTTCATCGCGAGAAGTTGCAGCAGGCACTCTCTTCGTAGAGTGTGGTGACTGTAAATTCTCTGTTTTCAGCCCTTAATCGCCTCCTTTAGGGTGAATTTCAGCAAAATTCATATAGAATCTAGCTCTTCTCTACCTACACTACGCGTACACAAAGTTTCGTGCAATTCCATCGCGGAAAAGGCCTCTATTTCGGCTTTGGAAGGTACTCAGGTAACATTTTCAGGTTATGCGCAGAAAATTACGGCAAGCATGTGTACGTGCATTTTGTTTCTCCCTTGTTTTTGTTGCAGGAATGATTATGCATAAAGGGACTCAGTTAGCAGAAGGTAGACTCTCGTTTTCCGTTGAGTTTTGTGGAAGATAGACTCTCATTGGTAGACTCTCATTTTCCGTTGAGTTTTGTGGAAGATAGTCTCTCGTTTTCGAGAGCTTCCCAAAATCTCATAGCAGAGGGAAAATCCTCTCAGTATTCAGAGAGTAGCTTTCGCACTCTCTCAGTCAGAAGCAGAACAGAAAGAATAGAGGACGGGCTATTGCCCTATTCTTGTGCTTGTAAAGATTCTCCCTTAGTAATAAAGATAATCTCTTTATGGGGAGACCAACCCATCTTCTAGTCCCCAATGAAGTGTCAAGCTTTCTCTCTCTCTCTCTCTCTCTCTCTCTCTCTCTCTCTCTCTAATTCTCTTGAGTATTTGAAGTACAATTAAAAGTTAGTTTACGCTTCCGTATTTTTGTGACAGTGGTATCAGAGCAAGGTAATCTCTCTCTTCCTTAAGGGATTGACGAGTCTTGGCAGACTGCAGAAATGGGAGGACGCGAGATAGAGTTCTCTCTCCTTCAACAGCAGGTGGAAGAGTTGCAAAAAGCTCTCCCATCCAGAAGTCCAAAAGATTCTCCATACTCTTGAGAAAGGGAAGGAGAAAATGCCGATGGGGTCGAGAGACGTAGAACCCAAAGGCGCCAGAACCAAGAAAAGATTCTTTGATTGGAACCTCCCGCATGCACAAGAGGCAGAGGAAACCTCCAGAACGTCATGTGCGGTTTAATCCAAAGGTTCAAGAGTAGGATCCCCCTGATTCCCCTCAGTTCTCTTTTATGAAGGATCTGGATGACATCGTCTCTCTAGAGGACATGTTTGTGGACGACCCGTTGCAGCAAGAAGTGCATTCAAGGGAAAGGACTCCTGTACTCAAGGAGTCTAAGCATAGAAAGAAGGAGCACCATAAGAAGAAGCACCACAGGCAGAAAACATTTAAGTCTGGAGACAAAGATATGAAATTTGACACCTACAATGGACGGCGTGATAATGACAAAGCTTTGGCTTTCATCCGCCAATTCGAAGTTGCATTTGTTGAAGGGAACTTTAAAGAAAGATCCAAACTTCACCATGTCAGTATGTACCTGAAAGGCACCGCCAGTAGTTGGTGGTTAACCCTTATCCTAGAAGATCGCAAACCCCAAGATTGGACTGCTTTCAAGAAGGAGTTCTACGCACAGTTCCTTCCTCCAGACTATGAGGAAGAGGTAAAGAAAGAATTGGATCGACTTTCACAGTCAGAGAACGAAACTGTTCCACGCTATGTGGATAGGTTTTGGGACGTTCTCTTGAAAGTCACTCCATTCAAGAAGATTGACGATTCGGAAAAGATACGCAAGTTTGAAGCAGGATTGCATGAAGCCTTGCAAAAGGCTATGAAGCTTTACCCTCGAGGTAACTTGCAGATACTTATGGAATCAGCCCGCATAGCTGATGGAATACATTACAAGGATACTCCCACGAAGATGGAGCAAAGCACTTACCATGCAAAGCAGAAGGCTCTCCATGAGCAGCCTACCTCTACTTCTTCTTCTCAAAAGAAGAAAAGAACCGCCTCCGAAGCAGAAGCAAAGCCAAATCACCCAAGAAAGGGAGATATCTCTCTCCTGCTGAGTTGCGAACCTACATTAGTGAAGGAAGATGCTTCAAGTGTGGACAAGTTGGTCATATGAAGGGTGATTGTCCTACCAAACTGTCACGTGACACATCCCAACCCTATGTGTCCGTGGACAAGCTACACCACAGCAAGGTTCAATCAGTTCAGTCAAGTCTAGATTAGCAGTGATCTGGCACTTTTGTGAGTCTATTCGTAGATCAGAATCCATTAGCATCAGTTAGGGGAATTTTCCAGTGCATTTAGCCTATTTTCGTATTTTTCGTTATTTTCACTTATTATTTTTAAGTGACTTTCCAACAAAAGTAGGTAGGGCAATTTTGCTAAGTTAAGATATAAGCAAACCCAAGTTAGCAGTAATTGGCAGACGAGGCGAGGCAGCAGGAGCTTCCCGCTCAACAGGCAACTTCTTAGCAGTACCCCCCCTTCATGACACCCTGGCGTTTTCTAGCAGGACTACATCGCCGTAGAACCAGCTCCCCCATCCCTAGCAAGATCGCCCTCAGCAGATCAGCCCATCCTCAGCGTTTTTCCCGCGACCAACCACCCCATCATTAGTGTTTTTGACATCAGCATCATTAGCGTTTTGACATCAGCAACATCAGCGTTTGACTCACAATTTTCAGCCAGAAGCAGCAAATTCACTAACGCTAGCATCATCTGCAAATTCAGCGTTTTGTAGCGTTTTGACTAGCAGCAGATCAGCAAAAGCTCAGCGTTTTTGGATCAGCAAACCCAGCGTTTTTATCAGCAAATTCAGTATTGGAAAACACAGGTTTTCAGCAATTAGCAAAGTAGCAGATTCACCCCAAGTTGGTTGCAGATGCTCCCCCATTTTCAGCCATCAAAACGCAGCCAAAACAGTCATTTTCAGCCACTGAAACAGTCCCGAAAAACAGCAGATAGAAGACTACAGATTTCAGCCATCGAGTCGTCGTCGTCACCACCGTCGTCGTCATTGGCATAGTCCCATTGAATCAGTCCATTGCATACGCATTGAACACCTTTGTGAATTCAAAGTAGACCACTCTCGCCGACGAGAGTGGGGCCTTCGGAGGAGGGTTTTACAACCTCTCGGGTGTCGTATCTCTTCTCTCTCCTTCTCTCAGTCTCATTCACTTGCACGCACAATATCCACTCACTTTGTCCGTGATCATAGCACTCTCCATAAGGACGGAAGGCTCTCTCCTTCCCTAAGAACTAAAAGGAACCTTGAGCAATAAAGATCACTAATCTTGAGAAAATACAACATTCATTCCGCTGCACCTAACACAAACCTCCGCAACCACCCTCTTCCAATGCAGTCCCAGATGTACGGGGAAACACAACCAAGGATGGAAAAGAAAGAGCTCTTCTCAAAGCATGGAGTAGCATCAACAACCAACAGGCTCTTATTCTGTTTGACCCTGGCAGTACAAATAACTTCATCTCTACTAAGTTAGTTGATGACCTGAACTTACAGCCCAATCGTTTTGGAGTTTCTATTCAAGCACAATCTGCTTTCAAAGGGCAGAACTCTAACTCTACTCCAATCATAGGGAAGCTGAATCTATAGGTCGACAACTACAAAGATCAAGAGTCTTTCTTACTAGCTTCACTTGAAGGATGCGATGTTATCTTGGGAATGCCTTGACACTACAAGATGCATCCCATTCCTAACTATGTTCAGAAAACCTTATCCTTTGATCATAAAGGAAAGGAGTATCTTGTACTTGCAGATGCAAATGATTGGCGTATCCTTATCGCCAATCACATTGCCATCAAGAAAGTAATGAAAAAGTGTGTTTCAACGTACTTGATTTTTGTAAGAGAGAGAGATGTTTCTGTTTCACAACTTTCTTCCTCTTTAGAGCAAAAAAGACTTTAGTTATTAGAAAGTTATAAAGATTGTTTTGCAGATGAACTTCCAAATGAACTCCCCCCTTCGTGACCTGAGGATCATACAATTGATTTGATCCCAGGAAGTTCTCCTCCAAATCAGCCCCCTTATCGAGTTATTCTAATGCAGCAAGAGGAAATTCTCAAGCAGGTTAACGAACTTTTGGAGAAGGGCTTAATAAAGCCTAGTACTTCTCCATATTGTTCACCTATCTCGCTAGTACAGAAAAAGGATGGCACATTCCGCATGTGCATAGACTATAGATATCTAAGCAAGATCACAATCAAGAATCGATTTCCAATCCCTCGGATTGAAGACATTCTTGACAAGTTACAAGGAGCAAGTATCTTTAGTCGTATAGACTTGAAGAGCGGTTATAGTCAAATCCGCATAGCTCCTCAGGATGTGCATAAGACTTCATTTAGAACAACCTTCGGGTTGTATGAATTCTTAGTGATGCCTTTTGGACTCACTAATGCACCAGCTACATTCAACAGAATGATGGATAGAATCTTCCACTCATATAGAATCTTTACAGGCGTTTTCTTTGATGACGTCTTAATCTTCTCAGAGACGGAAGACGAACACTATAAGCATCTCGCATTAGTGTTTGAAGAATTACACAAACACAAATTATTTGTGAATGCTAAGAAGAGTGAGTTCTCTAAAAGAAATTCACTACTTGGGCCATATAGTATCTCATAACCAGGAGAGAATGGATCCTGATAAAATTCAAGCAGTTGTAGACTGGCCTACGCCAACTAGAGTACATGACGCACGAAGTTTTCTCGGCCTCTGTTCCTATTATCGAGCCTTTGCCGCCATAGCAGATCACCTCCATGATCTGAAAAAGAAGCGGATTCCATTCCATTTGGGGCCTGTACAAAAACAAGCTTTTGACAAGCTTAAGTATCTACTCAGTCACGGACCTATTCTCACCGTCCCTCATCTTCGCAAACCTTTCGAGGTATACTGCGATGCATCTGGAGATTGTGTAGGAGCAATTTTGAACCAAGAGGGTCACGCCATAGCCTACGGACGTCGACGCCTTAAAGATGCAGAGTTGCATGCTTCCATATATGAGAAAGAGCTAATGGCAGTAATTCATGCTCTTTCCATTTGGAAACATTATTTGTTAGGAGCTGATTTTATTATCAAGACAGATCCTCAGAGTCTTCGCTACTTTCTCACACAGAGAAAGTTATCAGAGAAGCAGATGAGATGGGCCAACTTTCTTTCAATGTTCCATTTTCAGATTTTACACACTTCTGGAACAAAGAATGCAGTTGCAGATGCTCTCTCCAGGAGTCCAAAGATCAATGCATTAACAACAATTTATCATGAGCAGCTAGAATCTCTCCGCGAGATGTATCCTCACGATCCAGACTTCGCTACAATTTGAGCAAATCTTCAAGCTGGTCACTCTCAAGGCCATCTTATTCCATTAGGGATAATACGCTCTATCGTCAACAAGCAATATGCATAGCTCAGCCCTTACGACAGAAGGTCATGGATGAAGCACATAATTCTCCTTATGTCGGGCATCGGGGAATTGCTGCTGCTACTAGTGCCCTCGAAAGGTATTTCTTTTGGCCAACACTCCGTGCGGACATTGAAAAACATGTACGTGAGTGTTTAGTCTGCCAAAAAGTAAAATATGATAGACATAAAGTTTATGGCAAGCTTCAGCCACTCCCTGTGCCTAACACGCCATGGGAAAGTATTGCCATGGATTTTATTACGGATCTTATCCAAGAATGAAAATGATGCTATCTGGACTATAGTAGACAGATTCAGTAAGCAAGCACATTTCCTTCCAGTAAAGAAGACGATCAAAGCTGATCACATGGCTAGAATATTTCTAGCTCAGATTTTTAAACACCATAGATTGCAAAAGACTATTGTCAGTGATAGAGATTCTCACATGACTAGTCTATTTTGGCAGGCATTGTTCGAAAACTTGGGAACTAAGCTTGATTTTTTATCAGCTTATCATCCTCAAACAGATGGTCAAAGCGAAATCGCTAATGCCACTGTTTAAGATCTCCTCAAGTGCTATGTTTCGGAACGACAATCCGAATGAGAACAGTACTTACCAATAGTTGAGTTTGCGTATAATAATACCATACATTCCTCAATTAGTAAAGCTCCCTTCGAAATTATTTACGGGAAGCCACTCTTACTTCCTATTATGGTTACCAAAGAAAATATCTTCGCCACAGATGAATTTGTGCGCAATATTGATATTGCCCATCAACAAGTAAAGCAAGCGATTCTTCGTACTCACGAGCAACAGAAGAGAAAAGCAGACAAGCACAGAAGGAATCTCAATCTTGAAAAAGGACAATATGTCCTGCTTCGGTTTGAGAATGCTAGATTGAAAAAGCGGGTCGGAAAAGGGATGTTTGCAAACTTTCCCATAGATTTTACGGCCCTTTCAAAATTACAGATAAAGTCAATGACGTGACTTTCAGATTAGATTTGTGCTCTCACTGGCGCAGCCATAATGCTTTTCATGTCAATCTCCTCCGACCATATGTTGGACCTCCTCCAGTGGCGCCAGTACAAGAAGATCCTCCAGTAGTCGAAGAGACTGAGGAAATCCTTCAACCTGAACAGATAATACATCACTCGGAGAGACAACTCAAGTCGGGGAGCCTACATCGAAAGTATTTAGTCAAGTTCAAGAATTACACCCCTTCAGATGCAAAGTGGATGAATGAGTCCGATCTTAAGGACTACCTAGACATCTTGCACAGTTATGTTGACGCTCTACAGTTGAGGTCAACTGTTTAGAACCAAGACGGATGTAACTATGTCAGACTTTGTAAATAACTAATGTATTTACGAGAAAAGAATTAACTAATTAGTTGTGTACACATCAGAATAGATCTAGCAGTTCTGGGGCCTCAGGTGCGCCCAAGTTTGGGCCAATGCACCTCAGGGAGACCCTAGCAGAAAATACCCTGAAGCCCTAGTGATTGGGAAATCAGGTCTTCAATGAAGGGGTAGATAGTAGCCTCAGATTTCAGGCTCAGAAAATTACACGCGCTAGTGCAAGCACAGGAATGAGATGGGGTCCTTAGAATAATAACCGTAAGGCTTGAATTATTTTACTGCCTTAAGATAAGTTAGTTAAAGTATTTTTAAATTGTTTATGCCGGATCAAATGACCGAACGAGTACGAACAGGTAATGCTAGAGCAGTGCTGGTACGGCATTGCGCTCGGGAGCAGGTAACAGTTTCATTGGATTGCATCTATGTGTGCAGTTGTGGTTCAATTTGCACATTTCATTAATAGTTTGTGAAGTTTTAAAAGTGAAAGTTGAAGGGTTTTTAAGTTATTAAGACTTGGCACACTTACCAATGCAAACTAACTCTCTCTCAATCTCACTCTCACCCTCTCTCTCTTCCTAGCGCCCCCTCTCCCTAATGGCTATTTAGGAGCCCCCCCTCCCCCATTTTCAGTGTTGGCAGTGCTCCTACCTCCCCTATTGTGAGTATGCTCTACGCATTGGAGCCCTCCATGGAAGCTTGAGAGCAACCCCTTGCGACATATGTGGTGGCCTCGTGCTCCCATTGTCTAGAACAAGGGTTCTCATAGCCATAGCCAACTTTTGGTAAAGTTTCATCGCGAGAAGTTGCAGCAGGCACTCTCTTCGTAGAGTGTGGTGGCTGTAAATTCTCTGTTTTCAGCCCTTAATCACCTCCTTTAGGGTGAATTTCAGCAAAATTCATATACAATCGAGCTCTTCTCTACCTACACTACGCGTACACAGTTTCGCGCAATCCATCGTGGAAAAGGCCTCTATTTCGGCTTTGGAAGGTGCTCAGGTAACATTTTCAGGTTATGTGCAGAAAATTACGGCAAGCATGTGTGCGTGCATTTTGTTTCTCCCTTGTTTTTGTTGCAGGAATGATTATGCATAAAGGGACTCAGTTAGCGGAAGGTAGACTCTCATTTGCCGTTGAGTTTTGTGGAAGATAGACTCTCGTTTTCGAGAGCTTCCCAAAATCTCATGGCAGAGGGAAAATCCTCTCAATATTCAGAGAGTAGCTTTCTCAGTCAGAAGGAGAACAGAAAGAATAGAGGATGGGCTATTGCCCCGTTCTTGTGCTTGTAAAGATTCTCCCTTAGTGATAAAGATAATCTCTTTATGGGGGGGACTAGCCCATCTTCTTGTCCCCAATGAAGTGTCAAGCTTTCTCTCTCTCTCTCTAATTCTCTTGAGTATTTGAAGTACAATTAAAAGTCAGTTTATGCTTCCGTATTTTTGTGACAATTCGCGCATCAACCACCTCTACTAATTCCTTCTCTGTATATTTCTTGGAAGCAGAAGGTTTCTTGAGAGCGGGTCTTGGGGGTGGTGGTGTGGTTTTCTGCCACTGCGTGTGCACATCCTCCAAAGAGCTCGTGCTCGTATATTTTGCCATCTACGGGTCCTTGGCAAAATTAAGCATCATCTTTGTTGTGTCGCAAATGAATTGGTGACGCTCCATCTCTCGACGCTCCGCCTGAGTAGGCCGAGACAGGCCATACTCCTTGCCGAAATCTTTGTTACGATCCCTTCCCGCATCTCCGGATGCAAAGGGAGTCAACTGTTTCTTGCTTGAAGCCATAGGTGCCGCGGGAAAAAAAAAATTGGATCGGATTTCCCGTAGAAGAGAAAGCAGTGCTCTGATACCACTGTAATAGACTTGGACACTCCAAGTCAAGAATCTACCACGAAAACACCAAACAACCACTTCAAAACAGTTCACAATTCACAATTGATTCAACACTGGCCCGGCACAGTTCTATGCCTAGAGATATTGGCCCCAAAGACAGGCGCCCCTTTCGATATTCTTTTTGTATTAATCTGAGTTCAAAGTACAAGAGTGCGGGCAGGCGCTCACACTCGGACTTTGCGTCCAAATGCTCTGAGTTGTGAGAGGCCTCCTCACATATTTAAAGTTACAAGGGATGCCAAAAGCGGAGCCCAAAAGCTGAGAATCAAAAGCCTTAAAAGCTTTGGAAAAATAAAGCAAAGGTTCTTCCTCTCTCTTGCTTGTAAACAAAAAGCAAAAGGATGTTTTATCGCTCTCTCTCTCTCAACAATTGCGTAGAAAAAGCATCGCTCAAAAGCTGCCCTAAATCTCCGCAAACAACGCCGCAAATCACAGGGTTCCATACTGCTGCCACAAGTCATCCGTACGGCCAGCCACGTCAACATTTTCCGCAGCTACGCCAGAATTAGGGTTAGGGTTTTCATCCTTTTAGGGTTAGGGTTTTTGCAGGCTTTTAGGGTTAGGGTTTTGCTGCCACGTCATCACTTTGTGACATCCTGCCCAAAAACAATAAATTCAGCACGCTGTGTTTACTGGTTTTTGCTCTGTTTTCAGTCCCAAAGAGTCCCCTAGCTGTCCTCTGCCAGTGGGGCATGATTCCCAAGGGTTCTGGTGTCCCTATGGCTGAAAAACAATCAATTTACAGTGCATACACAGCGCTGAAAACGCACCTGTACGGTGAGGGTATGACCCTCACAGGTGCCTGCTTTGGAGTAGCAGTTAGCTACCCCTGTTCCTGCTCAAGGAGGCTCTTGCCTCAGCACAAAAGCATGAACCCACACAGCTGTACATCAGTCAAATGAAGAGCCCTCTTGTGGGGCATACATAACTGTACATAGGGGAGAGAGAGAGAGAGCAGTGTATAGCGTGCAGGACATCACTCCTAGCACCACATTGTACATGAGAGGGAAAGAAAGCACTCCATAGCTCTTAACCTGTGATAAAAACCAAAATGAGGCCTCTCCCAACATAAAATTCAGTGCCCATTTTTTTGAATGGGGCAAGTGTATGAAAATCTACCACTTGGCGCAATTACAAGCTTTTGCCCGTTTCGGGGTTGCCGCCTAAAAATCTCCCGATTGGTTGCCCACTTGACTTCGCGGCAGAGTTGTAAAGTGTTCCCCTGGTCATACAGAAGGTAATGACGCGAACACATTTCATGGCCCAAAATAGCAGTTCCCTAATTTTGAGGAGGTGCTTCCGTTGGGCTCCCATTGTCATCTGACCATCGATCCTCATTGGGACCGTATCAAAAAGAGCAATGTGGCCCAACTGTCGGATACTTTCTGTTGGTAGTCCCACCTTGACTTTATGCCTTTATTGAGTTCACTTCCTAGTATCCACCAACTTGCTAAGTGCAACGAGGGGACCTACATGATCTTGCTCTGAGCATAGACATCCTCTTACTATACAAATTCCAGTGCCGACCACTTCCTGTCTGCGGGTGAAACTACCGTTCACATTGGCCATACAATGGCCGACCGTTTGCTACTTCAAAAAGAGGGTCTCAAAAATAAAACAAAAAATCATTGGAAAGAAACCAACAACTAAGGTTAGCAGTTGCCACGTCCTCGTGACATAGTTAACAATTGCAACGTCCTCGTGACATACCTCCCTATTAAAATCGCAAACGTCCTCAATTGCATACCATAAATACACACCACTGATGATCTTGTGCTATCAACACTTTTTTATCATCGCATGTATCCGCAAGAAAGGTCGTACACATAGATACAAATGACTTAATGAGACCTTCATACTTTTGTCATTTCCATCTATTACACTGAAATCATATGTACATTTGATGTGCTAGCTCTATCATTACCCCTCCTTTGCACACGTTGGGTTGGGGTATAAGTAGGTTGTAACCCAAAGGCTTAGAGGTAAAGTTGCAATACATTTGGTGACTTTGACAGTTCATGCTCTTCCAGCCACTTTGCATCCATAGGCGGATAGTTCTTGAACTTCACCAAATAGAGTCTTGCAACTTGTCCTTTAACTTTTCTGTCCTTGTGTGCCAAAACTTGCTCAGGTACAAGGATCTCATCAAGTTCCTCAACTTCTGGCTGATCCTCATCAGGTATATCTTCTGGCACATCACCCACGAAGGGTCTTAGAAGACTCACGTGAAACGCATTATGAATCTTCCACGCATCAGGCAATTTCAGCCTATAAGCCACATCGCTGATCTTGTCAAGCACTTGAAAAGGCCCATAGTAAAGCATACTGAGCTTAGGAAACAGCCGTTCCTTGCCCTTCATCTTCTTTAACCTTGCCTTTTCGAACCTTAACAGAACCCACTCACCGGGTGATAATAGCAATTCACGACGGAGACGATCAGTAGCCTTTTTCTGCTTTGCCTGAGTATTCTCAAAGGCAACTTTAATTTTCTTATACATTTCATCCATGTTCTCAACATATCGATCTGCCTCAAAGATCTTGTCCTTTGTATGCAAAATGGGAGGAACTTTTTTGCCGCCTTCAACAATCTCAAAAGGTGCCTTGCCTGTGGATAATTTCAGCAGATCTAAGACAGTACAATTAGCCTCTTCTGACTGTCCATCAGTTGGTGGATGAAACGAAGACAAGAACTTGAGCACAGTGCCCATGTTCTGAAACAATCCTCTCCATAACAAATTGGTCATGCAAGGATCACGATCACTGATAATCGATTGTGGCATATCATGGTACTTAAACACATTGTACATAAACAAACGTGCCATCTGATCAAATTTTATCTTCTTCCTCAAAGGGATAAAATGGGCCTGCTTGCTGCACCTACAAATAATGGTCCATATATCATCATTCTCTGTTGGCGTTCTTGGAAGATCAAAGATAAAGTCCATAGCAATGCTTTCCCATGGCTTATCCGGAATCGGCAGTGGTTGTAACAACGCTAGTGCCTTTTGCCTGTCAAACTTGACCTTTTGGCAAATCACACATGCTCGCACAAAGGCATCCACATCTCTCCTCAAGGTAGGCCAATAGAAGAATGTCTCTACCGCTTTAACTATCGCATCAATACCAAAATGCCCTACATATAGTGGGACATGACTCTCTTCCATGACCTTATGTCGCAATGGCCTAGTGACACAAAGTCTGCCATGCATCATTATAAAACCATCTCTGAGGAGATAGTGCTCATGATGTTGCCCCTCTTGCAACTGTTCAAAGATCCTTGCAAAATCTTCATCAGTAGCATATTGTTCTTCATGTCATCTAACTCATGATGATAAGGAATTGACACAGCTTAAATTTGTGGCTTCCTTGATAACGCATCAGCCACAACATTCTTCTTGCCTTCCACATGCATAATCTGGAAGTGGAACATGGAAAGAATGTTTGCTCATCGCATATGCTTTTCGGATACTTTTGATTGTGTCAAAAAGTATCGCAAGGTCTGATGGTCTGTATGGACAACAAAATCAGCACCTAAGAGGTAGTGCTTCCAGCTAGAAAGCGCATGAATCACGGCCAAGAACTCTTTCTCATAGACTTGCATAGTGCTCTCTGGCCCTTGCAAAATTCGGCTTTCATAAGCTACTACCCGTCCATCTTGCATTAGCACTTCTCCAATGCTACTGTCACACGCATCACACTGGACCATAAATGACTTCCCGAGATCTGGCAAAACAATTACTGGATCTGAAGTCAACTTTTCCTTTAAGAGACTAAAAGCTGAAATCTCTTTTTGGGTCCATCTGAAAGTGACCTCTTTCTTTTGCAATGCGTGAAGAGGCGATGCTATCTCTGCAAAATTCCTGATAAACCTTCTATAGTAGGAACACAATTGCAAGAAGCTTCTGACATCGTGCACAGTCTTCAAGTCTGGCCATGTCTTAATAGCATCGACCTTTGCAGGATCCATTCTGACACCATCCTTTGAGACTATGTGGCCAAGAAAGTGGATCTCACTTTTCTTAGGATTGACAAGTAGCATGTGACTGCACAGCTCTTCGAACACAATGGTCAAGTGACGCCTATGCTCCTCTTCATTCTTCGAATAGACTATCATGTCATCGAAGAATGTCCCAACAAACTCTTGATACGAGCAGAAAATCCGGTCCATCATTCTGTTGAACGTGGCAGGAGCATTTGTTAGCCCAAACGGCATCACTAGAAACTCATAAACACCAATGTCGTTCTAAACGCTGTCTTGTGCACGTCCTTTGGCCTTATCTGAATCTCACTAGAAACTCATAAACACCAATGTCGTTCTAAATGCTGTCTTGTGCACGTCCTTTGGCCTTATCTGAATCTAATAGTACCCACTCTTAAGGTCTATTCTGTTGAAAATTGCAGCACCCTCTAAACGGTCGAGAATATCATCAATCCAAGTAATAGGAAACCTATTCTTGATGGTATTCTTATTCAACGAACGGTAATCAATACACATGCGCCATGAGCCATCCTTCTGCACTAGGAGCACTAAGGAGCAAAAGGGTGAAGAACTAGGCTAAATCAGCCCCTTCTCTAATAACTCCTCAACCTGGCCCATAATCTCTTTCTGTTGCGCCGCACTAACCCTGTAGGGAGTGTGGGGGAGCAGGAGAGAGAGCCCACTTGCTGTCCTATGCAATGAGAGTGAAGGAGAAGGGAAGAGAGGCGGAGAAGAAGCTCACGCAGAGATGAACGTGAGAGAGAGAGAGAACACACGTAGATTGGGAAAAGTCACGCTATATTTCTTTTGGGCTTCACATTTGAGTATATGAGTAAGTGACCAGAGGGCCATTCACACTTGGGCCCCCTCACTTATAAGTCTTTTTAACTTATAAGTTATAAGTACAAGGCACTTAGGCCTTTATTCCCTAACAACCTCCCACCTAAAGGCAATGTACCTTGGGAGATCAAAGAATCAACTAACTATGATACATCAGCTGATCATGCACTTACTCATCCAACACCCATCATCTGTCGGCAATATGCAAACCGCTCTGCTGGAAGACTCTTGGTCAAAAGATCTACAGGATTGTCATCTGTGTGCACCTTGACAAGTGTAATGCTCTTGTCATCAAGCACACTCCTGATAAAATGATACTTCACCTCTATGTGCTTTGTCTTGGCATGAAAAACAGGATTCCTTGCAAGCATAATAGCACTCTGACTATCACAGTGTAGCACAGGAACCGGTGACTTAATGCCAAGCTCTTCTACCAAACGCATGAGCCACAAAGCTTCTTTGCATGCCTCAGTGGCAGCCACATACTCAGCCTCAGTGGTAGACAAAGCAACACATTTTTGCAGTCTAGAAATCCAAGAAACTGCACCTCCTGTGAATGTAAACACATATCCAGAGGTAGACTTCCTGCAATCTGGATGTCCAGCAAAATCTGCATCTGTAAAGCCATGCACAGATGTCCCACTCTTCCCAAAACAAATGCACAAGTCTTTAGTGCCTTTCAAGTATCTCAAGATACACTTCACTGCTTCCCAATGCTTTTTGCCAGGATTGCTCATGTACCTGCTTACCACTCCCACCGCAAATGCAATGTCCGGACGTGTAGCAACCATAGCATACATCAAACTGCCAACGGCTGATGCATAAGGAATCTTGGCCATTTCAGCCCGCATATCATCTGTGTTTGGGCAGTCATGTGCAGTCAGTTTTACATATGGAGGCAGCGGAGTACCAAGTGCCTTTCCCCCATCCATATGAAAACGATGTAGCACCTTATTAACATAATCTCGTTGAGATAGATACAGACGCCTGTGAAGTCTATCTCGAGAGATACGCATGCCCAAAATATGATTAGCATCACCAAGATCCTTCATGTCAAAGCGATTTTCTAAGCTTTGCTGTAATGCATCCAACTCCGTGACATTTTTACCCGCAATAAGCATGTCATCAACATACAAAATCAACAATAGAAGAGATCCATCACTTGCGGATTTGATATACAAACAGTGATCAGAATTACTTCTTTTGTATCCTTGAGACCTCATGAATGTATCAAACTTGTGATACCATGCACGGGGAGACTGTTTCAAACCATACAAGCTCTTCAAGAGTCTACATACTTTCTTCTCTTGCCCCTTTGACACAAAACCTTCTGGCTGCATCATATAGATCATCTCAAGCAAATCGCCATGCAAAAACGCTGTTTTGACATCCATTTGCTTTAACTCCATATCTTCAGAAGCAACCAGGCCTAAAACAAGACGTAATGTGGCAAGCTTTACAACAGGAGAAAAAATCTCATCAAAATCAACACCATGCTTTTGCTTGTACCCTTTAGCAACCAAACGTGCCTTGTACTTAGAAGAAGCATCAGATGTGACCTTGGTCTTGTAAACCCATTTACATGGCAGAGCCTTGTGCCCTTTAGGCAAATCAACCAAGTCCCATGTATGGTTTTTCTCCAAAGACTGCATTTCCGAAACCATTGCTTTGAACCATTTCTTACTGTCTTCCCGTTGCATAGCCTCTTTATAGCAAGACGGCTCACCACAATCAGTAAGCATGACATAGTCCAAAGACGATTCATATCTATCGGGGGGCCTTGTCACCCGAGTAGACCTACGCACCCAATGATCCATAACAGGTGGATTTTCAGCCTGTAAACCATCAAAAACAGCAGGCTGTTCAGCCGGTTGCATCGCAACAACGGGCGGTCTAGGAGCATCAACCTGTTCCCCTACCTGTGGTGCATCAATGGCAACTTGTTGGGGCTGATTTTCAGCAGCTAATGGCTGATTTTCAGCACCATTTTCAGCATGTAAAGGCTGCTGAACATTGGGCCTTCTTGGCTGTCCATATGTAACATCTTCACGAAAAACAACCCGGCGCACTTCCTCGACCTTTGTGGGCTGTTTGTGCATGCAATTCTCATTGAAGATGACATCATTGCTGCGTATGATTTTCCGTAATGCGGGATCCCATAATCTATACCCCATTTCACCATCCCACCATCCTCACCATATCCTAGGAAAATGCATTTATGAGACTTTGGTTCTAGTTTGGTGCGCAGTTCACTCTGGATGTGAACATAGGCCTCACAACCAAACACTCTTAAATGTGCATATGAGGGTGGCTTGCCAGACCACACCTCCTCAGGCACCTTTCCACCCAAAGCCTTGCTAGGTGAGCGATTAATAACGTGAATAGCTGTTTGTACAGCTTCTGCCCAAAAACCATAAGGTAATGCAGCATGTGACAGTATACTCCGAACTTTCTCTTGGATAGTCCGGTTCAACCTCTCTGCAACTCCATTCTGAGAGGGATTAAAAGGAGCCGTGAGCTCTCTTTTAATACCTTTAGTAGCACAAAAGTCAATAAATGCTTTTGATACATACTCCCCCCCATTGTCTGAGCGCAAAGACCTAAGCTTCTTGTCAGTTTGATTCTCAACAAACGCAAGAAACTTCTTGAAAGTATCCAAAACATCGCTTTTAGCACGTATTGGATACACCCACACCTTACGTGTAGCATCATCGATAAACGAGACAAAATATTTCTTTCCCCCTAAGGACAACTGTGGCATTTCACATACATCGGAATGCACTAAGTCTAACCTGTCAGACTTCAAAGAAAGTGACCTTTTGTGCGGTGTTTGACTGTGCTTACCATAAATACAGTGCTCACAATGAGAAAAATCAGCATACCTCAAACACGGCAAATAACCACAACGAGACAGAGTTTCCATTCCTCTTTTACTCATGTGTCCCAACCGGCCATGCCACAAAGAGACACTTGGCTGCTCGGTTACGACGACAACATGGTCACGCACACTAGATACATGCAAAGGATACAAAGTGTCCAATTTACAACCCTTGGCTACAATCCGGGCCCCTTTACAAATTTTCCACTTGCTATCACCAAAAGTGGTGTGATAGCCTGCATCATCTAGCTGCCCTGTACTAATCAAACTCTTCTTGAGTTGTGGCACATGACGCACTTTGTGCAAAACAAAAGTCATACCCTCAGCAAAGGAAAACTGGACACTGCCAATACCTGCAATGTCACATGCATAGTTATCTCCCAAAAAAACAGTGCCCTACACCTCACCTGAGTACTGTGTAAACCAATCCCTATGAGGTGTTACATGAAAGGAGGCACCTGAATCAAGAATCCAAGTATGCATGTCCACATCAGAACCCATAGCAAGGGTATGTGCATCCACAGAAGAGGCATTGAGTACATCAGTGCTGCTGTCACTGTCACAACTACTAGCAACATTGATTTCCTCAATCAACACAGTGCTCTTCTTGGCATTTCCCTTGTCCTTTGCATCAGTTTCAGCACCCTTGTTCTTCTCTTTCTTCCACTCATAGCATTCCCGTTTATAATGCCCTTTCTTTCCACAATGATGACACACAACATCTTTCCTACGAGATTTGCTGCGTGCCCTGTCCTTACTGTCAGATTTCTCCCTCTGTTGAGACCTGCCTCTCAAGTGCAATGCATTAGAAGACCCACCTGTGGTGTTCTTCCTGTTCATCTCTTCCATCAAGAGAGAACTCTCTACATCTGCATACTTAAGGGACGCACTTGAGTTACTAAGAGCTGTCCGGAATACATCCCAACTCTCTGACAATGTGCATAGCAGAAAAGTAGCTTTGAACTCCTCATCAATCGTGAATTTCAGCTCTGTCAGTTGGCTGAAAATAGAATTGAATTCATTGAGGTGCACTGACATGTGCGTGCCCTCCTTCATGCGGAGATCCATAAGCTTCTTAAGCCAATACACTTTACTGGCAGCACTCTGCTGTGCATACAACTCGTCTAAACGCTTCCACATGCCCCATGCTGTCTGCTCATTCTCTACATTGAAGAGTAAATTGTCAGACACCGAAAGCATGATCGTGGAGCGAGCCAACTCGTCCACTTCTTCCCATTCTTCAACCTCCATATCAACCGGTTTCACACCCTGTAACTTAATAGGTTTCGCCTGTTTCTTCTGCAACATCACATTATAACATTGCTTCTTCCATATAGCAAAGTTATGGACACCTTCAAGCTTGCGAATGTGCAACAAATTGCCACTTTCACTGCTAGAAGCCATTCTGAGTGATTGCAAACACTGAAACCCTGTTTTGCCGACCTAAACACGCCCAAATGTGCGCAATCGGGCAAAAAACAGCTTGCTGTTACAGAAAAACAGCGAGCAAATTTCACGCGAAATCACCCCAAAACGGCGTACATTCACTGCCAAACCCTTACCAAAGGTTTCCACAAGGTGTATACATCATTTGCTTGCTGAAATTCCCTGTTTTAGGGCAAAAATAAGACCTGTAAACACTTGTTTTGCTGAATTTTCAGAACCTCGTTGGTGGAAACACCTGTAAGATTGACCTGTGAGACTTGCCCTAATGAAATTGCATCAAATTGACCCCGAAATTGGTCAATTTCAGCAGAAATAGGCTGCTGTTCGCCAGTTTTTGAAACCCTAATTTTGGGGAAACTGTCACCGGAGGTCGATTCTACACGGTGAGAGGATCCCTTCGCGACAGAGTTAATCGAAAACGGTTGAATATCCTTCCCGCAGCGAGCAAGAACAGAATTCTGATCTGTGTTGCGAAGATGGCTCTCTTGGAAACCCTAAAGCTCTGATACCATGTGTGGGGGAGCAGGAGAGAGAGCCCACTTGCTGTCCTATGCAATGAGAGTGAAGGAGAAGGGAAGAGAGGCGGAGAAGAAGCTCACGCAGAGATGAACGTGAGAGAGAGAGAGAGAACACACGTAGATTGGGAAAAGTCACGCTATATTTCTTTTGGGCTTCACATTTGAGTATATGAGTAAGTGACTAGGGGGCCATTCACACTTGGGCCCCCTCACTTATAAGTCTTTTTAACTTATAAGTTATAAGTACAATGCACTTAGGCCTTTATTCCCTAACAGGGAGGTCTATTTGGTGGGCTACACCCTGGCACCAAATCTATCCGATGGTCCTCAGGTCTCTCTGGCGGCAATTGCGACGGTAATGAATCAAAAAAACAGTCACTAAACTTTTGCAAAAATACTGACCTTTCTTTATCTAACACAAATAAATTTCACTAATCATTATCTGAGACATCACGTGCAAAAATCAAGTACACAGAAAGATGATTCTTTATTACAGAAGTGATAGCAAAAGCAGATACAATAGTGATAGACTCCCCTTTGAGCTTTACATCCAAAACATGAGTTTTACCCCTATGCTGAAGGGTGATCGTCTTGCTGAAGACATCCAGCACGCCATGTACTCTCAACATCCAGGCAATCCCAAGTAACACATCGCACCCTTCCAATGGCATGATATAGAACTCTTCTATGTCCACATATGACTGAATATGCAGACACAGCTTTCCAATAATGGGAGTAACACACTCTGACAGGCCAGGACATGCCAACCCTGCCTCTGTTATGTACCCCATCTCTTCAGCTCTGATGCCCAGCTTCATAGCTAACTCTGGTGAGATAAAGTTAGCTTTGGCACCTGGATCAAAGAAGATGAGTGTCGTCTGATCCCTAACTTTACTTCATACCCTACATAACTATCACCCACCATGCCTGGCACCAAACCTGCCGTGGGTTTAGGCTTCTTGCCTTTCTGGTCCTCTTTATCATCTGAGTCAGCTGGTCTTTTCCATTGTGGACAATTGGTAGCAAAGTGACCAGGCTGCTCGTATATAAAGCATTTTTTTTCAGCCATTAGGACCTTCTTTTCCTCGAGCGACTTGCTCACAAAAGGCTTCCTTTTCTGTTTCTTTGCCTGCGCTCCAGAAGTCCCAGCTGAATCCTTGTCTTTGGAGGCCTTTTCAGACCCCTGTGACACTTCAGGAGCCGTTTTCACAAAGGGCTTCTTTGCTGAATTTTTCTTCTGCTGCCCTCCTTTTTCAATGCTCGGAAACCCACTATCCTCTCCTGTCAACGAGGCAAGACCAATGTTCGCAACTTCCATAAGCTGAGTGAGGGTAGCCACTCTGTTCTTGGTACAGTAATCACGAAGCCCTTTAGGCAGCCCACAACAGTACTTCTCTATCTGCTCTGTCAATGGCACAAATCTGTAGGTCACTGAGAGTAACGCTTTACAAAACCTCCGATTGTACTCCAACAAGCTCTTGCATGTAGCCGAAGTAAGCTGGGCCAATCTGTCATGACATCCGCTTCAAATTCATTTGACAGCCAAGTAGATGCAAACATTTGCTTGAAGTAAACCCAAGTGGCGGGTGCCTGCCCTTGCATTAACAATGTCGTCCACCATGTAAGCGCATTGTCCTTTAAGAAAGTGGCAGCTTTCTTGACCTTGGAGGCCTCTGTAAAATTCCCTCCTGCATAAGCTGTATCAAACTACTGGAGGAAAGTGAGAGCCTTTGTCTTATCCTCGAAGCCGCTAAAAGAGCTAAACTTCACAGCTGCACCACCTTCTTTATAAGCTTTTGGCTTCTCCAGTGCCCCAAAGTTGTCATAAGGAATGGTCAGCAACATGGGCACTATAGTAGGCATGATCGGCACATCTTGGCCATTCACATTTTGCGTCAGAGGTGCGATATCTAGCTGCTGACCAGAAAAACCAGCCATGCCAAAATGACCCTGTGGCACCCCAAGCTGGCCCTGGTTGCACTGAAAACCCTGGTGCATGCCGATACTTCCATAAATGGGGTTTGGCATCATACCTTGCATACCTCCAAACATTGTTCCTGGCATGTACGGCTGACTTCCAGGCGCATAACCAACCATACTTTGGAACACTGATCCACCCCCGAAATACCCAGGATGTACCGTGGGTGGTGAAAAAACTGGGTGCATTGCCTGGTAACCAATTCCCTGTCCATTCAAGACAACATGCGGACTCTGAAAGGTGGCGGGCTGAATTGGCATAACCTGTGGAATAGGCGTTCTAGCCACCTGTTCAAGCATGGGAGGAACCTGTTTTGGAGCCCCTGACTCCACAACATGCGAGTGTTCCCTATCCTACTGAGTCGTATTAAGTACTTGGGCTTGAGTCTCAACAAGCTCCGTACACGGTGTAGGTTGTCTATTTTGTTGTTGTACTGGTGGCACTTGCAAGAACTCCATAAACCTTGGATTTTGCACTAGTTGCAAAAAGACATTCACCGCGGCAACTTACTGAGTCCTGAACGCATCATCCTAAAGTTGCCCAGTCATAAAGCCCTATACTACTAGAGGGACATTCACATCGACAGGAGGTAGAGATTGACGTGGCCGTGAGCTCTCGCCAATCTCAAATACCATAGGGATTTCCTGTATGTGCTTTGAAGAGGAACCCTCTTCCATAATGCCCTTCCCTTTGCCGGCCATAGTGTAATCCCGCGTTCCTATACTCTGTGTCTTTACCCAAAACAACCGAGGCTCACTCTTTGAGGAAAAAGTGATTGATATCCCGGCAATGGAACCTTGAAACCGGCCCGTGGGGCGGTAGGTTTTGGCTTTCACCCGAAATTCTTTACTTTAGACACACACAAAGAGAACGTGCAAAGGAAACCTGTGACGGGAATTAACACTTGAGTACACACACGGCTCGGAAGCTCGAATGCTCCGAGCAGACGCCGACAACCTGTAGGCCCCAAAATTGGCGCCCCTTTCGGTATTTCTTTATACTTTGAGAGGGTAAATTACAAAGTAGAGTCCTGGGAATCCTTTACATGTATCCCGCTAGATACTACCAATTTTCGCCAAATTTCAGCAACATAACAACCCCAAAACTTGCGCAAAACCAATTCCCCTGCTAGAACTCACTTCCACTAACATATGCCCTCTGATTCCTACCCAAAAACAGCAAATTCAGCACGCTGTATTTACTGGTTTTTGCTCTGTTTTCAGCCCCAAACAGTCCCCTAGCTGTCCTCTGCCAGTGGGACACGATTCCCAAGGGTTCTAGCGTCCACATGGTTGAAAAACAGTCAATTTACAACGCATACACAGCGCTGAAAACGCACCTGTACGGTGAGGTTATGACCCTCACCGATGCCTGCTTTGGAGTAGCAGTTAGCTACCCCTATTCCTGCTCAAGGAGGCTCTTGCCTCGGCACAAAAGCATGAATCCACATAGTTGTACATAAGCCAAATGAAGAGCCCTCTTGTGGGGCATCACATAACTGCACGTAGGGGGGGGAGAGAGAAGTGTGTAGAGTGCAGGGCATCACTCCTAGCACCACACTGTACATGAGAGGGAAAGAAAGCACTCCATAGCTCTTAACCTGTGACCAAAAACCAAAATGAGGCCTCTCACAACATAAAATTCAGCGTCCATTTTTTTGAATGGAGCAAGTGCATGAAAATCTGCCACTTGGCGCAATTACAAGCTTTTGCCCGTTTTGAAATTGCCACCTAAAAATCTCCCGATTGGTTGCCCACTTGACTTCGCCCAGAGTTGTAAAGTGTTCCCCTGGTCATACCGAAGGTAATGACGCGAACACATTAAAATAGCAGTTTCCTAATTTTTAGGAGGTGCTTCTATTGGGCTCCCACTAGTCATCTGACCATCTATCCTCATTGGGACCGCATCAAAAAGTGCAATGTGGCCCAACTGTCCGATACTTTCTGTTGGTAGTCCCACCTTGACTTTATGCCTTTATTGAGTTCACTTCCTAGTATCCACCAACTTGCTAAGTGCGACAGGGGGACCTACATGATCTTGCTCTGAGCCTAGACATCCTCTTACTATACAAATTCCAACTTCCCGTCTGCGGGTGAAACTACCATTCACATTGGCAATACAATGTTCGACCGTTTGCTACTTCAAAAAGAGGGTCTCAAAAATAAAACAAAAATCATTGGAAAGAAACCAACAACTAAGGTTAGCAGTTGCCACGTCCTCGTGACAGAACCACCCGAAAGTAGCCCAATATCCAATGTAGAAACGGTCCAATCTGTCCAATAGCCTGCACTCCTCTCTCCAAAAAAGCTATGGACTGCAAATGTGTGCACAAAGGCTGGCAGTCGCCATGCATCCATTACTTGAGAGTGCAAACAAAAAAGAATCCCAAGCATGAAGTGCCATTCCCTATTACAGATATTCACGTCTAAAACACGGAGCGGAGATTCGAAATAGGAAGTTGGAATGGGAACGGGGAACGGCCATTCCCTATAACTATGATTGGAGCACTAGATGTCCCGCTGCCCTTCTACTACATGCACATCATCAATGCACTCCAGATTGTTGAAGTCGCCTCCAACAATCCAAGAAAGACCCATAACAAGGGCAAAGGAGCATGTTTGTGGGATAAATGATTTAGGTGTTCACATTTTACATCCATTGCCCATGACGCTCCCTTCCTAAAGGCAGAGAGAATGTCACACCCCCTACATTTCCACACACAAAAACAAGCGTCTAGAGAGGTCTAGAGCCAGCAAATAAGCATTTAAAGAATGGATGGCGCACAAACATAGGCTAAAAGGTAGGCTAGAAAGTAATGAACATGCCTTGCTTTTGGACTCCTCTCGCACATTGGCACTACCATGGAAGCAGGCTCTCTGCTGAGCATCTTCTCACTACCCACTTACCAAGCATAAGAAGCGGGTCATCACAGAAAAATGAAGGTGAACTATGACCACTCATTAAGCAATGTTGGTGGCAATCAGTCGATGCAATTCATACAAATTTAAGTGCCGGGTAACAAAGATGATGTTGCAATGATCCACAGAGATGTTCAACAAATTGTGAAAAGAAAAATCTGAGAAATTCCAGCAAGAGCCACATTTTACACAATCCAGGATGATGCATTAGTATGAATGTAATGTAATATCTATAGCATGTAGATTATGATAGCCTAAGAAGAGGAAAATCACACCACCAATTTCCTGGTGCAGTCACGTGACTCTCTCATAAACCTGAGTGCAATAGGTCTAATGCTATTGTCTGTCCAAGCGTGAATGGGCATGTCTAAAAGTATTTTCAGGATTTGAACAATGCCCAGCCCAATTCAGGAGTTGTCTTGGACTAGGTGGCAATCCAGTTTGCTAGAATGGCACCAGCTCAAAGAATTTCCCTTCAGCAATCTGCATACCCCTTGAGCAATCTGCTATACTCCCAACTAGCCAGATACCCTTTGGATATTCTCTCTCCCCTGCTCTCCCTCCCCCTAAAAATCCACGTCATCCCCTTCGCCTCGCCCTGCTTCCTCTCGTCTCTTCGGACCTGCGCACAAAGACACACATAGAGAGAGAAAGACAGAGGGGGTCGAACTCATCTTGGATCTGAGAAAGAGAGAGCGCCCTTCGGCATCCCTGTTCAAACCTGCCCGCAACCCGAGAGGCACACCTCTGGCATCGTCTGCAGGCTGACACACAACCCACCTCGTTAGTGTCTCCCTCGCGAACAGCCTGGGTCGGTTCGTGCAACAACCTGACCCGGTACACCCACATATCTTGCACCCATGAAACTGGGGCTTTGGATGCCCTATGTGCCTAAAGGAAGGGGAGCGAAAGGGGGGGTACCTGGCGAGAGGTCCCAATCGATGAGCACCACGGCCCCTTCGCTAACAGAGTGCTGGCAATCAATGACTCGCAAAAAGGCGGGGGGATCCAGCCCTGCCCTCTCCAAAAATTTCTCTCTGCTCCTGTCTCTTTGCTCCATCTGCTCTTCCTGCCATGGGTACAGCTCCATCGTGGTTCGCCATTGGTCCAGCTCCAAGAGGTTCGGCATTCCGTGCAGCTGTGCACGCGCGCATGTGTGTGTGAAAGGCTGCTCGTCAAAAAGTGCTCTCTTCAGCAAGCTGCGGACACATGTAAAAACTGCGCACGACATACACAGATCAGCGTTGAACTGCGGGACATCACGCTGCTGGAGGTACGCCTTTCACAGCAGGACTCTGTAAGCGCCCGCATGTCCGGCACCCATGTGTGACTAGGGCCTAAGATACTATAAAACTCAACTCTAATGTGAGCAAGCTTACGTAGTACACGGGGCAAATGGTAAAAGGGTCCAAATGAGAGATGCTTTGTCGAAGGGCTTAGCTAATGGAGCTTTTAGACCTTATGTCATAAAATCTAATATCTAACCAACCCAAATTATTTTTTCATATTAAATTGATCATTTAATGTGGGAGAATAAACGAGAACAAGGGTTAGAATATAAATATGTGCTTTCATATCTATCTCAACACGGGACCAATGGTAAAGGGGTCCAAATTAGAGATGGTCTGTCAAAGAGCAAGGCTAGCTAATGGATTTTAAAGACCTTAGGGTTAGCTTCATTAAAGACCTCCAAAGGTTAGTGTTAAAAAATCCTTTGACCTTAGGTAAGCTAGAGCTGAGCTTGAGGTGCGAACCCGGCTCAAGCTTGAGGTATTTGTCGTCTTGATGACTAAGGTGCTTGAGGTGCTCGTCGTGCTTGATGATTGGGGAGCCTGAGGTGCTTGTGGGAACACTACCCAACTTGAGGTGCTTTGTCATGCTTGCTGACTAAGGTGCTTGGAGGTAACGTGTTCAAAAAGTCAAATCCCATCCCTATAAGAGAGGAGGCGAGCCCTAAAGCTAGGGGTATGAGAGAGAACACACACGCCCTCACACAAGGCAATCGTAGTGCAAAGAAAGCAAAAGGGACACTTGTCAAGCTCCTCCTCGTATTGCTCTCATGGTGTGCCTAAAGCCTATTGGTTAGCCTTCTAAGGGGCCCAATGATAATTTAGTGGATTTAATTAATTATTTTTACATTTATCAAGTCCCTTCCCTTTTGGGGAAAGGAAAAGGGGGACACTTGTCCCGAGACTACCCTTGTTGCTTGTAATGTATCCTGCATGTGATTGGTCAGTCTTGCAGGGGTCTCATGAGCATCAAGCATGAACTACAAGGGGGGTTGACCAAGGAAGCTAGGGGCATGCTTGGGGGGTATACTCTCCCACAAACACTCTCATTGTGTGAAGTGCAAAGTGCAAGAGCTCCATCTCCTTCTCCAAGCTAGTAGAGAAGTTGAGAGCCTACACCAACACTCTTGGCTATGGAATGCAAATCCAACCAAGATCCATGCTTCAATGCTTAAGCTTGTTATCTTCTCCATCTTCATTACTATGCGATTATGTATGCTAGCAAGAAGAGTGATGATAAAATGATGAGCTATTTCTTTCTCCTATGAATCTTTCTTCTTCCTCTTTCTTACCCTCATTCCCCACTAGCTCTCTCCACCTTTGAAGGTGTTTGAGGCTGGGGATGGTTAATTCTTTCTAAAAAGTCTATGTTATGCTCGTGATGCATAAAGATTTCCATCTTCATTGCATCACCTAGGTCACAAGGAACACAAAGATTGTATTGTACCAAGTCTCCCTTGATGGGAGAATCTATAATACAAAAGCCTATTGGAGGGGGGACCGGCTCCACATAAATCCGGTCCTCAACTGTTGTCACAAGTTCTTTAAACTCTCTCTCTTGCAAAAGTATTGTTCGTGCCTAGTTAATTAAGTATTATGGTTAAGTTGCTACCGTGAAATAAATTCACCCTGTATGTTCTCAAAGTAATATCACAAAAATGATCTCTCTAATTCTCCTAATTCCACAATTCTGAAAGTTCATAGTCCATTTCCATTACATCTTCATACTCCTAGTCATATGAACAATATGTCACAAATGTACACCATTTCAATGCATATACAGATGACATTGGATCTCATTAGTGTAGACATGTAGTAGTGTTAGTGTGTATACGCGCTTCACCAAGGGCACTTTTCTCCCACTGGGTTTTTCCCCCTGAACATCTGGTGTGAAAGGACACCTTATCTCTTAGGGTTTCATATAAGCTTTGTAGCTCTGAGTTTATATACTCTATTATTCTGATACAGAGAGACAGACTACAGAGATCTCGTACACAAGCTCTGTGTCTTCTCCTTCTCCATCTTCTTCCTACTCTGAGTTGTTGTCTTCCTTCTGTTTCCTGTTTCATCATCTTCAACAATTGGTATCAGAGCAAGGTGATTTCCAGAGCCTCTACTCGCATTTTCGCATCCGCGCGCGCAATCGCAATTTTCAGGCAGTTTTCGGAAAATTTGCTTGTGGGAGCATCCTCGACGTTCCGGGAGTATTCTGAATAGGTGACCTGAAGTTTTACCCCCCTTTCGAAGCCGTTCGAGCCCTCAGAATTTTGTTCTGAGTAGCGTAGCAGAAGTTACCTTTCGGAGGCGTTTAGATCAAGAGGGTGTGCTTTTGGACAGATTTTCTTCAGGTAAACAGTTCTTTTGGGAAGCATCTTGTCTTAGCTTTGTGCTGAGATTTTGTGTAGAGTTTTGCTTGCATTGGAGAGGAGATTTGTGAATCTCTCGGAGGTTCTTTTGCTCTCTTGTGTGCATCCACAGTATGGCTCAATCTATGGAGAAAGAGATTTTTGGTGCGTTTACATCCGAAGACAAATTGGATGGTACCAACTATTCTCTTTGGTCTTTTATGGCCAAAAATATTTTGGTTGGTAAAGGATTGTGGGATTATCTATAGGAAACAGCCTTTATTTTGTGACCTTCATTGATGACTTTTCCAGGTTTTGTTGGGTGTATCCACTCAAAGCAAAGTCAGATGTGTTTGCAGTTTTTCAACATTATGTCGCCATGGTTGAAAATGAAACAGGTTGCAAAGTACAGACTCTTCGTACCGATCGAGGAGGTGAATACATGGCAGGTGCATTTAAGGATTTTTTGGGAAAGAAAGGCATTAAACACCAATGCACTATGCCATACACACCACAACAGAATGGTGTTGCAGAAAGGAAGAACAGGTCTTTAATGGAGACAGCTAGATGTATGCTCAAGGCTAAGAGTTTGCCTCATAAGCTATGGATGGAGGCAGTTGCTTGTGCAACACATGTTTTGAACAGGTGTCCTACTCGTGCCTTGAAGACCATTACTCCATATGAAGCTTGCTATGACAGAAAACCTTCGGTCAGTTATCTTCGTGTTTTTGGTTGTCTTGCTTATGCTCACATCCCTCAGCAGTTACATGGGAAGCTTGATGATAAGGCAATCAAATGTATATTTGTGGGGTACAGTAGTGGAAGTAAAGGTTATAGACTTTACAATCCTGCTACAAACAAGATTTTTGAAAGTCGTGATGTAATTTTTGCAGAAACTACTGCTCAACCTATGGTTGCTTTTGATGTACCTCATATGCACACACATGATGTATTTGAAGGTTTGCTTCCTTCTTTTGTGGAGAATCAAGAATCACAACAGGTTGATAATCTTGTTCAATCTTTTGATCAGCATGTGACACCTCATGATGTAGAGGAAATTGTGCGTGAAGAGCAAGAAGTTCTCAGGGAAGAAAGAACCTTGCCTAAATGGGTTCAGAAAACTTTGCAGCATAGCAAGTTGGATGCACCGTTGCCACGAAAAAAACGTGCTAGTACTACTTTTGGCAGAGAGCAAGTAGATTTGACTTGCTTTAGCACTCTTTGTGATGCAGATGAGCCTGATTCATTTGAACAAGCTTTAGAGTGTGTTCAGTGGAAAGATGCTATGCAGCAAGAAATTGATTCTATTCATACGAATCATACATGGGATCTAGTGGACTTGCCTACAGGTAAAAAGCCTATTGGTACAAAGTGGGTTTTTAAGGTAAAAAGAAAACAAGATGGTACTGTTTACAGGTACAAAGCAAGGCTTGTGGCAAAAGGCTATGCGCAACAGAAAGGCATAGATTATGATGAAACCTTTGCTCCTACTTCTCGTGCGTCCACAGTTAGATCACTAGTTGCAATTGCTGCTCATCATGGTTGGAAAGTGCATCAGTTGGATATCAAAACTGCTTTTTTGAATGGTGATTTGCAGGAAGAAGTTTATGTAAGTCAACCAAGTGGTTTTGTTGTAAAAGGTCAAGATCAAAAGATATGTAGATTGCGTAAAGCTTTGTATGGTCTCAAACAGGCTCCAAGAGCATGGTATGAGAAGATACATACTTATTTGATTGGCCAGGGATTTCAGATAGTCCAACAGAAAGTACTTTGTATGTCAAAAAGAGAGATGGAGTTCTCATTATGCTAACACTTTATGTGGATGATATACTTCTTACAAGCAATAATGCAAATGAAATTGAAGCGTTTAAAGATGCTTTGAGAAAAACCTTTGAGATGTCTGATCTTGGTTTGCTACATTATTACTTGGGTATTCAGTTTGTGCAATCAGAGGATGGCATATACATGTTGCAGGCAAAATATTTGCATAAAATTTTGGACGAGTTTGGTATGCAAAATTGTAAGCCAATCTCTACACCCGTAGAAACTGGATCAAAGTTGAGCATGCATGATGCTGGAGAACCTTTTGATGTACATACTTATGCAGCAGCCATTGGTTGCTTGATATATTTGGCAGGCAACACTCGTCCAGACATTCAATTTGGGGTTTCACAAGCAAGCAGATTTATGCACAGCCCAGGTATGCATCATTGGCAGGCTGTGAAGCGCATACTTCGTTACCTTTCTGGTACCCCTAATCTTGCCATGTTCTTTCCAAGGGGGGATATGTATGGAAAGCAAAGTTCTATGCAGCTTCTTGGTTACAGCGATTCAGATTGGGCTGGTGATTTTGACACACGACATTCCACAAGTGGCAATTGTTTTTTCTTGGGAAATGCATGTATATCTTGGCTAAGCAAGAAGCAACCCACAGTGGCTACATCAACTTGTGAAGCTGAGTACAGGGCAGCTTTCAAGGCAACAGTTGATTGTGTATGGATACGCAGGTTATTGGCAGATCTTTGTGAGTGTCAACAGGCACCCACTACCATTTTCATTGACAGTCAGAGTGCTATGGCAGTTGCAAGGAATCCAGTATTTCACGAAAGAACAAAGCACATAGAGGTTCACTACCACTATGTCAGGGAGAGGCTACATGCAGGGGAGATCACACTAACTTACTGTCCTACACAGAATAACATTGCAGATCTATTTACGAAGGCGTTATCACGAGAAAATTTTGAAGCTTTCCAAAAAGCTTTGGGCTTACTCTCATACACATGATGATCTGCTACCTTGTACGGATTCACACTATCACTACAGGGGGGATTTGTAGACATGTAGTAGTGTTAGTGTGTATACGCGCTTCACCAGGGGCACTTTTCTCCCATTGGGTTTTTCCCCCTGGACATCTGGTGTGAAAGGACACCTTATCTCTTAGGGTTTCATATAAGCTTTGTAGCTCTGAGTTTATATACTCTATTATTCTAATACAAAGAGACAGACTACAGAGATCTCGTACACAAGCTCTGTGTCTTCTCCTTCTCCATCTTCTTCCTACTCTGAGTTGCTGTCTTCCTTCTGTTTCCTGCTTCATCATCTTCAACAACTAGAGGGAAAATACCCAATTCATGTCTCTTTGGATGCAATCATTCATCCAAAGTCCATGGAGAGTCACAAAAGTGAACATCTTCCTCATGATATGATGGACGCATGAAATCAGCCATACCATATCAAATTCATAATCGTATTTGTCATAAATTCATACAAATTCCATTAAACAAAACAAAATTTATAGTTATAACAAGAGCTTCCCAAAACATGTATTGTACACATGTTGAAATAGTTTGCAAAAGCCCTATTTTTTTAAAGTTATCAAAATGAAAATCCACTTGCGTCCATGTGTAAGAGGATTTTTAGAGGCTTTTGCAACACTTTAAAAACATCAAAAAGCATCCTTCTTCTTCTTCTCCTCCTTTTCTTATTGTTTCTTCTTCATCAAACTCCATATCTTCCAGTGAGCATGAGTCTCCTTTGGATGCTTCTAAATCGGTGAATTTTCCACTTCTCCATTCCAATTCCCATGCTCTTTGTCCATGTTGTTAGGATCGTGTTTTGATTTGCAGAGGGCAAAAGAAGCAACTTGAACTATGATACCACTATAGTCACTTACAGTGAGGGATCGTATGGAAACACCAATATAACTACAATCTACAAAACTCTGCACGTTTTATCACATCAAGACAACTTGCATGAGAGAGAGAGAGAGAGAGAGAGAGAGAGAGAGAGAGAGAGTGGCAGATTTCCACTCCCATATGGAGAGTTGGCACAGTGTCTCCAAAGTTCATAAATAGCATTGTACTTACTACAAAGGGCATTGCTTGATTAGGTCAACTTGATTTCTTGATCAAGTCAACTTGGTTGCTTCACTAAACCTTTCACTAGAGCTAGAAAAATTGAGATTACAATTGACGTGTTGAATCTAGAGTACAACTCTTTTTGCCTTATAGAGATGAAGACCTTTCTTTACAGAGTCATATGTGTACATGAATAAGGATAAAAATGTGTTGTTTTGTGGAAAACTCTATATTAAATGTTCTTAAGATCTTTTCAGCATGTTTGCAATTACCATGAGATAAAAGTCCAATACCAAAGGAAACAACATGATCAAGGGAGGTCTATGATAGGTACATTTTGATGTGATCATATGTTAGCTCTTTTTGTATGGACGTTTTTGGTTGTAGAGTAGTGGAAAAGTGGATCGTTAACCTTTTGAGATGAATTATTAATAGTGTTCAAAAACTTGCCATAACATCCATTATGAACATGATCATAGGCCAGTTACCACCATGACTTGAACAAACATGTTAGTGAGTAAGGTGACAAAAGGTGATAAGCCGGCATTTGTGTCTGTTACAAAGCAAGCCTTATTGTTCTCACCTCCTCACCCATACTACGGACATGCAAAAGGTTCGTCATGCAACCTACAAAAATGGGGAATTGAACTCAGTGCAACCCAGCAAGTGTAGACACGTCTCGAATTGGTACACGCTAATTCCTCAAACAAAACATTTGTAAAATTGCAATTTGTCACAATGCCCAAGCACGTCTTTTTTGGGCTTGTCTACTGCCCATGTGTCATACAAGTCTTACTTCTAATCATCACCCTTGCCACCAAACTTGTAGCTCCAGTGCCAGCCTCACACGCGCAATGCTCAAATTCTTACTGTGCTTCCACCTTCCCGAATCCCATGATGTGCCACTGGAATCCTTCAACGCACACAATGAGCTTTTTTCCTATAAGGCTATCCTAGGTGTAAGGAAAGGGACGGAGCTATAGGTCTACCATGCATCATTGCTCAAAAAAGATCTCTTTCGTAAAACTTGGAAAACCTACATATGAGAAAGATACTTAAAGGTTTTTCACCTCGTGACTAACACTAAATTGTGTGCGCATGTGAGAGAGAGAGAGAGAGAGAGAGAGAGAGAGAGAGAGATTGCATGTGAATGATCTTTAACCAAAGCCAGCTTCTACTTATCATGAAGGTCTATACAAGATAGATGTTGTTCATGCTTACATGTTGTTAACAATATGCATTGTCCATGGCCAACACCTCTATCCCAACCTGCTATTAGATCCATCGGCCGAGAGAAGGGGTTGCTACTACATATAAGGGTGGCACAAGAAACCACCTTTTGTATGGAGACTAAATGGTTTCAAAATGAAACTTTTGTTATTCTGGCTAGTGACTCTCCATGTTGTAGAGAGCACCCTTCGTCACATGAACTTGTGGAGTGATCCTTTTGAAAGCACACAAGTAAGGTTTGATTGTTTGATTTGGTTTGAGCCAAGCAGCCAAGTTTAGGCCAAGGGGCTGTGTCTAGGAGGCTCATTGTATAAAAAGCTACTAGATCAACCAAGTAAAAATAGAAATTGTAAAAACGATTGGATGATGCAAATAGAGAGAGGAGGAATATTTTTAGATTCCTATAGAGAAAACCCCTATCCATGATGTGGGTGCTATATTGGTGATGCTTTGCTACAAATAGACATTCCATAACTCAAGCACTAATAACTAACCAATAATTTTGCCCTATCCTCTATTTGGGAGAGAGAGAGAGAGAGAGAGAGAGAGAGAGAGAGAGAGAGAGAGAGAGAGAGAGAAAGAGAGAGAGAGAGAGAGATAGATAGATAGATAGTTCTATTATCGTCCTGGGAGGTCAAATATGACCTATGGGACCAAATGAACATGTCACGTGGTGTGAATGGAGTTCATAAGTGACTCTCGATGCTCAAAAATGGCTGAAATGAGCGTCGCAATAGAGAGTCCACATCGTGGTTGGGAGAGGAAGGTATGTAGGGAGAGATCATGGCTGAATATATGGGGAAAAGAGGACCTAATGTGGTCAAAAGCTGAGCACTCAAGTAGTGTGTGGTACTCACTCTCTCGCACTTGACGAGGGCATAAGGTGCAAAGTCGATGACACTCCTCGCCGGTGCCCCAACGTCCTGTCTCGGAGCGTAGAGAATGGGAGCTAAGACGAATGGAGGCAATGGTGCGGATCGCACTCAACGGAATGGGCTCAAGGATGTAGGAATGGGTTCGGTTACCTCGTTCCGAGAAGAAGAGAGATTTGTAGTTTGGGGCAACGTGTGTGGTGTAATGGCTGAAGCGAGAACCTCTGGATTTCTCCCAAGCCGTGATACATTGGCGTTGTAAGAAGGCCTCATTAACTTGGGAGTCGATCGACGCATCCTTGACCGAGTGACATGCATCCCATCTTCCAAACCATTTCTTGATATCAAGCATCCACCCCGAACTTAGTATTTTGCTCTTGCATGTCTTTTGAACCATTTGACTTGCTTCATATGCGATTCTAGGAAGTCGATGCAAAGGGCTACGTTGTGTCTTACGCATGTACTCCACAACCCTTTGCATGCCCAAGACCTCAATGGGAAGCAATCCGGACTCAAGAAGTAAGAGCATGTAGGGTGTTTGTGTCTTGACTTGGAGAAAGTTGGTGAGAAAACGCTTTTGGACATTCTCAAACTCTTTCCAAGTAGACTTCCCGATGCTTCCACCCCACACCTCCACTCCATAAAGAAGCAGGGTGTCACCAATGTGTCAAAGAGGTACTTTTTGAGAGCCCAACACTTGATCTCTCCTGCATTGCACATGTTCTCAAATGCATAATAGGCCCTCTTTCCAGCTTCCAAGCGACGCATTGCACAATCCTTCCATTTATGATTGGATGGAACCTCAAGGCCAAGGTACTTGAAGTGATCTACCACTTCAAGTTTCTCATTGTTATATACAATGCATGGATTTTCATCATTGAGGGTCTTTACAAGCATAACCTTGGTTTTGGATCCATTCACGATCAGCCCGCTATGTAGGCAAAAGCGTTCCAAGACACTCATAAGCTTTTGTGCATCTTCTAAGGTATGTGCCAAGAGCACTACATCATCGGCATAAAGCAAAAGCATGATCACCGCATTTCCAATCTTAACCTCTTCTATGCCTTCTTGCTGCATAAAGTCAAGAACCATGCATTCCAATTCATCAATGAGTAGCCCAAAGAGGGTTGGGGAAAGTGGGCATCCTTGTTTGACACCAATAGCGCTTGCAAAAAATTTTGAAATTCCATCTCCCATACGTAATCGACATATCACTTTTTGGTAGATGCGAAAGACTGCATGCATAAATTCTCTCGGTACTTGAAGGCTTTGCATACGTCTCCAAAGATTTCCTCGTGGTACCATGTCAAAAGCTTTCTTTAAATCCACAAAGCAACAATACAACTTTTTTCCTTTCAATCGAGACGCTTCCATAAGAACTCGAAGAGTGACAAGGTGATCAATAGTGCTATGATGCTTTCGAAAACCTGCTTGGCCAAGTGCACGTTTGCCATTCTTTTCAGCCCATTCACTTATCTTCATCTCCATGATACATCCAAATAACTTTGCCATTAAAGAACCAACCATTATAGTGCGATAGTTGTTCACATTGTTTACATCTCCTCCTTTGTGCAAAGGTTTGATCCAATTTGCACTCCAATCATGAGGCATGCCATACTGAAGTGCAAGGTTAAACATATCACATATCCAATATCGTGTTTTCTTGCTTGTCCATTTAATCATTTCAGCCTTGAAACCTTGAAGGTCACCTGCCTTACGAGTAGCAAGTTTCTCAAGCGCGTGGCATACATCTTCAATGGTAAAGAAGGGAGACATAAACGGAAGGGAGCTACAACACTCCATCTTATCAACATTGGGTTGCTCATAGAGATTCTTACAATGCATATACATATCCTCAAGAGTCAAGTCACCAAAGCTCTCAACGCGCTTGCCTTTTAGATTTTGCCAAAACTTGCCACATGCATGTGCTTTCTCTTGTGCTAAAAGAAGTTGTTTTTCGACTTCCCACCTTCTCCTCTTCTTTTGAACAAGTGCTTTGTATGTGTGTGAACATTCCAAGTAAACTTCCTTGTTTTTTATTGCATCCAAACTTAGCAAGTGTTTTCGGGCTTGACTACATTCCATGTCAAACCATTTCTTCTTGGTGCTACCCTTCTTAGACCTTTTGCAAGACATGTGTTTCACCGAAAAGCATTCCTTCGCACAAGAGAAAATTACTTCTTTGAAAAATTTCCACTTGCATTCTAATGTTGGGGTCTCTTGATGCTCGATCATGCTTAACATTTGGTCCACCATATTAGCATATATAAGTGCTCGTTTGAAGTCTAGACGTAGGTACAAATGATTCACATCATGATTGGAGGCTACATGCTCGGGCCGTTTACCACACTTGAGGTCAATACATAACATCCTATGATCCGATTCCGGATTCCATTCACCAAGTGTAAAGCTTTGTATGCATTCTAGAGTGGCTTCCAAGAACAACATATAGTCAATCACGCTAGCACCGTTGTGCTTTCTACATGTAAAGTCATTGGTGCCTTGCCATAGAGATACACCATTTGCAATGAGCATTCCGGTACTATTGCACATATGTAGAAGTGACTTTCCATAGTGATCCACTTCTTTTGCATCATTAGAACTTCGATTATACATGTATGAGTCATCCATTCTTCTTGAGACATGCGGCATGTCTACTTGTTGTGTGTCGTGTTGTAGCATATTTGTGCGAGCATTCATGTCTCCAAAAACAATGACTTCACCTTGATCCTTGTAATGAGCAATGTCTTCCTCTAGTTCAACAAAGGGCTGATCTCTATCCATATTCAAACAAGCATAAAAGTTGGAGTCATAGTGAGGAATGTAGCAACCGGCCACAAACATGACTTGACCATTTGGTGGGCTGATTTTCAGCCATAAGTAGCGTTTATACTTATCTTCTTTGACAATGGAAACATATTTCAAACCCTTTTTGATCATACATGCTACGCCTCCTTGGCCTCTTCGTTGCTTTGCATTTTTGGCCCACATCAAAGAATGCACATCGTATTTGTCAAATCCAAGAATTCGTTGCGCATCATGCTCCCATGTTTCGACAAGAAGTATCACATCGGAGTCATTGGTAAGCTCATCAATGCCAATTCCCGCATTCCATGGATACCCGTTACAATTCCAAAAGCTCATTCGCAAGCGTGAGTTGGTCTCATAGATCATGTGTCCCTATTTGTTGGGTGGACTTGCATCCTCCTTAAGTGGATTTTCTTCTTGAGGTGATACCTTAACCTTCTTGCTTCTTTCTTCATATGCTTTGCGACGTACATTTTGTTGCATAATAGTGCGATCCTCATATACATTACAACTTGTTCCTTTGAGGTAGATCCAACCATTGTCAAGGATGATCTTTCTCTTTACCTCATCAGCCATGGTACATACAATAGGTCTTTCTCTCGAGCGAGGGACTCCTTGTTTTCCAACTCGATGTGCACCATAAGCCATGATTCCTGACATGCCAAAGTGTGTAGCAAAAAAATCTTCAATAGCAACTGCAAGAGATTGGGGTGTTTCCATGCTTTCCTCCTTGATTCCACGAATGACAATGTTCTTTGAGCATTTTTGTCGTTCTTGCAATTCTTGAGTGTCCACATTCTCTACATTCTTTGCTTGGACAATGGCTTGCGTGATAGGAGATGTAGAAACCACATTATCCTTACATATATCAGCCCATGATTTGGATGCATTTCTCATCTCACATACATCATGTCGTATTGTATCTATTGTTTCCTCTTTCAATACATGATCACTCTCAACTTTGCTCAAGCGCTCTTTCAATAGAGAGAGAGAGAGAGAGAGAGAGAGAGAGAGAGAGTAGCATAGGTTGCTTTGCACCAAACAACGTGTTTCCAGCTGAACATATATTGGAATGGATTTCACTCTATTCTTACTCACAACTTCAAACCAAATAGGTAGTTCAAGGAAGTAGGAAACCTCTCTCTGTGTCTCTTGCTTTTTCTCTTGACATGGTTGTGACATTTCAATTCACACATAGGTTTCTTATGCATCTTCCCTAGGTTTCCATTGTGGCTCTCATGATGCCCAACATACTAACGCACACAAGCTTTGCAGCAAGTCTTCTAAGACTCGCTTATTTTTTTTTGCTTAATCATGCACCCCACAATAGCCTCTCTCTCTCTCTCTCTCTCTCTCTCTCTCTCTCTCTCTCACACACACACACACACACACACACACACACACACACACCTCTACCCACCCATGCATGTTGATTTTGTGCCTCTATTCTAAGAGTCCTTGGTGAAGATTTGGTTTCTATATCTATTGTTTACTTGTTCATTTTATAACTTGAAATCATAAAGGTCATCACTCCTTTAAGATCCATGTATGTTTTTTTTAAGTTATAGATAAGGTTGTTATGTACTTAAATTTTTTTTTAAGACCTTAAATATCTATTTAAATACATATCCTTCCGATCCAAATGTCCAAGTCCCAATTAGGTCCCATATTTTCACTGAATGTCAACAAAAACATGTACCCCTGATCTTCCTATACTAGTTTAATCAAAGCAGCAAAAAAAAAAAGATGAGGTACCATCCCACTTGTCTTTATCTTACTTTTTGTTGTGCAATAGGGCGTTACCATGTACAGAACATAAAACCCCCTTTTAACTACCTGTTGGGAAAACCTTAAATTGTAATACCTTAAAACCTGTTGAGGTACCCATTATATTAAAAGCAAAAAACCACCCTTTTATGCCAGCAAAAAACCTCAAGGGCGTGGTATATATATAGAGCCGTGTAACACCCAAAATGGCCACTAAGTGATCATGTTTTCTTTACCACCTACGATAATCAGTTCCTCCCATATTTTCACTGAATGTCAAAAAAACGATGTACCCTTGATCTTCATATCCTAGTTTAATCAAAGCAATAAAAAACCAAAAAAATGGATGAGGTACCATCCCACTTGTCTTTATCTTACTTATTTTCGTGCAATAAGGCATTACCATGTCCAGAACACAAAAACCCCTTTTAATTACCTATTGGGCAAACCTTAAATTGTAATACCTTAAAACCTACCGAGGTACCCATTATATTAAAAGCAAAAAACAACCCTTTTATGCCTGCAAAAAACCTCAATGGGCGTGGTATATATACAAAGTAATGTAGCAGCCAAAATGGTCACTAAGTGATCATGTTTTATTTACCACCTCTGGTAAACAGTTCCAAGTTTCCAAAAGACCCAGTCAACATACCAATTTGCAGGGCAAGTAAGAACCTTAAAAACTTGCGAGAGTTTTGAACAAATAGCACTAGATGTTTTGAACCGAACCAACTAATGACCAAGCTAATAACATTATGCTTATGCAGTAAAATCATGATCATTGTGCAGTATACCATATGCAGAGTAAACCAATCATTACTAAACAGTATGCAAAAACGAGAGTCCCCCCCAAAAAAACAGTGGTTGATTGTCATGTGCAGCCGCCGGGCTAGGTATCCCATGCTAGATGCCAAAAAATGCCACAATATTGTTGTTGTTTTTTTAATTGTGCAGCATGCCATTATATACCGAAGTGTTACTATATCCTCACTACCCCCCATGGAGGGCAACAATAGGAAAGGATGTTTGTAAAACTAAAAAGACAAAGGTGTGCTATTAAAAGGCTTGTGAGCCTCCAAAAAAAAACCTTAAATTATGAAGAGCCCATTTTAAACCTCTAAATACATAGTATAAACAAAATACAATGCAATAAACCATAGGCAGTTGATAATTTTGATCGAATGTAGTGTGCCTCTGAATATATCGATAAAACCAAACAGAGAACTCACAAACCTAAGACGATTGCTCCACAAGTTCCATTCTCTCAGTAAGCAGCAACCACCACACTCCTCTCTTTCACATACGCACACCAATCACAATCAAGGCTAAGTGAGGGGAAAAAGGCGCCCTCACCTCTTAAAGTAGTAGTCCAGGCCAGTGGCAACATCATGACATGCTCTAGGAAAAATCATCCACCAAGATCTGTAAGATCTACAAGCTGTAGTAAACGAAGTAGAGAAGCAAATGTGGCTGCCTCAATGGAGGCTACTAATCTAAGGTTTAGGAGTGTAGATAACTCTGAGTGCTGTAGAGGGGGAGAGTGGGGGCGTGAAACCTTCCTCAATACAATGAGTAGAGTAAAAGAGGTTGATTGGCCACGTTTTAAGTATCAGTACCTTAGTATGTGTGTGTGTGTGTGTAGCTGTTTTTACCTAACTACTAAGACATAATTGAAATTTAACATTCAAAACTTAGCTTGCTTTAGAGAAAAGGCAATGATAAGTACAAAAACAACTCAGTCTTAGAAATATCTTTGTACATGGCTTATGATAATGAATCCTCGTTCCAATATAAATTGATAGTAGAAGTACTTCCCAAGTAGAACGAGCAAGTGTAATCATGGACAGACATTTGCTTTAAGCCAAAAAATTCCAAGAAAGGATAGGGCCCTCACCTGCATCCATCCAAACAAGACAACACATATGCTAGCCTTGGATGTGTTTTACAGGTGTCAATGGATTATATCAGTTGTTATCCATGTCCAACTTGCAACCTTTTTTAACTTAAAACCACTGTGCAAAGTGTTCAAGTATTCCAGATTTTCTGTAAAAAAGGTTTTATTATCCCAAAGATTTTTTTAAACAAAATTGTATTTATAAGTATGGTTTCTAAATATCCCCATTTCTTATTAGACCTTAAATAGATAATAGCAAACATAATATTTTGTTTAGAAGGCCACAACCCCTTCTGATCCAACCTATAGCATCTCATCAATCAATATCAGATTTACTTTGCCAAATTTGTCAAGCTCCAATTCCTCTAGCTTTTTAAGTACCATGAAGCTATAAAGTAACCAGATCAAAAAGGCTTTGCTTAACAAAAAATTCCATTTGACAATAAAAAGGTATCTAGCTCGGCCACGTTTATCAAACACAACAAAAATATATAAGTCCACTTGGGCAAACTAAATCATCCTACTTTAGTTTGTATGTCCCGTGTCATTTTGTATACCAATCTTTCCACCAAGTATATTGCACTTTTCAACGAGTTAAATGTTGCCATGTACTTAAAAATGTTTTCGTATACTCAATCTTTAGAGAAAGCACTCTCTATGCTACAAAAGTAAATGAAATAACATGTTGAAGTACTTGAAAGCCACCATGACTTAGTGTAACTATACCCAGATGTTGAGAGTAGAACCTCTGTACTCTACTAGATCCATATTTCATCTAGAGGATCAACCATGCTATTACAATATTAACTTGTGTATGGGTCTAGATACAACTATACCGAAAGAAAACCAACAGAGAGATGGAGCTAATATTTGGCTCAACCAATCTAAGAATTCATGAGGACCAAACTAGTGAACGAGGTACCAATCCCTCCCCTCGAAAACCAACGTAGTAACCCATCCTTCCATATTAGAAAAAAGCCAGAACTAAGATGTTTATGCATCATTTGTGAAATCCTTTTATAGCTTGTTTAGCATAAAAACATACTTGTGTACAGTCCTGATAGCGTATCAACCATTTCACATGTCATGCTAAATGCCACAAAATACAGTAAGCAAGAGTATTGTACTAGATTTACTCCGACAAGTGCAATGTTCCCCAAATGGTACCAGGGAAGCAAAGCCTACTAGAGTATGCGGTAATAAGCAAAGGTTATTATTCTTCAGATAAACAGTCCAAAGAACAAACAGATAATCAAGACATCTGTGTTTTTTACTCCCAAAAGGCAAGTGGTCCTACTAGTTACTAAGCGCCATAGTTATGTACAGTACTGCCAGAATCCAAAGTCATATGGAAATAGTCCCGTTTATAGTATGAACAGACCATGGAAAAACTTACCAAACAAAAGTAGTGAGACACTCCCCCTCCATGTGTGATTCCTACATTAAGGCAAGAAGGGTGCCAAGTATAATTTGGATTATGCAGTGGGGTTTTTTTTAAGGAGAGCTCAGTACTAAGCTACAGTGCCATATAGACCATAGTGGGCAGTAACGTCAATGGGATAGAACACCCCTATACCTAGTTTTTCATCTTACACAGTGCCTTTTTTGACAAGGAACCGCCGCTTGTGGTGTTGTATCAGTCAATATAACATAACAATCAACCACTCCAAGTCTCATCATTCATACACAGAGCCAAAGATAGCCATAAAAAGACTGTGCTTTATACCTTTAAACCTCATTAACACTGTCCAAAATTACTGTTAGCAGCCTTATTATGGTGATGTTATACACATTCACAGGCTATTCTAACTAATACATGGGCCTTATCAAGCCTTTTTAACCCAACCGCTAGGTAGTTACCGCAAATCATCCTTCCAAGTTTTGTGTGTCTTACTGAGGTACAAAAAAAAAGCAGATGTGCTTACATCACCTCAGAACAACCCTTTAATAGAGAGATTAACATATTACAATATAAGAATGAATTTAAGCCACGTACAAACCTGTGTGGGCTGCACTGTGAGCTCCATACCACCACAGCAAGCAGCAATGCGCACGATCCTCTCTTTCAAACTCACACACTATCAAACACACTCAAGGCTAAGTGAGAGGCAAAATGCACCCTCACCTGTTTAAATACCGTGGGTGCAGATACTTAAGTGCTGATTTTCAAAGGCTAAGAGCAGTAGCAACTAAGGTTTTGAATTGCCAAATAATACACTAAGTAAACACATAAGTATAATAGCATGGTTGGCAATAACCAAGAGAGTAGAATGAACATTGCTAACTTTGATTTTGCACATGAAGGTGCTAATGATGATGCCCCCATGTTCGTCAATTATCTTGTTACTACGTTGCAACAAGCTATGGGCAACCTTGCTTTGCAAGCCGAAGTTAACAACTTTGTGCTTATGGGATTTCCCTTCCTCTCCAAGAGGAGAGAGAGCTTAGGAGGCCTTTTGATGAGACCCTCAAAAGAAGACTCTCTCCCATACGAGAGGAGGAATCCAAAGACCAAGAAAGTAATAAATTCCTAAGTTCCTCTGAAGATGTGGCTCCACAAAGATGGCGGTCTAGATGATCGCCAACTCCTCCCAAGAGAAAACGGGCAACACACAGTCCTTCTCCTCATAACTCCAAAAGGGAAGAGAGGAAACAAAGGAAGAAAAGGTCAAGAAAAAGAAGTCACCCTCTTCTCCTTCTTCTTCACCTTTCTCCTCTTCCGACAAAAGCTATGCTATTCTCCTAGAGAATACAAGAAGGGAGGACGTCACAAATCATGCCCTGCATATGGCGAAGGTCACAAAAGCTCAAGAAGTTCAAAGAGGGAGGAAAGAGTATCTATTTTCTCGCCTATGATGGCACCTTTGGTGCCACCGACAAAGTATTGGCCTTCATCTAGCAATTTGATGCAACCTTGGAGATGAGAGCTTCACGGAGTCCTCCAAGCTATACTATGTAGCTATGCGCTTCCAGAAATTGGCTTGTCAATGGTGGGCTAGCCTTTGTGGCAATGGTGAAGCCCCAAAGACATGGAAAACTCTACAAGTTTCCATCAGGAAGCAATTCCATGCAAGCGATGCAAAGGGCAATGTACTTACCGACGAATGGCGCAATTTGAAGCTTCTCTCCCATGAGTCTATTCAAAAATATGTGGACAAGGTTTGGGATTTACATCTCAAGGCTACTGTCTTCCAAAAGATAGACTTTGCCGAGCAAAAGCAACAATTTTGTGTGGGATTACCTGAAGAAATGGCCGAGTATGTCAACTCCCAACGACCTGGTTCTATCACCGAAGTAATCCACCACACCATGGTTGCTTCCTGCATCAATTTCCAACAAGGGGCTAGACAGAATATCAAGCCAATAGAAAACAAAGACAAAAGTGATGCAAAGGGGAAAACCAATGCCCAAAATTCTTCCCAAGACAATTCCAATAACAACAACAACGACAACAATCGGTCCGAGGAGAAGGGAGCTCAAAGGTAAAAACAAACTCTCTCCTGAAGAGCTTGAATCTTTTCGCAAGGACCATAAGTGTTTTAAGTGTGAGGAGGAAGGACATGGCTATCGTTCTTGCCCCAAGAGAAACTCCCGTAGTGAGACTTCTAGAGCTTCCACCATTGAAGCTCCAAAAGAGTATGCTCATTGCAAAGGATCACCTCTCTCCTATGCTTGGGGAAAGGTAAGGGAAGATGATGCCTTCATCTTGTTTGACCCTCGCTCAACTCGCAAATTCATATCAATAGAGTTGGCCACTAAGTTGGGCATTCAAGCTTTTGAGATGGGAGATACTGTAACTGCTGACACAACTTTCAAGACAACCCTTACTCCCTCGATTGGGAAGTTGAGCTTCATGTCGAAAGCTATGTCAACAAAGAAGAATTTTTCATCTCTCCTCTCCAACATGAGGATTCTATCCTAGGGGCACCATGGTTCAACCGCATGGCTACCAAGATGGAGTTCCCTGAAAGGAGAATCTACTTCACCTATAGGGGAAAGAGCATGTATATAGATGCTAATGAGTCTGGTTGTACTACACCACTTGTAAATTCACCGTGTTTTGATAAGTCAATGAAAATCTCGGTTTCTATGTACATGATTTTTGTCAAAGAATCCACTAATGACGCTAATGATTTATCAAATGAAAATGGTAGGAATCAAGAAGAGTTAGACTTGTCTACTTTTCTAAATGGATTCCAAGATGTTTTTATCGATGATATCCTTATGGACTTACCTCCAAAATGAGGGGACTATGACCAGCAAATTGAGCTCCTACCAGGAAGCTCACCGCCTAACAAGCCTCCTTATCGAGTTTCCCAAGCTCAACAAGAGGAGATCATGAGGTAAGTACAAGGATTGGTTGACAAAGGGATGGTGAGGCCTAGCTCCTCTTCCTTTTGTTCTCCAGTTCTTTTGGTGCAAAAGAAAGATGGTACATACCGTATGTGTGTGGACTATCGAGCACTAAACCATATCACTATAAAAAATAGAGTTCTCATGCCTTTGATAGAAAATCCATTTGATAAGCTACAAGGCTCTACCTACTTTAGTAGGATTGACCTCAAAAGTGGCTCTCATCAAATAAATATAGTAGATGAAGATATCCTAAAGACCGCATTTCGCACAACGTTTGGTCTTTATGAATATCTAGTCATGCCTTTTGGCTTGACTAATGCACCGGCCACGTTCAATCGATTAATGGAGAAAATCTTTAGACCCTATCACAAGTTCACTGGAGTGTTCTTTGATGATATTATCATCTACTCCAAGTCGTTGGAGGAACGCGAGCACCATCTCCAAGTGATGTTTCAAGCATTGAGGGAGAACAAGCTTTTTCTCAACCAAAAGAAAAGCGAATATTTCCTTCAAGAGATTTAATACTTAGGTCATATTATCTCTCAAAATGGTATCTGTATGGATCCATTGAAGTTAGAGGTAATAAAAGCATGGCCTAATCCAAGGAATCTACATGAGCTAAGAAGTTTTATTGGTATGTGTGCATCTTATAGACGCTTGATAGCAAAATTTTCTCAAATAGCAAGACCATTACATGACATAACAAAGAAAAACATTAAGTATCCATGGACTTCTAAGGAGCAAAATGCTTTTGACAAGCTTAAAGAGAAGCTTCCCTCTCAACCAGTCCTCATGCTTCCGGGTCTCTCAAAGCCATTTGAGGTCCAATGTGATGCTTGTGGGAATTGCCTTGGAGCAGTCTTGCTTAAAGAAGGGCATGCCATAGCATATGAGAGTTGAAGGCTCAATACGGATGGAAGAGATCTTGGGCATTTATGAGAAAGAGCTTTTAGTTGTTCTACATACCCTAGACACATGGAAGTAAGATATATTGGGGACTCCATTTTACAAACAGACCACCAACGTCTCAAGTACTTTATGAGCAAACCAAGCTTTCCGACAAACAAATGAGGTGGACAAATATTCTTTTGCAATTTTATTTTCATATTGCTCACATTGCTCCTAAGCACAATCAAGTGGTTGATGCACTTTCATGATGACCAAAAGTTAATGCGATGACTATAGAAACTCACACAATGATCTATCTTCTATGATAGATGAGAATGCTATTGACCCTAACTTTAAAGATGTAATGTCAGCCCTTGCTTTGGGGAAGAAAGAGAAACCATTCACCTTGCACGGTGGTTATCTTCTCTATGGCAATAGGCTATGTGTTACCCACTCCCTTCGTGAGAAAGTCACGTATGAATCCCATGCTCCTCCCTATGCGGGGCATAGAGGCATTCAACCTACTCTTCGAGGAGTAGAGACGTACTTCTATTGGCCTACCATGAAAGTGGACATACGAATATGTTTCAAAATGTGTGGTATGCCAAAAGACTAAGTATGATAGAGGGAAGAAACTTGGATTACTCCAGCCATTGCCAATCCCTAAGAGAGTATATCCATGGATTTTACCTTTGGTTTACCCAAGTCTATCCATGAGAATATGGGAATATGGACAATAGTTGACCAACATCCATCGTGTCAGATAGAGATCCTAGAATGACTAGTACTATCTAGAAAGGTCTCTTTCAAAATCTAGGTACAAGCTTGAATTTCTCTTTGGCCTATGATCCACAAACGAATGGCCAAAGTGAGATAGCCAATCTTATGATACTCGATCTACTAAAGACTCATGTTACAGAAGTATATCAACACTCACAATGGGAGAAGTACTTACTCGTTGTAGAGTATGCGTATAATAATATTGTCCATACTACTATAAGAAAAGCACCTTTTGAGATCATAGAGGGAAGACCTAAAAGTCCCTTGCTACTTAAAGTACATGGGAAGATCTTCGTTGAAGATGAGTATAGCCATGACGTACAAAAATCTTTTCAATAAGTTAAGGAGACTATATCCATCTCTCGACAAAGGCAAAAAGCTGCTGCTGACAAGCACAGAAGGGCCTTAATGTTTAAAGAAAATGATTGGGTCTTACTTAAGTTTCCCAAGGCTCGATTGAGGCAAACGACGGGCAAAAATCTTACGGGCCATCAAAAGTATTATGCTAAACTAGCAAAAAGATACTATGGTCCTTTTGACATCTTGAAGCCAATCAATGACGTGGCTTAGCAACTCAAGTTGCCCAACCATTGGCTCATACACAATGCTTTTCATGTGAGCCTACTTAAGCTCTACAAAGGAGATCCACTAAGAGAACCAATTATTGAAGACCCTCCAGAAATCAAAGACCAAGAAGAGGTGCTACAACCCGAAGCTATCCTTCGACATGAAGACAAGGTTCTACGACATGGTAAGATTATCCGACGGTATCTTATTAAGTGCAAATATTATCCTTTTGAAGATGCTAGATGGATTCTAGGAATACAACTTAAGGATAGTATGAACCTTGTCAATGCTTACCGTGCTACACTAGAGGAAGCAAATGTAAATGATTTCTAAATGAACAATGTTTTTGTCTTATAGGACTAATCCTCTTTTGTGCACAAGTTTAAATAGTATGCATGCTTAGAATCATATTTGTGATGACGACGTCACTCAAACACCAAGTAGAATTTATCACTCTACTTTGGGAGTATGATATGGACTAAAGAGCAAACATGCTTGCGGTAGCTACGTCTCCCAAGCACCAAATGGACTAGTCATCAATTCCGCAATGATTTTGTAGGGTGTAAAGGGATCCTCTACCTGCTAAGAAACGTAGACTAATGACTAAGACTTTATTGCTTCTACCTCATAATCGAGGACGACTATGATTTCAAGAGAGAGGTAATGTCATAAAACCTAATATTTGACCAATCCAAATGATTTTCTCATATTAAACTGATCATTTAATGTGGGAGAATAAATGGGAAGAAGGGTTAGAATATAGACAATGTGCTTATGGATCCGTCTCAACACAAGGCCAAGGTTAAAGGGGTCCAGATGAGAGATGGTGTGTTAAAGAGCAATGCTATGGAGCCAATGAGAATATAAATGCATAAGAATAAATAATTTAGTTCTTTCTCTCAAAGAGGAAAAATAAGGCCACTTGTCCATATGATATAATCAAATAATACGAGAGAGAGAGAGAGGGGTGTACCAAGCATGAGAGGGAGTATATTCTCCCATACACTCTCTCTCTCTCTCTCTCTCTCTCTCTCTCTCTCTCTCTCTCTCATTGTGTGAAGTGCAAAGTGCAAGAGCTCCATCTCCTTCTCCAAGCTTGTTGCGAAGTTGAGAGCCTACACCAACACTCTTGGCTATGGAATGCAAATCCAACAAAGAGCCATGCTTCAATGCTTAAGCTTGCCATGTTCTTCATTTTCAGTATTATGTTGTTATGCTATGCTAAGCAAGAAGAGTGATGATAAGCGAGGAACTATTTCTTTCTCCTATGAATGATTCTTCTTCCTCTTCCCTACCCTCATTCCCTGCTCGCTCTCTCCACCTTTGAAGGTGTTTGAGGCCTTGGGATAGTTAATGCTTTTTGCAAATTTTATGTTATGCTTGTGATGCATGAAGCTTTCCATCTTCATTGCATCACTTAGGCCACAAGGAACACAAAGATTGTATTGTACCAAGTCTTTCTTGATGGAGAATCTATAATACAAACGGCTTTTGGAGGGGGGACCGATTCCAAGTCAATCCGGTCCTCAATTATTGCCATGTTCTCTAATACTCTCTCTTGCAAAAGCATTGTTCGTGCCGAGTTCATTGAGTTCTATGTTTATGTTGCTAACATCAATTAAGTTCACCCTCTATGTTCTCAAAGTAATCTCAAAAAATGCTCTCTCTAATTTTCTTAATTCGGCTATCCCCAAAGTTCATAGACCATTTCCATTACACGCCAACCCTGAGTTTTAGTTTTTTCACAACCAATGATTTTAGGTTTTCCCATAACCTAGTGCTACCACTAATAACTTCCCCTGAACACACAGGCTACAACGCATTTGGGCTTTTTGGTTTACTCCCAAATCTTGGGTTTTAGGTTTACCCAATTACCTCACGAGTGTGGAATACAAAGACATGGGGCTTAACATTTGGGAAGGTCTTACCTCGGGCCTCTTATTCTCTTAGTCTGGACAATGTACTCCTTTTACATCATTGTAATCATGATATTAGGCAATCATGTGTATAATTGTAATCATACATGATTATGTCACGATCAACAAAAAGCGTTGTCATAAACACGATCATGAACATCTTGAAGGAGAGTGTAAGCAAGTGTGGGGTTTTGTACACAATTTATTTGGCATACATATCATTTTGTCCAAAATATTCACAAACTTAAAACGTGTTAATCCTAGTTGCATGGGCTGATTGGTGTGAAAGATCTCTAAGAGATCTATTTTAATAAAGCATACATAAGCTTTTTTTTTTAACTGCATCTGGCGTGTAAGATAATGCCGATTGTTGTGCCACCGCTTGCCTGGCATCATGGATGACGTTGTTGCTTGCTGTTATTCTCTAAGAACCAAGGAGCATTGGTGCCCACCTCTCAAAGGGTAGCAAGAGCCATAGCCACGAGCTGCTGCTGACAAGCACAGAAGGGCCTTAATGTTCAAAGAAAATGATTGGGTCTTACTTAAGTTTCCCAAGGCTCGATTGAGGCAAATGACGGGCAAAAATCCTACGGGCCATCAAAAGTATTATGCTAAACTAGCAAAAAGATACTATGGTCCTTTTGACATCTTGAAGCCAATCAATGACGTGGCTTAGCAACTCAAGTTGCCCAACCATTGGCTCATACACAATGCTTTTCATTTGAGCCTACTTAAGCTCTACAAAGGAGATCCACTAAGAGAACCAATTATTGAAGACCCTCCAGAAATCAAAGACCAAGAAGAGGTGCTACAACCCGAAGCTATCCTTCGACATGAAGACAAGGTTCTACGACATGGTAAGATTATCCAACGGTATCTTATTAAGTGCAAATATTATCCTTTTGAAGATGCTAGATGGATGCTAGGAATACAACTTAAGGATAGTATGAACCTTGTCAATGCTTATCGTGCTACACTAGAGGAAGCAAATGTAAATGATTTCTAAATGAACAATGTTTTTGTCTTATAGGACTAATCCTCTTTTGTGCACAAGTTTAAATAGTATGCATGCTTAGAATCATATTTGTGATGACGACGTCACTCAAACACCAAGTAGAATTTATCACTCTACTTTGGGAGTATGATATGGACTAAAGAGCAAACATGCTTACGGTAGCTACGTCTCCCAAGCACCAAATGGACTAGTCATCAATTCCGCAATGATTTTGTAGGGTGTAAAGGGATCCTCTACCTACTAAGAAATGTAGATTAATGACTAAGACTTTATTGCTTCTACCTCATAGTCGAGGACGACTATGATTTCAAGAGAGAGGTAATGTCATAAAACCTAATATTTGACCAATCCAAATGATTTTCTCATATTAAACTGATCATTTAATGTGGGAGAATAAATGGGAACAAGGGTTAGAATATAGACAATGTGCTTATGGATCTGTCTCAACACAAGGCCAAGGTTAAAGGGGTCCAGATGAGAGATGGTGTGTTAACGAGCAATGCTATGGAGCTTAAAGACCTTAGGGTTAGCTTCATTAAAGACCTCTAAAAGTTAGTGTTAAAAAGTCCTTTGACCTTAGGCAAGCTAGGACTGACCTTGAGGTTGGAATCCTACCCAAGCATGAGGTGCTTGTCATGCTTGCTAGCTAAGGTGCTTAAAGTGTGTGTGGGAACCTTGCCCAAGCTTGAGGGGTTCTCATGCTTAAATGATTAAGGTTCTTGAAGTATTCAATTCAAACATGATATTTCAAGAGGCATAAATAATTTTCATGCTTAAATGACTAAGGTGCTTGAAGTGTTCAATTCAAACATGATATCTTACGAAGCATAAAAGACACATGTCAAGATCCTCCCCATTTGGCCCCCATGATGTGCTTGAATCCTATTGGATAGGCTTTAAGGGGGTCCAATGAGAATATAAATGCATAAGAATAAATAATTTAGTTCTTTCTCTCAAAGAGGAAAAATAAGGCCACTTGTCCATATGATATAATCAAATAATACGAGAGAGAGAGAGAGGGGTGTACCAAGCATGAGAGGGAGTATATTCTCCCATACACTCTCTCTCTCTCTCTCTCTCTCTCTCTCTCTCTCTCTCTCTCATTGTGTGAAGTGCAAAGTGCAAGAGCTCCATCTCCATCTCCTTCTCCAAGCTTGTTGCGAAGTTGAGAGCCTACACCAACACTCTTGGCTATGGAACGCAAATCCAACAAAGAGCCATGCTTCAATGCTTAAGCTTGCCATGTTCTTCATTTTCAGTATTATGTTGTTATGCTATGCTAAGCAAGAAGAGTGATGATAAGCGAGGAACTATTTCTTTCTCCTATGAATGATTCTTCTTCCTCTTCCCTACCCTCATTCCCTGCTCGCTCTCTCCACCTTTGAAGGTGTTTGAGGCCTTGGGATAGTTAATGCTTTTTGCAAATTTTATGTTATGCTTGTGATGCATGAAGCTTTCCATCTTCATTGCATCACTTAGGCCACAAGGAACACAAAGATTGTATTGTACCAAGTCTTTCTTGATGGGAGAATCTATAATACAAACGGCTTTTGGAGGGGGGACCGATTCCAAGTCAATCCGGTCCTCAATTATTGCCATGTTCTCTAATACTCTCTCTTGCAAAAGCATTGTTCGTGCGGAGTTCATTGAGTTCTATGTTTATGTTGCTAACATCAATTAAGTTCACCCTCTATGTTCTCAAAGTAATCTCAAAAAATGCTCTCTCTAATTTTCTTAATTCGGCTATCCTCAAAGTTCATAGGCCATTTCCATTACACGCCAACCCTGAGTTTTAGTTTTTTCACAACCAATGATTTTAGGTTTTCCCATAACCTAGTGCTACCACTAATAACTTCCCCTGAACACGCAGGCTACAACGCATTTGGGCTTTTTGGTTTACTCCCAAATCTTGGGTTTTAGGTTTACCCAATTACCTCACGAGTGTGGAATACAAAGACATGGGGCTTAACATTTGGGAAGGTCTTACCTCGGGCCTCTTATTCTCTTAGTCTGGACAATGTACTCCTTTTACATCATTGTAATCATGATATTAGGCAATCATGTGTATAATTGTAATCATACATGATTATGTCACGATCAACAAAAAACGTTGTCATAAACACGATCATGAACATCTTGAAGGAGAGTGTAAGCAAGTGTGGGGTTTTGTACACAATTTATTTGGCATACATATCATTTTGTCCAAAATATTCACAAACTTAAAACGTGTTAATCCTAGTTGCATGGGCTGATTGGTGTGAAAGATCTCTAAGAGATCTATTTTAATAAAGCATACATAAGCTTTTTTTTTAAACTGCATCTGGCGTGTAAGATAATGCCGATTGTTGTGCCACCGCTTGCCTGGCATCATGGATGACGTTGTTGCTTGCTGTTATTCTCTAAGAACCAAGGAGCATTGGTGCCCACCTCTCAAAGGGTAGCAAGAGCCATAGCCACGAGCTGCTGCTGACAAGCACAGAAGGGCCTTAATGTTCAAAGAAAATGATTGGGTCTTACTTAAGTTTCCCAAGGCTCGATTGAGGCAAACGACGGGCAAAAATCCTACGGGCCATCAAAAGTATTATGCTAAACTAGCAAAAAGATACTATGGTCCTTTTGACATCTTGAAGCCAATCAATGACGTGGCTTAGCAACTCAAGTTGCCCAACCATTGGCTCATACACAATGCTTTTCATGTGAGCCTACTTAAGCTCTACAAAGGAGATCCACTAAGAGAACCAATTATTGAAGACCCTCCAGAAATCAAAGACCAAGAAGAGGTGCTACAACCCGAAGCTATCCTTCGACATGAAGACAAGGTTCTATGACATGGTAAGATTATCCGACTGACTTAGCACTACTCTCATTGCTTATAATTTGAGCTTCAACCACCTCAAATCGATGTTGACAAGCATTTGTGTAACTAGTGTGCCTTCTTCATCCCTTCACGAGTTCCACAAGCTTGCTACCTCTGCTCTGATACCAGCTATTGAGCATACAAAGAAGATGGTGTTGCAAATGGACATGGCAATGGAGGGGTAGAGAACAAGTAGAGAGAGATTGAAAGGATAAGGTACACATTTACAAACAATGAAAAGAGAGGTTGGATTAGGTTTTCTTAGCCTTTAAATAGGCTTACATCTTGTTCACGCACAAAGATGGCCGCCCAAGTTGGGCTGACCCAACACACATTTGATTAGTAGCCACACTCACGTGCATAATTGATTAAATTAGGCAACATAGGCTAGCTCTCTTTTTTAATCCTCTAATTAGCTCTCACATGCACCATGTGTGTGTGATATTTCCATGTCCTAACTGGGTAGCTACCATTCTCAATTGAGTGTTGGTTTGGTTGTGCTATGATGACCCCCCAACATTTGGCGTCGTTTCCAAGGACATCACACTTAAACTAGAGGAGCCAATTGGATTAGGTATTGAGTTTAATTTCATTGATTATTTCTGCAATTTTTTTGTTTTGTCAATGTGTGTGTACGAATTTGGGCTGCAATTTAATCGTGAAATCTTTGTGTGTGCATTATTTGCATGTGCTTAATGCACCAACACTCCCGTTACGCACTAATTTGTTGATTTTTCACACTAATTTTGCCTAATCAAAACTCTAGTTTTCACTAATTAGAGACCTTAATTATGCACTAACACACTAATTAGTTTTGGGTTATGCATGATTGTCTGCTTGATTAGAGGCATGGCCGTCATTCTTATGAAATGAAATTCCAAAATTGCATGATATTTGAGTGATGTAGAAGTGCGTAATTATTTGGTTTTTTGTTGATTATGGCACTTAATTAATCATTAATCGCATGTGCATTATATGGATAGATGCCTAATTGAAATGTGTGTCAACACTTCTATGCTTTTGATTTACAAGAATTTTATTTCTAACATGCATTTTTCATGTGTGTGTAAAGTAGGTGAACTTGCTAGCAAAGATTAATCTGGGGATTTCATAGTCTTACATCTGGGGCTAGGAAAGCTTGGATATGATTTGATGTGAGTGCACATCTCTTTCAAATGCAATTATGCTACATTGTTGATCAATTTGACACTTTTGAGACTTTTGAATGACCAATTTTTATCTCGTTTCATAATGCAAAAGTTTTGCTAAAAATTGCATGAATGTATGCATATAATTGGCAAATCTAATTAGTAATTGGTTGCTTATCGTGTGGTCGATTGTGTTGATATCAAATAATTTCAATCAATTTAAGTATGTGTGCACCTAAATTTCAGTGTGTATATGCATATTTTTTGGGTGTGTGTGCACCTAAATTTCAGTGTGTATATGCATAATTTTATGGTTCTTTATGATTGATCCAAGTATGTGCAAATATTTGATTTTGAAGTAAATTACATGCAAATTTGAGTGCAAAATTTGGAATTGGAATAAATATGCACCATTGGAGTATGATTTTGATTTGCAATGATAGATGCTATATTTTTTATGCTTTGATGTCTATAAACTGAGCCAAAATGCTGCAAAATTTTCAACAATACTTTGGTAATATTTGTCATTTTTGAGCAATTTTTTTGTATCAATTTACTATTTTATGCACATAATTATCAACTAATTACACCTTAAAATCTAAAACTTGTGTGCAAATTGTAATATCTTGCTTGCTAGTGCTTTCTTGAATTTTCTAGAGTTTATTGAGATTTTTTGACAAATTTTGGTGATTTTTTTGGATATTATCACTAATTTATGTTCTCGCATGCACACACGCCACTACTTGTGCTCAATCTTGAACACACACACACTTTTATTTCTTTTTCCTATTTTTTTTCTTTATCTACTTTCCTATTTTTAAATCGTTTTTAACCGGCTTTGGATTCTTTTTTATTCGATTCTATTTTCTTTACTTTGTTTTTTAAGGATTCCATTGAGGCCAATTTCAGCTATGGGAAATATGTTTGTGGAGGCTAGCATTCTCTCTATCTTCTTTGTGCCATACTTTTAACATATTTCTTTAGGTTCCATTGCTTTCTTCCATGTTCTAATGTTATTTGTCTCCATTTGAATCCTTATGTTTGGTCCCTCCATAGCGACTGTTTAGTTAGCATAATCATGCATGGTAGTTGCACTCCTTAGCCATGGTCTTCCCACAAAATATTGTAAGCACCTTGTACGTTCATTACTAGAAAACTCATCTTGAACTTTTTTGAACCAACCTTGATATTGAGATTCTCCACTAGGCCACTGGCTTGCACCATTTAATGATCTACCATTTTTATTTTGAATGGTGCAGGCTTCATCCTCGGGGGGTTCACCTCTTAGACATGAACGTTACTATGTGAGTTCAAATGTATGGGTTTTTTTAACTGCCAAAGTTGTAAAAATTTAACAGGATTATATTAACAAAAGGGTTTTTTAATTGATTTTTAAAAAAACCCGTAAGTTTTTTAAGAAAGAGGGGTCATTTTTGTTGGAAATAGGGTTGCAGGGAAACCCACACAGCTTGGAGAAGACGAAGGAAGCTCAAGGCACACAACAGAGAGTGTATTACTTAGTGTGCAATGGAAAGATAAGATAGCAATAGAGTAATGGGCATATATAAAATGCACGGGGGAAAAAACTTCCTTGTGAGGGAAAAAATGCCCCGACAGTCCTAAGTGTGGTCATACACATCACTACCACATGTATACGGTAACAAATCCCCCTAGAAGTGATGCGGTGAAGCAGAGCTGACACATAGAGTATAGGGAAGTGCCATGCAATGAGGACATGATCAGTCCACAAAGGGGAGTAAGCCCAAAGCTTTGCGAAAAGCTTCGAACTTCCCACCAAGACAATGCCTTTGTGAAAAGATCTGCGAGGTTGTCCTGTGTTGGCACATAAGCCAAGCTGATCTCTCATGTTGAGAGCCTCTCCCTGACATAGTGGTAATGATGTGGTAATTCACCTCAATGTTTTGTGCGAGCATGAAAAACTGGGTTCCTCGCAACTGCCAATGCACTATGACCGTCAATGTAGATGGTGTTAGCAGTGTTGTGTCCAACACCCAAATCAACCATAGGGCATATGAGCCATACACACTCAACCATAGCTGTAAAGACTGCCATGTACTCAGCCTCACGACTCGAAGTGGCGACAGTAGGTTGCTTCTTGCTCAACCATGATATGCATGAACTATCAAGTATGAAACAAAAACCCCTTGTGGACACTCACGTGTCATAACAACCAGCCCAATCTGAGTCCAAAAAAGCTCGTAAATCTGGCAACAATGATCCCCTCTTGGATAAAACAACCCAAGATGTAAAGTGCCACTCAAGTAGCGAAAGATCCTACTAGTTGACCTGTGAGACTGCAAACTGAATATCTGGCCTGGTGTTGCATACATAAATAAGGCATCCAACAGTAGTCTCGTAAAGAGTGACATCAAGAGGATCACCAGCACATGAAGACTCAATTTCAAACCTGTTTCCAAGGGAGTGGCAATAGGTTTGCAATCCTCAAGCCCAAACTTACATAGCAATGTCTCTATGTAAGTTTTTGACACAAGGCAATACCATCATCACACTGCTTATTTATGCCCAAGTAATGATGCAATGGCCCCAAATCTTTCATCTTGAAAGTAGCATTCAAATCAGCCTTAAATTCACCAATATGTGCCTCATTTGGACCAGTGATCAGAAAATCATCCACATATAGAACAACAATGAGAAGTGCATCGCCCTCATGCTTTACATACAATGTGCTTTCTGTTGGACTATTACAGAAGCCCCATTTGACCAAATGAGTGTTAGCTTTCTCATTATTCCAAGCACGAGGAGTTTGCTTCAATCCATACAAAGATTTTTACATTTGTACAGTTTATCTTCCTACCCTTTAATGACAAAACCGCGAGGCTACGTTACATAAAATTCCTCAAATATGTCACCATTCAAGAAATCAGTAACAATATCTAATTGATGTACATCCTAACCAAAATGAGCTGCCAATGCACATAGAAAATGCAATGTAGCCATACCACAAGTGGGAGTTAAAGTATCTTTATAATGTATGCCTTTTTGTTGCGCATAACCCTTTGCAACAAGTCGAGCCTTATAGCGATCAATCTCACCATCCGACTTGTGTTTTAACTTGTTATCCCACTTTGTACCAATGGCCTTTTTGCCTGGAGGCAAATCACATAAAGTCCACGTGTGATTTTCTATAAGTGCATCATATTCTGATTGCAAGGTAGCCATCCAATTCTTTGAAATATGTGCTTCATCAAAAGGCGGAGGTTCCTCAACGTCACATAAGCTAGAAACAACCAAAGCATAACAATTTGATGCATAAGATGCATGGCGAACCTGAATGAGTACGACTAGACAAATTGCAAAGTATGCACCAACCATTTTGGCATAACTCTAGCCTACTCATTCTCAGCCCTTTCGTCATCAAGTACATCATGTACATCTGCATCAATAATAGGCTGATGTGTAACATTTTCAAAAACCCCCATAGGCTCTACATTTGCCTCATTGGAGTTTACATTCGAACTTTCATCAGTGAAAAGAGGCAATAAACTGTCATAAATGTCATGTGCGCTTACATTACTGTCTCTAGTACATGATAACAAGGGCTAAACAGAATCTCCCACAAACACAACATCTCGTGAAACCAAGATACGCTTTGTTTGCGGATGGTACAACCTGTAAAATTTGCTTTCACCACTTTTTTTAAAAAAAATCTTTCTATCATGCCATGCTTCATATGGAGTCATAGACTGCAAAGCTTTTGTAGGACACCTATCAAGTACATAAGTGGCACACATAATAGCCTCAGGCCTGTTTTTCCTCTCAGCAACACCATTTTGCTAAGGTATATATCACACTGTACATTGGTGTTTTATCCCACGACTAGCCATAAATGCATTAAATTCAATTAGAGTTGCACGGAAACACACACAGCTTGAAGAAGATGAAGGAATCTCAAGGCACACAACTGAGAGTATATTACTTAGTGTGCAATGGAAAGATAAGATAGCCCTAGAGTGATGGACGTATATACAATCCACAGGGAGAAAAACCTTCTAGTGAGGGAAAAATGCCATGCCAGTCGTATGTGTGTTCACACACATCACTACCACATGTATACGATAACAAATCCCCCCGGGAGTGATGAGATGAACGAAATTTGGCACATAGAGTATAGGGAAGTGCCATGCCCTAAGGACATGATCAGTCTACAAAGGGGAGTAAGCCCAAAGCATTGCGTAAAGCTTCAAACTTCTCACAAGACAATGCCTTCGTGAAAAGATCTACAAGGGTGTCCTGTGTCGGCACATAAGCCAAGCTGATCTCTAAGGTTGAGAGCCTCTCCCTGACATATTGGTAAGGCACCTCAATGAGCTTTGTGCGAGCATGAAAAATTGGGTTCCTCACAACTACAAATGCACTTTGATTGTCAGTGTAGATAGTGTTGGCAGTGTCCTATCCAACACCCAAATCAGCCATAAGGCGTCTAAGCCATACACACTCAATTGTAGCTGTGAAGACTACCATGTACTCAGCCTCACAACTCGAAGTGGCTACAATAGGTTGCTTCTTGCTCAACCATGATATGCATGAACTGTCAAGCATGAAACAAAAGCCACTTGTGGACAATCGTGTGTCAAAACAACCAACCCAATTTGAGTTTGAAAAAGCATGTAAATTTGGCAGCAATGATCCCCCCTTGGGATAAAACAGCCAAGATGTAATGTGCCACTCACGTAGCAAAAAATCATCTTGACAGCCTACCAATGTCTAGACCTTGGGCTACGCATGAATCTGTTGTCTCGCAAACTGGATATCCGGCCTCGTATTGCATACATAAATAAGGCAGCCAATAGAAAATTGGTAAAGAGTGACATCGACAGGATCACCAGCATCATGAGGACTCAATTTCAAACCTGTTTCCATGGGAGTGGAAATAGATTTGCAATCCTCAAGTCCAAACTTACATAGCAATGTCTCTATGTAACTTGTCTAACACAAGGAAATACCACCATCACACTGCTTAAACTATATACCCAAAGAATGATGCAACAATTCAAAATCCTTCATCTTGAAAGTAGCAATCAATTTAGCCTTAAATTCAGAAATATGTCTCCCATTTGGTCCACTGATCTCATCAAATCATCTACATAGAGAACCAAAATGAGAAGTACATCACCCTCATGCTTTACATACAATTTGCTTTCTGTTGGACTATTACAAAAGCCTCGTTTGACCAAATGAGTATCAACATTCTCCTACCAAGCACGAGGACATTTCTTCAACCCATACAAAGCTTTCTTACATTTGCACACTTTATCTTCTTGCCCTTTAATGACAGAACCGTGAGAATGCATCACATAAACTTCCTCAAATATGTCACCATTCAAGAAAGCAGTAACAATGTCTGATTGCTGATGTACATCCCAACCAAAATGAGCTGCCAATGAACATAGAAAATGCACAGTAGTCATACGACAAGTGGAAGCAAAAGTCGCTTCATAATCTATGCCTTTTTGTTGTGCATAACCCTTTGCAACAAGTCGAGCCTTATATCTATCAATCTTACCATCCGGCTTGCGTTTCAACTTGTAAACCCACTTCGTACTAATGGCCTTTTTGCAAGGGGGCAAATCACATAAAGTCCATGTGTCATTTTTTATAAGCGCATCATATTCAGATTGCATGGCAGCCATCTAATTTTTTGAATTATGTGCTTCATCAAAAGAGAGAGATTCCTCAACATCACATAAGCTAGACACAGCCAAAGCATAACACTCTGATGCATAAGATGCATGGTGAGAACCTAATCGAGCACAACTAGACAAAGGTGCATCCAATTTACTATTACACAAAGTATGCACCAGCCATTTTGTCATAACTCTAGCTTGCTCATTCTCAGCCCTTTCCTCATTAAGTACATCATGTACATCTACATCAGTAATAGGCTGATCTGTAACATTTTCAAAAACCCCCATAGGTTGTACATTTGCCTCATTGAAATTTACATTCAAACTTCCACCAATGAAAGGAGGCAACAAAGTGTCATAAATGTCATGTGAACTTGCATTATTGTCTCTAGTACATGACAACAATGGCTGAACAAAAAAATCCGCCAAAAAGCGCACATCATGTGCATCCACATGGCAATATAAACAAGCATCAAACATGTGTCAAAACTGTCTACAAATCCGTGCACCACACTCTTGAAATCTACTTAATCGCACAAGTCAATGCACATAACCTGTGATGAATCCGACTCTCGAATCCTTAGAGTCCACAAGAATGCATACATCCACAAAGTGTTCTCAACGTATGCGCATAAGTTTGTTGAAAATATCAACCCACACTCTCTTCACAGAGAGAAAAACATCAATGCGCAAAACAAGAGAATGACAATGCTCAATCCGAGCTCTCTGAATGTAGCAAATCACCACAATAGGCATACATAATCTTCAACTTTACCCAGCAGCCGGTCAGTCCATATCTCCCAAACCGTTTAGAATTTGTAGAAACTTCCTTTTGCAAAGTTGTAGACCACGCAAAACGGTTGGGTAATGCACTTGAAATGTGTTATTTTTATAGGTCGAAATAGATCTGTAAAAATATGCAGTTGTGTACCCTAGATGTGCAGGCAGTCTGAGTGACGTATCTCAAAATTGATAAAGATTTTGAGAAAACTTTCTTTTGCAAAGTTGAAGAGGACAAAAAACCAATAGGTCGTAAGAGAATCGGCTTGAATGAATACGTTTTGATAGGCCAAAACAGATCTGCAAAAACGTGCTGCAGTTTTTAATGCTTCTATGTCTGCTTCCCCGCTAAGCTCCAATGGTGCTCCCAATCCCTGAGCTCTGATACCAGTTGAAGTGCACGAGTGAGAGCGTGTGTGAGTGTGTGCAGTAATGGAGAAGAGAGGAGAAGAGGAGACCTTGTGTTTGCAGGGGCTAAAACTCACACTCTACATGTGAGCCCCCTTTATTCTATTATGTACATAATGAATAAGTATAGTGGGCAGGCACCTGGCCTAACTGGCCATATGGGGCTTTACCCCAATAGTGGAAATGGAGGGCGAAATGAACCCAAATAAGAAATCTGAGCAATCCAAGCTCTACGAGCATCCCCAAAATATTTGTTGACCTGCCGATGCTCGTAAAGCTCACATAATTTGGAGAAAGTGAGCAGGTATGTGTTGGAGCTACTTGCAACTAATCCTGGGAGGACGCAACCTGCTTTGATACCAATTTTTGGAATTAGGGATGTAAGGAAACACACACTATTTGGATAAGAAGAAGGAAGCTCAAGGCACACAACGGAGAGTATATTCTTAGTGTTCAATGGAAAGATAATATAGCCCTAGAGTGATGGGCATGTATACAATGCACGGGAGAAAAACCTCCTAGTGAGGGGAGAAATGCCCCGGTGGTCCCAAGTGAATATATACTCCCCCCTCCCCCCCCCCCCCCCCCCGCCCCATCAGAACGGAGGGTGCCCATAGTACATTTCGATACATTTTCAGCCATAGCCAAAAATTGCTTGAAACACACAAACACTTTGGACTTTGCTTTAAGCAGACATACCCATGCATGCCTGGAGTAATCATCAATGAAAGTCATGAAGTACAGGTAATTTCCCAAGGATGGAGTTTGCATGGGCCCACAAACATCGCTATGAACAAGCTGCAACCTGCATGTACCCCTAAGTGAACCATCCTTTGGAAAATTCAAAAATTGCTTCTTACCCAAAATAAAGCCTTCACAAACATGCTCAACATGTGCTTCAAGAGGTAGCAAAGAAGCAACCGTATCAAATTTTCGCAATTGCAACAAACTCGCAAAATTCAGATGCCCAAAACGTGCATGCTAATGGTTTGCATCTGAGATAGCCTTTGAATCCACTTGACTGCATTTGCAAAATTCTACCCACACTTGTCATACAAAGTGAGCTTATACAGCCCATGACATAAAATTCCCGATGCAACAATTTTATCACCAAAATTGAGATATGTACTGTACATTTGTCATCCACAAATTTCACAACAAGACCAAGTCTAGCAAATGCAGATAAAGACAAAAGATTCTTCTTGATCCCAGGTATAGTGCATCAATAAGTGTGAAAGAACTTCCGTTCACAATAGCTAGCACAATCTTTCCAACTCCCTTGACTCGATAAGAGGAATTGCTAGCACAAGTGACTTTATTCCCGTGAGGAACATCCTCGAGAGAGGTAATCAAGTCACGATGAGAGGTAATGTGCTTTGTAGCACCATTGTCAAAGTACCACACATGAGCATCTACATCAATGATATACATGCATCATTGACAGAAGGATTATAAGTGCACTCACACTAAAAGTCCATTATGCATCTACATCAACATCACAATCTCCTTTCAGAGAAGACTCTATAATAGCTACATTTGTAGTGGAACCAATCTCTTTCTTCTTAGCCTTTTTTGCCTTCAATTTTGGGCACTACTTGATCAAGTGATCATTAGCTTTACAATAATAGCAACGCATCTTCTTTTTGCTCTTTTCGCTAGAATTTTAGATGAAGTGCTACTAGCAGAAGCATCAGGAACGAGTGCCTCTCCACTCGCAAAAGAACCATGAGAAGTGGTTGCATTGCTATTATCACTTTTCTTTGAGCAGCAATAAAGGCATGTTCGACTGCTTGTTAGCCCTGTTTTTTCTGGAAAGTGACTCGTGCAATAGCAATGTGCATAGTGCATCAAACTTGACAACTTCAGGATTTCCTTGGGTCATAAGTCTCTAAGTACTAGCAAAAGTCTGGTAAGAATCTTGCAAAGCATCAAGAACAATCTGCACAAGGGAACTCTCAAAATGGCTTCACCCGCATAAATAAGTTGCCATTATTATCCTTGATACCAGCAAGAAAAGTGTCCATTTCATCTTCCTCATAAATAATCTTCGACTCCAACTCTTTACATAGCAATGCAATTTTTGCCTCATTGCAACTTGCATAAAGACCAACGAGAATATCCCAAGCCTGTTTTGCAAATTTAGTTGAACAAATGTGGGGACTAATAGTGTGCTTCACAGATAATGCAATCAATGCATGAGCCTGCGCATCCCTTACATCCCAATGAGCCTGCTCAGTCATAAGCAAAACAACTCTAGCAGCAGCAATCCTGCCACCAAAACCTGCAACATCCTCAACATCATCTGCATCCTCAAAACAAGGGCGTACATCAATGCCCTGCACAACATTCCAAACGCCCTTCATATGTGTTGTTGTCAGCCATGGTGAATGCCTACACTTGATGTGAAAACTACCCAAAAAGAGGAGAAACAAAGTGAGACTGATGTGTACTATATAGCACAACCGTAGAAGAATGTAAGTGATTTGTCATGCAAAAAAGGGCATTGACAAAAAATTTGCACAAAAAGACAAAATTGCCTATGCAGTGCTGCCCGTAGTGGAAACGAAGGCCGAAACGAACTATATTTGTCGACCTATTGATGCTTGTCAAGCTCACTGAAATCTGAGAAAGTGAGCAAACGTGTGTTGGCGATGCTAGTGACTAACCACAAAGGACGCAACCTACTTTGCTACCAATTGTTGGAAATAGGGTTGCAAGGAAATGCACACAGCTCGGAGAAGACGAAGGACGCTCAAGGCACACAATAGAGATCACACACAATGGTATGGGCTTTGCCATCTTTCCCTCGATCACTTCGGTCTTCAGATTGTCCAAACATTGTGCTAAAAAGTGTGCATACTTCCCAAACATATTAGAGCTGAAATTCCTTCTCATGAAATTAGTTCTTCCCCTACCTCTACCAGAAAAAAATTGGTATCTTCTTCTCGAGCCATTCCACTGGTATTTGCTCTATTGTTTGGTTTCTCAATAATTTTTTCTTGCTTAGCCAGTTTGGGGTTGGTCAATGCAATCAGTGATACATCCTTTCCTTCCTAAAAAAAGGTGTATCCTAATTTTACAATAAATCCACACATGGCCATAGGCGTTATAATATATACATTGAACGCATTCATATGTTTGGTGTTCTTTTGATTTGTATTAATGCACCAAGTTTTTACCTTTCCACAAAGGTTTGGTCTTTGAGATCTCATATATCTATTTTGAAAGCTCTTTGATTTTCAATGTCCAATATCCTTTCTCCTTGGTTTAGTGTTTATCGCCATATGAATTGGAGGTTGATGATGTGTCTTTCACTGGAACTTGAGTTGGTTCTAGCTTTTTGGCATTTCTCCTTCTTAGCCTATTGTTCCAATTTAAGGGCTCTCTAAAGCAAGTCATTGGATTTCTTGGTTGGAGTTGGCACTTCTTGCTCTTAAACCCACTAAGAAAGCAAGCTTGTGTCCTTTCCCCAAACGGTGGCTCATGTAATTGTCTACTCAGATCCTTGATCTTCTCTACATAGCCCTTACTAACAGTTTGTCATGTTGTATCTTGTCCAGGTTCTAGAGGATGTCTTCATCCCCTCTGTTCTTGTTGTACTCCAGAATAAATGCTTTCTTCAGATTACTATATGTCCTTAGATTACATGGCCAATAATGATAGTACCACTTCTTAACTACATCTTTCAGTGTCCTTGAGGTCAACATAGTCTTCTCCTTGAATGCTATGAATGTTCAGAAGCTCTATGTGCGTTAGCATCTTCGATGCCTAGGTTTGCTTCTATCTCCTCACCCTAAGAACTTGGCTAAAGGACATCAAAGTCCTGTTCTGATTCTTTCGCAACCTTACTAATGTGATCTCCTCTTCAATGAATGGTCTGACATATCTCCTTTCTCGTGTTGGATGTCGTGCAGACATTTGTGAATAGTTGACTAACTTTGAGTCCTAAATTGGGAGATTGGTTCCTATCAAGAGCGTTAGCTCACGACCATGATCATCAAAATGGAATGAATTGGGCAGAGTTAAGACTCAAATAATTGAAAAGGAAGTTTGAACATCTAGTATGGTTACAATACAAATGGTCAAATAATCAAATGGGGTGTTGAGAATCTTTCTTTCCTCTTCCTGAAGAGATATGATTCTTTCAAGCTCTAATTGTGAATACCATTCCAATTACAAGATCTGTTGTTGAATTTATAGCACTACTTGTGGCTATAGGAGTGGTATTTCAAGGGGTACGACTCATCCTATACAAAATCACTCCATGGGTGTTGAGGGTCACAGTTTGATCTCATCACAATTGTACTTTCAAGGAAAAAAGTCTGCAAATTTGCCAAGGGATAGTGGAAAAGCTCAACTTCCAAAGTTGATTCAATCATCATTAGACACGATAGACTATGTTGGTCACCGTTTCATGCTAGTTGAAAATGAAAATGAAAAAATCAAAGCATATTCGAAAATAAAAATGAACCAAAATTAGATGCATACCTGGTGGTTGGACATAGTGTTCACTTATCCGTAGCCAAATACACATGACTAAATCTCCCACTAGTAACACTAATTGAAAGATAAAGTGAAAAGCAAGAGTATTGCACCGATAACCATGGGTGTTGCCTTTGCAATCCAAACCCCGTCAGTCTATCCATGTTTCAACATGGATAGACTGTTGAAACTAGCTTGAAACAATATCAAGAACAATTTTAGTGGCCAAAAACTGTCGAATACATACTTGTTGAGGTTACAAGTATTGTAAACAACATTTATGGATGGTTGTTCAAACTTATAGCAAGGCTATGATCTGTTAATGAAAATGATTCATGGTTGGTACCTAGATGTGATTATTTTCCACAATCTATTATGGTCCAACGGTTTAGCAAGGCTTTCAAGTGATTACAATGGGTTATTTACCCCTTATTTTATACACTACGAGCATACGTTCGCAAGAAGCAACCCAAATGGAAAGATTGTCTTTCTAGTTTGGAGTTTGTTTATCATGTTGCAAAGCATGTTGCGACTAGGTTTAGTCCGTGCATGTTTATGTCAAGTTTTCAACCTTGATCATCAATTGTAGTGGGGTTGTCTACTAATAGAAATGATAGGAAGTCAAGGACTTAATACAAGCGAATGAGTTATGTCAGCAGGTCACTTGTATGGAAAGTTGACAAGAGGTATTCCCGCATGTTCCACTATCTTCAAAAAGTCTGACTCTTGGTCATTCACTTACACACCTCTTAGTTGTGGTAACTTGTTTACAATACTCAAGTGAGTCATAAATAGAGTCTACACACTATGTTGAATTTAACCCGGTTACACTAACAATTATATAGGGACAACAATGTGGAAAATCAAGATGTTTCTCTTGGTTTCATTGAACCTCCTATTGAACTGTGTACTGGTTACATGAACAACTCGACCTCTGAGAGGTGCCATTGTAGAAAACATTAATGTTCTTGAGAAGGTCTTACCAATTTTGTTTTTTAGGACAAGAATGCTTTTCCACAAGGGGGAGTAATGTCATGCCAAGGGTACGACTAGGAGGGCACGACCTTGGAAAAGTGTCGGACACACTTGCACTATAGGGGTCTATACATAGCTAAGAGTCAGAGGGCCAGGGGCCTATATATAAGACGGTTGGGTGGTTATTTTGCAGGTTTTCTCCCCTCTATCTTACACCACCACTTCATGAATCTCCCCCTTCCACGATCTTGTACACAAGAGTTTCACTTTGCATGCCTTATATCCCTTGCTTGTGGCTCCCCTCCCCCAATACATAAAGGAGGAACAGCCACGTTGTCGTGACTATTCCCCTCTTGGGGAATAAATGGAAGTCTACATAAAGGGACTTGTTTGGCGAGAAGGCCCCTGGGTGGAAAACCCCCCTTGACAAAAATGCCCCGCATGGCCGTCGCCGTTAGTAGCAATGCCAATAGCATCATGAAAAATTCCCAACATCGATAAAGCTCACGAGCACAATGTCATAGCCAAGGCCGCTAGAGCTCATGAGTGGGGGGGGGGGGGGGAGGACAAAGTGATGGCTTTAAATGCATGTGGGTTCTTCTACACGTCTCAGGGCAGTCCACAACTTATCTACCCTTTTTAACTTCAATTGTCACCAAACTTCTCCAAAAATAACAAAGTAAACACATTATTTTTGTTGTAGATATTTCTCTTGCAACCCAAAAAGGGTATGGCTAAAGCCGACAAGCTCTCAGACAATTTCCTCACAACCTGAGCACCAACCTCGTCTGCAAAACATCAAGTCAACCCATCCTCGTATTGATAATTCTCATCCAATGATGCCTGAAAACAAAACAAAAAAACCTTTTCAACAAAGAGTAATTTGGGCACATCTTGGCCAAATAGGGCTAAATTCGAACCCTATAAAATCTTGCAAGCTCTTGAGAGAATCTCTCATACCTCAAACTTTAACTCTGGCCCAAAGCCATCGCATCGCTTTTTGCCATATGATGAAGCTTGAAAATCGCAAACCCTGTGCATGCAATAATTAGACTAAGTGTAACTCATTCATCTTGAGCTCGATTTGAATCCTATTAATAAACACATCTAGAAGATCGAAAAGTGTGGGAGAGAGGGTGCTAAAAATGAGTGAGAGAGAGAAAGAGGGAGAGTATATTAAGTTAAAAATACAAGTTAAATTAGTTAATAAAAATTTAAAAAGAAGGAAAAACTAATGAAAAAAACAATAATGATTTAAAGGACACCAAACAGATGAGAGAAAGGAGTATGTGGGGTAGAGTAGAAAAAATAAAAACCAAAGTCAAAAATCTGAAAAATACAAAAGACAAAGAGAAGGAGGTTTGTGTGTGTGTGTGTGTGTGTGCGCGCGCATGTGTGTGTCTATATATATATATATATATATGCAAATCCTTGTTCAAGGATAATCCCCAAAGTCTAGTTTGCTCTTGGGATGCTTGATATACATACTTATGAGTGGAGTGAGCATGTTCTATGGTATCTTTAATGTTCGAAGGAGAGGATCGAGCTTTCTCATGGGACAGGCGGCAGAAGAGGAGGAAGGGATTTCAATGAGCACTTGGTAGGTCGTATGAATTCTAGGAATATACCTATGAAGGGAAGTCATGCCATCACAAAGGTGCCGTGTAGATTGCCTAATAAAAGTGGGGAATTTCTCTCACCTTTATTTCTCTTCATTCAATGAAGACATTATGAGAGCACTCATGGTTTATTGCTTCCATCTTTGTTACATCTGCTTCTTTTGATAGACTCAAATCTCTTGTGGTGTGGCGAGATGACATTACCATCTCTTGTATTTATTTCCTACACCAAAGGAGGTCCTAGGAATTGCTTTTGCATGGGAGAGGAGGAGGGGGACATCCCGAGAGGCTTCAAGGCTAAGATGTGAATAGCGAAGCATGACCATTTGGAAGGACTATGTGGTGGAGGTAAAACTTTTTCACTAAGTCCAAAATAAGGATGCGTTTTTTATATGAGTTTTTTCTCAACTCAAAATCATGATTAGTTTGATCTAAAACGGATGCTTTTCCCTAGAAAGAAGCATAATAGGATTTCTTTTTGACTTTTGTGTTGATGGGTGAGTTTTGATGTGAACTAATTTCTCAACTCAAAAGGATGATTAGCTTTATAGGTACTCGTCGTGCTAATATCACCCCTTATGACTCAACTGAGGTTACTAGTTTGTGAGATGCAAAGTCCATGCCAAGGCAACAAAAACGATTCATGTTCAAAGCCTCGAAGGCCATGATTATTTTTACAAATATCTAAGCGTCTCTTGAGAAATATATCTCTCTCTCTTTTCTCTCTCTCTCTCTCTACTCCAATAGTTAGGCACTTTCTTCATAACTGGCTCCAAAGGTCATTTCGACCTTAGCCTATACCCTACCCTCTAGCATGTTTATGGAATGTGTTAAGGTAACCATCCCTTAGGAGCCTATGAAATAGGTACAACTGTTTCTAAGGTGCTGCTGGTATACTTTGTGTGAAGTATGTCAAAAAATTGGAAATCACAACTTTGAAATTTGACTTTTAGAGCACAAGCACTTGATATCCTTAGAATTAGGCTTGATCCACCTCTTGCCCAAGGAGGGGGTCAATCATCAACAAGGGGGAGTCCCTCTTAACCTACACTGAGCTTAATTGCCACTTTGTGGAGATGCTACTATAAGGTATGTCAATGTGGTGTCAGACTAAAAGGGTAGTGAACCTAGGGACTCTATGCATGTCAATAGTTACCATGAAGAGGAATATGACCCTAACTATTTTTTAGCGGATTATACCGCGTCTACTAACTACACTATGAGTACTCTAACGATGGTTCTCTACCTATAATGATATTGAGCCCCTTAAGTCAGAGACCTCCAATGATGAGATCAGCTTGCACCCTAGTCTAAAGGTGCCTATTTCAAATGTAGTGGTAGCCATCGGGTGAGATAGGGTACATGGCCAATTTCTTGTTGATAATGTGGTGAATGCTATATTTTCCATGGAATTCACACTTTTTTTGCATAACTCAAAGGAGGAAAAACTTCTTAAAACAAAGCTTAAACCTAGTGCAAGTTTTGTCTTCACCTTCCACTTCCAAAGAGGAGGAGGTAGAACCTTCGAGGACATTCATTCAAGCTTAGGCTAGATCTCATCCCACTCAAGATATTCTAGAGGTTCCTCATTAAAAACGGCATCTTCTCATTCTTCTAAAAAGAAGAAGACTAGAAGAGGATGGAGGGCAAGGCCAATTTTTCTTGAGTCTTCTACTCCCCGAGTAACTATAAGCCTCGTAATTTGACAAGAGACCAAACCAAAGATTTTTCTTTGGGATGTGATTTTTGATGCTTGGCTAAGTGGGTATTTGATGCCTTTGATATTTACTGTCATTCTTTAGAAAGTGATTTTGTATTTCAGTAAATACTCTCTGCATTGATTTCTTGTACTGTTAGTGGTGAGGTAATGGTCAAGGATTAAAATTCAATCATCATCCTCAATAAGTGGAATATCATGTTCATTGAAGGATAGGTATTTACTTGTGTATTTCTATTAATGTGCCATAGAATTAATGAGCTTAGGCAACCTTAAATAAAAAACTATATGGAGATTCTATTGACCAAGAGTAAAAAATCCATTGTTGAGTATTTTCCTTATGAGGGTTTGGCATATGAATGATTTCTTTTTGCATGTATAGACTCTGGCTTTGCCTCTAACTAATCTGTATGTAAGATATTTGACAACTGCCTTTGATATAGTGTTTATGGTTAATTGGTCGTGGCCTTGAGGACAGATGGTTTCTTTTGGCATGTATAGACTCTGGCTTTGCCTTTGGCTAATCTGTATGTAGGATATTTGACAACTTATTGTTTATGGTTAATTGGTTGTGGCCTTAGGGACAAATGCTTGTGAGCCTTGACTTTGGAACTTTTGCTTAGCTATTTTTTAACGTAGATAGAGTTTGCAACAAGATAATAGTTTGTAAGTAAGAGCTTACTTATGCTTATTTCTAACTAATACTGGGAACTTGGTTTTTCTATATGCCAATTTTGGTTTGCTTTGGTGTTGTTGCTAACCCTGAAAGAAGAAAGAGATGGGCTCCTAGTTGTTGATACTTCTTCTTCCAAATTATACTTTGATGGTTGGTGCCCTTAGATTGGTATCTCGCTTTGGATGAGGTTGGTATTTACCTCACTTCTTCTATTGGTTCATGAATACGACTATATAGTACCCTAGCTTTGCCTTATACCCACTATTGATAGTGATGGGTTGCTTTATAGCCACTTGAGGTAGCACTCCTATTGAGTGGAGCCATTTGCTAGCCACTTCTTGAACATTCGGAGAACTAGTTTTACATGCTCATATAAAATGTTTTTATTTTATGAAGACTTTCAATGATGGTTTGCTAGGTATTTTCTTGATTGGTGAGAATATTGATTGCCACCTTATGGATACTAGTTACTTGGAAAAAATAGGTGTAGTTGGTCGCATAAGCACCTTCCTGCTTATGCAGTTGAAAGTAATTATCTAACGGCCCTATATTATACTCTAATATTTTGGAAGGATAACTCAAATAGGCCGATGGTGCTCATAAAGGGATTTCCCCGACTCTAGCTAGCTCTAACCTTTTAGCCAGCCTATATAAAGGTTAATTGCTCTATGGTAAAAACTTTTGCTTTAATATAGGTTTGCACATGTTTTTGAGAAAAAGAGAGATAGTCTTGGAAGTTATGTACATTGAACCTTACCATTAAAGTCTTTTATCACGAGAATATAACTTATATACAAAGAAAGCTTTCGTGTTGAGCTTTTCATACAAATAATTTATAGAAGTGATTATCTTTTGGTTTAGAAAGTGACATTGATAACAACAGATAAGGTCTGTTTACACCCGTCGTATGTTATCACGCCTAACTTATTGTTTTGTTTGGTTGCATGGGTATAGGTGAGGAGCCTCCTTCTTTTTCTTCTAGAAGTGGTTGCTGTACAAAGTGCTTTTGTTGGATGAACACAAATCCACCTCCTATGCTATGAATGAAGCTTCATTATTGATTTAACCCTGTACAAGACATTTGTTATTAATTAAATGATATTGTACAATCACTTCGGTCTATGATTTCTTAGAACTATTAATGCGCTTTGTGTTATTTATATGCGCGCGCACACACACACACACACACACACACACACACACACACACACACACACACACAAAGTCCTCACTTCACCCAAACTTTAGATAAATAATCTCCGCTCCTTACTCATATGGACACGCTTGATGATGCTTCAAGATCCAAGGTGATTGGATCAATCCAATTATGGAAGAACATACTTTCAAATAGTTGGCTAAGCAAAAAGCAAGGTTAATACAACTACCATCCTATAAACAGGCACTGTTACTTTTATTTAATAGTAAAAATATATCGAGAGAGAGAGAGAGAGAGAGAGAGAGAGAGAGAGATGGCTCCTTTGGGTGTGTAGCAGAAAGAGTAACAAGATGCATTCAACATCGGAGGGGAAGGATACCCAAAGCAAGGTGGAAGCAGGTGATTTGCGCGGCAAGAGGGCGTGTCTACGTGGCATGTCAGACGAAATTGAGTGCAGGCCGGGGGATCCATGCACGGATCGTAGTGACAACGGAGAGGCACAAGGAAGCGACCTCAGAAGCAAGAGCATGAGAAAGGACGATGAGATGACTATATCCGGTGTGGCCTTCAAGCTAACTCAGAAGCCTCGCTCTCTCAGAGGTAACGGTGTCAAAAAGCGGACTTGGGGATGGATTGATGTGTGGAAAAGCTTTGATTCCAAGGCCTCCAAAAACTCAGTTGCTGATCGCACAACCAGACAATCCAGAAAACGGACACGAAGAGAGGTGGCTTCAGATGGAGATATGGAATGGGAAGCTGTGACAGGAGAAAGTGGAGATGCCAACAGAAAAAAACCATTACGGTGCAAGACATGGGGTGGCTTGAGCCTAAGTGTAGAAGAATTGAATGGGGAAATTGCAGCTGTAACAGTCGGATTACAGGCCGACATGCCCAGTCCGTCTGAACGCATCCGATTTAAGGATGTCTTGAAGCGGAGAGGGGGGCTTCAAGAATATCTTGAATGCAGGTACCGTGCTTTTTTGGTTTGTGTCTTGTGTCTTTCTAGCTATTCATGTGTGCCACATATATCGTATTGGACCTTAGCAGCCAGAGGTTTCACGGATTGCATCTTGCTATCTTTCAATCAGCATTGATAGATGACAGACCTTTAATGTGCATGCAATGAGACACTTACAAACAAGTTACCCTATAATGCCCACACACACATGGTGCTGCGATGAATGGCAGGGTGGTGGTGCAACAAAGGGCAGGGTACTGCTGCTACATGAGAGGCTCTGGGCTTCTATGCCAGGAAAAAGCTCAGTATTGCTCCAAAAATGACCCATGATTTCAAGGAGAAGCTGGGTAAAGAGAAAAACTCAATCCAAATATTAGTCTGCGATTTGCTTCAGAAAAAAATCAGCCTTGCAATGAGCCCCAAATTGAACTCGTGAATAACATCAAGCTGTCTTTTAAAGGCTTCATTATGACTGTATATCAAACCAAAAACAGGGCATGTTCTTCAAAAAGAGCTAGGTGCTCAGTCCAACTAGAATCCCACAATCTCCTAAAGCAAAAAGGCAGCCTTGCAATGAACACGTGAATCAGGTAGAATTTTGCTTCTTATTACTTCATTAAACCGATGCTCACTTCCATGAGAGGCGGCCACTCAGTGTGTCAGCAAAATCGCTCTTTTTCAATTAGACACGCATCTAGGACAACTTGTCTATAGTCCTGAAGAGTCTCTCCTTCAAAAAGCAATTGGTTCCAATGTGAGAACATCTAGATGCTTCAAAGGATGGAGTTAACCATAAAGATGCGAAAAGGTATATAAATTCCAGCTACGTTCTAGGAGCTTGGCAAAAGAGTAGACCACCATTGCATAGCATTTCCCTTCAAGAAAGGGAAGGTTTTCCGACAATGGATGCTTCCGTAAAATTCCTTCTAGAGAAGGCTGCTATATAAAGGCTAAAGCTTTCTCCTCATCATGAGGACTGTGAAAGGTGTCAAAACTCGATACTTTGGCCTCTGTCTTGTAGTCTTTTTGAAAGTTCATGGTGTAAGTTGATCATACGGGGTAGGTGGGTCGTAACAGAGGGTTGACAATTCCTCCGAAGGTTGAACGGAAAGTAGCTGCAATACCTAGGTCCTCCTCCCTCATACACTTCACATCCAATGCTGGATAGTTCTTGAATTTAACTAAGAACCGTGGAATCAGTTTACCTTTCACTTTTCTTTCTTGTGTGCCAAAATCTGTTCTGGAACGAGTATCTCCTCGCTCTCTTCCACTCCGGGTTGCTCATCAGGCTCCCCATCAACTAACACCTCACCTTTAAAAGGTTTCGAGAGACTCACATGGAATGCATTATGTGTCAAACTGGTGATGTGGCTAACCCGGACACACACAGACATTGCCCGGAAATCGCGTCGCGATTTGCGCTGACACGTGGCAGCTGTACGAACCCGCTTTTTACGACACTGATGATGTGGCAGTATGCTGTACGGAATTCCAGAAATTATGCAAGCTGATTTTTATGGCAGCTTTTGGGCAAATTGCTTTTGAGATTAAAGCTTTTGAGTTTAGAGATTTTTGGGGCTCTGCTTTTGGGCATCCCTTGTAGTTATAGATAAGCAGGCAGGGCCTCACTTCTCAGGACATTTGGACGCAGAGTCTGAGAGTGAGCACCTACCCGCTCTCTTGTACTTTGAACACAGATTAATACAAAAAGAAATACTGAAAGGGGTGCCAGTATTTGGGGCCAATACCTCTGGGCACGGAACTACGTCGGGCTGTGTCAATTTTGTGAACTGTTTTGAAGCGAATCTTTGTTGTGTAGCGGTAGAATCTTGACTTGGGGTGTCCAAGTTTGTTACAGTGGTATCAGAGCGCGGCCGATTTCTCTTCTATCGGGAAATCCGATCCTTTTCTCGCGGCACTTATGGATTCCAACAAGAAACTGTTGACTTCTTCTGCATCTGCGAATGCTGGAGGAGATCACGAAGAAGATTCTCATGAGCTACAGAGGAAGAGTACGGCCCACCTCGGCCTACTCAATCCGAGATTGAAGAGATGGAACGTTGACAATTGGTCGACGAGACAACAAAGCAGATGATTAAAATTGCGAAGAATCCAAAATTTGCAATTTTTTTGCTCTCAGCAACCTCTCTCAGAAGTGCACACCCAGTGGCAAAAAGCCACACAACTACCCATCAAACCAGCAATCAAGAAACCACCTTCTTCGAGGATGTTTACAGAACAAGAATTTTAAGAGGTGGTTCAAACACAGATTAGTCAGCTTTTGGACGCAAACAACAAATCCAAAAAGCACGAGAAAAAGCACAAGAAAGGGATTGACTTCTCGGGTTATTTGGGTAGTCAATCTTCTTTTGCATCGGCTAAAAAGCAGAAGACGCGTGTACGATTTGAAGGACTACCCAGTTCTTCTTCTTCTTCTTCTTCTTCTTACAGTACTTCTAGCTCTTCTGACTCGAGCGAAGAAGACAAAAAAGACAAAAAGCGAAGCAAAAAGCAAAGCTTTGGAAAGGGCAAGAAAAAGGCAAAGAAGCCTAAATTTCGCTAGGTTCTGACAGTTCTACAGAGGACTCATCCCCAGACAGTTCAGACTGCGACGATCACATGTTTTATGCAAAGAAGAAGCATTTTTATAACGCCAACCAATATGACTTCTTCGAAGATAAAAGCAAGAAAGTAAGAGAATTCAAAGAAGGTGGACAATCAATTAAGTTTGACTCTTTTCTTGGATTCCGAATGCTTCGAGGGCTTTGGCCTTCATACAGTAGTTTGACATAGCTTTCTCTGGAGGGCATTACTCAGAGCACTCCAAGATTAGGAGGGCTACATCTTTCTTCAAGGAAAATGCTCGAACATGGTGGTCCACCCTTCTATTGAGAAAGGAAGCTCCAGTTAAATGGTTGAAATTCAAAAGGCTTTTTATTTCTTCTTGGCTGACTCGAAAGTACGAACGAGATATACGAACTGCTTGGAATCATCTTCGGATGACCAAGGGAGATTCTTTGGACGCTTATTGCGAGAGATTTTGGAGCTCTTTTCTACCAGCCTCTTCATTTAAGAAGGTCTCGTTTATAGAACAGATTGAGCGGTTTTGCTGCGGACTTCCTACAGAGATCTGAGACTACTGCTTGGAACAAAATTCAAATTCTATTCAAGAATTGATGGGTCATGCGAAACAGGGTTTTGCGATTCATTCGGGCAATTTGACTTACCCCACTGATGAGATCTTGACTCAGAGAACCCAACAGAGTTCTAACCCAACAGACTTCTAACAATGAAAGTAGAAAGAGAGAGAGTTTTCGAGAAAAGAAAGACAAGGATTCATGACCCCGGCTCACTCTTTGAGAGAGGGCCAACTACATCAAAGAGGGGAAGTGTTTTGGATGCGGGGAACATGGGCACGTCTCCTCGAAGTGCCCTAAAAAGGCACAACAAGAGCATAATGAAGACAGGCTGAAACCGGCTTGTACTTTCAAAAAGGGCGGTAGACTTTAAACTTAAACCTTATTTGCTTTCACCCATTTAATTTGTCGTCCACTTTACCTGTACTTTCAAGACACAACAAAGGGGAGAGGGATACAGGCTGCTAGATTGCACCTGTATGAGAAGACCGACACTAGATTGGCCCCTAACTTAGGCGTCCCTTTCGGTATTTCTTTATTGTTCAAGAGAGGGAATAAACGCTGTGGTTCCCTACAAGCTGCCCCGCACAAACTTGGTGAATTTCAACTGGTCCGGCCTGATTTCGGCAGCATAACTGTACTAGGACCCTTCACAATCAGTATTCCCACGCATTGAATGACTTTCCCGACGCATATGGGCACTTTGCAAAACCTGGCGAGAATCTGCAGCACGCTGAATTTTCTGTTTTCATCCCCGAAAATGCGCTAGATCACTTGTAGCGATCTCCTCGCGTCCCCGAACCTCGTGGGGGTATTAGGGACCGTTTAGGGCCAAAACCCTAAACCTGCAAAAATACACAGCAGGCTGTAATTTACTGTTTCGGGCTCCGTTTCGCGTGCCGGTCGCATCCGTAGCAAGTCCTCGAGCTCCCGCACCTGTAGGGCTACTTGCCCTTTGAATCGGACGAGATCTCTGGCGTGAAACCTCTTCGAATTCACCTGTACCTGCGGGGGATTAGCCGCTAGCTAATCCAGTACCTGTGCAAGAGGCTCTTGCCTCGGCAATCGCGCATGAACCTACACAACTGTACATTGGTCAATTGAAAAGCCCAGTAGAGGGGCATAACATACTGCCATAGGGGAGAGAGAGGGCAGTGCGTAGCGTGCAGGGCATAACTCCTGGCACCGCACTGTACATAGGAGGGAAAGGAAGCACTCCATAGCTCTTAACCTGTGACAAAATCTGCAAATGAGCCTCTTTCCCCTTCAAATTCAGCGCCACCTTCTCTTGCATGAGGAAAGTGCATTTGAATGTGCCACTTGGCGCATTTACAAGCATTTTCCCGTTTCGAGGTTGCCGCCTAAAAATCTCCCAACCGGTTGCCCAGTTGACTTCACGGCAGAGTAAGAAAATGTTCTCCTTGTCATTCCGTTGGTAATGACGTAAACACATTTTCAGGTCCCAAAATAGCAGTTCCCTAAATTTTAGGAGATGCTGCCATTGTATCTTTCTAGGTCGTCTGACCCCCTTTGTACACTGCAGCCACACCCAAAACTGAAATGTAGACTCTGTAGCAAAGGATTCCACTTTGGCTAGTCAATGACTACACTTTGGCTAACCATAGTCTTTGTCCAACCTTAGTGCTCTCTTGCCCTCAGGCCTGGACTCCCTCTGGACAGTTCCACACTAGCTATGCAATGCAAGGCAGTTAGATTTTCCGAGGGGTGTTTCCAGAAAGTGAAAGTAAATAGATAATAAGAAAGAAATCAACAAAAAGGATAGATAGTAGTCACACGCTGGTGACATACCCCCCTCTTGAAATCTCAAACGTCCTCGTTTGCATCTATGTCGTACATGCTCACAGCATGGTTACCAGGAACGGGAAACTGGAACGGGAACAGGGAACGGGAACGCGGAACAAAATGCCATTCCCTGTTACGGGTACTCACGTTTGAAACACGGAACAGGGATTCGGAACGGGAACTTGGAATGGGAACGGGGAACGGAGACCTGAAAACGGCCATTCCCTGTTACTATGGCTCACAGTCAACACTGATGTATTCAACACCTGTCGACACATGTACGACACATACATGCTCATTGTCAACCTTGGTGTATTCAACACCTCGTCGACACATGTATTGCATGCGTGTGAACCCTTTCTCAATGACATAGTGGTAGCTTCGCACTCTGCCATTGCTTTGAGTCACTAACTTTCCAATGACAAAATGATAGCCACACATTTTGCCACTGTCTTATAGTACACGTTGGGCCCAGTAACACTTTCGAGCATACCCAAACCGACAGTTCAAGAATGCAGTTACACATGTACCCTTTAATAGAAGCAATTACTGTATCCTTGACAAACTGACAAGAAATACTCACTTCTATAGCACTAACCATACTTTTGGACATTCCATAAGAGCAATTGCCAAACTGACAATCTATACAGCTCTAACATTCATGTAACAGGTATTTCATTTGAGCTCACTTTAAATACCATGTACATCATTTGTTTCAAAAGCCATTGTCACACTGACAATCCATGTAGCTTTGAAACTCAAGGGGTCAAGGTAGATTGCAAATCGAAGGCTTCAAGGTAAAGTGATAACACAGTTGGTGACTCTGCAAGTTCACCTTCTTCCATCCACTTAGCATCCATTGGTGGATAGTTTCTGAACTTTACCAAGTAATGCCTAGCAACCTTGCCTTTCACTTTTCTTTCCTTATGTGCCAAAATCTGTTCCGGGACCAAGATCTCGTCAAGTTCCCCGACTTCCGGCTGATCTTCAGCTGGCATATCTTCTGGCACATCACCCACATAGGGTCTGAGAAGACTCACATGAAACGCATTGTGAATCTTCCAACTGTCAGGCAATTTCAGCCTATATGCAACATCACTGATTATGTCGCACACTTGAAAAGGCCCATAGTAACGCATGCTGAGCTTTGGAAACAGTTTTTCCTCTTCATCTTCTTTAACCTTGCCTTTTCAAAGCGTAAAAGCACCCAATCACCAAGTGAATATACTACTTCACGACGGTGACGATCAACTGCTTTCTTTTGCTTTGCCTGAGTCTTTTCTAACGCCACTTTGACCTTCTTGTACATTTCATCCATGTCCTGAACATACTTATCTGCTTCAAATATCTTGTCCTTTGTATGTAGTATGGGAGGAACTTTCTTGCCACCTTCAACTATCTCAAAAGGTGCCTTGCCAGTTGATGAATGCACTGTATTATTGTATGCATACTCCACCAATGGCAAATACTGCTCCCACTTTCCTTTATGCTTTGACACATAACACTTCAGCAGATCTAGGACAGTAGAATTTGCCTCTTTGTGACTGCCCATCTGTTTGAGGATGAAATGACGAAGAGAATTTGAGCGTGGTGCCCATATTCTCAAACAAGCCTCTCCAGAATAAACTTGTCATGCGTGGATCACGGTCGCTAACAATCGACTGTGGCATGCCATGATACTTGAAAATATTGCTCATAAACAAGCGTGCCATCTGATCTGGTTTTATCTTCTTCCTGACAGGAATAAAATGAGCATGTTTGCTGAATCTGCAAATAATGGTCCAAATACCATCGTTTCCTGTCTGCGTTCTCGGAAGATCAAATATAAAATCCATAGCAATACTTTTCCATGGTTTATTCGGAATAGGTAGTGGTTGCAATAACCCTGGTGCCTTTTGCCTGTCAAACTTGACCTTCTAGCAAATTAGGCATTCTCGCACAAAGGCATCCACATCTCTTCTCAATGTAGGCCAGTAGAAGAATGTCTCAACCGCTTGAACTGTAGCATCGATACCACGATGCCCTGCATACGGTGGGACATGACTCTCTTCCCTAACTTTGCGTCGCAATGGCTTTGTGACACACAATCTGCCATGCATCATCATGAACCCATCTTTGAGAAGATAGTGTTCACGACGTTGTCCATCCGTTAGCTGTTCGAAGACCCTTGCAAAATCTTCATCATTTGCATACTGTTGTCTCATATCATCAAGTTCATGATGATAAGGAATTGACACAGCTGAAATTTGTGGCTTCCTTGACAAGGCATCAGCCACAACGTTCTTCTTGCCTTCCACATGCACAATCTGAAAATGGAACATGGACAAGATATTTGCCCATCGCATATGCTTCTCAGATAACTTTGTCTGTGTCAAGAAGTATCGCAAGGTCTGATGGTCCGTTTGGACAACGAAATCTGCACCTAGCAGGTAGTGTTTCCAACTTAAGAGCGCATGAATCATAGCCAGTAACTCTTTCTCATAGACCTGCATGGTCATCTCTGGCCCTTGCAAAATTCTGCTCTCATAGGCTACTACCCTGCCATCTTGCATTAGCACTGCACCAATGCTACTACCACAGGCGTCACACTGGACCACAAATGACTTCCTAAGATCTGGCAACACAATGACTGGATCTGGAGTCATCTTTTCCTTTAAGAGATAACAAGCTGAAATCTCTTTCTGTGTCTATCTAAAGGTGACTGCCTTCTTTTGAAGAGCATGTAAAGGTGAAGCAATCTCAACGAAATTTCGGATAAACCTTCTGTAATAGGAGCATAGTCCCAAGAAACTTTGTACATCGTGCACCGTCTTCAAATCTAGCCATGACTTGATCGCTTCAACTTTTGCAGGATCCATTCTGACACAATCCTTTGAGACAATGTGTCCCAGAAAGTGAATCTCTTCCAGAAAAAAACTCACTTTTCTTTGCATTGATGAGCAACCTATGACTGCGTAGCTCTTTGAACACAATGGCCAAGTGATGCCTATGCTCCTCTTCATTCTTTGAGTAGACTATCATGTCGTCAAAGAATGTACCAACAAACTGCTGGTGTGGACGGAAAATTCTGTCCATCATCCTATTGAACGTAGCAGGAGCATTTGTGAGACCAAAGGGCATCACTAAAAATTCGTAAAGGCCAAACGTCGTTCTAAAAGCAGTCTTGTGCACATCCTCTGATCTAATGCGGATCTGATGGTACCCACTCTTTAGATCTATCTTGCTAAACATAGCTGCTCCCGCTAATTTGTCCATAATATCATCAATTCTAGGTATAGGGAACCTATTCTTGATGGTATTCTTGTTCAGTGCACGGTAGTCGATGCACATACGCCAAGAGCTATCCTTTTTCTGCACCAACAACACTGGAGAACAGAATGGAGATGAACTGGGCTGAATCAGCCCCTTTTCTAACAGCTCCTGTACTTGGCCCATTATCTCTTTTTGCTGAGCCGCACTAACCCTGTACGGAGGCTTATTTGGTGGGCTACTGCCTGGCACCAAATCTATCGGATGGTCCTCGGGTCTCTCTGGCGGTAATTGAGACGGTAATGAATCGGAAAAAAAGTCACTGTACTGTTGTAAAAACATTGACCTTTCTTTATCTAGCACATATAAATTTGATTCATCACAATCTGACACTTCACGTGCAAAAACCAAGTACACAGAAAGATGCTTTTTCATTACAGAAGTAATAGCAAAAGCTGATACAGTGGGAATAGACTCCCCTTTAAGCTTTACATCCAGAATGTGAGTCTTTCCCATGCTCTGTACAGTGATCTTTTTGTTGTAGGCATCCATGATTCCCTGTACACGAAATAACCAAGGAATACCTAACAACACATCACATCGGTCCAGTGGCATGATGTAAAATTCTTCAGCATCTACATAGGACTGGATATGTAGGTGCAACTTTCCAATGATGGGTGTCACAGCCTCTGTATGGCCAGGACATGCCAAACCTGCCTCTGCTGTATACCCCATCTCTTCAGGTCTGATTCCAAACTTTGAAGCCAATTCTGGGGAAATGAAGTTGGCTTTGGCACCTGGATCAAAGAAGATAAGCACTGTTTGATCCCTGACCTTTCCCCATGCTCTGCAAAGTTCACTTGCATCTGAATTTGGCTTATCGCCCACCATATCTAGCACTAGACCAGCCATGGGCTTCTTTCCTTTCTTGTCTTCCTTATCTTCAGAATCACCTGGCCTTTTCTTTTGAGGACAATTGTAAGCAATGTGGCCAGGCTGCTCATAGATAAAGCATTTGTTCTTTGACCTTAGGACCTTCTTTTGCTCTTCCGATTTGCAAGGAAAACGTCTTTTCCATTTCTTTGCTGGTCCCTTTTCTGATTCAGCCGTAGCTTTGTCTTTCCCTGCGTTGGCTGGCTCCTGAGTCCCTTTAGGAACCTCATTGGGAACGTGCTTCTTCGCTGAATTTTTCTTGGCTGATCCTTGCTTGACGCCAGTATTAAATTCACAATCTTCTTCCTTGAGCAAACCATTGCCAGTGTTTGCTACCTCGATGAGCTGCGTCAAAGTAGTGACTTTGGTCTTCGTGCAATACTTTCTCAATCCTTTGGGTAGGCCACAGGAGTATTTTTCAATCTGTTCTGTCAATGGCACAAACCTATAGGAAGTTACTGGAAGTAGAGCTTTCCAAAACTTCCGAATATAGTCATCCAGATTTCTGCAAGTGGCAGCATTAAGCTGGTGCCATTCTGTCATGACATCTGCTTCAAAGTCATCAGATAACCATGCTGTTGCAAAAATCTGCTTGAAGTAAATCCATGTGGACGGAGCTTGCCCTTGAAGCAATAAAGTTGTCCACCATTGTCCCGCATTCCCTTTCAAGAAAGTGGCTGCCTTGCGGACCTTTGAAGCCTCTGTAAAGTTTCCCCCTGCATAGGCCTTGTCAAACTGCTGGAGGAATGAGAGAGCCTTCTTCCTATCATCAAACCCTGTAAAGGTCGTGAATGTCACACCTTTGCCACCTTCTTTGTACGGAGTTGGCCTCTCCAGCGGCGTTAAATTGTCATATGGAAGTGACTGAAACATGGGAACACTGTTAGGGTTCATCTGTGTTCCCTGACCGCAATTAAGTTGACATGGAAATGCCATATTTGGCTGCTGATTTGTAATTCCAGCCATACCAAAATTTGCCTGGGGCATCCCAAATTGGCCCTGAGTGCTTTGAAACCCTTGTAGCATGCCCGTGACACCATACATGGGGTTAGGCATCATTGTTTGAGCACCCCTAAACACTGTTCCTGGCGTGTAAAACTGATTTCCAGGTGCATGACCAGCCATGCTCTGGAATACCGATCCACCTCCAAAATAACCAGGGTGTACTGAAGGTGGTGGGAAGACTTGTTGCATAGCCTGTAAGTTGCTTCCCCGCCCATTAGAACCAGCCATAGGCTGCTGAAAAGTGGTTGGCTGAACTGGTACAGCTTGAAAGATTGGCATCTCAGCCACCTGTTCTTGCACCTTAGGCACAGGTTGTGGAGACTGCATGTTCTCCGTCAAGTGTACAGGTGTTTCCATTGACTCTGCAGTATGAATCACCTGTGCTCGAGCCTTAAGAGGCTTTTGAATATGATCCAGTGACCCAACTTGCTGAGACGGAAGAGGAGGTTGCAGAAAGGCTAAAAACCTCGGATTCTGCATTACTTGTGTGAACATAGCCACAGCAGTAGCCAACTGGGTCCTGAATATATCATCATCCGTTTGTGGTGGTCTTGAAGACTCACCCACTTCATGTGTCTGTTGACCCTAGTCACATCATCTGGTCTGTCAGCCATAATTGCAATTCCCTGTGTCTGGTCTATGATCCCCTGTGTCTTCAAGCCCAAACTGACCAAGGCTCACTTCTATGGGAAAAAGTGATTTAATCCCGTCGATGGAACCATGAAACCGGCCTGTACTTTCAAAAAGGGCGGTAGACTTTAAACTTAAACCTTATTTGCTTTTCACCCATTTAATTTGTCGTCCACTTTACCTGTACTTTCAAGACACAACAAAGGGGAGAGGGATACAGGCTGCTAGATTGCACCTGTATGAGAAGACCAACACCAGATTGGCCCCTAACTTAGGCGCCCCTTTCGGTATTTCTTTATTGTTTAAAAGAGGGAATAAACGCTGTGGTTCCCTACAAGCTGCCCCGCACAAACTTGGCTGAATTTCAACTGTTCCGGCCCGATTTCGGCAGCATAACTGTACTAGGACTCTCACAGTCAGTATTCCCACGCATTGAATGACTTTCCCGACGCATACGGGCACTTTGCAAAACCTGGCGAGAATCTGCAGCACGCTGAATTCTCTGTTTTCAGCCCCGAAAATGCGCCAGATCACCTGTACAGCGGTCCCCTCGCGTCCCGAAACCTCCTGGGGGTATTAGGGACCGTTTAGGGCCAAAACCCTAAACCTGCAAAAATACACAGCAGGCTGTAAATTACTGTTTCGGGCTCCGTTTCGCGTGCCGGTCGCATCCGTAGCAAGTCCTCGAGCTCCCGCACCTGTAGGACTACTTGCCCTTTGAATCGGACGAGATTTCTGGCGTGAAACCTCTCCAAATTCACCTGTACCTGCGGGGGATTAGCCGCTAGCTAATCCAGTACCTGTGCAAGAGGCTCTTGCCTCGGCAATCGCGCATGAACCCACACAACTGTACATTGGTCAATTGAAAAGCCCACTAGAGGAGCATAACATACTGCCATAGGGGAGAGAGAGGGCAGTGCGTAGCGTGCAGGGCATAACTCCTGGCACCGCACTGTACATAGGAGGGAAAGGAAGCACTCCATAGCTCTTAACCTGTGACAAAATCTGCAAATGAGCCTCTTTCCCCTTCAAATTCAGCGCCACCTTCTCTTGCATGAGGAAAGTGCACCAGAATGTGCCACTTGGCGCATTTACAAGCATTTTCCCGTTTCGGGGTTGCCGTCTAAAAATCTCCCAACCGGTTGCCAACCAGTTGACTTCACGGAAGAGTAAGAAAATGTTCTCCTTGTCATTCCGGAGGTAATGACGTAAACACATTTTCAGGTCCCAAAATAGCAGTTCCCTAAATTTTAGGAGATGCTGCCATTGTATCTTTTTAGGTCATCTGACCCCCTTTGTACATTGCAGCCACACCCAAAACTGAAATGTACCTCTGTAGCAAAGGATTCCACTTTGGCTAGTCAATGACCCCACTTTGGCTAACCATAGTCTTTGTCCAACCTTAGTGCTCTCTTTCCCTCAGGCCTGGACTCCCTCTGGACAGTTTCACACTAGCTATGCTATGCAGGGCAATTAGATTTCGCGAGGGGTGTTTCCAAAAAGTGAAAGTAAAAGAAAGAAATCAACAAAAAGGATAGATAGTAGTCACACGCTGGTGACACAGGCCAGAGAGTTCGAGAGTAGCAGAGGAACGTGGCAGAAAAGGCAAGATCAAAGCAGGACTGGTTCCAGATTGCATGGGTATTGACCCAAGCACGATTGATGAAAGTTTAGAACTTTCCCGAGCTTGGGGCAAAGTGAAAGATCAAGAAGCCGTGATTTTCTTTGATGGAGGAGCCAAGGCCAACTTCATTTCACTTGAATTGGCGGCACGGCTTGAGATTACACCCGATCGGATGGGACCACAAGTAGAGGTAGTTCTAGCGGCACTCGGACAGGACATAGCCATTACACGTGGCAAACTTTGGTTGCATTGTCAGAGGTATTTGGGGCACGAGGACTTTTACATAATGCCCTTGGAAGGTTGTGATGTCCTCCTTGGAGTCCCTTGGTACCATAAGAACAACGCCGTGGTCGATTATCGTGCGAAGAATGCGACATTGACAAAGGAAAAGGGCCGAAAAATTGTACTTGATGTGAAATTGAAGGGCGAGTCTGTCCCTATTGTATTGGCTTTGGCCGTTTCTAAATTAATAAAATCTAGTCTGTTTGTTTACTCGATCTATGTGAAAGAGTTAAATGATAAACACAGATTGAATATGTCTGAACTTGATAAAGAACGCCAAGATTTTCTCCACACTCATGCTGATTGCTTTTCTGAGGGCTTGCCAGGCTAGTTGCCACCATCTCGTCTTGAGGATCATACTATTGATATGATACCTGGAAGCACACCATCGAACGGGCCACCTTACCGTGTGAGCCGAACCCAGAATGAAGAGATTATGAACCAAATGAAAGACCTCTTGGAAAAGGGTCTTATCGAGCCGAGTACTTCAACCCTACTGCTTTCCGGTGTTGTTGGTTTTAAAGAAAGATGGATCTTGGAGAATGTGCATTGATTATAGAGCTCTCAATAAAATCACCATCAAGAACAGATTTCCGGTTCCGAGGATCGATGATATTCTTGAGAGATTACACGGATCCTCTTGTTACAGCAGGATCGATTTGAAAAGCGGATATCATCAGATTCGAATTGTGCCGGGAGATGTCTACAAGATAGCTTTTCCGACGAGTTTCGGTTTATATGAATTTTTGGTGATGCCTTTTGGCCTTACCAATGCTCCAACGACTTTTAACCGAGTGATGAATACGATTTTCAAAGAGTACAGATCTTTTGTTGGCACTCTTTTTGATGACATTATAGTCTTCTCCAAGGATGATGCAGAACATAGACAACATCTGCTACAAGTCTTTCAGGCATTGCAAGATCACAAGTTAATAATCAATGCCAAGAAGAGTGAATTTTTCTTACCGGAGATACACTTTTTGGGACACATTGTCTCAGCAGTAGGAGTACAGATGGACCCGGCCAAGATCAAGACTAAACGTGATTGGCCCGATTTGAAGTGTTCATGAAATAAGAAGCTTTTTGGGCTTATATACTTACTACTGGCGGTTCATTAGAAAATTTGCAGAGGTTGCTTACCCTTAGCATATCTTGACACAGAAAGGAGTCCCTTTCTCGTGGGGACCCACAGAGTGACTGCCTTTCAGACTTTGAAAGAGAAATTGACTATGGGACCAGTTTTGACTTTGCAAGATTTACAAAAGTCATTCGAAGTATATTGTGATGCTTGTGGTCGTAGTCTGGGTGCGGTCTTAATGCAAGAAGGCTATGTCATTGCCTATGAGAGCCGATTGTTTTCAAGGCCGGAATTGATAGCACAGATTTATGAGAAAGAGCTTTTGGCGGTTATCCATGCTCTTACTCAGTGGCGACATCATCTACTCGGAGCCGATTTTACGGTCTTCACTGATCATCAGAGTTTATGCTACTTCTTGTCACAGAAGCAGCTATCGGAAAAGCAGATGCGATGGGCTAACATCTTGTCAGTTTCACTTCGAGATTGTCCATGTACAAGGACAAAAGAACTTGGTGGCAGATGCTTTGTCCTCTTTCCAAAGCTTAGCATGAGATACTATGGACCTTTCCAGATAAAAGAAAAGGTAAATGATGTCTCCTTTAGAGTGAAGCTGCCCGATACTTGGAGAATTCACAATGCTTTTCATGTGAATCTCTTGAAGCCTTTTAAAGGCGATGTGCCCGATGATGGGGAGCCAGATGAGCAACCCGAAGTGGAGGAAAGCGAGGAGATACTCGTTCTTGAACAGATTTTGGCACGTAAAAATAGAAAGATTAAAGGTAAAGTGATTAGGTGCTTCTTGGTTAAATTCAAGAACTATCCTGCAATGGCTGCGGAGTGAATGGAGGAGGAGGACCTAGCAGATATCATTGTGGAACTTTACCTTGAAGCATTCGGTTTAGCATAGTCTACTTTGATAGAACCAGATTTCAGCATGGGTGAATCTAGTGCAGCGGGCTTGCACAAGAGGGGAGTTGCTCTGCTCCTTTGTCAACAGATTACCCCGATTTTTGATATAGAGTCACTGATGTCCCTTTGGGTTTCAGGGATACTGCTAGGCTGACAGTATTTTGTTGTATGAGTTTATGTACTGGAATTCCCGAAAATGAAAATGATACTGATGGATTTGTACTTGACTTGTTTGAGTGCAAGAACTGAAAGACGAAATGACTGCAGCATTTCAGTCTCATAAATCTCTATAGACACGATTGCAATATGGATTAGTTAATCGAGCATCTGTGAGGTCCCGACTGGATCTAGATGCGATTACTAAATACGTTGCCGATTAATCATAGTTTGAGATTTGGAACGATTTTGAATGTGATTTGTCATGTGATGTCCTGTGATGTCCGGTGATGTGACTGTCGATTGGTACATGTGCTAGATGTGTTGTGCCTAGTGCGTCGGTACTAACAGTCAGTGTCTGTTAAGACAATTTATGGCCTCTGTCTGTTTTGCAGGCGTAATCGAGGGCGATTACAATGCTTTCAAGAGGGGGATATGTCACAAACTGGTCACGTGGCTAAACCTTGACACACACACAAACACTACTAGAAATTGTGCCGCGATTTGCGCTGACGCGTAGCAGCTGTACGGACCCCCTTTTTCCGGCGCTAATGACGTGGCAATATGCTGTATAGAATTCCATAAATTACGCAAGTTGATTTTTATGGCAGCGTTTGGGCAAATTGCTTTTGAGATTAAAGCTTTTGAGTTTAGAGATTTTTGGGGCATCCCTTGTAGTTATAAATAAGCGGGCAGGGCCTCACTTCTCAGCTATCTTGTACTTTGAACACAGATTAATACAAAAAATACCGAAAGGGGCCCCAGTCTTTGGGGCCAATACCTCTGGGCGCGGAACTACGCCGGGCCGTGTCAATTTTGTGAACTGTTTTGAAGTGAATCTCTGTTGTGTAGCGATAGAATCTTGACTTGGGGTGTCCAAGTTTTTTACATTGTGAATCTTCCAAGTATCTAGCAGCTTGAGTCGAAAGGAGATGTCATTTATCTTTTCTTTAATTTGGAAAGGGCCATAATACCTCATGCTAAGCTTTGGAAAAAGCCGCTCCTTTCCCTTTCATTTCCTTAGGCGTGCTTTTTCAAAACGTAAGAGCACCCAATCGTCTTCCTTTAATTTTAAGTCGCGTCGATGTCGATCTGCTGCTTTCTTTTGTCGTACTTGAGACTTCTCTAGAGCCTCACGGACCTTGGCAAAAGCAGTATCGAAATCTGCGTCTTAAAAAATCTTGTCTTTAGTGTTGAGAAAGGGAGGAACCTTCTGAGCACCTTCAATTATCTCAAATGGCGCTTTCCCCATCGAAGAGTGAACCGTGTTATTGTAGGCAAATTCCACTAAAAGTAAATTTTTCTCCTGTTGAGTCTTCTGAGCAGAGATGTAAGACTTCAACAAACCCAAAACAATTGAATTTGCGATCTCACATTGCTCATCTGTCTGCGAGTGGAAAGATGACGAGAACTGCTGTAAGGTGCAGCAGAAGTGAATGTTGAACTTTGCTCAAGATGAGTGCTTAGAACTGTGCTCAAGGGTTCCTTTTTCTTATGGAAGGGAGAGCCTTCCGTTCCTTAGTGAGAGAGTGCAAATGATCACAAACAAAGTGGGTAAACACTGTGAATGAAGGTGTTGAAACTGAGAGAAAGAGAGAAGAATAAGACTTTAGTGAGAGAGTGCAATGGACATTGTGAATGAAGGTGTTGAGATTGAGAGATAGAGAGAGAAGAATACGACACCAAACAAATTGTCAAACCCTCTCCGAAGGCCCTTCTCTCGATGGCAAGAGAAGTCTATGCTATTGATTGCACAAATCTGGTACAAGATGCTGATGCAAGGTATCTCTAGGACGGAATCGACGACGACGACGAGAACGGCGAAGACGATGATTCTACTGAAAAACGCTGTTCTTGCTGTTGTTTTACTGCGGAAGGAAATGCTAATTTGCTGCTGTTTTACTGCCGAAGAAAACGCTGATTTGCTGCTTTGTAAAACGCTGATTTTCTCATCTTCTTAGGCTGAAAAACGCTGATGTCTGCAGGCCTGTGAAACGCTGAAACGCTGAGTCTTGCAGGTGCTAATGCGATGACTGTTGGCGAGGGGAGTGGATGCTGAATACGCCAGGCTGAAGGGACTGAAAACGCTGGAGTTTCTTTGCTGAAAACACCAGGCTGAAGGGGTGGTGGTTCTTGCTTGAGATGGGGAGAGAGATGCCTGTTGCAATTGCATTGCCTCGTGCACTTCCTCCTTCTCTGCCTGATTGTGCTAGCTCTAGGTTGCTTATATATCTCATTAGCAAAATTGCCCTACCTAGTTCCCAACAAAAGTCACTTAAAATTAATAAGTGAAAAATGTCAAAAATAGGGAAACTAGGTTCTGCGCGCTGGAAAATGCCCCCGATGGATTCTGATGAATTCTGATGGTAATGTTGATGATCATGCTGTGTGCAACCAGAAGATATGCATCTACTCTAAGTGCCTGGGCATGCACGGTCTGCGAACAGACTTACAAGAGTGCCAGAACTCTTTTTATTCTAGACTGACTTGACTGAACTGAACCTTGGTCATGTTGTAGCTTGTCCACGGACACATAGGGTTGGATGTGTCACGTGACATCCCCTCCTTTTTTAAGTGAGGTATTGGTACCGATCTGCATTGCTTCCTTGTAGGCGGCCAACATCTCGAGATAATCTTTGAAAAACTCTACCCGCATTGCTTCGTGGGTTCCTCGATCCTTGAACTTCAAAAAGTATAGTCGTACTTGCTTCTCTGAACCATGCCGAAACCGATGCGACAACACTTGCTCCGGCTCCATGACTTCAGCTTCATCGATGATCTCTGGTCCTTCTTCTTCCGAAATGTCCTTTGGAGGTGTTCTCTGAAACATTTTCAACCAAGTAACATGAGTTAGGCAATTGCAATTTCATTGAAACCTCATTTATCTTTTTAATGACAGGAAATGGACCATACATTCAAAAAGACAACTTGGGACACTTCTTTATAACTTGCTTAAGACGTTGCTTCATGATTCTTAAACACACCTAGTCCCCTTCCTCGATCGAAACCTCCTGACGATGCTTATTAGTCTGCCGTGAATAAGATTCCTGAGCCTTGCTTAGCCGAAGCTTCACTCTCAGATATCTCATCCAATGATTGACTTCAGCATTGGCATCAGGCATTTGACTGACCGAGCGAGTCAAAAGTGACTTGAACGGACGGCCAAAAGCTGCCTCTTACGGAGTTCGACCAATGGCAGAGGAAAAAGAGTCATTCAAAATAGCCTCGACCAATAGAAGATAGAGCTCCCACTGAGACTGCTGATCATGCACATATAACTTTAAAACATCAAAAGCTAACTGCGTATAAATCTCTATCTGACTGTGGATGAAAAACCGATAAAAAATTTAACTTAGTGCCAAAATTTTCAAAGAGTGCGCGCTAAAAATTGGACGTGAACTTAACATCCTTATCTGAAACAATCGATTTTGGCAAACCACAGAGGGGGTACCAATGCTTAATGAACAACCGTGCTACATCTTGTGTTGCTAATTGGACTATTCTTTTTCTTTTAATGATTAATTTCTTTCTCTAGGATATTTTATTGTGTACACTAAGAACTATTAAAAGATTATAGCTATAAGAAGTACCATCAAGAACGGACAACTCTGATGTGTCACTTGATGGGTGACGGTAAACATCGCGAAGGAGTTTCCGCAAGTTCGGTGGAAAGGGCCGGGTTACGAGTGCCCCTGATGCGTCACATGATGGGTGACGGGTGCATCAGTAAGGGGGCATTCCGTAGGCTAAGAAGGAAATCCGAACTGAGTAAGAAAATACGTGTAAGAACGCAAGCACAAGAATAAAGATGGGTTCAATGAAGCTTTTTACGAAAAGCAGGAACATTCGCAAGAGGGCAGATGCTTTCCCGCGAGGAGTCTGTGGCTGCATTGCATCTGTGCCGTGTTCTGCACCCGGGGACGCCTGGAATGTGTTTGTGTAGCATTGTTTTCACTAACTGAGTGAGTTTTTAAAGTTTGAACAGGTTCACACTTTATTTTATAAAGTGGCCGGTCACTTCTAAGTGACCAGCCCTTTTATTAATAAAATAAAGCATCCCCAAAAAGCTTATGTAAAAAACCTACGCAAACTGTAGGGAGGGGCTGAAAACAGCGAGCCCTCTCTCTCCTCTCTCTAGAAAGGGCCAGATTCAACGATCCCTCTCTCTCCTCTTTCTAGGGGCGCCAAGGTTCTGCTTTTTCGGCTCCTATTCCCACCGGGTGCAAGGGCCTATAAAAGGGCAGCAAGTGTTTCAGTTTTATGCACGCCGGAAGCAGCAGAAGGAGCTAGCGCTAGGATTCTGGAGCAAGTATTGGCGACGGAAATTGCAAGTGACGACCGAGTACGGAGGTCGCTTTTCTGAGCAAGGAGCGACAGGTATAAGGTGTTGATACGCATTGAGAATTATTGCTTTGTGTGGTTTGTTTTGCAGGTATCTCCCGTCTTACGGGAAAGCCCCTCACGGGAAGTACGGCTTCACGTCTAAGTTCCTTACGGGAAAGTACGGCTTCGCGCCTAAGTCCCTTACGGGAAGGAACGGCCTTGTGCCCAAGACCTTTACGGGAAAGCACGACCTTTGGGTCTAAGATTACAGAACGGAGGGGTTTCCTCGGGTTCTCGTGCTTGTATAAGAATTCTCCCTGAATAAAGAATACTCTTGATGGGGGGGGACCAACCCATCTTCTGGTCCCCAATACCGTGTCGATCTTTTCCCTTCTCTCACCTTTGCTAAGTATCTTATTTTTCAGATTTCTAAATGCTCGTGTACGCTCCCGTTTTGTGACAGTGGTATCAGAGCTCAGACTCCTCTCTTTCTTTGCAAAGAAGGACGATTCCGGGAAGAACCATGTCAGGCCAAGGGAGAAGCGTTGAAGAGGAGCTTCAACAAGTGCAAGCTCAGCTTGCGGATTTGCAACAAATCTTACTATTGCCAGATCTCCAAAAGCTCTTGGGCGGAATGAAGAAAACGAATGGAACCGATGCAGCCAGGCATCCAGACCACACTGTTGGCGTGAGACCACAGGAGGAAAGAGAAGAAGAACGTGCCGAGGAGCACAAAGGATCTTCCGATTGGAATGAACGGCCTACTCCAAGGAAAGGCCAGGAAAAAGCGCTCTCTTTGCTAGACGAGAGCAAGGACATCTCTATCTCATCTCCATCCTACTCTCCTGATTATACTTCTACTTCTCGATCATCTCATCAGAAGAAGGAACCCGCTACTACGACTACCCTACATCAACCTAAAGACAAGCCTCGATTCAAGAAGCATGGTCGCAAGTCTCAACATCGCATGAGAGTCTTTAAATCGGGCGACAAGGACATCAAGTTCGAAACCTACAACGGACGGAGAGACATCTCCAAAGCACTGTCCTTCATCAAACAGTTTGAAGTTGCCTTTACCAATGGGCACTTCACCGAAAGATCCAAATTACGTCATGTGGGGATGCACCTCAAGGAAACGGCAAGTAATTGGTGGTTAGCCAAGATTCTGGAAGGTTCTCAAGCCAGAACTTGGGAGAGCTTCAAATCTGAATTTTATGAACAATTTCTTCCACCTAACTTCGAGCATGACATACGGAAGGAATGGGACTGGCTTGCCCAGAAGAAACATGAAAGAGTAACGACCTATGTGGACAAGTATTGCTCGGTTTTTCTGAAGGTCAGTCCCTTCATGAAGATTGCCGACGAGGAAAAGAAACGAAAGTTCGAAGCGGGTCTTCAACCGCAGCTTCGAAAGAGTATGAAAGTGTATCCGCATGATACTCTTCAGAGGATGATGGAGTCAGCAATCATTGCTGAGGATTTGCACTCAACTGGGACGTCCAGAAAAATGGAGCATAGCACTTACCGTGCAAGACAAAGAGGGGTCTACGATGACCAAGGGGGCCGAGGAAGAAAACGTCCTCCATCTAGGGACTATGATCATTCTAAGAAGCCAGAGGGCAATGGCAAGCGAACTAAGTATCTTTCTCCTACTCAACTTCAAACTTTCAGAGAGGAAAGGAGATGCTTCTACTGTGGCGAGAAAGGACATATGAAACCGGATTGCCTGCTAAAGCAGCAACGGCAAGAACAAGCTTCTACGAGGCAAGAGAAAGCAAGGAAGGAACCCGCACCACCAAGCTCAAACTCAATTCCAGATGTTCAAGGAAACACAGAAACGGAGAAAGGGAAGCGTCAACTTCTGAAGTGCTGGGGGTCTTTGAACAACCAGCGAGTACTGATTCTTTGTGATCCAGGATCCACGGATAACTTCATCTCCCTGGATACTGCGGAACGTTTGTGCCTCACACCGGCTCAGCTTGGCACACCGGTTACATCCGGATCGGCATTCGAGGGGTTGACAACCAATGCAACTCCCGTGCAAGGACTGCTCAATCTTCGGATTGGCGAGTACAAGGACCGCGAATCATTTTTGATGGCACCCATCGAGGGATGTGATATCATCTTGGGTATGCCATGGCACTTCCACATGACACCTATTCCCGATTATGTGGAAAAGACCCTCACTTTTGATCATGGGGGTAAGAAAATAAAGATTCATCTTGATGTAGGAGATTGGCAGTTCCCAATTGTAAGCCATATCTCCATTAAGAAAGAAATGAAGAAGTGTGTTTCTGCTTACTTGATTTTTGCACGTGAGAAGGATAAAACTAGTGGGGACTCTCTCTCTAGTCTGGAAATTAAGCGTCTTCAATTTATTGAAAAGTACAAAGATTGTTTCACGGAAACACTTCCTGATGAACTCCCTCCGGTACGCCCGGAAGATCACCGCATAGATCTCATAGCGGGTAGCTCACCTCCCAATCAATCCCCTTATCCGGTGAGTCTTGCTCAGCAAGAGAAAATTCTGAAGCAAGTCAACGAGCTTCTAGAGAAAGGGTTAGTACGGCCAAGTGCTTCACCCTACTGCTCTCCAGTTCTACTGGTGCAGAAGAAAGATGGCACGTTTGGAATGTGCATAGACTATAGGTCTTTAAACAAGATCACGGTCAAGAATCGCTTTCCGATCCCTCGGATTGATGATATACTTGATAAGTTGCAGGGTGCAAGTGTCTTTAGTCGCATAGACTTAAAAGTGTGGGTATCATCAGATACGGATCGCCCTTGAGGATGTCCATAAGACTGCTTTCCGCACAACCTTTGGACTATACGAATTTTTGGTGATGCCTTTCGGTTTGACCAATGCTCCTGCGACGTTCAATCGCATGATGGACCGCATTTTCAGCCCGTATCGAGCTTGTACGGGAGTATTCTTTGACGACATACTCATCTTCTCTAAGTCAGAAGAGGAACATCGGAAGCACTTGGATCTAGTGTTTAAAGAATTGCGAAAGCATGAGTTGCATGTGAATGCAAAGAAGAGCGAGTTCTTTCTCTCAGAGACACACTATCTCGGCCACATAGTCTCTCACAATCAAGTGAGTATGGATCCTGCCAAGATCCGAGTGGTAGAAGATTGGCCTATTCCCACTACGGTACATGATGTACGTAGCTTCCTGGGATTATGTTCGTATTATCGAAGGTTTGTCCGAGGATTTACTCATGTAGCAGGACCACTTCATGATTTGACAAAGAAGAAGATTCCTTTCAGATGGGGATCGAGACAACAAGGAGCTTTTGATCGGCTCAAGTACTTGCTAAGCCATGGACCTATTTTGATAGTGCCTGACTTAAGGAAACCATTTGAGGTTCATTGCGATGCTTCAGGCGATTGCATCGGAGCAGTGTTAAACCAAGAAGGCCATGCAGTGGCCTACGAAAGCAGACAGCTTAAAGATGCAGAGTTGCATGCATCAATCTACGAAAAGGAACTCTCGGTTGTGATTCACGCCTTATCCAACTGGAAGCACTATCTTCTAGGAGCGGATTTTGTGATCAAGACTGATCACTAGAGTTTGCGGTATTTTCTTACACAAAGGAAACTATCTGAGAAGCAGATGAGATGGGCAAACTTTTTGTCTATGTTTCACTTCCAGATCCTTCACACGGCTGGGAGTTAGAATGTGGTCGCAGACGCATTGTCTAGGCGGCTAAGGGTGAATGCTATCAGCTCGGTGTATCACCAAGAATTAGATGCACTACCAGATTTGTATCCGAATGATCCAGATTTCTCCACCATTTGGGGAAATCTACATCGTGGAGAGAATGAGTTTCCCTATTCTATTCGGGACGGTTATCTCTACCACCATCAGGCCATATGTGTGGCGGAACCATTAAGAAAGAAGATCATGGATGAAGCACACGCTTCGCCTTACGCGGGTCATCGGGGTATTCTCCCTACGACCTTAGCAATGGAAAGATATTTCTTTTGGCCTAGCCTTAAAGCAGACATTGATAAGTATGTCAGGGAATGCTTGGTTTGCCAAAAAGTGAAGTCTGATCGGCATAAGACGCCTGGGTTGCTACAATCTTTGCCTGTGCCTAATGAACCTTGGGAAAGTATTGCCATGGACTTCATCATGGACCTCCCTAGAACTCAGACTGGAAATGACGCGATCTGGATCATTGTGGACAGGTTTAGCAAGCAAGCACACTTTATATGAGTCAAGAAAACGATCAAAGCAGATCATATGGCTAGGGTCTTCCTGGCACAAATCTTTAAGCATCATGGAATGCCTAAGTCTATTGTGAGTGATCGAGATCCTTGCATGACAGGAAATTTTTGGCGTGCCTTGATGGATAATCTTGTTTCGAAGCTGAATTTTTCATCTGCCTACCATACTCAAACGGACGGGCAAAGTGAGATAGCCAATTCCACAGTATTGGATATATTAAAAGCTTATGTGTCAGACCGGCAATCTGACTGGGAGAAATATTTGCCTCTTGTCGAGTATGCGTATAACAATACCATACACTTATCGACGGGAAAAGCACCTTTTGAGATTCTCTATGGTAAGCCTTTGCTTCCACCGATCCTTTTAACTAAGGATAAGATCTTTGCAGCAGATGAATTTGTCCGTGATTTGGACACAGCCTACGGACAAGTTAGGAGAGCTATTCTACGCTCTCAGGAAAAGCATAAGAAAGCTGCAGACAAGCACAAGAGGAATCTAGACTTAACAGACGGACAATTAGTCTTACTCAAGTTTGAGAAGGCAAGACTTAAGAAACAAGCATCTCATAAGGGGAAGGTGGTAAAACTTTCTACCCGTTATTATGGGCCGTTTAAGATCACTGAGCGAGTGAATGATGTCACCTTCCGATTAGAGCTACCGCCTAATTGGAGGATCCATAATACTTTCCATGTCAGTTTACTCCGGCCGTATGTGGGACCGCCTCCGAGCCAGCCTAGTGCTGAGGAACCTCCTGAGGTTGAGGAAGCAGAAGAAATACTCCATCCGTAGCAGATAGTAAGTCATCAGGAGCGGACTCTCAAGTCCGGAAAAATAACACGGAAGTATTTGGTTAAGTTTAAGAACTATTCGAATCTCGATGCTCAGTGGATGACGCAGGAGGAATTAGCAGCTTATCCCGAGATATTGGAGGTATATGTCCACGCACTACAGTTGAGGTCAATTGTTTAGAAGCCAGAGGGATGTTGCTAATCGGACTATTCTTTTTCTTTTAATGATTAATTTCTTTCTCTAGGATATTTTAGGGATGTTGCTAATCGGACTATTCTTTTTCTTTTAATGATTAATTTCTTTCTCTAGGATATTTTATTGTGTACACTAAGAACTGTTAAAAGATTATAGCTATAAGAAGTACCATCTAGAACGGACAACTCTGATGTGTCACTTGATGGGTGACGGTAAACATCGCGAAGGAGTTTCCGTAAGTTCGGTGGAAAGGGCCGGGTTATGAGTGTCCCTGATGCGTCACATGATGGGTGACGGGTGCATCAGTAAGGGGGCATTCCGTAGGCTAAGGAGGAAATCCGAATTGAGTAAGAAAATACGCGTAACGCAAGCACAAGAATAAAGATGGGTTCAATGAAGCTTTTTACGAAAAGCGAGAACATTCGCGAGAGGGCAGATGCTTTCCCGCGAGGAGTCTGTGTCTGCATTGCATCTGTGCCGTGTTCTGCACCCGGGGACGCCTGGAATGTGTTTGTGTAGCATTGTTTTCACTAACTGAGTGAGTTTTTAAAGTTTGAACAGGTTTACACTTTATTTTATAAAGTGGTCAGTCACTTCTAAGTGACTAGCCCTTTTATTAATAAAATAAAGCATCCCCAAAAAGCTTACGTAAAAAACCTACGCAAACTGTAGGGAGGGGCTGAAAACAGCGAGCCCTCTCTCTCCTCTCTCTAGAAAGCGCCAGATTCAGCGATCCCTCTCTCTCCTCTCTCTAGGGGCGCCAAGGTTCTGCTTTTTCGGCTCCTATTCCCGCCGGGTGCAAGGGCCTATAAAAGGGCAGCAAGTGTTCCAGTTTTATGCACGCCGAAAGCAGCAGAAGAAGCTAGCGCTGGGATTCTGGAGCAAGTATTGGCGACGGAAATTGCAAGTGACGACTGAGTACGGAGGTCGCTTTTTCGAGCAAGGAGCGACAGGTATAAGGTGTTGATACGCATTGAGAATTATTGCTTTGTGTGGTTTTTTTTGCAGGTATCTCCCGTCTTACGGGAAAGCCCCTCACGGGAAGTACGGCTTCACGTCTAAGTCCCTTACGGGAAAGTACGGCTTCGTGCCTAAGTCCCTTACGGGAAGGAACGGCCTTGTGCCCAAGCCCTTTACGGGAAAGCACGACCTTCGAGTCTAAGATTACAGAACGGAGGGGTTTCCTCGGGTTCTCGTGCTTGTATAAGAATTCTCCCTAAATAAAGAATACTCTTGACGGGGGGGGGGGACCAGCCCATCTTCTGGTCCCCAATACTGTGTCGATCTTCTCCCTTCTCTCACCTTTGCTAAGTATCTTATTTTTCAGATTTCTAAATGCTCGTGTACGCTCCCGTTTTGTGACATCTTGTGCGATGACTGTGGCTTTACAAGGAATCAACATGTAAAACTTGCTGAAACGATCAACAACTGTCAAACATTGAGTGTTCCTTGAATGCAAACTTGGTGGAAGGTTAGTCACAAAATCCATGGAGATATCCTGAAAAGGTCCATCGGGAATAGGCAGCGGAAGCAAGAGGCCTTGTGTCACCAACGTGTGACTACTATCTATCCTTTTTGTTGATTTCTTTCTTATTATCTATTTACTTTCACTTTTTGGAAACACCCCTCGGGAAATCTAACTGCCCTGCATAGCTAGTGTGGAACTGTCCAGAGGGAGTCCAGGCCTGAGGGCAAGAGAGCACTAAGGTTGGACAAGGACTATGGTTAGCCAAGTGGGGTCATTGACTAGCCAAAGTGGAATCCTTTGCTACAGAGGCTACATTTCAGTTCTGGATGTGGCCGCAGTGTACAAAGAGGGTCGGATGACCTAGAAAGATACAATGGCAGTATCTCCTAAAATTTAGGGAACTGCTATTTTGGGACCTGAAAATGTGTTGACGTCATGACCGCCGGAATGACAAAGGGAACATTTTCTTACTCTGCCGTGAAGTCAACTGGGCAACCGGTTGGGATATTTTTAGACGGCAACCCCGAAACGGGAAAATGCTTATAAATGTGCCAAGTGGCACCTTCTGGTGCACTTGCCTCATGCAACAAGAAGTGGCGCTGAATCTAGGAGGGGGAGAGCCTCATTTTCAGTTTTGTCACAGGTTAAGAGCTATGGAGTGCTTGCTTTCCCTCTTATGTACAGTGCGGTGCCAGGAGTGATGCCCTGCACGCTACGCACTGCCCTCTCTCTCCCCTTTGGCAGTATGTTATGCCCCTCTAGTGGGCTTTTCATTTGACCAATGTACAGTTGTGTGGGTTCATGCACGATTGCCGAGGCAAGAGCCTCTTGCACAGGTACTGGATTAGCTAGCGGCTAATCCCCCCGCAGGTACAGGTGAACTCGGAGAGGTTTCACGCCAGAAATCTCGTCCGATTCAAAGGGCAAGTAGCCCTACAGGTGCGGGAGCTTGAGGACTTGCTAAGGATGCGACCGGCACGCGAAACGGAGCCCGAAACAGTAAATTACAGCCTGCTGTGTATTTTTGCAGGTTTAGGGTTTTGGCCCTAAACGGACCCTAATACCCCCAGGAGGTTCGGGGACGCAAGGGGACCGCTTTACAGGTGATCTGGCGCATTTTCAGGGCTGAAAACAGAGAATTCAGCGTGCTGCAGATTCTCGCCAGGTTTTGCAAAGTGCCTGTATGCGTCGGGAAAGTCAGTCAATGCGTGGGAATACTGACTGTGAAGGGTTCTGGTACAGTTATGCTGCCGAAATCGGGCTGGAACAGTGGAAATTCAGCCGAGTTTGTGCGGGGCAGCTTGTAGGGAACCTCAGCGTTTATTCCCTCTTTTGAACAATAAAGAAATACCGAAAGGGGCGCCTAAGTTAGGGGCCAATCTGGTGTCCGTCTACTCATACAGGTGCAATCTAGCAGCCTGTATCCCTCTCCCCTTTGTTGTGTCTTGAAAGTACAGGTAAAATAGACGACTAATAATGGGTGAAAGCTAAATCAAGGTTTAAAGTAAAGTCTACCGCCCTTTTTGGATTGAACAGGCCGGTTTCACCTTGTTGCTTACCCCGAGGAGCTTTTTACCTTTTGACATATAATGCACTGTGTGACATAACGAAACACTTCTTAGGCCAAAAAAAGAATCTTTCTATTTTTTCCAAAGTGGTGTTTATTCCCTTGTGCCCACCTGTGAGAGAGTCACGTGCATTATGCAATTTGGTTGGCCTGAGAGAGGACAACATACATAAATGTTGACGAAAATACAACAAACGATCACGAATGAGATAGTTGCTTGGCCCTTGTGAAGCAGGAGCCTGCAATCATTGCTTACCAAACTCGAAATCCGCATATTGGTTCTTTATGCTGTCGAAAGACACACCTTGAATAGAAACTGTGGATCCTGACTCAAGAGCCAAAATCTGTCCTTTGCGACTCAACCATTTGCAAATGGGTTAGCTTTTCCAGGCACATACCTCCAAATTGCTCAAAAAATTGTGACCACCGCGCCTGGCGATCACTCCAATATGCACTAGGCATAGACTAGAGCCACTTGAGGGCTTGATGATCTGTGCGAATTGTAAACTCTCTACCATAAAGAAAATGCTTCCAATGCTTAAGAGAGTGAATGACGGACAAAAGTTCTTTATCATAAACTGAATAGTTCTTTTCTGCACTATTAATCTTCCTGCTAAGGAAAGCTACTGGACGACCATGTTGCTGAAGCACAATGCCAATGGCGACATTGCTCGCATCCGTCCATACCTCAAAGGGGTCATCCCAAGAGGCAAGGATAAGACATGGTGCACAGTTGGCCGCGCACCTAGAGGAAGACGACGAATTCACGTCCCTTTCCTTCAATTGGGCCGATTTCTAAGACAAGCTCAAGGCGCGGTTTATGTCCTCTTAGTACCTAGCACGATTGAAAGAAGATTGGCGCAATCTCAAGCAAAATGGTATGCCAATCATGTCTTTTTCTAACCGTGTTTTGCAGCTCGGCACTCAATTACGCAAATCAGATGATGAGCGCAAAGAGGCTTTCCTTTTTGGGTTGGACGAATATATCAAGTTTGATGTAGAAGTCTTCGACCCCGCGGATCTCAACAAGGCGGTAGCTATTGCTCTCTCCCAAGAGATGAAGCACAATAAGGGAAAGCCTAAGGAGAACAAGTCGTCTCAAAGTACCTCCCAGACTTCTCAGAACTCTCAGAATGGTAAGGATGGTAAGAATGGTAACTCTGCTAGCCAATCTTCCTCTAATTCTTCTGAAAAGAACTCTAACAATGAATCTAAGGGTAAAGCTAAAGCACCTACAAAACCTAAGCTAACCTCGGATGAAAAAGCCGCACAAGGAATTGTAGGAGGATACATAATGGCTGAAGAACAAGTGATTTATGCTGAGGAAGTTAGATGTTAACAATGTCACGTCAAGGGTCACATCAAGAAGGCTTGTCGTAAGACAGCCCCACCTAAAGAACCTAAGGCACGCACAACAATCACAAGCACTTTAATGAACCATGCTGAATCTTCTCATGTCTCTGACACACACATTGATGAGTCTCTCATGAAATGTTATGGTCATGTAAAGAGTCAGCGTTTTATCATATTGTTTGATCCAGGCAGTATGCATGATGTGATTAGTGCCTCTCTTGTTGAGAGAGCCCGCCTAGAGGTTAGTCAGAAATCTCCTTTTGAGGTCTGTGGCTTCGCTCCTGGTATGGCTCTCTTATCACGAAAGAGTGCCTTGATGTGTTGTTTACAGTTCAACAAGCTGCTTTCTGTAGGAAATTTCTAGTGTCTCCTCTTTCAGGATGTGATATGCTTTTGGGCATTAGATGGTTTCGGGAGCATAACCCTCTCATTGATTGGGAGGCCAACACTCTCACATTAAATGCCAAGACTGACTCCCCCATCATCATTCGTGCTGAGGAAGGTCTGCATTCTTCGCCTCTCATTTCTCATGTGCAGGTAAAGCGTGATTACGACGAGGAGCACAAGCAGCATTCATCTATGTTGCTCCAGTTTCCTAGAGCATTCAGACTACAGACAAGTATTCAGCTTTGTTTACCAAGTTTAAGCATCTCTTTTTGCAGGATGATCTTCGACCCCGACTCCCGCCCGAGCGGCTGGAGGACCATCGCATCGAGCTTATGGAGGAGGCACAGCCTGTCAGTAAGGCTCCCTACCGTTTGAACAAGACACAGGAGGAAGAGTTAGAGCGACAACTCACGGAGTTGGTGGCTAGAGGATTCATATGTCCTAGTGTAAGTCCTTTTGCTGCTCCTATTTTGTTTGTCCGCAAGAAGGATGGTTCGTCTCGTTTGTGTGTTGATTATAGGGTATTCAATAAGATGACCGTCAAGAACAAGTTTCCGATGCCTCGCATTGAGTATATCCTTGATAGACTCAATGGGGCAAAAGTTTTCAGCAAGGTCGATCTCAAGAGTGGATACCATCAGGTACATGTATTCAAAGGCGACATCTTCAAGACCACTTTTCGCACCGAGCGAGGGCAATGGGAGTATGTTGTTATGCCTTTTGGATTGATAGGTGCCGTGGGTACATTTAAGTGTCTCATGGTAGGCCGTTTTGGCGATATGGTTCGTGTGTGTATTCATTTTTCTTGATGATATTCTCATTTTTTCTGCATCGTGGGAGCAGCATGAAAGGGATGTCGAAAGGGTACTAACCCGTTTGGATGAGTGTCAGCTGTACATTGCAGCTAAGAAGTCTGAATTTTTTCTTACTGAAGTTACTTATCTGGGTTATATCATTTCTACAGAAGGCGTCAAGCTAGACCCCGCGCGTGGTACCAATTTATGGCATCACCGGCAAGGTACATAGCTGCCGTCAAAACCTTGCTATTTCTTGTCTTCTTAGTTGTCGCAAAATAAGCATTAAATTGATGTAACCAAGAATGAATAACCGTAGCATCCATCTTACCATCATACTTACTGAAAGTCAACTTCTCTGTGACTGGGTTGTTGGAGTCCGAATCTCGGCTTGCGCCACTTGATGAACTACCAACATCTTTGGCTGGCTCGAACTTCGAGGTGAGAACCTGTCGCACGAATTCTTGCATGTGTAATTCTCTCTGTGCCTCATGATCGGCCTCAAAGGCCGCTCGTGTTTCTTCGCGTGCTTCGCGCTCGCGCTCCAAGGCAACGCGATTCGCTTCTTGTTGTGCCATAATGTCCATCATTGACTTGACCAACGCCTCCATAGAATCTGGTACAATCCGTGGTGTAGATGGGGAAGGAGGAGGGTCAGAAAAACCTCTTTGGTAGTGAGATTCTTCTTCGCTACCGTCATGCCCATCACCTCCATGCGAAATATCCATTCCGCTTCAGGTGATGACCATGCACTGTGATCTTGGTTCTTTAGGTCACGAGGAACTTGGTTTCTTGTGGGTCTTGGGGTTCTTGGGGGTCTTGAGGTTCTTGAGTTCTTGAGTTCTTGAGGTTCTTCTTTCGCTTGCAATCTGTGTTAGAGAAGGATCTTCTCTTCACCCGAGTTTTTCTCTTTTCCGCGGGCGCACCCCTTGGCGGCCTTGCGCTCACACCAAGGTTGCTTTTTCCCACCTTGCGTCGATTGGCCGGCCGCTAAGTGCATTGTCCGCTCTCAATGAGTGAAAAGAGGCACCAGGGGAGGCTGGACAGGCCCTTCTTTCTTGGGTTTCCTGTCACTCACGATTAGGAATTGATACGCCCAAGAAATCTTCGGTTATGTGCGACTGCAACAAGCAAAAAAAATTTATGTGGTTCTTTTCTTGAGTGATACAGAACACTGCCAAAGCTCTGATACCAATGTAAGGTGTAGCGGAAGTGAATGTTGAACTTTGCTCAAGATGAGTGCTCCAAACTGTGCTCAAGGGTTCCTTTTACTTACGGAGGGGAGAGCCTTCCGTTTCTTTAGTGAGAGAGTGCAATCGACACAAACAAAGTGGATGAACACTGTGAATGAAGTGCTGAGACTGAGAGATAGAGAGAGAAGAATACGACACCAAAGAAGTTGTCAAACCCTCCTCCGAAGGCCCTCCTCTCGATGGCGAGAGAAGTCTATGCTATTGATTGCACAAATCTGGTACAAGATACTGATGCAAGGTATGTCTAGTACGGAATCGACGACGACGACGAGAACGGCAAAGACGATGACTCTGCTGAAAAACGCTGGTCTTGCTGTTGTTTTACTGCGGAAGGAAACACTGATTTGCTGTTGTTTTACTGCTGAAGAAAACGCTGATTTTCTGCTTTGTAAAACGATTTGCTGGTTTTCTTAGGCTGAAAAACGCTGATGTCTGCAGGCCTTTGGAACGTTGAAGCGATGACTGTTGGCGAGGGGAGCGGATGCTGAAAACGCCAGGCTGAAGGGACTGAAAACGCTCGAGTTTCTTTGCTGAAAACGCCAGGCTGAAGGGGGGGTGGTTCTTGTTTGAGATGGGGAGAGAGATGCCTGTTGCAATTGCATTGCCTGGTGTACTTCCTCCGTCTCTGCCAGATTGTGCTACCACTAGGTTGCTTATATATTTCATTAGCAAAATTGCTCTGCCTAGTTCCCAACAAAAGTCACTTAAAATTAATAAGTGGAAAATGTCAAAAATAGGGAAAATAGGTTCTGCGCGTTGGAAAATGCCCCCGATGGATTCTGATGGTAATGCTGATGATCATGCTGTGTGCAACTAGAGGATATGCATCTACTCTAAGTGCTTGGGCATGCACGGTCTGTGAACAGACTCACAAAAGTTCCAGAACACTTCCTATTCTAGACCGACTTGACTGAACTGAACCCTGGTCATGCTGTAGCTTGTCCACGGACACACAAGGTTGGATGTGTCACGTGACAGACACCAGAATTTTGTCAAACCCTCCTCCAAGGGCCCCACTCTCTATGGCGAGAGAGGTCTATGCTATTGATTGCACAAATCTCATACAATGGTTGAAATGCAATGGACTTGTCGACGATGATGAGGACGGCGACGAGACGGGCTGAAAACTGAAAACGCTAGGGGCTGAAATCTGCAAATCTTCTATCTGCTGAATTCTGACTATGTTGGTGACAACGGCGATGACGACGACGCGCTGAAAACGCAAATGCTGAAATCTGCGAATAACGGGCTGAATTTGCAAACGCTAGCTGATCTGACCGTGCGGCGAGGATCTGCTGCGGGAAGGTGAGATCTGCGAGGTTTGGGGGCTACGGTGCGGAGTGTGACTACTAAAATTTTAGAATGTTGATGCAAATGATGGTTCTGTCGCCAAGAAACTGCAAACGCTAGGGCTGATCTGCTGTTTCAAAAACGCTAGGGCTGATATGGTATCTGTTGCAAAAACACTAGGCAATCTGCTGCAGAAAACGCTAGGGCTGATCTGCCGCAAAAACGCCAAAGGTCTTGATGGCTGGAAAATGCTAGGGAGTTCCTGCGGGTCTTGCTGAGAAGGTGCACTGCTAGATGTTGTGTATGTGCTGCCTCTTCTGTCAGAAAGTGCTAGCGCTAGCTTTTCTTATATATTTTCTTAGCCAATTTGCCCTACCCAGTTTCCCAACAAAGTCACTTGTTAATAATAAGTGAAAATTGGCTAAAATAGGGAAAATGGGTTCCGTGCACTGTAAAATGCCCTTGATGGGTACTGACTGTAATCTGATGATCATGCTGTATGCAACCAGAGGAAATGCAACTACTCTAAGTGCCTGGACATGCACGGCCTGCGCATAGGCTCACAAAGGTGCCAGAACACTTTCTAAGGTGCCTGAACCCTAGACATGAAGTAGCTTGTCCACATGCACATAGGGTTAGATGTGCACGTGAGTAAGAGCACAAGCTCAAAAAGCTTCGAACTTAATGAACATTCTTCAAGTCAGGCCAATCGTGGATAGTCTCAATTTTGGCCGGGTCCATTTGTACTCCTGCTGCTGAGACGATGTGTCCCAAGAAATGTATCTCCGGTAAGAAAAACTCGCTCTTTTTGGTAGAATTTATGATCGCGCAATGCCTGAAAGACTTGTAGCAGATTCTGTCGATGCTCTGCTTCTTTCTTGGAGAAAATTATAATATCATCAAAGAACGTGCCTATAAAAGATCGATGCTCTCGAAAAATCCTATCCATCATTCGGTTGAAAGTTGTTGGAGCATTTGTAAATGATAAATCCAAAGGACATCAACCAAAATTTGTATAAACCAAAGCTTGTCCGAAAGGCTATCTTGTAGACATCTCCGGGAGCAATTCTGATGTGATGATATCCGCTTTTCAAATCAATCATGCTGAAACAAGAGGATCCGTGAAGTCTGTTAAGAATATCATCGATCTTTGGAATCGAGAATGTGTTCTTGACGGTGATTTTATTGAGAGCTCTATAGTCAATGCACATTCTCCAAGATCCGTCTTTCTTTAGTACTAGTAAAACCGGAGAACAGTAATGTGAAGTACTAGGTTGGATGAGACCCTTTTCAAGGCGGTCTTTCACTTGGTCATGATTTCTTCATTCTGTAACATGGTAAGGTGGCCGGTTCGCTGGTGTGGTTCCAGGGATCAGATCAGTAGTGTGGTCCTCAGGACGAGATGGAGGTAACTCGCGTGGTAGGCCTTTTGAGAAATAGTCAACATGTGCATGCAGAAATGCTTGTTGTTCTTTGTCCAATTCATACATGTTTGTTCGTTGTTCATCATTCAATTCTTTCAAATAGATCGAGTAAACAAAAAGACTGGATTTCATTAATTTTAAAATGGCCGAAGCGCTGATACAATAGGGACGGACTCGCCCTTCAATTTTACATAAAGTACAATTTTCTTGCCCTTCTCATTGGTCAAAGTGGCTTTTTTGGCCCGATAATCGACCACGGCGTTGTTCTTGTGGTACCAAGGATTCCTAGGAGGACGTCACACCCTTCCAAAGGCATGATATAAAAGTCCTCGTGCCCTAAATACCGCTGGCAACATCAGAGTGCTCTTGCGAAATGAGTTTGTAGCACCCAACTTTTGGTTAGAAGAGCTTTTGGGTCAGAAGCTTTTTAAGAACAGATGCTTTTTAGGGCGTCTAGCTTTTCATGGCCCCATTATTCTTTGTAATTGTGCCCTCGGACCAGTCTTACACACACAGAAGTTGTGAGGGCCTCTGTAGAGTTGGACCCTCGAGAGTTGGACCTTTGTGATTGGCAATAAAGAAAGAAATACTGAGAGGGGCTCCAGTCTTTGGGACCAGTGCATCCGATAGCCGACACCCCCCCCCCCCCCCCCCCCCCCCCCCCCCCCCCTTCTCTCTCTCTCAAGTTCAATTGTTATAATTTTTGTTCGTGTGTTGCTATTCGATTTCTCGCTTGAATGTCCAAGCGTGTTACAGATTCCACATCCTTGTGCTTCATCCCCATTGTAATGATCATCAAAGCTTGCCAGCGTGTAGGGTTTCTCTCTCTCTTCAACAATTTCTCTCTCTAGCGTTCTTGCCAGATTGCCGTCTCTCTCTGTCTGCCTCGTGTGTTTTTGCAGAATCTCTCTCCTTGTGTGCCTTCTCTTGGCCCTAGGCGATTCTCCCTTTGCGTGTACATTGTAGATCTCGAAGATCACCGTGATGGGATTGCTCTTGGAGGCTCCACATTCTTAGGTTGTTGCTGTCCGCCGTGGATCTTAGGGATTGTGCACCTGTTGCCGCTGTTTTCAGCTATATCTGTCCATCTTCCGCTGCCTCGTCATAGTAAAGTGATCCTAAGGGTCCTCTTAAAGGCCTTTGGCTCACTCAAATAAATAGATTTCAAAAAATGTAGCAATTTTTAAAAGATAAATGAAAAACTAGAGCAGACATCAAGGTTTGACCTGATAGTCAGTGATCTCACATGAGTGGGGTGAGAGAGAGAAAGAGAATGCGGCCTAGACCCAGGATTTGGTTCTAGGTTTGGGTAAGGACCGATCTCTAGGGTTTTCTGGGAATTCATCAGAAATGTGCAAGAAAATGAAGGTGGTTTGACTCCCACTAACAAAAAAATAAATCATACTGGCTCCCACCAGAGGCAGGAACAAGGGTGGAGTGGATGGTTAGCAAGGGCAGGTGTGGAAGCAAGCAATGTTGATTGCAAAGGAGGTGGAGGGAGGCGAATGGGAAGGTATGAAATCTGGAATCAGCAGTGCAAATCACTCGTAGCTTATTTTTGATGTCCAATATGTGTCTACTGCATCTGCTGAGGTGGGTTTTTCGGTTCTTTTTTTTACTTGTCAACAGGTTACTGGATTGTAAACGGATTGTTGTTGAAATTCATGATTATGACAATATCTTTTTTGCAGAAATTTAATCTTGGGTTTATGGGAGCGAGATGTTCGGCATAATCTTTGTGTCACAGATTGTGGGTTAAGCTCTGTAGCTTCTTTGGAAGAGACCCCTCGAGAGTCTCTCTTACGTGACATTTATGATTTTCTAAATTACCATGTATGTCCAGCTACTTGATCGCTTATATTGGTTGTGTGATTGATGATTCTTCAAACATTACTATAAACCCCATTGTTTCCTGGTGGTTCAGGGGTATATCAATCTAGGAATCATATCAAAGAAGCTTAAATCCGAGACACAAACTGCTGATTGCAATTTTTTACCTGCAACTGCTAACATAAACAGCGATTATGACTTTAACGAGAAAAATCAGAAGGAACCTTCTGGAGAAGGTAGCCTTTTGCATGAGAAAGGGACAAGGATAGAGCTTCCAGGTGACTATATGGTCTTAATGAATGCAGTGAGTGCTACGGATCCTGAGCCTATGGATATAGATGAAAAACCTCTAGTTAACCCAGCAGCGTTTGAGGAGCACATCGATGAGCAAAAGCTTAGTTTGCCTGCTCATTGTGCAGATGAGGAGTCCCTCCTTGACATAGCAAATCGGTTAAAAGCAAGAAATAAGAAAAAGAGAGCAGGTTTATTGAAGTTGGAAAAGTCTGTAAAGGCTGATGAGGAGCAATCTCTAAGAGGTGGTGACGCAACAGAGGAGGTGTCAATCTGCAAAGAAAAAGTTGAAGCACTACAGGTGGAGCCTGCTAAATGTGCTGCTGAGGTCAATGATACGCACTTATCAAGCAAAGAAGAAATGGCCTTGAATGAGGGCATCTATGCTAGGCAGAAGTATTGCAAAGAGCAAACCACTGAAAGCATACATAACCAGGAGGAACTTGGTAGGTTAATTTTTCCTGACAACTTGATAGAAAAGCTTCCGTTGCCATCTGTTGGTAAGGTGGAAACCTTTCCAAGGGTTATAATAGTGGGTGCTGGACCAGCAGGCTTAGCTGCAGCCAAACACCTTCTAAACTTAAATGTGTCGGTTACCATTTTGGAAGCACGTAAACGTGTTGGAGGCAGAGTTTTTACAGATCGGACTGTGTTATCTGGTCCAGTTGACCTTGGAGCAAGTATAATAACAGGGGTTGAAGCAGATGTTTCATCTGAAAGGAGGCCTGATCCCACTGCCTTACTTTGCAGACAATTGGATCTTGAGTTGACAACATTGGGGGGTGATTGTCCTTTGTTCGATTCGGTGGTTGGTACAAAAGTTCCTGCCGACATAGACGAGGCACTTGAGGCAGAATATAACAGCCTTCTGGATGACACAGTAATGCTGGTTGCTCAGAATGGAGATGTTGCCATGCAAATGTCACTTGAGGAAGGACTGGAGCTTGCCCTCAAAAGACATAAAGAACAGGAAAAGAGAGCTTCTACTCTTTTCAGGGGCACAGATAGCTTGTCAGAAAAGATTAACCAATTTGAGCAGGATGGCCATGCTGTGTGTATGAGAGAGTCAAGTGAATCTACAAAAAAGTCTCTTGGTATTTCTCCCCTTGAGAGAAGGGTAATGGATTGGCACTTTGCAAACCTTGAATATGGCTGTGCAGCAGAGCTTAATCGGGTTTCCCTACCGTATTGGAATCAAGACGATGTGTATGGTGGTTTTGCTGGGCCTCACTGCATGATAAAGGGGGGCTATGGTACAGTTATGGAAGCCTTAGCGGAGGGGCTGCCCATACATTTTGACCAAGTAGTTACCAGAATTGAATATTCAAGCAAAGACGAGCAGATAGTGGACAGGGGACGAGTGAAGGTAAAGACCTCAAGTGGTAATGTCTTTATGGGTGATGCAGTTCTTGTTACTATTCCTCTTGGTTGTCTGAAGCTTAATACAATTGATTTTGTACCATCACTTCCAGCCTGGAAAACAGCTTCCATTCAACGGCTTGGGTTTGGGATCCTAAACAAAGTTGTTATGGAGTTTCCTGTTGCTTTTTGGGACGAAAGTATTGACTTTTTTGGTGCAACAGCCGAGCATACAGAGTCAAGAGGTCGATGTTTTATGTTTTGGAATTTGAAACGAACTGTAGGTGCCCCTGTATTGAGTGCTCTAGTTGTTGGAAAGGCTGCAATTGAAGAAGAGAAGAAAGAAAGCACCGAATCCATTGAGCATGCTCTTACTGTTTTGAGAAGTATTTTTGGTGAAGCATCAGTGCCCCAGCCAACAGGATCAGTAGTGACAAAATGGGGAAGTGACCCTTACAGTAGAGGTGCATACTCATATGTGGCTGTGGGAGCTTCGGGTGAAGATTATGACATCATAGGACGCTCTGTAGAAAACTGTGTTTTTTTCGCGGGGGAGGCAACGTGCAAAGAACATCCAGACACTGTAGGTGGAGCAATCATGACAGGATTGCGTGAAGCAGTCCGAATAGTTGATGTCTTGTACAATAGAGTGGATTCAGTTGCAGAAGCTGAAGCCATGGCTGCTGCTCAAAGACAGTCTGATACTGAAAGAAATGAGGTGCGAGACATGACAAAGAGGCTTACTGCTGCAGAGCTTTCAATAGCTATAAGAAAAGATGGAGGAATTCTGGACGAAGACAAGGAACCATTCAACAAGGCCATCCTGCTGCAGGACATGTTTGGTTGTGCCAAAACTACATCTGGGCGCCTATTGTTGGCCAAGGAAATGCTTCAGCTTCCTGCTTCTTCCTTGGAAGCTTTTGCAGGAACAAGAGAGGGGCTCACGATTCTCAACAGTTGGATTCAGGTTTGATGCTTGTCTTGGTTTACACATATAAGCAAACGTCAGTCCTGATATTGATTGTGGAACCTCTATCTAGGATTCTTTGGGAAAGGATGCGACCCAGCTTCTGCGGCACTGTGTTCGTCTGCTACTGGTGGTCGGAAAGGACTTGCCCTCAGTTCGACAGTCCGGTAGGTTGTCTTAACTCAAACTGATCATCACGCTTGTCCGACTATCTTTTTCACAACATGATTCTTACCTTTGGTTTTGAACAAAGGCATTGGACGGACTGTCAAAGAGAAGGTGGTGGTCCATACAAGCCGAGATATTCGTGCCGTTGCTAGTCAGCTTGTTAAACTGTGGGTGGACACTTTCAGAAAAGAAAAAGCTGCTGGTAAAATAGCAAGGCCATTGCAACAATCCCCCACTGGATTTAGAAATACGTTGACAATGTCGAAAGTGATGCATAGAAATATGAAATCAGGCACCTCACCAATGGTGTCAAGGGACAAGGTGTTGCATCCAGCAGTTGTTAGTGATGGTTCTAGGCAACAAGTGTCTGAAAAGGAGAGCACTTATCAAAGTTATTCCACTGAATTAAGAGATGCGGAGGTGGAAAAAGAAAAGTCTACAGCTATTTGCTCGAATTCGTCATGGAGGGAGCTAGTGTACAATCCAATTTCAGACTCTGAAGCTGCTGCATTGGCTGCTGCTGAAGCTGCTGTAGCTGCAGCAAATGCGGCTGCAAAGGTATGTGAAAAATGTGTTTAACTGCAGCTGTATACGGTATTTAAGTTTATGTAACTTACTATGAGTTTATTGCAGGCTTATGAGACTGCTGAAGCTGCAAGCAGTCAGTTAGAGCTTCCAAAGATTGTTTCATTTCACAAATTTGCAAACAAGCGAGAGTATATGATTTTGCCAGAGGCGACAAAGAGAAGGTCTTTAGAAAGAGATGCGTTAATTTTGCATGGGAAAGATCAAGTAATGATGGGAGTAGATGCTCGGAATTGTAAAGTTAGGGACTGGTCAATAGATTTTACTGATAGCTGTAGTTACTTACGTAGCCCGAATGTTGTGTTACCTGTGCAAGATGGTAAGGATGGCAGTAAGGAAACCGAGCTGTCTGGCCTTTCTAGTGCATGCACGGACAATTCAAAAGTATCGTTTCGAATAGGTAAACAGCTGTTTTCAGAACAGGAGGAAGCCACAGTAAATATGAAGGAGGCTGCTAGTGCAGGTTCACCGGTGAAAGAAGCTCAGGAACAAACATCTGGTTTAGTTTCTGAATTGGCACCTTCTTGCAACATCAGCATGGGTTCTTCAAGAAATGGACGATTTTTCACTGAAAGCAACATAGATGACACTGCAAGAGCAATTACAGATGCAAGGCAATGTAGCAGGGAGCAACTTGCTGTGGTAAGATCAACAAGGGATGAAGCCAGACATCTTTCAAGATGCTCCGAGCATAAGAAGGCAGTTACTGATTACGTTTCCAACCTGTTGATACCCCTTTACAAGACGAGGAAGATTGATAAAGATGGTTTTAAATCTCTTGTAAAGAAGTCTGCTGTTAAGGTGGGATTGTGTATCTGGTTTGCTACACCTTTTTCTACATGTCTTGCTTCTACTTTAAAATTTTGGAAAGTCAGTTTTTGTTTCTGGCTTATGTTAACTGACCCTTTCGTGGTTGTAGGTTATAGAACGTCAAACCGAGCTGGAAGCAGCCATGGAGGTTTCACAATTTTTGGACACCAAGCGGAAAATAAAGGTTGGTAGACCCTGCCTAATATGAAGAGCGCAATTCAGCATGGTAATGTGTCTGAGTTTGATTTCCAGACCATGCCTTGGCAGATCCGCACATTGGTGGACAAGTTTGTGGAGCGATATCTTGAGAATTTGGTAAAATAGATGGCAATGTTCTCTTGATGCAGTCCTTCGATTCCAAAAAGTTTTGCCTCAGCTTGGTAACGATTGGGTATTGCTTCGGATAACTTCACATCAAGGATTAGCCCCCAGCGGTGACAATGTACTGCCATGGTCACATTGGCCTCAGTGTGGTGGGCAGGCTGTTGAGGGGAATGATGTGTTTTTCTCCATCGCTGGATCAGATTAAAACTGAATTGGGTTCAGCAGCCCGATGCACAGTTAAAAACAGGATGCACTGTATCTATGTCCTGTCATTTCTTCCTGCCATATTACAAGACTCCTAGCAGTTCTGTACAGCATTTACTCAAGGTAAGTCATGTGCCAAAGCGGTACAGTCAATGTTTGATTTAGATGGAATGAGAGGCCCAAGATATATCTCAGTCCAATGCAGAGGTGTAAAATTATGATGTTCAAGCTTTGGTTAATCCACTGAAAACAGAGTAATTTCTCTGTGTCGATTGGGTTCTTCAGTCCAAAAGATGTCAAAGCTTCAGTACTCCGTAACATTTAATGTTCCACTGGCCTTTAACACAGTTTATGTATTTATTAATGTCACAGGACATATGGTTGAACATTCTTGCCATTGGGGACTTGTGTACAAAAAATGCCAAAGCTGCACGTTGTGCTGTTCCCTCAAACACGATCTATGCATTTATTTGTCTTGCAGGAATGTGGTTGAACGTTTCCTGCAGGATTAGCAGAATGACCACAGCTTGAAACTTAGATAGCTTCGTTTTATCATTCTAAATGGCATGAATCAGTTCTCGGCTCATTCTGGTAAATAGAAGAGGGACCAGGCCTTCAATTTCTGTATATGGGTGTGGTTATTTGCTGTCGGTGCAGGTCTTCAGGTTGAGTGGAAATCGTTTGAATCTTGGAGGAAACAAGGTGGAATGCTTCCAACTCATGTCAACATCATATTTGGCCTAAAACTTAAGGATATTAAAGGTACCTTTTTAAATTACCCCCCCCCCCCCCCCTCGATCCACAAGTCTGGAGATACCTTGGATCCAAGGAACTACAGGACTATCATGATTGGCCATACAATGGCCAAAGTATATGGGGTAGTTCTTGAGGCTGAGCTTAGTTCTTACGGGGAGGCTGAGGGTCTACAGGCTCTTGGCGAGGCAGGGCTCAGGCAGACCTTCTCTACTATCGACCACATCTTCGTTTTGCGTTGCCTCATTTATGGGGAAAAGGTGCAGAAGAAGAGGCTTTACTGCTGCTTTGTGGATTTCCGCAAAGGGTTTGACACCGTCCCACGGGAGAGGCTCTCTCGACGGCTCTAGAGTTTGGGGATACCTTCGGAGATGATATGGGCCATCTATGCTCTCTATGTGAGTGTGACTGGGAGAGTCCGTTGCCCAGGCGGTATGTCAGTGTCTATTGCTAGCAGCATTGGTGTTAAGCAAGGATGCCCCCTCTCCCCAACCCTCTTCGGACTCTACATCGACGAGATCTCCGACTACACCCTACGAGCGGGAGGGGCAAGAGCGGACCTAGCAGGTACCACAGTCCACATTATGCTATATGCTGATGACATTGTACTGATTTCAGAGTCACCAGAGGGCCTACAGAGCCATCTGAGAGCTTTGGTTGAGTTTTGTACAGACAGGGGACTCACAGTGAATCTTGCGAAAGCTAAGATCATGATCTTCCACACCTCTAGAGCAGTTCGACGAGCTACCACATTTACAGCAGTAGGAGGATCAGTAGAGGTGGTCACCTTCTACATCTACCTGGGAATCACATTCACCAATAGATAGGGGCCCTTCTCCGTGGCACAGGCCGCTACTGACAGACTCACCAGAGGATATGCAGCTCTAGCCATGCTAGAGCGGAGATGCCATTAGGCACACTTTCAAGAGCCCCGCACGAAGGGGTGGCTATTCGACACATTAGTCACTCCAGCCCTGATGTATGCGGCAGCAGTGTGGGCACCCAGATTGACAGATAGCCAATGGGCATGGATTGAAAGACCACAGATCTATATAATTTCTCGCCTATTTCGAGGCAAGCACACAGTGCCACTGGACATCATCAAGGCAGAGCTTGCCATCCCCCCATGGTAGTGGAGGCACTCTTCCAGACCGTCTGCTTCATGTAGAGAGTGAGAGAGCTCTTGACTGATAGACTCACACGACGAGCATTTGAGTCATCTATACAGATATCAGAGGCTGGATACGACAGAGCATGTTACACACAGATTAGAGCATGGTTCGGAGCACACGGCCTTGACCTGGAGAGTTTGCCACCTCTAATACGACCCCGATTCCCCCCAGCTTTATCTTTCACGTAGTGAGAGAAACATTGTGATCCGATAGGATCTCGGGCAGCTCTATGTCAGACGAATTTGGATCACATCTCCCCTCCGTTGGAAGATGTCACACTACAGAGACCATTTTCTTACCGTACTGGAGGACGGGTTCATACAACGACCACACTATATGGACACCTACATGCCACACAGCTTAAGGGTGGCGATTGGTCAGCTCAGAGTGTCATCACACAGATTAGAGATCGAGGTGGGGCGAGCTCATGACATTCCCATGGAGGAGAGAGTGTGTAGAGTATGGGGAGAGGAAGTGGAGAGTGAGGAGCATTTTGTTTGCAGATGCAGAGCTTATGTGGATTTCAGAGGCTGATATGAGCCCCTATCTAGAGGGCAGCCTACCTTTCGAGATATCATGATCTCTAGAGATCAGAGACAGCTGGGGTGCTACTTGCTAGAGATACAGAGGATTTCTTTTAGAGAGCTACACCCCTTCCACTCCTAGACCCACTAAGGGGAGTGACCCTTCATCAGGATGAGGCTAGCCGAGCTAGACGACGCCCGCGGGCTACCAGAGGCCAGGCCCCATGACTCCACCGGAGACAGATCGAGGAGATCCGGACTCGAGCACATCAAGCTGCCGACCCTCCCATGGACTACATTTTACACCCCCCCATTAGCACAGGATGGAGCTAGCTAGATTGATGCATTTGCACGGTTGTACTACTCTCAGCATATAGACATGCACATATCCCTAGTACTAGAGCTCCACCCATCCCCATAGATCTCATCACCCACCAAACATCCTTTTCTCCTCTTTTTTAATTATGTATCAGTCTGAACTATTTTGTCTTTTCCGTAGACAAAGGACATACACACATGTATACTTGATTTGTCTCATAGGGCTGAGTTTGGCCTCGCATAGACGTTAAAAAGATCTCTCTCTCTCTCTCTCTCTCTCTCTCTCTCTCTCACACACACACACACACACACACACACACACACACACACACACACACACACACACACACACACACACACACACACACACACACACACACACACACACACACACACACACACACACACATCAGAGTAGAGCTGGCTGCCCCTCCTCTGGTGGTGGAGGCTCTTATGAGATTAGTGACATTTTTACACAGCTTATGGGAGCTCCCACGAGATTGTTATGCTCGGCTGGCTCTGGAGTCCTTAGGCACTTGACAGCACAAGGAGATACATCATGTTGGTATGCACAAATGAGAGCATGGTTTGAACTTCATGGCTTCTCTATGGACAGGCTCCCCCCCCTTATAGTATTCTATGGAAGCACCCTCTCTCTCTCTCTCTCACTCTCTCTCTCTCTCTCCCCCCCCCCCCCCCCCCCCCCCCCCCCCATCACAAAGTGATGACGTGGCTGCCCGCTCTGCGGGAAACCCTAACCCTAAAATCAGAAACCCTAATTCTGCTGAAATCCTAACCCTAAAATCAGAAACCCTAATTCTACTGAAACCCTAACCCTAAAATCAGAAACCCTAATTCTACTGAAACTCTAACCTTGAAATGCTGACTGGCTGGTTGCAGCGTAAAACGTGGCAGGGCTGCCACGTGGAAGGTTGTACAGACCTCCCTGATTTGCGGCAGCAGCTGAACTTGCTTTTTCCACACAAGTTGGGAGAAAGAGAGAGAGCTTTTTCTGCTTTATTTTTAAAAGCTAAATATGAACAGCTTTTTGGCACTTGCTTTATTTTTATAAGCTAGAGAGAGAGAGCCTTTGCTTTATGGGAAAGCTTTTGATTTTCAGCTTTTGGCGCTCTGCTTTTGGCATCCCTTGTAACTTTAAATATGTGAGCAGGCCTCTCACAACTCAGAGCATTTGGACGCAGAGTCTGAGTGTGAGCGCCTGCTCGCACTCTTGTACTTTGAACTCAGATTAATACAAAAAGAAATACCGAAAGGGGTGCCAGTCTTTGGGGCCAATATCTCTAGGCACGGAACTCTGATGGGCCAGTGTCGAATAAATTGTGAACTGTGAACTGTTTTGAAGTGGTTATTTGCTGCTGTCGCGGTAGATTCTTGACTTGGAGTGTCCAAGTCTGTTACAGTGGTATCAGAGCACGGCGGATTTCTCTTCTACGGGAAATCCGATCCCCATTTTTTTCTCTGCGGCACCTATGGCTTCAGGCAAAGATCAGTCGACTCCGCAAGGAGTATGTCCCGCCTCGGCCTACTCAGGTGGAGCGTCGAGAGATGGAGCGTCGTCAATTGACCGGCAATGCAACAACGATGATGCTCAATTTTGCAAAGGACCCAAAATTTGCAAAATATATGAGCGAGACTTCGTGCATGCGCAGTGACAGAAAACCACAACACCACCCCCAAAACCCGCTCTCAAGAAACCTTTTGCTCACAAGAAATTTACAGAGAAGGAATTAGAAGAGGTGGTTGATGCACGAATTGCTCAACTTTTTGACGCGCAAAACAAAGCTAAAAAGCATGGCAAAAAGTAGAAGAAAGGCACTGAGTTCCCGGGTTATTTGGGTCATCAGTTGACATTTGAAAAGGCAAAGAAACAGAAGAAGCGTGTTTGATTTGAAGAAGTACCCAGTTCTTCTTCTTCTTCTTCATCTTCTGACAGTTCTTCTAGCTCATCTAACTCGAGCGAAGAAGACCGAAAAGGCAAAAAGCGAAGCAAGAAACAACGCTTCGGAAAGGGCAAGAAAAAGGCAAAGAAGTCTAAATCTTGCCCAATGAGTGACAGTTCTACAAAGGACTCGTCTATAGACAGTTCATACTCTGATGAGAGCAACTTTTATGCAAAGAAGAAGAATTTTTACAAAGCCAACCAGTATGACTTTCTGGAAGACAAAAGCAAGAAAGTCCGAGAGTTTAAAGAAGGTGGACAGTCAATTAAATTTGACACGTTTTCGGGATATAGAGATGCTTCAAAGGCTTGTCTTTTGTACAACAATTTGACATCGCTTTCGCGGGAGGACGTTACTCAGAGCACTCTAAGATTCGGAGAGCTGCCTCTTACTTTTAAGGGGAATGCTCGAACTTGGTGGTCCACGCTTCTATTAAGCAAGATTGCGCCAATTAAATGGCTGAAATTCAAGAGGCTTTTTATTTCTTCTTGGCTGACCCGAGAGTATGAACGTGATATACAAACTGCTTGGAACCATCTTCGGATGACCAAGAAAGATACGGTGGACGCTTATTGCGAGAGATTCTGGAGCTCTTTTCTACCCGCCTCTTCATTCAAGAAGATCTCGTTCAAGGAACAGATTGAGCGGTTTACATTGGGTTTACCTACAAAGATCCGAGATCACTGCTTAGAACAAAAGTCAGCTTCCATTCAGGAGTTGATGAGTCATGCGAAACGGGGTTTTGCCATTCACTCTTGCAGTCTGACCTACCCCACAGATGAGATCATGACACAAAGAGCTGAACAGACTTCGACAAATGAAAGTAGAAAGAGGAAGAGCAACCCAGAAAAGAAAGATGCACGACCCAAGCTTACTCCTCAGGAGCGGGCTCTCTACATAAAGGAGGGAAAGTGCTTTGAATGCGGGGAAACTGGGCATATCTCCGCGAAGTGCCCTAACAAGGCACTGAATGAACATGATGAAGAAAGGCCAGAAAGTTCCAAAGCAGCTGAGAGCCGTGGCAGAAAAAGGAGATAAAAAGCAGAATTGGTACCACATTGTGTGTGGCCTGAACCGAATCAAATGAATGAAAGTACAAACTTTGCCGCTTTTTGGGGCAAAGTGAAAGATCAGGAAGCCCTTTTGAAGGAGCCAAGGCCAACTTCTTTTCACTTGGAATTGGCAGCTCGATTTGGAATTACGCCCGATAGGCTAAGGCCACAGGTGGAGGTAGTTCGAGTGGCACCCGGACGGGATGTTGCCATTACATCGAGCATTGTCAAACTTCGTTTGCAATGACAGGGGTGTTTAGGGCACGAGGAGTTTTACGTATTTGCCTTGGAAGGTTGTGACGTTCTACTCGAAATCCCTTGGTACCACAACAGCAACGCCGTGGTTGACTACCGGGCCGAGAAAGCGACTTTGACAAATGAAGGGCTCAGAGATTGTACTTGATGAACTTCAATTTCTTTACTCACTTTTTTGAGAGAGAACTGAATGATGGATGAAGGTCGAATATGTTTTGACCTGAACAAAAGAACGCCAAGATTTTCTCCACACTCATGTCGATTGCTTTTCAGAGGGCCTGCCAGGCGAGTTACCACCTATAAGGATTCTAGTCGCTAATCCTTCATTAAGTACTTAAACTCATGATTAAGGCTTAAGAAACTGAAATTGAACTTAGAACAAGACTTAGAAGACTCTGTGTTTGATTGATTGATGACTTGTTGAAAACTGAGTACAATAGGCTCCTTATATAGGAGACGAATAGACACAAATGAAAAGACACGTCTCATGGTGAAGAGACGCGACTTTAGACGTAAAGACACATCCTTTCGTCGAAGAGCTGCAACCATTGGGCGAAGAGTCGCACCCGTAGAGCGAAGGGGTGTGACCAGTCGTCGTAGGAGTGTGGATTTTGGCGAAGAGGCACGTCTCTTGAGCGAAGGGTCGTGACCATCCAAGCGTAGGGGTTCTCCTTGGCATGGCACTTTGCGTATTTGCAACTAGGAGTAGATGTAATGCTGTTAACATAGTCACAATCGTGACATTCCCTCCCTCTTCAAATAAAACCTAGGGTAGTTGAAGAAAACTCCGGGAGAAGGAAATGTATTGTTGTTGTGCTTCTGCATCCAAAGCTCTTTCTGTTAAGTCCCACGTCATGGCACTATTATTGACCATGACTATTTTGCCAAATTGAAAACTGATCATATCTGCAACTTGTCTCATCTTTGTCAAAGGTATGAGTATCACATCTGCAACTTGATTATTGCCTTTGTCAAAGTCATTGGTAACTTCGAGCTTTGTCTGTCACAAAGTGATGACGTGGCGGACAGCAGAAACCCTAATTTCTGCCAGAAACCCTAAAATTCCTGCAAACCCTAATTTTTGCCAAAAACCCTAAATTCCGGAAATCGCGGAGGCGGATTATTATTATTATTATTATTATTATTATTATTTTGGAAGATGATGAGCGACGCGAATTTTGCTTTTGCTTTTTTTTTATAAAAAAAAAGAAAAGAGTCTCTAAGAGAGAGAGAGAACTGATGCTTTTGATTTTAAAAGCTTTTGGGGCTCTGCTTTTGGGCATCCCTTGTAACCTTTAAATTAGTGGTGAGGGCCTCACTTCTCAGAGCATCTGGACGCAGAGTCTGAGAGTGAAACCCTAACCGCTCTCTTGTACTTTGATGATTGATTAATACAAAAAGAAATACCGAAAGGGGCGTTAGTCTTTGGGGCCAATATCTCTAGGCACGGAACTCCGCCGGGCCAGTGCAAATCTATTGTGATCTGTGAATTGTTTTGAAGTGGTTATTTGGTGCTGTCGCGGTTGATTCTTGACTTGGAGTGTCCAAGTTTGTTACAATGGTATCAGAGCACGGCCGATTTCTCTTCTACGGGAAATCCGATCCCCGAATTTTTTTTTCCGCGGCACCTATGGCTTCAGGCAATGATCAGTCGACTCCCTCTGCATCTGGAGATGCGCGCTGGGATCACAACGAAGATTCAGACAAAGAGTATGGCCCGCCTCGGCCTACTCAGGCGGAGCAAACAGAGATGGAGCGTCGTCAATTGATTGGCGATGCAACAAAGATGATGCTCAATTTTGCCAAGGACCCGAAGATGGTAAAATATATGAACCAGACCTCTTTGAAAGAGGTACAGATGGAGTGGCAGAGAACCACAACACCACTCCCGAAACCCGCTCTCAAGAAACCTTCTGCCTCCAAGAAATATACGGAGAAGGAACTGGAGAACGTGGTTGATGCACGGATTGCTCAGCTTTTCGACGTGCAAAAGAAAGGCAAAAAGCACGGCAAAAAGCAGAACAAAGGTACTGACTTCCCGGGATATTTGGGTCGTCAGTCGACATTCGACAAAGCAAAGAAACGGAAGAAGCGTGTTCGATTTGAAGGAGTACCCAGTTCTTCTTCTTCTTCTTCTGACAGTTCTTCTAGCTCCTCGGATTAGAGCGAAGAAGACAGAAAAAAAGCAAAAAGCGAAGCAAGACACAAAGCTTCGGAACGGGCAAGAAAAAGGCAAAGAAGGCTACATCTCGCCCAGAGACTGACAGTTCTACTGAGGACTCGTCTACAGACAGCTCAGATTCCGATGACGGAAAGTTTTATGCGAACAAGAAGAATTTTTACAAAGCCAACCAGTATGACTTTCTCGAAGATAACAGCAAGAAAGTCCGAGAGTTTAAGGAAGGTGGCCACTCGATCAAGTTTGATACTTTTCAGGATACTCAGATGCTTCGAAGGCTTTGTCTTTTATACAGCAGTTTGACATCGCTTTCGCGGGAGGACGCTATTCAGAGCACTCCAAGATTCGGAGAGCTGCCTCTTACTCTGAGGGGAATGCTCGTACTTGGTGGTCCACGCTTCTATTAAGCAAGACTGTGTTGTGCGTTACACAGCCGTTGAGGGAAAAGGTTATGACTGATTGCCACTGTCCACCTTTTACGGGTCACCGCGGCATTGCTACCACCATGAAAGGGGTAGAGAGAGATTTCTTTTGGTGGAGACTGAAGAAGGATGTGGAAGAGTTTGTGCGCAGTTGCTTGGTATGCCAGAAGGTCAAGTTTGACAGGCATAAAGCACAGGGATTGTTACAGCCTTTACCCATACCCACCCGCCCCTGGGAAAGTATTGAAATGGATTTCATTTTTTTTTTTGATCTCCCGAGAATACAGAATGATCACGATGATTTTCCGATTACATGGCACGCCTGAGACGATTGTCTCCGACAGAGACCCTAGATTTATGAGTTTGTTTTGGAAGGCAATTTGGGAGAACATTGGCACGCGGTTGCAGTTCTCGTCATCGTTCCACTTGCAGACTGACGGGCAATCTGAGATTGCCAATTCAGTGATTTTAGATTTATTGAAGTCTTGTATCTCGCATCAGAAGACTCAATGGGAAAAGAACTTACCTTTGGTGGAATTTGCCTACAATAACACGATACACTCTTCGACGGGGAAGACGCCATGAGAGATTGTTGAAACTGCTACGAAGGTTCCATCCTTCCTGAGCACGAAAGATTAGAAATTTGAAGCGGATGAATATTCGCGAGATTTGGATACGGTTTTTGCCAAGGTTCGCGAGACTTTACAGAAGTCTCAAGAACGACAGAAAAAGGCAGCGGATCGCCATCGTCGCGACTGGAAACTGAAGGAGGATGATTGGGTGCTCTTACTTTTGAGAAGGCACGCCTAAGAAAGAAAAAGGGAAAGGAGAGGCTTTTTCCAAAGCTTAGTATGTGATACTACGGACCTTTCCAGATCACTGACAAGATAAATGATGTCTCCTTCCGATTGGAACTGCCAGATACTTGGAGGATTCACAATGCATTGCATGTGAGTCTCTTGAACCATGTTAAGGGTGAAGTGCCTGATGATGGGGAGCCTGATGAGCAACCCAAAGTGGAAGAAAACGAGGAGATCCTTGTTCCTGAACAGATTTTGGCACATAATGATACGAAGAATAAGGGTAAAGTCCGAAGGCGGTTCTTGGTTAAGTTCAAGAACTTTCTTGCATTTGATGCGAAGTGGATGGAGGAGGAGGACCTAGCAGATACTCCTCGGATTGTGAAACTTTACCTCGATGTTTTGGTTTAGCATAGTCTACTCCAAACGGAACCCAGAACTCAGCTTGGCCGAAGATCTGGTGCAGTGGGATGCACAAGAGGGGAGTCACTCCACTCCTTTGTCAACAGATGCCTCGATTTTGATACTAAAGTCACTGATTTGAGCTTCAGGGATACTGAGAGCTGACAGTATTCTGCTGGATGACTTTATGAAATGGAATTCCTGATTATGATACTGATTTGTTCTTGACTTCTTGTGAGTGCAGGAACTGATAGCCGAAATGACTGCAGCATTTTGGTCTGATTGATCTCGAATAGACATGGTTGCAATAGGGGTTAGTCAATCGGACATCGATGAGGTCCCGATTGGACCTAGATGTGATTGCTAGCTACATTGCCGATAAATCATGGTCTAAGATCCGAATGAATGTTGAATGTCCTGTGATGTCCTGTGATGTCGTGTGATGTGACTGTCGATTCTGTACATGTGCTAGATGTGCGTTCCTAGTACGTAGGTACTAACAGTCAGTGTCTGCTAAGACGGTTTATGGCTTTTGTCGGTTTTGCAGGCGTAATCGCGGTAGATTACAATGCTTTCAAGAGGGGGGTATGTCACAAAGTGATGACGTGGCGGACAACAGAAACCCTAATTTCTGCCAAAAACCCTAAATTCCGGAAATCGCGGAGGCGGATTATTACTATTATTATTATTATTATTATTTTTTTTTTTGGAAAATGATGAGCGACGCGAATTTTGCTTTTGCTTTTAAAAAAAAAAAAGAAAAGAAAAGAGTCTCTAAGAGAGAGAGAGAACTGATGCTTTTGATTTTAAAAGCTTTTGGGGCTCTGCTTTTGGGCATCCCTTGTAACCTTTAAATTAGTGGTGAGGGCCTCACTTCTCAGAGCATCTGGACGCAGAGTCTGAGAGTGAAACCCTAACCGCTCTCTTGTACTTTGATGATTGATTAATACAAAAAGAAATACCGAAAGGGGCGTTAGTCTTTGGGGCCAATATCTCTAGGCACGGAACTCCGCCGGGCCAGTGCAAATCTATTGTGATCTGTGAATTGTTTTGAAGTGGTTATTTGGTGCTGTCGCGGTTGATTCTTGACTTGGAGTGTCCAAGTTTGTTACATTGTCCAATAAAAGATTGAATCTGGATCTGCTTCGAGTGAAATTATTGGTAAACTGACTTGAGTTTTCTTTTGAGTGATGACCACTAGTTGGAAATCTGTAAAGTATTCCATTGGTTTGTCTGGAACAGTAAACTCCTTTTGAAGGGATGTCGTAGACTGAGACAGAGTAGTTTTTGGAGGTATTTCCATCTGTAAAGGTTTATCAATAGAACAAGTTGTGTCCAAAGATTCAATTGCAGCGGTTGAAGTCGTGCTGCAAGAGTCTACATTTGATTTATTCTTTGCACCGTTGAAGGCAAGGAATGGAGTCTTCAAGTTTAAAGAATTATCATTCACCATAGCATCTGGTATCTTTTTAGAGACAAAGACTGTATTTTGCAAGGGTGGTGACGAGGCGAATTTTCCTGCCTGGATCACGGCCAAAGAAGGGTTTATGTGCTTGTCCGTTGTCACACAAGAATTGAAACCTTGTGAATCTTCAGCTTTCTCAGTGGGTATTAAGGCTTCCAATTGAGAAGGGGGAGGTCGAGGGAGTTGTTGCCTCTTAGACCTCTGAAGGATCCTCTTGCACAAGGAAAGGATTAGTAAATCTTCGAATCCTAGGATTGATGATATACTCGACAGTTTACAGGGATCCTCGTATTTTAACAGGATTGATTTGAAGAGTGGATATCATCAGATCAGAATCGTGCCGGGAGACGTCTACAAGACAGCCTTTCGGACGACTTTTGGGTTATTTGAGTTTTTGGTGATGCCTTTTGACTTAAACCAATGCTCCTGCGACATTTAACCGGATGACGGCCAAGATTTTTCGAGAGTACAGGCTATTTGTTGGCACTTTCTTTGACGATATCATTGTTTTCTCTCAAGAATGAAGCAGAACACAGACATTATCTGCTTCAGGTCTTTTAGGCATTACGAGATCAGAAGTTAGTGATTAATGCAAAGAAAAGTGAAATTTTCCTACCAGACATACACTTTTTGGGACACATTGTCTCAACAGCAGGAGTGCAGATGGATCCAGCCAAGATAGAGTCTATCCGTGATTGGCCCGATTTGAAGAATGTCCATGAAGTTAGAAGCTTCTTGGGATTGTGTTCGTACTATAGGCGGTTCATTCGAAAGTTTGCAGAGGTTGCTTCCCCTTTGCATGTCTTGACACAGAAAGGAGTCCCTTTCTTGTGGGGACCCACAAAGGTGACTGCCTTTCAGACTTTGAAAGAGAAATTAACTACGGGACCAGTTTTGACTTTGCTGGACTTGCAGAAGTCGTTTGAAGTATATTGTGATACTTGTGGTCGTATTCTGGATGCGGTCTTAATGCAAGAACGCCAATGTCATTGCCTACGAGAGCAGATTGTTCTCAAGGCCAGAATTGATAGCACAGATTTGTGAGAAAGAGCTTTTGGCGGCTATGCATGCTTTTATTCAGTGGTGACATTACCTACTTGAAGTCGATTTTACGGTTTTCACAGATGATGGGAGTTTATGCTACTTCTTGTCACGGAAGCAGCTATCGGAAAAAGCAGATGCGGTGGGCAAACATTTTGTCACGGTTTACTTCCGGATTGTCCATGTGCAGGGACATAAGAAATTAGTGGCAAATACTTTGTCCCAAAAGCCGTTGGTTCTGGCTATTTCCGCGATACATCATAGGAACTTTGAGGATATGGTTGGTCAGTACGCCACAGAACATATTTTGCAGATGTATTCAGTTGAATACAGAAAGGGGAGATAGTAGTGGATTATTCCGTTCAGGATGGCTACTTGATGAAGAAAACCATGTTGTGTGTTACACAGCCGTTGAGGGTAAAGGTTCTAACCGAATGCCACTGTCCGCCTTTTATGGGTCATCGCGTAATTGCTACCATCTTGAAAGGGGTAGAGGGATACTTCTTTTGGCTGAGACTCAAGAAGGATGTGGACAAGTTTGTGCGTAGTTGCTTGGTATGCCCGAAGGTCAAGTTTGACAGGCATAAAGCACAAGGATTGTTACAGCCTTTTACCCATACCCACCCGCTCTGGGAAAGTATTGCAATGGATTTTATCGCCCGAGAACACAGCCTGGGCACGATTGTTTATTGCCCAGGTCTTTAGATTACAATGGCATGCCTGAGACGATTGTCTCTGACAGGGACCCCAGGTACACGAGTTGGTTTCGGACGGCTATTTGGGAGAACATAGGCACGCAGTTGCAGTTCTCATCATCGTTCCACCCGCAAACTGACGGGCAATCAGAGATTGCTAATTCAATGGTACTGGATTTGTTGAAGTCTTCTATGTTGGATCAAAAGACTACTTGGGAAAGGTTTTTACCTTTAGTGGAATATGCCTACGGAAACACGCTTAACTCATTGATGGGGAAGGTGCCATTTGAGTTTCTTGTATTTGCTACGAAGGTTCCACCCTTCCTTACAAAAGGTAAGATTTTTCTTTGAAGCCGCCCAGTTCACGAGGGACTTGGTCCGGAAGGCTTTGTAGAAATTTCAGGAAAGACAAAAAAAGGCAGCATATTGCCATTGTTGCGATTTGAAATTGAAGGAGAATGATTGGGTGCTCTTACATTATGGGAAGGCACGCCCGAGAAAGAAAAAAAAGGGAAAGGAGCAGCTTCTTTAAAAGCTTAGCATGAGATAGTGTGGACCTTTTCAGATTTTCCGAAAAGATAAATGATATCTCCTTTGGATTGAAGCTGCTAGAATACTTGGAGGTTCACAATGTTTTTCATGCGAGTCTCTTAAGGCCTTTTGAAGGTGATGTGCCCGATGATGGGAAGCCAGAGGTGCAACCCGAATTGGACGAAAACGAGCAGATACTTGTTTCAGAACAGAAATTGGCACAGAAAGATAGAAAGAAGGTAAAGCGAACTGACGGTTCTTGGTTAAATTCAAGACCTACTTCGCAATGGATGCGAAGCGAATGGAGGAGGAAGACCTAGCAGATATTTCTCGGAATGCGAATCTTTACCTTGAAGCTTTTGGTTTAGCATAGTCTATTGCAAATGGAACCCAGAATTCAGTTTGGTCGGAGATCTGGTGCAGTGGGTTTGCACAAGAGGGGAGTTACTCCGCTCCTTTGTCAACAGATGCCTCGATTTTTGAATATTAGAGTCACTGATGTCTCTTTGAGCTTCAGGGATACTGAGAGTTGACAGTATTTTGCTGGATGACTTTATGAAAGGAAATTCCGGAATATGAAACTGATTTGTTCTTGACTTGTTTTTAAGAATGTTGAATGTCATGTGATGTCCTGTGATGTCAAGTGATGTCCTGTGATGTCGTGTGATGTGACTGTCGATTGGTACATGTGCTAGATGTGTGTTCCTAGTATGTAGGTACTAATAGTCAGTGTTTGCTAAGACGGTTTGTGGCCTCTGTCTGTTTTGCAGGTGTAATCGAGGGCAATTACAATGTTTTCAAGAGGGGGGTATGTCACAAAGTGATGACGTGGCTGCCCGTTCTACGGGAAACCCTAACCCTAAAATCAAAAACCCTAATTTTGTTGAAACCCTAACCTTAAAATCAGAAAGCCTAATTTTACTGAAACCCTAACCCTAAAATAAAAAACCCTAATTTTGCTAAAATCCTAACCCTGAAATGTTGACTGACTAGCTGTAGCGTAAAACGCGGAAGGGCTGCCACGTGGAAGGCTGTACGGACCTCCGTGATTTGCGGCAGCAGCTTGACTTGCTTTTTCCACGCAAGTTGGGAGAAAGAGAGAGAGAGCTTTTTCTGCTTTATTTTAAAAGCTAAATATGGACAGCTTTTTGGCACTTGCTTTATTTTTATAAGCAAGAGAGAGAAAGAGCCTTTGCTTTATGGGAAAGCTTTTGATTTTCAGCTTTTGGGACTCTGCTTTTGGCATCCCTTGTAACTTTAAAGATTTGAGCAGGCCACTCACAACTCAGAGCATTTGGACGTAGAGTTTGAGTGTGAGCACCTGCTCGCACTCTTGTACTTTGAACTCAGATTAATACAAAAAGAAATATCGAAAGGGGCGCTAGTCTTTGGGGCCAATATCTCTAGGCACGGAACTCCTCCGGTCCAGTGTCGAATAAATTGTGAACTGTGAATTGTTTTGAAGTGGTTATTTGGTGATGTCGTGGTAGATTCTTGACTTGGAGTGTCGAAGTCTGATACACCCCCCCCCCCCCCCCCCCCCCCCCCTCTCCGCGCTCTCTGCACCCCCGCCCTCTCCCCCTCGCGCTTCCTCCTGCCCCTCCCCCCTCGCGCTCATGGCAGCCTCCCCCCCCCCCCCCAACCCCACAAAGCCACGCTCCCTCCCCCAACCCTGGTTTCGTTGTTTTGTTTTGCTACGGCAGTTGGCAGAATTTTTTCAGGATTTCTTCATAGTTTTCACATTTTGCAAATTCCGCAAATTTTCGTAGAAATTAAGAATTTCAGCCAGTCGTTCAGATTTTCAGAAATTTAGAAGGGCAGAGATTTTCAGATTTGCAGTAAATTCAGATTAGCTGGGAACGTAGTTGGGTGTGGCATAAGCATGTATGCGTGATGTGGGAGCGCAATACGAATGTATACATAATGTGGAAACACGTATCTGCATATTAAGGTCTTTCCCACTCTTTTCTCCTCTTTACCTCTCGCTCCCCCACCGTGCTTCTCAAACATGTAGAAGCGTGTTGACAGGGACGACTCTTTTCTCCTCTCTACCTCTCCCTCCCCCACCGTGTTTCTCAAACATGAAGAAAACTTGTTGACAAGGACGACCCCTTGGAGCAAGCCATTCAAAAACGCAAAGAAGAAATGGGTGAGGTCATCAACAATATTAATCGCAATCTCCTAGGCACAATAAAAACGCTCGAAGAGTGCGTGTCGACCCAAGAAAGCAGGATAAACACACTTTGAAAGTCGCATGACTGGCCAAGAGGCGGAGATTGCATTACTCAAGGAGCTGGCAGAGGTGCAATCACGAAACACACTTGAAGAGGGAGAGCTTCAACCCTCGGTAATTGAAAAACTCCACAGGATCAAAGAGCAAGTGCGGGCCATCAAAGAGGGGGAGGAACAACACAAAGAAATGACAACTTCTTGGGTGGATGTTATCACAAAGACCCAACAGAAAGTGGACGAGGTTGAGAAATGGATCGAGGTTGCCAAGGAAGGGAAAGGCAAAGAAACAACTTCCACACCTACCATTATTATTAACTTGACACTAGAGGAGGAGCAAAGAAGACGTGTGCGTGCCTTACATGTGAGAATCTATGGCCTTAAAGACAAAGATAATGTGGAGGAGGAAGTAAAAGAACTTATGACTATGATGGGGGTTAATGAGTCGACGCATACAAGAGCTTGGAGAGTGGGCAATATGAAAAATGGCAGCAATGGGGAAACCTCGAAAGAAAGGGCACGTATCCTTCGTTTCCCCTCCATGGAAGCGAAGAACTTTCTGAAGAAGAGACCGACTCTTAAGAAGATGGGCATCTTCCTCGGAGATGACCTCATCCTCTCGCAAATTGCTTATATGGAGGAGGTAATGTCGGATATTAGAGCGGCAAGGGAAAAGGGAAAGATTGCTTTTTATCGAGACGGAAGAGTGGTGATATTGGAGCGACCCTCTGCACGACGGTGCGAGACCTATGGGACCACACTCAAAGTTGCTATTTGGAATTGTAATGGATCCCTACGTCTTGATGTGGGTACCTTGGAGGATAGTTTCATTGGGAGGGACATCATCTTCTACTCTGAGACACATCAGGCCTATGGGCAGTCTATGCCACTTGTTAGCGGATACAAATGGGAGACAACTTGCAGATAGGAGACTCGATCAGAGCATAGAGGACGGGGCTCGGGGGGAGTTGCAGTTTTATTCAGGGAGGAGTTGCAGTCATAGGTACATATAGCTCGCAGGGATGAGCAGGCTAGGTACATGTGGGTGAGACTAAGGGCAGAGACGGACAGATATCTCTACATTGCTATTTGCTACTTTCCTTCGAATACATCAGTATATGCACCCCCGAGAGGACAGTCCCTCTTTTCTATTTTGGATGATGACATATGGAAGTTCTTGCGGGACGGTGACATCATCATCCTGGATGCTAGGACTGTCCAGCACCAGACAATATTTTATGATACTTCAGAGGAGATGCCGAGGGAGCTGGATACTGCGGAGATGGGCCTATGTAGACTATTACTGGATGTGGAGCATACTGAGTATGGACGGTACTTGATAGACATGGTGGCCATCTTGAATGGCCTACAGAGTTTTCCCGCTGTGCGAGGTTTTACATGCTTTCCACACAGACATGTAGGCAGCAATGGATTATGTCATGGCACAACGGAGCTTCATCTCTAGTATCCAAGACCTCACAGTTGGACCCACACCCTGTTGGGGTGGCAGTAGATCATGCCCTTGTATTGATGACCATCTCTTTCACTCTGATGGATGGAGAGACATGGAGAAGACCCTGGTCTCTACGATCTCGCGGCTTATTAGAGTCAAGGCTTCAATACCACATGACATTACTCGAGCAGAGCTAGCTGCCCCCCACTAGTGGTTGAGGGGCTCACCAGATCAGTTTCCTTTATACACCGCTTATGGGACCTCCCTAGAGATAGATATGCGTGCCTAGCACTTGAGTCCTCTCGACAGTTAGCTATGCAGGGAGATAGAACATGCTAGTATCGGGAGGTGACATCATGGTTTCAGGTACATGGGGTTCAACATGGACAAATTGCCTCCTTTCCAATACTCATTGGATGCACCCTCTATGAATTTTACACAGCTCGAGATCACTAGGCTCATCCGCCAGGACTTGACTCAGCTTGATACAAGGAGGACTTGGATACAGCTGACATAGGAACTGGGCACCAAGATGGCTTTCTATAGAGAGAATCTTCTCCAACTCATCAAGCATGGTTTTGTGACGAGGCCTAGATACATGGACACCCACCTATCTCATGGGAAACGATGCGCCATTGGGCCAGATACGCACATCTTCACACCAGCTTTGGATCGAGACCGGTAGATACAGTGGAGTACCAGCAGAGGCCAGGACATGTCCCCTATGTCACATGGAGCCGAAGATAGAGCTGCCCTACACATGCCATTGCCCAGTTTACTATGAAATACGAGGCCGTTTTCACTGCCTGTTCAAGGAGGACTTTGGACCACTTTCTTGGGATTGTTTTTGCTCGAGCTGCGCAGACACAAAGAGAGCGCGATGAGAGGAGAGGCTAGCCAGTCTCAAAGACGGATCATAGCCTTCTTTAGAGCGGACACTGGGTGGCAGGAGCAACAACTACCACAACAGAGCTCACATTCTCCTTATACTGGAGGCACTGTGAGGATTCTAGATACTAATCCTTAATTAAGTACTTAAACTCATGATTAAGACTTAAGAAACTGAACTGAACTTCGAAACAAGACTTAGAAGACTCTGTGTTTGATTGATTGAATGTGTGATACAAGGGCTCCTTATATAGGAGACGAAGAGACATAAATGAAAAGATACGTCTCTTGGTGAAGAGACGACTTTAGACGTAAAGACACATCCTTTCGGCGAAGAGCTGCAACCATTGGGCGAAGAGTCGCACCCGTAGAGCGAAGGGGTGTGACCATTCGTCGAAGGAGTGTGGCTTTTGGCGAAGAGGCACGTGTCTTGGGCGAAGGGGTGTGACCATCCAAGCGCAGGTGTCCTCCTTGGCATGGCACTTCGCGTATCTGCAACTAGGAGTAGATATATTGCTGTTAACATAGTCACAATCGTGACATTGTGTTCTCCTTGGCATGGCACTTCGCGTATCTGCAACTAGGAGTAGATGTATTGCTGTTAACATAGTCACAATCGTGACATTCCCTCCCATTTAAAATGAGAGCCTGTGTCAAAGAAATGACTTCTGATGTTGATAGAACTCTAGAAAAGCATTGAATCTTTGAAAATCTTCAGTTTTTTAGTTATCGGAAACCTTTGTCTTGAACCTTTGCTTCTTGCGAAACCTTTTTGCTTTGACTGCTAAGTCCTATATCATTGCATTGTTCAAAGACTTTTTAGAGGAATCTGACATAATCAAGTTGACTGCAACAAAAGGTTGATCTTCAAGATTCTTTATGCGATGTATGATTTCTGGTTCAAAATCTTCCAGTAACTCAAAATATTTGGGGAAGAGGAAATCTTCTCAAGGTACTCTTCAGATGGGGTAACTTCAACTTTATGAATCACTGGAGAGGATTTTGGCTTGAGAGTATAATCATCTTCCAATAATGAATCCCAAAATTCTTTAGAATCATCTTTAGGAATTGTCACTTCATGACTTGCAATTGGCATATCATCAGCCAGTAAAGAATTAAAGAAAGCATATTCGTCTTCAGACTTGGAATCTGCAACTATATCTTTATCTTTGTCTTCATCAATTGATTCACGAGAAGTTAATGAATTCAAAAATTCATCAATAATAATATCTGCATCTGCATCGGAAATCATATTCTCTTCATAATCCACTGTATCATGCTGTTTGCAATTGACTAGTACACGTGAGGCTTGAATCACTCTTTCCGCATGAGAAAGCCCGTGTAAAGTCAATTCACGTCCATCTTTGAACAAATTGATAGTATGTCCTCGAAAGCTAATTGCTGGATCATATTGAAATAACCAATGTTGACCAAGAATCATGTCGTAATAAGATAAAGGCATGACTTCAAAATCCAATTGATCTGCATAAGTTTGAATCTCGAACTGCAACTGTCGAACTGTCTGATCACAAGTCAAAATTGATCCATCTGCTAATTCCACATCATATAAGTGAGATGTCTTCTGAGTTGGTAAGCTAAGCTGTTGAACTATGTGAGTGTTGACGAAATTATTCGAGCATCCGCTGTCCACCAAAATATTTATGGAGCGACCATTGAGTAGTCCAAGAAGGCTCAAAACTTGCTTTGAGAGAGGCTCCAAAACTGAAGAATTGCACTGAGCATGCTTTATAAGAATACTCGTATCCTCTGAGACACGAATCGTATTGACCACAGATTTTCCTTTATCCTTAGCAGAATCTGGTTGTTCAGAATTCGATGATGTTTCCGTGTTGGAATTTCTTTTCGAATTAGACGGATTTGGTCTCTTTGGACATTGATACCATCTATGGCACCATTGCAAATTGTACATAATCCTTCCTTCTTTGAAGTCGAAGATCCATTTGACGAAGAGCCTTGCTGAGTATTGGAAGGTCGATCTTGAGAAAAACCACGTTCTTTACCATGATCAAGTGGAGGAGCATGTGAAGAAGATCTGCTTTGAGATTGTCGATCTTGAGAATAGAACTTTGAAGTTGAATAAGGTTGCGTTGCTTGCTATCTGAACTGAGACTGATGTTGCTGACTTTGTCTATAGCTGTCTCTGCGATCACGCTGTGAAAAGCGAGCGCTATTTGAAGATCTGTTACCAGGGAGAAAATTCCGTGTAGGGCGCCGATTATCACCAAGACGCTCCACATAGGCAATTGCAGCATCCAAAGTGGTAGGGTTGTATTTATGCACATCGTCCTTCAGGTTGGGTTCGAGTCCATCGATAAAACTGTGAAGTTTATCAGAGGGACTAAGGGTCTCTATCTCGAGAGTTAGCCTTTGGAACTCTGTGATGTACGCGGCCAAGGAATCTGTCTGGCTCAGGCGGCGAAGAGAGGACCGGGCATGAAAATCCGCATTGGCAGGTTCGAACGCCTTGCGAATAGCACGCCGGAATTTATCCCAAGAAGGTGTGTTTACCATCAGCAACCCGTCGTTGTCACCAAAGAAATGCTGTGTCCTTGAGCAGAGAACTAGCAAGTGCAACTTTTTTACTCTCGACCAAGTCTGTGTTCGATAAGTAAATCTCCATTTTGAACAGCCATTGGTCCAGCACGTACTTGTCGCGGCGACCAGTGTATGGTTCCGGCAATTTAACATCAAGCTTCTTCTTCTGTGCAACATTAAAAATTTTATAAAGTAATTGAAGTTCGCGATTGTCTACCTCTTCAGTTGGATCTGGTTCGTTTGGTTCATCCACTGAAGCTTCGGAAGAAGGTGTTGAAGATGCTGCATTTGTAGTTCGAGAAACAACATGTCGACTTCGAGAAGTGTTTTCCATGTGCATCTCATCCAAGCGAGTGTGAAGTGATGCGAGGCTTATGGAAAGTGTGGCCATCTGCTCCTTGATAAGAGTAAGGGCATCATTAGATTGACCATCTCCATCCTGGGAACTGGGCATGGTTACGTCTCAAAGGAACTCTTGAACAGATGTAGATTCTTGTTCGGGAACAGGTTCAGGGACGGGTGCTCTGTGAGCGGAAAATCTCTCTGGAATAACTTCGCGCTCTGGAGTCAGGGGATCGGGAATAATTATCACTTCCGGCTCTGAGTAGAAGAATCCGGAATAACGAACACTTCATGTGTAGTGGAATTCTCGGGCAAGATTTCATCGGGGAATTTTGTCTGACAGGTTATCCAACTGCTCTCATCGGCAAAAGGTACTGCGCGCAGAGTGTGCACAAGGCCAACGTGGGTGGGTTTTCTCTTTGTTTTTTTAAGTTAGTTTATTTGGGGGGTTTTTTTTTTTTTAATCAAGTGTGTGAGTTCACATTGGTTTTAAAAATTTGAGTTAATTTGGGGGAGGCCGGTCAAGTGTGGCCGGCCACTTCGGGGCTGAAATTTTTGGGTTGTGTTGTTTTAATGGTTTTAAAAAGTTACGCTGCTGGGGTTAATATATGTGGCGCTGCTGTTGTGTTACGTTAAAAAAAAAACCCAGCAAAAAGGTATTTCGAACCAGCCCCAGCAAAAGGCAGCCAGCGAATTGATTAAAAAAAACCCATCGAAAGTGTGCAGCGTAAATTGAATTCAGCAGCCAGCGTTAATTCAGCCCAGCGAAGAGTTTTGATTCTGCCAGTGTTTCAAATTTATGCCGCTTGGTGATCTGCCGTTTGGAGAAATTGATGACGCTTGGAAAGTTGGCTGACGCTTGGGAGAATTTCAGCAGAGGGCACATAGGCGCAAAGGCGCGGTGTTTGGGTGTCAGCAAAAGGGTGCCAGCGATTGGGTTTTCAGCCAGCAAATGGGTGAAAAGGCAGCCCAACGCTTTGTGAAGGGGTGCGAACCACTGGGAACTTTGCCTTTTGTTTTGCAAAGTCAATGGCCTTTCACATGGTTGGTGCTAACACACGGGTACGAAGGAGTGCAATCCGATGAAGGGGTACGCAGGGTTCTCCGGGTACGCCACGCACACACATCTGTGTATGCCACACACTCGCAGACACTGCTGTCCCGTTCTGTTTATGCTACTTTTTTATGTATAGAATTAAATCAATTACCTCATACCATTGGCAAAGAAGTTGAATTCCATCTTTCTTTTGCTTCCATGCAACTCCGGGAAAAGGGGGGGGGGGGGGGGGGGGGGGGGGGAAGAGGGTAGCGGTGAGGGTGAGAGGCTCACAACCTTCGGGTCCCGGAAAAAATTTGCTCTGATACCACTGTGAGGATTCTAGATACTAATCCTTAATTAAGTACTTAAACTCATGATTAAGACTTAAGAAACTGAACTGAACTTCGAAACAAGACTTAGAAGACTCTGTGTTTGATTGATTGAATGTGTGATACAAGGGCTCCTTATATAGGAGACGAAGAGACATAAATGAAAAGACACGTCTCTTGGTGAAGAGACACGACTTTAGACGTAAAGACACATCCTTTCGGCGAAGAGCTGCAACCATTGGGCGAAGAGTCGCACCCGTAGAGCGATGGGGTGTGACCATTCGTCGAAGGAGTGTGGCTTTTGGCGAAGAGGCACGTGTCTTGGGCGAAGGGGTGTGACCATCCAAGCGCAGGTGTCCTCCTTGGCATGGCATTCGGTACTTAGACATTGTATCAGATTCACCGCATTGTAACGTTTTGGTTTCATAGGTCATTTTGGCCTTTTAAGACATTAATATAACATTTCATGTGTGTGTGTGAGAGAGAGAGAGAGAGAGAGAGAGAGAGAGAGAGAGAGAGAGAGAGAGAGAGAGGCTACTAGACTTAAACGACACGACTTGTTTCAGTTGATACCGAGAGGACATGGATACAGCCTATACACGAGCTGGGCACGAAGATGACTACATACAGAGAGCATTTTCTCTAGCTCACAGAGTATGGGTTCTTATCTAGGCTTGCCTACATGGACACTCACTTGTCCCATGGCTTACGATGGCTATTGGACAGATTCACACAACTTCATACCATTTGGAGATTGAGACTGGCCGATTTCGAGAGATCTCAACCGAGGCCAGGTTGTGCTAGTCGTGTCAAAGAGAGCCACAGACAGAGCTACACTATAAATGCCACTGTACAATATACTATGAGATGCGTGGCCGCTTTCAATGCCTCTTTAGAGAGGGTTTTGGGAGTTATGAGATACCAAGATCAGAGATGTCTGGGACACTATCTATTGGAGATTCAACAACATCGAGCAAGGTTAGAGAGAGAGAGAGAGAGAGAGAGAGAGAGAGAGAGAGAGAGAGAGAGAGAGAGAGAGAGAGAGAGAGAGAGAGAGAGAGAGAGAGAGAGAGAGAGAGAGAGAGAGAGAGAGAGAGAGAGAGAGAGAGAGGGAGCTTTCTAACGTCTATGTGAGGCCGAAGTTTCCTTATGAGACAAATCAAGTATACATGTGCATATGTCCTCCGTCTATCGGAAAAGACCAAACAATTCAAACTAGTACAAAATAAAAGAAATAAACTTTTGGTGGATGATGGGATCTAGGGGGGTGGGTTGAGCTCTAGTACTTGGGATATGTCCATGTCTATATGCTCAGGGTAGTATAGTCATGTAAATGCATCAATCTAGCTAGCTCCATCTTGTGCTACTAGGGGTATGTAAAATGTGGTACATGGGGGGTCGGGAGCAAGGGCCGCCCTAATGAAAGCAGCTAGGTGAGCCATTATCTGGACTCGTCTCTCCTCATCAGCTCGACGCTCCGGGTTCGGATCTCCTCGATTTGTGTGCGGTGGAGTCATTGGGCCTCGCATCCGGTAACATGGAAGCGTCGTCTCCGGCTCTTCTAAGCCTGCTAGAGAGTCATTCTCCTCGGTGGATCTCGGAGTGGAGGGGGTGTAGTCCTCTAGAAGAAATGTGTGAGCTGTGACTGGTCACTGTCTCCCCCCCACCTGGGTCTCTATAGGTTGCTGTAGAAGTGTAATCGTGTGCCTCTGTATCTCTAGCAAGTAATGCCCCAGCTATCTCTGATCTCGAGAGTGCATGATCTTGCGGAGGGTAGGTTGCCCTCTGAATAGTGACTCGCATCGATCTCTGATATCAGCATAAGCTCTGTATATGCAAACAAAATGCTCCTCACTCTCCACCTCCTCTTTGCATACTCGACAGACTCTCTCCTCCCTGGGGGCCCGAGAGAGAGAGAGAGAGAGAGAGAGAGAGAGAGAGAGAGAGAGAGAGAGAGAGAGAGAGAGAGAGAGAGAGAGAGAGAGAGATATTAGTGTTCTTTCATTGAGAGAGTGAGCAGAGATGAAAGCAGCTAGAGAGGAGGGATACAAGGCATATCACTAGGAGTGGTATTCTAAGTGATTGAACAGGAGGATCAGATTCATATTGGCGAGGCATAGGAGATGCTTACCTGTGTGGACTCTCACCATGGAGGACATTGACACGACCATGCAATGACCGATGCGAGCTATCACCGTATTTTGATAATACATATCCACCATATTTATATGTGTCCCTCAGGCTCATGCTACCCACCCTTTATAGCTCTGCTAGTGTTCTTGTTTAGTTTAGTTTCTTTCCTTTGTCCAAACTTTGTATCAGTTTCACCATGATGTACTCTTCGATCTCATAGGTCATTTTGGCCTCTTGAAGACCTTAATAAATATTTCATCTCTCTCTCTAGAAACAAAGAGCCTCGCCAAGGAGGAGGAGGCATGGAAGAAGAAGGAGAAGGAGAATTGGGTGTCAGGTGCAATGGAAGTGTTTAAGGATGTAGCTCGGATCTAGTACTCCGCACAAACACAAGGTTACTTTACTTCACTTGAAAAAACTGATCTGAATGAGAGAGAGAGAGAGAGAGAGAGAGAGAGAGAGAGAGAGAGAGAGAGAGAGAGAGAGAGAGAGAGAGAGAGAGAGAGAGAGAGAGAGAGAGAGAAGATTCGCATTGATGAGACAGCACCCAGAGCAGCCCACTCGTATGCGTTTCTCGTTACATTCAGGTCTCTCCCATGCCTATCTACAGCAGTTTTGGTCAGCCATCTGGGATTTACATGCGGCTCGTGGTATTTCTTTTTTCATGTGGATGATTGCACATGCAGGACTTCCAGTTGGGACTTGGCTAGCTACTATGGGTCATGATCCGTTATGTGCTCGATGTCCTTCGCGACTACATGAGTCACCTGCACACTGTCTTTGGTCATGCTCCTATTCTCATATAGTGTGGCTACCAGTTTGCTTTTTACTTAGCAGAGCAGGTGTTCAGGATGGATTTCTCACTTGGGGCTCTGTCTCATGGTTGATGCCGATGCCCGGACCGCATCTTTTCTACGAGGGCTCAGACACAGATCCAGCTCTTATGCTTACCTCGACTGGTTATCGGCGAGGAACTTTGGCTATGTTACCACAGATCGCATGGCAAGGGATCCTCAGACACGTGATGAAGTTTTTTCAGTCATCACTAGCATTACACTATGGAATATTTGGAGAGCTCGTTGTCTTCACATTCTCAGTGCGGCTCCACAGCTCCTTCAGGATACCCTTACTGCCATTTGGTTGGACATCATTCACACCCTGATTTGGCAGTGGGATTCTTCCTCAGGTACATCTAGACCAGCCGAGGCTCGACGATTTGCCTTTCTTCGGTGTTGGGCCCGAGCTCCACTCTTTTTCACACTTACAGGTGGTCAGATTATATGGCATTATGCCCCCCCTCAGTGGTTTCTCCTCCACTCATCACACAGACCACCATGAGATTGTACTAGTCGAGTTGTCACTATAGTGGCTCTCATTCTTACCTTCAGCTTGTACACCCCACGTGATAGGCTATTTTGGCATCCGTTGGGGATTATATTGTACTCAGTAATATAAAGCCCTGATTTTTCAAAAAAGAGAGAGAGAGAGAGAGAGAGAGAGAGAGAGAGAGAGAGAGAGAGAGAGAGAGAGAGAGAGAGAGAGAGAGAGAGAGAGAGAGAGAGAGAGAGAGAGACACGGCTTGTCGGGTCCCAACCACCCTCAAGGGCCCCCTTGCTCTCAGAGCAAGTACTTTCTTTATTTCTTGCACAAAAGCTGCTACAATGATCCTAGATGTTGAGATGTTGAAATGCTAATGTGTACATGATGCCAGATGCTTGGTATTGTTGAGATACTAAAGGGTACAGATACTAAGGGGTACTGGTGCTTGATATTGCTGGGTACTTTGGGTACTGAAGGACTCGGGTGCTAAGGACACGGATGGTCTGATGATCCCTACGCTAGGCTAGGCAGGAGCCCAGCCAAAACGCAAGGGGTGCTAGATGCTGGGGTACTGCGACGACGACGATGAGGTGTACTTTGACGACAATGCTTGGTAGAGATGCTGGTACTGCGAGGCTATGGATGAATGATGATGAAAATGCTAGGCTATGGGCTGAAATCTAAAAATGCCAAGGGCTGAGTGTTGATCTGAGAAGGGGCTGAAAACGCTACTGTTCTGCTGAAAACGCTGATGTCATGGGCTGAAAATGCCGAGAAGGTACGACAGGATGAGATATGCGGGTGCTACTTCATCTTGCCCTTCAAGCACCCCTCTAGGGCTGCCTATATAGGCATTTTAACCTGGGTCGAGCAGTATAATTCCTGAGCCCTCACGACCTTCCCAATTTAATGCTGAAAAATGTCACTTACTAAGAGGCGGTTCACACGGGGTAAATGCTTGGATTTAGACAGACTGTACTGTGCAAGAGAGGGTATGCACCTATGATTGGCCTGGACATGCATGTCCTGCTAGAGACTCACAAGGGTGCCAGGCTAGGTCCCAAGCTAAGACTGACGCTAGACTGTAGCAGAAGCTTGTTCACATAGCGCAAGTGCATTGCGCACGTGACAGTTGGAGGAGGAAAGAGAGAAGGAGAAGACTGAATGGATGAAAGAAAAGGAAGAGTTAAAGGAGCAAATTGAACTCCTTCGAGCCTCTATTGCATCCCTCCCCCCCGAAGGAGAGATCAAAGGGGAAGCCAAGGAAGCTGTGTCACCAGGAGGTGTATTTTTCCTGTTGCCTTCCGTAAATAAGTATTAGATATATTTATTTTATTTTTACTTGTTTGTCCTAAAACCCTTGAAAAGGTGCAAGTGGACATTGCATGGCCAGTGTGAAACGGGTGCAGCCAAATGGGTTTCTCACATCGGGGATCTAGGTTGGTCAGACAGGGACTGCCCGGGCCAGTTAGCACTGAATTCTGATGAGTATGGAAGCTCGTGTGCGCCAAACTGGAATTTGGGCCACTCGTCAAGTCACTGCAACTTTATAAGTTGAAAGGGGCCAGTAAATTAACCCACATTGTAGATGTTGGTCAAATGGTAGTCTTCAATGATGGTCAGAAGACCGATAGGGACGCCATGGAAGCATCTCCTAAAATTTAGGGAACTGCTATTTTTGACCGGAAAATGTGTTCGCGTCATTAGCTCTGGAATGACAAGGGGAACATTTTATTGCTCTGCTGCCAAGTCAACTGACGCACCAGTTGAGATATTTTTAGCAGGGAAAGCCCAAACTCGGAAACTGGGCAACGTGTCAGCCTGTGAGCGATTCTGCCACTCTGGGAGGCAAAAACGAGCTGCATATCAACAAAGGGGGCGCCATTTTCAGCCTGAGGTGGATTGTAGCAGGTACAGAAGCTATGGAATGCTTACCTTGCCCTCTATGCACAGTATGGTGACGGGAGTGATGCCCCGCACGCTACTTACTGCTCTCTTTCTCCCCTACGTACAATATGTTACGCCCCACTAGTGGGCTTCTCATTTGACCTATGTACAGTTCTGGGGGTTTATGCGCGTTTGCCAAGGCAAGAGCCTTTTGAACAGGAACCGGATTAGCTAATTGCTAATCCCCCATAGGTACGCACAGTTCCATCACGAAAGATTGCGAGTTTGGAGAGTTTTCTCGCGTGAAAACTCGTCCAATTCACAGGGGAACTGTCCCATTGCGTGGGGGAGCCCTTGGGACACGCGTAGGCGTGTTCGCTCTGCTAAAAACGATCCGAAACAGGGAATTACAGCCTGCTGTGTTTTTCTGCAGGTTTAGGGTTTCGCACCTAAACTGCAAGGGAACATCGAGGGAGCCTCGTGAGAGCCTTGGGATGCGTGTACAGGCTTTTGGGCTCCCGGCAGTGAAAAACAGAGAATTACAGCCCGCTGAATTTCTGTGACAGTTCACCAGAAAGCTTCCCGATATCGAGGGAATTCGTCCTAGACAGGTGTTTTTGATCTACAGGGGTTTTTGCATCGTTATGCTGCCAAAATCAGGTGGAAAACGTGCATTTTCAGCCCTCGCCAGGTTTGGACAGCTTTGTGAAAGCTTGTGCGAAGTGGTCGGATCGTCTACTTTAATTTGAATACAGAAATACCGAAAGGGGTGCCGGTCTTTGGGGCCTACAGGGTGTCGGTCTCGTGTTCGCAGTGACATTCTAGTCGCTGGACGCAATTGTGTTCTCTTCCCTGCTCAGTGCTCTGTGTAAAGTTAACAGGTAATTGAAATAGTACCGCCCTCTACGTTGTATAGGCCGGTTATATGGTTCCATCGACGGGATAGTCACTTTTTCTTCAAAAAGTGCAGCGTGGATTGTTGTGGGTGAAAGCAACACAGAGCTTGTCGATATGGCAGAGAAGAGAGACCAAGTACCTGAAGAGGGATTTTCCTCACATGGCACAGAGAAAATTCCTTCAACTCTTCAAGAAGAGGACAGGTTGTTTAGAACTCAACTGCGTTGTTGCATGGACATGTTTCAACAATTGGCTAACAACCCAAGGATGCAGGAATTCTTACAGGCTCCGACACAAGGTTTTCAGCCTCCTACACAGGGCATGACTGAGCCGTTGCAGGAAAAGGAGATTTCCAATGCGCAGAGGACTCATGATGCTCGAGGGAAAGCCCATGTGGTTGAGCAACTAGCGGTGTCCAATGATCCGAAGCAACTTGCTTTAGCTGGACAGGAACCGTTTGTGAATGGTCAAGGGAGCAATGAATAGGCTATGCGTCAGACCCTTCCATTACCTAATACTTATCCTGGTTATTTTGGAGGTGGTTCAGTGTTTCAAGCTATGGCTGGACCTTCCACAGGTTATATGCCAGGGAATGTGTTCGGGACAATGCAAACAGGCATGGGTAACCCTATGTATGCGAACATGGGTGTCCAACCTAGTTTTCAGGGTGCCTATGGCCAGTTTTGAGTGCCTGGAACACAATTTGGTATGGCTGGGTTTTCGCAGCCATACGTACAAAATGTAGATATGACAGGGAAAATAGTTGATGCGAGTGCTGGAATGAACACTCATGGAGCACCACTGCTACAGGCACCTGTTTATGATAATGTGGCTCCTTTGAGTCAGCCTAAGGATTACAAGGAAGGTGGGCAGGGAGTGAAGTTTGAAACTTTCAGAGGAATTGAGGACCAATTAAAGGCTTTGACCTTTATACAGCAGTTCGATGCAGCTTATGCTGGAGGCAACTTCACGGAATCTTCAAAGATAGGCAAGGCTGCCACTTTCTTGAAAGGGAATGCGCTCCAATGGTGGACCGTATTGTTGAACCAGGGTCAAGCCCCAACAACGTGGGTCCAATTCAAACAGCTTTTTGCGCCTGCATGGTTGACAAACACTTTTGAAGTGGATGTAATCACGGAATGGCACGAGTTGAATGCTAAACAGTGTGCGGATCTGGAAGAGTACAATAAACGGTTTTAGGCCGCACTGTTGCCAGTCACCTCTTACAGGTTTGTGCCATTGTCAGAACAGATTGAGAAGTACTGTTGCGGATTGCCCAAGAAAATCAGGGACTACTGCACAAAGACTACTGTCATGAATATGTTTCAGTTGATAGAGAATGCAAGAGTGGCCAGCAATCTGTCGAAGGGAGATTCCGATGGATTTAATAGCCACAAGAAAGGGTCCCAGGGCAAACAGTTTTCAGCCAAGGGCAATGTTGCAGCAAAGCCTTCTGAGTCTCCTGCAAAGAAGCCCTCCACTCAAGAAGCTGATACGTCCAAGAAGCAGTCTAAATCTTCTTCGGAACGAGGACAAGGACAAAAAAGGCATTTTTCTGGCAAAACTTTTCAAGAAAGGAAAGCTCTTAGGGAGGCCAAGAAATGCTACATTTGTGAACAGGAAGGACACTTTGCAAATGAGTGCCCACAGAAGAAGTCACAGGATAAGGATGACAAGTCAGACCATAAAGGAAAGAAGCCAAAGCCGAGTGCAGGACTTGTTCCAGATTTGGTTGGAGATCAGCCAAATACAGATGCCACGGAGCTCTGCAGAGCTTGGAGCAAAGTTAGAGACCAGACAGTGCTGGTTTTCTTTGATCCAGGAGCCCGTGCAAATTTCATATCACCAGAATTGGCATCAAAGTTGGGCATTCGTGCAGAGGAGATGGGTATGACAGGCGAAGCAGGTTTGGCATGCCCAGGACATTCAAAACCTGTTACTCCCATTCTGGGAAAGCTTCGTCTGCACATTCAGAGCTATGTGGATGCAGAAGAATTTCATATTATGCCACTTGAGGGCTGTGATGTTTTACTGGGTATCCCTTGGTGTTACAGGTTGCATGCTATGGTGGATACTTACAACAAAAAGATTACCCTTGTACATAGAGGAAAGACTCATGTCCTTGATGTAAAGGTTAAAGGCCAGTCTGTTCCAGTTGTTTCTGCTTCTTCTATTTCATCTGTAATAAAGAATCATCTTTCTGCGTACTTGATCTTTGCAAAAGAAGTACCTCAAGTTGTATCTAATTTGTCTACCTTAGATAAAGACAGGTCAACTTTTTTAAGTGGTTTCAGTGATTGTTTTTCGGACTCTTTGCCAAGGGAGTTACCTCCTGAGAGACCTGAGGATCATACTATAGATCTTGTGCCAGGTTCTAGTCCACCGAATAGACCACCATACAGGGTTAGTGCAGCCCAGCAGAAAGAGATTATGGGTCAGGTCAACGAGCTTTTAGAGAAGGGGCTGATTCAGCCCAGCTCATCCCCTTTTTGTTCGCCTGTACTCTTAGTGCAGAAGAAGGATGGTTCATGACGCATGTGCATTGACTATCGCGCCTTGAATAAGAATACTATCAAGAACAGGTTCCCCATACCGAGGATAGATGACATTCTTGATTGGCTTGAGGGAGCGTCATTGTTTACAAGAATAGACCTAAAGAGCGGGTATCATCAGATATGCATTAGACCAGAAGATGTCCATAAGACTGCGTTCAGGACAACATTTGGTCTCTATGAGTTTCTTGTCATGCCATTTGGTCTCACAAATGCTCCTGCCACATTTAATAGAATGATGGACATAATTTTTAGACCACATAGAAACTTCGTGGGTACCTTCTTTGATGACATGATTGTCTACTCAAAGTTTGAAGAGGAGCATAGGGATCACTTGACCGCAGTTTTCAATGAGCTACGCAAGAATAGGCTACTCATCAATGCGAAGAAAAGTGAGTTCTTTTTGCAAGAAATTCACTTCCTTGGGCACATTGTTTCGAAGGATGGGGTACGCATGAATCCCGCTAAAGTGGAAGCAATTTGGTCATGGCCAGACTTGAAGTCCGTACATGACATTCGAAGCTTTCTAGGCTTATGTTCCTATTATAGGAGGTTCATCCGAAATTTTGTTGAGATTGCTTCTCCACTCCATGCACTGCAAGGAAAAGGAGTTACTTTCAAGTGGACAGCCAAGGAAATTTTAGCGTTCAAACACTTGAAAGAGAAGCTGACTTCAGATCCGGTAATTATTTTGCCAGATCTTTCTAAACCTTTTGTAGTTCAATGTGATGCGTGTGGCCATAGTCTTGGTGTAGTTTTAATGCAGAATGGCCGAGTAGTCGCATATGAGAGCAGAATTCTTTTGAAGACTGAAAGGAACTTGCAAGTCTATGAGAAAGAATTGCTGGCAGTAATTCATGCTCTCACTAGTTGGAAACACTATTTGCTAGGGGCTGATTTTGTTGTCCAAACGGATCATCAAACCTTGCGATATTTTCTTACACAGACGAAGTTGTCTGAGAAGCACATGCGATGGGCAAACATCTTGTCAATGTTCCATTTTCAGATTGTGCATGTGCAAGGGAAAAAGAACGTGGTGGCTGATGCGTTGTCACGAAAGCCCCAAATTTCAGCAGTGTCAATTCCGTACCATTGTGAACTAGACGAAATGAAGACACAATATGCTGAAGATTCAGATTTTGCAAGGATCTATGACCAGCTTGTTGATGGGCAACATCATGAGCACTATATGCTTAAGAATGACTTTCTCATGATGCATGGAAAGTTATGCGTTACTAAACAGTTACGGCCAAAGATTTTGATGGAAAGTCATGCTCCACCTTATGCTGGGCATCGTGGAATTGATGGGACAGTGAAAGGGGTTGAGGCATTCTTCTATTGGCCAGCTTTGCGTCAAGATGTTGACACATTTGTAAGATCATGCTTAGTATGCCAAAAAGTCAAATTTGACAGACAAAAGCAACCGGGATTGTTGCAGCCATTGCCGATCCCTGATAGGCCATGGGAAAGTATAGCAATGGACTTTATCTTTGATCTTCCAAGGATGCAAACAGGAAATGATGAGATTTGGACTATCATTTGTAGGTTCAGTAAGCAGGCCCATTTCATTCCTGTTAGGAAGAAGATAAAGCCAGAACACATGGTCAAGATATTCATGAGCAATATCTTTAAATATCATGGGATGCCTCAGTCAATTGTCAGTGACAGGGATCCACATATGACGAGTCTTTTTTGGAAGGCATTGTTTGAGAACATGGGCACTACGCTCAAGTTCTCTTCTTCGTTTCATCCGCAAACTGATGGACAGTCAGAAGAGGCAAATTCTACTGTCCTGGACCTGCTCAAATGTTATGTGTCAGAGCACAAGGCAACTTGGAAACACCATCTTCCATTGGTTGAATATGCTTACAATAACACTGTGCATACGTCAACAGGTAAGGCACCATTTGAGATAGTGGAAGGAGGGAAGAAAGTCCCGCCCATTTTGCAGACTAAGGACAAGATTTTTGAGGCAGACAAGTATGTGCAAGATATGGATGAAACATACAGGAAGATAAAGATTGCTCTTGAGAAGACTCTGCATGTATTATTGGCATGCAAGCGAGGTCGCTTTCAGTATTTCAAGGGTGGGGTGTGTCACTAGGAGGTGTATTTTTCCTTTTGCCTTCCATAAATAAGTATTAGATATATTTATTTTATTTTTACTTGTTTGTCCCAAAACCCTTGAAAAGGTGCAAGTGGACATTGCATGGCCAGTGTGAAACGGGTGCAGCCAAATGGGTTTCTCACATCGGGGATCTAGGTCAGTCAGACAGGGACTGCCCGGGCCAGTTAGCACTGAATTCTGATGAGTACGGAAGCTCGTGTGCGCCAAACTGGAATTTGGGCCACTCGTCAAGTCACTGCAACTTTATAAGTTGAAAGGGGCCAGTAAATTAACCCACATTGTAGATGTTGGTCAAATGGTAGTCTTCAATGATGGTCAGGAGAGCGATAGGGACACCATGGAAGCATCTCCTAAAATTTAGGGAACTGCTATTTTTGACCGGAAAATGTGTTCGCGTCATTAGCTCTGGAATGACAAGGGGAACATTTTATTGCTCTGCTGCCAAGTCAACTGACGCACCAGTTGAGATATTTTTAGCAGGGAAAGCCCAAACTCGGAAACTGGGCGACGTGTCAGCCTGTGAGCGATTCTGCCACTCTGGGAGGCAAAAACGAGCTGCATATCAACAAAGGGGGCGCCATTTTCAGCCTGAGGTGGATTGTAGCAGGTACAGAAGCTATGGAATGCTTACCTTGCCCTCTATGCACAGTATGGTGACGGGAGTGATGCCCCGCACGCTACTTACTGCTCTCTTTCTCCCCTACGTATAGTATGTTACGTCCCACTAGTGGGCTTCTCATTTGACCTATGTACAGTTCTGGGGGTTTATGCGCGTTTGCCAAGGCAAGAGCCTTTTGAACAGGAACCGGATTAGCTAATTGCTAATCCCCCATAGGTACGCACAGTGCCATCACGAAAGATTGCGAGTTTGGAGAGTTTTCTAGCATGAAAACTCGTCCAATTCACAGGGGAACTGTCCCATTGCGTGCGGGAGCCCTTGGGACACGCGTAGGCGTGTTCGCTCCGCTAAAAACGATCCGAAACAGGGAATTACAGCCTGCTGTGTTTTTCTGCAGGTTTAGGGTTTCGCACCTAAACTGCAAGGGAACATCGGGGGAGCCTCGTGAGAGCGTTGGGATGCGTGTACAGGCTTTTGGGCTCCCGGCAGTGAAAAACAGAGAATTACAGCCCGCTGAATTTCTGTGACAGCTCACCAGAAAGCTTCCCGATATCGAGGGAATCCGTCCTAGACAGGTGTTTTTGATCTACAGGGGTTTTTGCGCCGTTATGCTGCCAAAATCAGGTGGAAAATCTGCATTTTCAGCCCTCGCCAGGTTTGGACAGCTTTGTGAAAGCTTGTGCGAAGTGGTCGGATCGTCTACTTTAATTTGAATAAAGAAATACCGAAAGGGGCGCCAGTCTTTGGGGCCTACAGGGTGTCGGTCTCGTGTGCGCAGTGACATTCTAGTCGCTGGACGCAACTGTGTTCTCTTCCCTTCTCAGTGCTTTGTGTAAAGTTAACAGGTAATTGAAATAGTACTGCCCTCTACGTTGTATAGGCCGGTTATAAGCTATCAAAGAGGAGATCAAGTTGGAGGCCACCAAGGAGGGATGCGTCTAGGTAGTGAAGAAGAATATGAAAAAAGAAGCAAGAGAGGAAGCCCAAAAGGATGAGGCACTCATCATACACACAAACATTGAGGAATAGAAGATGCGACAAGTGTACCGTCTCAACGTACGAGTGACTTGCATCAAAGAAGAGGGATCCACTCCCGAGGGCGACGGGAAACTTGAAAGCCGTATGCATGAAACTCGGGTACAAGGAAGAGGAGGAGCTACCCTTCTCCAATGATTATCTTTCAGATTCGTGGGATGCTTGCATCTCTTGTGTCAATTAGAGACTTGAGGTTTACGAGTTTGTTTTGGAGAGTAGTCTGTGACAATGTGGGTACTACTCAAATTCTCGTCATCGTTTCATTCGCAAATCAATGGGTAGTCAAAGATTACCAATTCAATGGTTTTTGATTTATTGAAGTGTTATACTGCGAAAAATAAGTGTCAATGGGAGAAGTATTTGCCCTTGATGGAGTTTGCATACAACAACACTGTTCATAAATTGATCGGAAAGGCAGTATTTGAGATGGTCGAGGGTAGCAAGAAGGTGCCACCTATCTTGAGCACCAAGAACAAGATCTTTCAGGCTAATCATATTGGAGAGGATCGAGCCATTTCTTTTGCCAAGGTTATGGAGGCTTTGTAGAAGTCTCAAGAAGGGTTGTAAGTGACGAGGGCCCCATGTGCCAATTGAAAAGAATAGAACTAGAACAAACTTTAGCATTTCAAACACAATGAGAGAGAGAGAGAGAGAGAGAGAGAGAGAGAGAGAGAGAGAGAGAGAGAGAGAGAGAGAGAGAGAGAGAGAGTAAATTATTGTCCACGAAGGTCAGATATGACCCATGGGACCAAAAACAAAACACAACAGTCACTCCAAGTACGTGAGGACGTTTGATACATATCAGTTAAGCACTGAGGGTCCATCAAGAGCATAGAAGAAAAATACAAAAACCTAAGGGGACTCAGGTGAGGAGATAGTTGGTTTGGGAGTTCGAAATTCTTGGATGATGGCTTTACTGCCTCGATAGTCGCCCATTTACCTTGCTTGCGGGCTTCGTGCTTCCTCTTGAGTTCGCTTGCTTTCATCTTAAGTTGCGTCATGGTTAATTCCTCGGCGATCCAAAGCTTTGTTCCCTTCAAGAGTTGGGATTGGCATAGCAACTTGATCCGCTCCTCTTTGTCCTTGAAAGTGAGGATACATGTAATGTGCAGCGGAAGTGAATGATGGTGTACGCTCAGGATGAGTGATCAATGCGTACTCAAGGTTCCTTTTACTGAAGAAGAGAGAGAGCCCCCCTTACTTCATGAGAGATTGTGCAATGGACCAAACAAAAAGAGAACGGAAAACTATGAGAAAATGTGGCTGAAAACTGAAAAAACGCTGGCTGTTTTGAGGGCTGAAAACTGAAAACGCTGAGGTGACTATGGGCTGAAATCTGACCGCTAGTGAATTGCTGCGGTGACGGGGTACTGATGGCGATGCGAGGCTGAGGTGAATGTTGGCGTTTTTGTTGGCTGAAAACGCTGATGCTATGGTTGAGAAAGCGCTAATGTTGATGACCATCACCAGGTGCTTGGTAGTGCTGGTACTGAGAAGCTTTTTTTTCACTGCTCCTTTGCTTGATACTGGTGCCCCAAGGTCTGCATATATAGGTATATAAAGCTGGATCGAGCAGCATGATAAAAACCGTACGATTCTGGAATTTGAAGAGTCACTTATTAAGAAAATGCTCTGTAAGAGGCGGTTTACGTGCAGTTGAGAAATGGGCTCACATGCGGTGGAAATGCTTATGCTTGGTGCTAGGTACTGATGGTACATGCTAATGGGTTGTGCAATTAGAGGGAATGCAGCTACTCTAAGTGCCTAGACATGCATGTCCTGCGTACAGGCTCAGAAAGGTTGCAAGGACACTTCCTAGGCTGTGCTAAACCCTAGAAATAGGAGTTACATCTTGTCCACATGCACAGAGGGTTAGATGTGCACGTGGCATCCCCCACTTTTCAAGGTGAACTTGTCGAGTGATTGGAAAAAGACTATGCTTCCTAAATGACTACATATGGAATGTAGAAGAAAAATGTGAAAAATGCCTTTCAACAAGTTCATGCCAAAAATGGGATCGAAACTTAAATTTCCGACCTAAAACTATCAACTATGGCAAACCACAAAGGGAGTACCAATGCTTGATGGACAAACATGCAAGTGCTTTTGCTGTGATTGTGTCCTGTCAAGGAATGAGCATGCAAAATTTATTGACATGACTAACAATCGTGAAGCATTGTGAATTCCTTGAATGCAAAGTTTCTATCTTTTCTAGAGTGATCTTCATGCATCCGTGCTCATCCGTGAGTGAATCATGTGCATCGTGCAATATGGCGTGCCTATGAGAAGGTAACACATAAAGACGGTGACAAAAAAACAAGAGACCGTCATGAATGAGAGACTCGAACAATGCATATTGACTAATCATGCGAACAAAAGATAGTTCTTGAATGGGTACTGGAGGAGACCTCAACTTGAGAGCCAAGATTTGTGTAACAAACTGCTGACGTGTCAAAGCCCTGAAGAATGGAGCCAACTCGCAGATGTCGGCCAAGAAGAACAAGTAACAGAAGAAGAAGAAGTCCTACCAACTTATGGGAACCCCGTTCGATGGGGCCCCAGTGACATAAAGAAACTAAAATAAAGCACGATCCACGCGCAAAAACTGATGACGTGGCAGATTTTAAAAAATTGCGCTGGCATGATGACGTGGCAGGCTGTACGGATTTTCGTAAATTATGCTGGCAGCTCTTTGGCATTGCTTTTGGACCAGAAGCTTTTGAGTTTTGAAGGCTTTTCACTGTAACTAATTTTCAAGCCAAGGGCCTTCAAATACGAGGTTAGGGCTCATTCTCTGGCATGCTTCTTGGAGAAGGTGCAAAGTCTGGAGTATTGGCTTGTATTGTGTTGATGCAATATAAAGAAATACCGAAAGGGGTGCCAAGATTTGGGGCAATACTCTCTGGGGTGGAATTTCGCCACTCCATATCGCCTGTCGTCTCTCTCTATTTCAGTTCAGTTGTTATTGAAGTGCTAAAAGTCTGTTCTGTCTGTTCTTTTCTATTGGCAGGTGGTGCCCGTCTTGTGACAGTGGTATCAAAGCATTAGGCGTGTGCTTTTCTGAAAGCATACCGGTCCCACAAAAGAGCAGACAGAGCAAACCAGAGACTTCTGGGATTTATTCGAGGTATCTTCGCCCTCCAACCTGGGCTTATTAGCCACTCCCACCCTTACTTCATTGCGCATCGGGCGCGCTCCTGTCTTCACTGCTCATGTCTTACAGGGCATAAGCCATTAAGATCACTTGCAAGAGAAGGATCCAAGATTTGTTTCGAGTTTCTATTTTTCTCAGAGACAGTACCATGCAGATGTCTATAGCTACCAAGCCGTACACTTCCAAGGACTTGGCAAGCTTTCAAGAAATTCTTTTTGCTTGAAGTTATATGGTTTTTGACATCTTCCTTCGGAGTGCAACTTCTGGCAGAGTGGGTGTCCTGAAATGCTTGCCATGGAAACCCTAGTAGATTATATCTTGAAATTTCTCGACATCTCTCAGTAGATGTCTCTTCTCGAGTTTATAACCTTGGAGGTTCGGTGCGATTGCTATCTTGGGACTACCATCGCCGCCAGAGGAACATTGTCTGTCCAAGAGCTGATGGGCTCGGCTGCGACCTTATGGAAGGAATCTAACTCTAATTTTTGGTGCAGGTTTCAGGATGGAAAGTCAGTCGACTTTTTGAGCTCGGCTGATATCGAGATTGCGTTTTAAGTTTGAATTTTGTTTGAGTTCTATATGAGTTCTGTTTGAGAACTTGTTTGGTCATCCTGTTTGAAATTTGTTTGAAATGGATGGTATCTGTTTTGAACCTGTTTTGGTGCCGATTTGAAATGTTTGACTCTGGTTTTAATACTGGTTTGATTGATTGGTGATTTTACTCCTGGTGGAGAAGTGAGAAATATTGTTTTGGTATTGTTTGAACCTCGGAACGACGTAGGCCGATGCCTGGGGAGCGTTTCGTTGTATGTTTGAAAACCTCAGAACGATGCAGGCCGATGCCTGGGGAGCGTTCTGTTGTATTCTTGAACCTCCAAGCGACGCAGACTGCGGTCTGGGGAGCGTTTGGTTGTACCGTCCTCTGAGCTCATGGCCCAGACCTTTTTAGGTTATTTGCGGGGGGAGTGACGAGGGAGTCGTTGAGTAGCTTCATACCGTAGACCGTTTGTCTCGGGGGAGTGCTCAGCGGCGCTGTTTGTTGTGTCTTGTAACATGCATATGTAAGCATTTGGGTTACATTGTGATGTGTCAATTACTGAATATTGCTAATTGGATGAGATTGCCTGGGTATGTAATTTTAGTGCATCAAGACACCCGTAGAAGAGCAGTACGGTCTGGGTGTGATGGCTAATTTTACTATGCCGGAATATCAAGAGTTCCGATCTGGACGATAGGAGAAGCTAACTCCTTGATCAAAAGAGCTGAAAGGAGAAGCTAACTCCTTCATCAAAAGAGCCGAAAGGAGAAGCCAACTCCTTAACAAAAGGAGCAAACTGAATGTCCCTCGGAATGACCCTCGGAATGATATTTGAACTAACTTGAGTTGTTTTGCAGATATGTTGTAATTGTGGACGATTACTCTCTTTCCAAGAAGGGGAGATGTAACAAACTGTTGACGTGTCAAAACCCTGAAGAATGGAGCCAACTTGCAGATGTCGTCTCTCTCTATTTCAGTTCAGTTGTTATTGAATTGCTAAAAGTTTGTTCAGTTTGTTCTTTTCTATTGGCACGTGGTGCCTGTCTTGTGACAATCTGCCCTGCGTGACTGACAATCAATTAAACCACCAAATTTCTCACAAGACTGGAACCTTCTAGCTTGACGGTCACTTCAAGGTGTACTCGGTACAGACTTGAGCAACTTAAAGACTTGACGATCCTTACGAACAATCAAATCTCTATCATGCAACAAATGCGTGACGCCTTAGTAGAAGGAACGGCAAAAAGAGATTCCTTTCATGCAATGATTGATTTTTTTGTAGACTGTGGGACTGTGTACTGAGAGATACTATGAGACTGTGTGGGTTATACTCTTTCAAAACATGAGAGTGAGAGATTAATGACATAGATGGAATGTGCATGTTATAGCGAAAAACCACGGGAGGTGCTCCTTGACTGTGAGAGAGTGTGTTTGCTTTCCAACTTACTTGTGGATCATCATCTTTAAACAACTTGATGTCAAAAATCATATCACATCCTTTGAGAGGAGAAACCACAAACTTACGACGAAAACCGACATTTTGAACCGAAATTGTCACATTAGGACATTTGTGCGTGAAAGAAGAGTGCATGCAAAGAGCAAATCTAGAGATGACAATGGGATCTATTGAAATAGCTGCTAAACGTGCGCTCTTTATGAGAGAGTCACTAAACACATCATGCATAGTATGAGAATCAAACAAGATCACAATGTGTTGACTATTCACATGACCATAACACTGCATGAGAGGATCATGAAGTCGAAGCAATTGAAAGAGGGGTACGCTATATGCGGCATGCTCAAGATGCTCAACCAACTGTGACTCTTGCCAAGCTTGATACCAATTAATGGCATCACCCGCTAGATACATGGCAGCATTCAAAACTTTACTGTTGCTAGTTTTCTTGTTAGTTGCAAAGTAAGCATAAAATTGATGCAACCAAGAATGAATCACAGAAGCATCCATCTTACCATCATACTTATTGAACGTCAACTTCTCAGTGACTGGATTGTTGGAGTCGTCGTCTCTACGTGATGATTCGCCGGCCTCCTTGAGTGGCTCGCTCTTCGGGGAGAGTACTTGTAGGATCAACTCCTGCATGCGTTGGTCCCTCTGCGCCTCTCGCTCTAACTCCATAGCCGCTCTCTCTTCTTTGGCCGCTATGCGTTGAGCCTCGCGTGCTTGCTCACGCTCGAGCTCCATAGTTGCCCTTCTTTCTTCAGCCGCTATGCGTTGAGCTTCGCGTGCTATCATCTCCATTATCGACTTGACCAAAGTCTCCATAGGGCTTGGTGCAATCTGTAGCGTAGATGGGGATGGGGGAGGATCGGGGAACAATCCTCCTGGTGTAGAGATTTCTTCTCCTCCAACTCCACTCTCATCACCTTCGTGCAAAGTATCCATTCTGCTTCTGGTGATGACCATGCACTAAGTACTTGGGTACTTGGGTACTTGGGTCTTGGGGTTCTTGGGTACTTCTTGCAATCTGCGTTTAAGAAGGCTTTTCTCTTACCCAAGCTCAACTCCTTCCTGCAGGTGCACCCCTTGGCGGCCTTGTGCTCACACCAAGGTTGCTTTTTCCCACCTCACGTCGATTGGCTTGCCGCTAAGTGCAAGGTCCGCTCTCAATGCATGGAAAAGAGGAAAGAGAGGAGGCTAGACAAGCCCTTCTTTTTTGGGTTACTTGCCACTCTTCAAAAACACAGATTAGGGATCGACACGCCCAAGTGGTCTTGGGTTACGTGCGATCACAATAAGCAAAAGAAAATTTCTGTGGTTCTTTGTGCTTCTTTCCTTGAGTGAGGATACCAAACAATGCCAAAGAGCTCTTATACCAATGTAATGTGCAGCCGAAGTGAATGATGGTGTATGCTTAGGATGAGTGATCAGTGCGTACTCAAGGTTCTTTTTACTGAAGAGGAGAGAGAGCCCCCCTTACTTAATGAGAAATTGTGCAATGGACCAAACCAAAACAGAATGGAAAACTGTGAGAGAAAATGCTGAGAGAGAGAGAGAGAGAGAGAGAGAGAGAGAGAGAGAGAGAGAGAGAGAGAGAGGATCGACACCAAATGGGGTCCCAAACCCTCCTCCAAGGGCCCCCCTCTCTATTACTAGAGAGGTATTTGCTTTAGATTGCACAAAGTTTGGTACAGTGGTCTAGATGTTGAGATGCTTGACGACGACGATGCTTGCGGTAAGTGTTGAGACTGCGAGTACGACTGCGGCGAGGCTAACGGCTGATCTTCTATCGTCAATGCGGACGATAGCTGAAAACTGAAGAAACGCTGGCTGTTTTGAGGGCTGAAAACTGAAAACGCTGAGGTGACTATGGGCTGAAATCTGACTGTTGGTGAACTGCTGTGGTGACGGGGTACTAGCGGCGATGACGAGGCTGAGGTGAATGTTGGTGTTTTTGTTGGCTGACAATGGTGATGCTATGGCTGAGAAAACGCCGGTGTTGATGACCATCACTAGGTGCTTGGTACTGGGCTTTTCTTCACTACTACTCTGCTTGATATTGGTGCCCCAAGTCTACATATGTAGGTGTATAAGGCATGGTCGAGCAGCATGCTAAAAACTCTACAATTTTGGAATTTCAAGCGTCACTTATTAATATAATGCTCTGTAAAAGGTGGTTCACGCGTAGTTGAGAAATGGGTTCACATGCGGTGAAGATGCTTATGCTTGGTGCCAAGTACTGATGCTAAATGTTAATGGGTTGTGCAATCAGAGGGTATGCAGCTACTCTAAGGGCTTGGACATGCACGTCCTGCGTATAGGCTCACAAACGTTGCCAGAACACTTCCTAGGTCGTCCTAAACCCTAGAAATAGGAGTTAAAGATTGTCCACATGCACGTAGGGTTACATGACAATACAATGCTTGGATGCAGTGGCCCCAAAACCCTAGCGCCCCTTTTGGTATTTGTTTTATATTGCTCTTGACAAAGGTACAAATGTTTTTTTTTCCCGAGAAAAAGATCCTTCTATTAGTTACTGAAATTGCCCATGGGGCTACAACCACCACTGCTTGAGAGGGCCACAACAATCATAAGGGGGAGACTCTCCCAATGAAAAACAACATATGTACAATGAGGATAAATCAAGAGATGGGAGGAGGGAAAAGCCACACAGCTGGGTGGTAGTGCCATCTCAGCACACCTTGGACCATGGTGAAGGAAGGCCGAGGGCGCCAGAGTCGAAGGAAAGCCTCTTGTCACAAAAATACGGAAGCGTAAACTGACTTTCAATTGTATTTCAAATATTCAAGAGAATTAGAGAGAGAGAGAGAGGAAAAGCTTGACACTTCATTGGGGACCAGAAGATCGGCTGGTCCCCCCCCATAAAGAGATTATCTTTATTACTAAGGGAGAATCTTTACAAGCACAGGAACGGGGCAATCGCCCGTCCTCTATTCTTTCTTTTCTGCTTTTGATTGAGAGAGTGCGAAAGCTACTCTCTGAATACTGAGAGGATTTTCCCTCTGCTATGAGATTTTGGGAAGCTCTCAAAAACTCGAAAATGAGAGTCTACCTCTGCTAACTGTGTCCCTTTATGCATAATCATTCTTGCAACAAAAACACAGGTGAAACACGCAAAAATGCACGCACACATGCTTGCTGTAATTTTCTGCACATAACCTGAAAATGTTACCTGAGCACCTTCCAAAGCCGAAATAGAGATCTTTTTCGTGATGGAATCGTACCAAACTTTGTGTACGCATAGTGTAAGTAGAGAAGAACTAGATTCTATGTGTATTTTGCTGAAATTCACCCTAAAAGAGATGATTAGGGGCTGAAAATAGAGAATTTACAGCCACCACACTCTACGAAGAGAGTGCCTGCTGCAACTTCTCGCAATGGAACTTCACCAAAAGCTAGCTATGGCTATGAGAACCCTTGTTCTATACAATGGGAGCACAAGGCCACCACATATGTCGCAAGGGGCTGCTCTCAAGCTTCCATGGAGGGCTCCAATGCGTAGAGCATACTCACAATAGGGGGGTAGGAGCACTGCCAACCTGAGAAATGGGGGAGGGGGGGCTCTTATCAAGCCAGCAGGAAGAGGGGGCGCTACGAAGAGAGAGAGAGGGTGAGAGTGAGAGTGAGAGGGTTAGTTTGCATTGGTAAGTGTGCCACTTGGCACACTTAATAACTTAAAAACCCTTCAACTTTCACTTTTAAAAGTTCATAAACTATTAATGAAATGTGCAAATTGAACCACAACTGCACACATAGATGCAACCAATGGAAATGTTAGCTGCTCCCCAGCGCAATGCCGTACCAGCATTGCTCTGGCATTACCTGTTCGCACTTGTCCGGCCATTTGGTCCGGCATAAACAATTTAATAATTCTTTAACTGACTTATCCTAAGGCGGTAAAATAATTCAGGCCTTAGGATTACTGTTCTAAGGACCCCATCTCATTCTTGTGCTCGCACTGACGCACGTAATTGTCTGAGCTTGAAATCTGTGGCTACTATTTACCCCTTTATTGAAGACCCGATTTCCCAATGATTAGGGCTTCAAGGTATTTTCTGCTAGGGTCTCCCTGAGGTGCTCTGGCCCAAACTTGGGCGCACCTGAGGTCCCAAAACTGCTAGATCTATTCTGATGTGCACACAACTAATTAGATAATTCTTTTCTCGTAAATAAATTAATTATTTACAAAGTCTCTCATAGTTACATCCCTCCTGGTTCGAAACAGTTGACCTCAACTGTAGAGCGTCACCATAAATGTGCAAGATGTCTGGGTAGTCCTTGAGATCGGACTCAGGCATCCACTTTGCATCTAAAGGGCTGTAATTCTTGAACTTCACTAAATACTTTCGATGTAAGCTCCCGGACTTTAGTCGTCCCTCAGAGTGCTGTATTATCTGGTCACGGTGAAGAATTTCCTCTGTCGCTTCGACTTCAAGAGGATCTTATTGTACTGGCGCCACTGGAAAGGGAACAACATATGGTTGGAGAAGACTTACATGAAAAGCATTATGGATGCGCCAATGGGAAGGCAAATCCAATCTAAAAGTCACGTCATTGACTTTATCTGTAATTTTGGAAGGGCCGTAAAATCTATGGGAAAGTTTAACAACTTTCCCTTTTCCGACCCGCTTTTTCAATCGAGCTTTCTCAAACCGCAGCAAGGTATATTGTCCTTTTTCAAGATTGAGATTCCTTCTATGCTTGTCTGCTTTTCTCTTCTGTTGCTCGAGTACGAAGGATTGCTTGCTTTACTTGTTGGTAGGCACTATCAATATTTTGCACAAATTCATCTGCGGTGAAGATGTTTTCTTTGGTAACCATAATAGGAAGTAAGAGAGGCTTCCCATAAATAATTTCGAAGGGAGCTTTACCAGTTGAGGAATGTATGGTATTATTATACGCAAACTCAACTAACGATAAGTACTGTTCCCATTCGTATTGTCTTTCCGAAACATAGCACTTGAGGAGGTCTAAAACAGTGGCATTGGCGATTTCGCTTTGACCATGTGTTTGAGGATGATAAGCTTACGAAAAATCAAGCTTAGTTCTCAAGTTCTCGAACAATGCTTGCCAAAATACACTAGTCATGCGAGGATCTCTATCGTTGACAATAGTCTTTGGCAATCCATGATGTTTAAAAATCTGAGCTAGAAATATTCTAGCCTTGTGATCAGCTTTGATCGTCTTCTTAACTGCAAGGAAATGTGCTTGCTTACTGAATCTGTCAACTATAGTCCAGATTGCATCATTTCCATTCTTGGATCTAGGAAGATCCGTAATAAAATCCATGGCAATACTTTCCCATGGCGTGCTAGGCACAGGGAGTGACTGAAGCTGGCCATAAACTTTATGTCTGTCATATTTCACTTATTGGCAGACTAAACACTCACGTACATATTTTTCAATGTCCGCCCGAAGTGTTGGCCAAAAGAAATATCTTTCGAGGGCACTACTGGTAGCAGCAATTCCCCGATGCTCGGCATAAGGAGAATTTTGTGCTTCATCCATCACCTTCTGTTGTAAGGGCTGAGCCATGCATATTGCTTGTTGACGATATAGCGTATTATTTTTAATGGAATAAGGTGGCCTTGAGTGACCAGCTTGAAGATCTGCCGAAATTGTAGCGAAGTCTGGATCTTGAGGATATATCTCACTGAGAGATTCTAGTTCCTCATGATAAATTGTTGTCAATGCATTGATCTTTGGACGCCTAGAGAGAGCATCTACAAGTGCATTCTTTGTTCCAGAAGTGTGTAAAATCTGAAAATGGAACATTGAAAGAAAGTTGGCCCATCTCATCTGCTTTTCTGATAACTTTCTCTGTGTGAGAAAGTAGCGAAGACTCTGATGATCTGTCTTGATAATAAAATCAGCTCCTATTAGATAATGTTTTCAAATGGAAAGAGCATGAATTATTGCTATTAGCTCTTTCTCATATATGGAAGCATGCAACTCTCCATCTCTAAGGCACCGACTTTCGTAGGCTATGGCGTGACCCACTTGGTTCAAAACTGCTCCTACACAATTTCCAGATGCATCGCAGTATACCTTGGAAGGTTTACGACGATCAGGGACGGTGAGAATTGGTCCGTGACTGAGTAGATACTTAAGCTTGTCAAAAGCTTGGTTTTGTTCAGGCTCGCAATGGAATGGAATCTGCTTCTTTTGTCAGATCATGGAAGGGACCTGCTATGGCGGCAAAGGCTCGAATGAAACGCCGATAATAGGAACAGAGGCCGAGAAAACTTCGTACGTCATGTACTGTAATTGGCGTAGGCCAGTCTACAACTGCTTGAATTTTATCAGGGTCATTCTTACTTGGTTATGAGATACTATATGGCCCAAGTAATGAATTTCTTTTAGAAAGAACTCACTCTTCTTAGCATTCACAAATAATTTATGTTTGCGTAATTCTTCAAACACTAATGCGACATGCTTATAGTGATGAAATTGTCTGTATTGCCAGGATCAAACAAAATAAGAGCCCGTTGGTTGTTGATACTACCCCATGCTTCGAGAAGAGCTCTTTCTTTTCCATCCTTGGTTGTATTCTTCTGTACATCTGGGAGTGCATTAGAAGAGAGTAGTTGCGGGGTTTAGTAGGGCAATCATTCTTCATATATCCAATTTGACCACACTCGAAGCATCTTCCTTCGTTGATGTATGTTCTCAATTCAGCAGGAGAGAGATATTTCCCCTTCTTGGGCTGATTTGGCTTTACTTCTGCATCGGACGCGGTTCATTTCTTAGAAGTAGAGATAGGCTGCTCATGGAGAGCCTTCTGCTTGGCATGATAGGTGCTTTGCTCCATCTTCCTGGGATTACTGTTGTCGTGTATTCCATAAGCTATGCGAGCTGATTCCATAAGTATCTGCAAGTTACCTCGAGGGTAAAGCTTCATAGCCTTTTGCAATGCTTCATGCAATCTTGCTTCAAACTTGCGCATCTTCTCCGAATCTTCAATCTTCTTGAATGGAGTGACTTTCAAGAGAACGTCCCAAAACCTATCCACATAGCGTAGAACAGTTTCGTTCTCTGACTGTGAGAGTCGATTCCATTATTTCTTTACCTCTTCCTCATAGTTGGAGGAAGGAACTGTGCGTACAACTCCTTGAAAGCAGTCCAATCTTGGGGTTTGCGTTTTTCTAGTATCAGGGCTAACCACCAACTGCTGGCAGTGCCTTTCAGGTACATATTGACATGGCCAAGCCTGGATCTTTCTTTAAAGTTCCCTTCTGCAAATGCAACTTCAAATTGGTGGATAAAAGCCAAAGCTGTCATTATCACGCCGTGCATTGTATGTGTCAAATTTTACATCTTTGTCTCCTGACTTGAATGTTTTTCTGACTGTGGTGCTTCCTCCTATGGTGTCCTTCTTTCTATGCTTCGACTCCTTGTGGGCAGGAGTCCTTTCCCTTGAATGCACTTCTTGCTGCGACGGATCGTCAAGAAACATGTCTTTTGGAGCGACTATGTCATCCAGATCCTTCATGAAAGAAAACTGAGGAGAATCAGGAGGATCCTGCTCTTGAACCTTTGGATTAAACCGCACGACGTTCTGGAGGTTTCCTCTTCCTCTCGTGCACGCGGGAGGTTCCAATTAAAGGATCTTTCTTTGGTTCTTGCGGGATTTCTTCCGACCCCATCGGCACTTTCTTCTTCCCTTTCTCAAGAGTATGGAGAATCTTTTGGACTTCTGGATGAGAGAGAGCTTTTTGCAACTCTGCTACCTGCTATTGAAGGAGAGAGAACTCTATCTCGCGTCCTCCCATTTCTGCAGTCTGCCAAGAGTCGTCAATCCCTTAAGAAAAAGAGAGATGACCTTGCTCTGATACCACTGTCACAAACATACGGAAGTGTAAACTGGCTTTTAATTGTAATTCAAATACTCAAGAGAATTAGAGAGAGAGAGGAAAAGCTTGACACTTCATTGGGGACCAGAAGATGGGTTGGTTACCTCCCATAAAGAGATTATCTTTATTACTAAGGGAGAATCTTTACAAGCACAGGAACATGGCAATAGCCTGTCCTCTACTCTTTCTTTTCTGCTTCTGACTGAGAGAGTGCGAAAGCTACTCTCTGAATACTGAGAGGATTTTCACTCTGCTATGAGATTTTGGGAAGCTCTCAAAAAACGAGAGTTTATCTGTAACAAAACTCAACGGAAGCTCTCGAAAATGAGTCTTACCTTCTGCTAACTGTGTCCCTTTATGCATAATCATTCCTGCAACAAAAACAAAGGAGAAACACGCAAAAATGCACGCACACATGCTTGCTGTAATTTTCTGCACATATCCTGAAAATGTTACCGGAGCACCTTTCAAAGCCGAAATAGAGACCTTTTTCGCGATGGAATCGCACTAAACTTTGTGTACGCGTAGTGTAAGTAGAGAAGAACTAGATTCTATATGTATTTTGCTGAAATTCACCCTAAAAGAGATGATTAGGGGTTGAGAACAGAGAATTTACAGCCACCACACTCTACGAAGAGAGTGCCTACTGCAACTTCTCGTGATGAAACTTTACCAAAAGCTGGCTATGGTTATGAGAACCCTTGTTCTAGACAATGGGAGCACAAGGCCACCACATATGTCGCAAGGGGCTGCTCTCAAGCTTCCATGGAGGGCTCCAATGTGTAGAGCATACTCACATTAAGGGGGGTAGGAGCACTGCCAACCTGAGAAATGGGGGAGGGGGGGCTCTTATCAAGCCAACAGGAAGAGGGGGCGCTACGAAGAGAGAGAGGGTGAGAGTGAGAGTGAGAGGGTTAGTTTGCATTGGTAAGTGTGCCACTTGGCACACTTACTTAATAACTTAAAAACCCTTCAACTTTCACTTTTAAAAGTTCACAAACTATTAATGAAATGTGCAAATTGAACCACAACTGCACACATAGATGCAACCGATGGAAATGTTAGCTGCTCCCCAGCGCAATGGTGTACCAGCACTGCTCTGGCATTACCTGTTCGCACTTGTCCGGCCATTTGGTCCGGCATAAACAATTTAATAATTCTTTAACAGACTTATCCTAAGGCGGTAAAATAATTCAGGTCTTAGGATTACTGCTCTAAGGACCCCATCTCATTCCTGTGCTCGCACTGACGTGCGTAATTGTCTGAGCTTGAAATCTGTGGCTACTATTTACTCCTTTATTGAAGACCCGATTTTCCAATGATTAGGGCTTCAAGGTATTTTCTGCTAGGATCTCCCTGAGGTGCTCTGGCCAAACTTGGACGGACCTGAGGCCGCAGAACTGCTAGATCTATTCTGATTTGCACACAACTAATTAGATAATTCTTTTCTCGTAAATAAATTAATTATTTACAGTCTGACATAGTTACACCTCTCTACGCTCCCCCATGCTGAGCTGCCCTCGAGTCTCTCGAACTGTCCTCTGAGAGTATGTTCAGCTCTAGCCAAAGATCTCGACTAGTCTCTGCTGGTGGTACAGGGCGAGCCTCAAAGATGCGGAAGCAGCGGGCCCGCCAGATGAACCAGAGTGTTAGGCCACAGATGGGCTCCCAACACTTCTCTCTCTCATTGTACCACTCCTGTGGAGTAAGCTCTGTAGTAGCAGGCTGGAGTGTAGGTCGACCCCCGTGCATTAGTATCATCCTACTGGTGGAGGATAGCTCAAACTGAAGTGCCGGGCCCGTGAGAGTGGACCACGCAACTGCCCCCCAAGTGTACTGTCGGGCCGTGGAAGCCAAACCTGCCGTGCCAAAGGACAATCCCAAAGACAATGACGCTGACTCTCCACAGGATGGTCACAAGCTACGCATGCTACCGAGAGACCACTATGTACAAGCCGGCTCCCAACTGCTGTAGCTCAATGTGCAACCAGCCACTGGAACAAAGTGACTCGCCGCGGCCAAGGAGAAAGGGTCCCTCTAAAACCACTCTCCAGGATCCTACTGCACTTGCGCCAGTGGACAACTCTCCCAAGCCCATAGCCTCCAGTGGCCAGTGTCAAGAGCTGCAGGGTCAGGATCTATGACACAAGTCCTCCCACAGATGCCCACAACTGGGATCATCTGAAAACAACACTCTGCCACCTTTGGGGCCTCTAGTGAAACTCGGTGTAAGCGACCCTCACCTTGTAGCTCGAAAAACAGGGAGGGTATAGTCTCTGAGTAAGCCCGAATTGCGATGAGAACCTCTAGTCACGTGAAGGCCCCCATCCATCTGGGCGCTGTTGACTTGAGAGGTGTGAGCCACTCAACTGGTACTGCCTCTTTGATGTCTTGACACATGCTCTGCACCCCTCGCATGCCCTGTAGCTGGATGCTTTGAAGCTCCTCTGATAACCCTGAAAACTGTAGCCAATCACCCAAAGTGCGTGTTGGACCCTCTGCCATGGGACCCCAAGAAACAAGAGGCCTACTACCAACCAAGTGGCCTCTCTGAGTGCTAACCATGGGGTTCCAAACAAGGGGCTGTCTTAGGTGCTCCTCCGTGCAAGTAGGCTGATGCTACTTCAAGCCTCTCCGTAGCTGCTCCTAGGAACGGAGCAGACTCACAACGAAACGGTCCTCCAGTCTCTAGCTCATGCCAACTCTGCGCATCACTGTGAAAATCCATCTGGTCGAAGGTTGCCAGGGGCCTCCAACCTGACGTACTCTAGCACTAAGCCGCTGAAGCAAAAACTCCTTGGGCTCCTCCCCTGGAGGTAGTCCTCTGACAACAAACTTCCCAAGAAGGGCTCTACTCTGCTGTGCTGGGTCTATGATCCCCAACCCTCCTTGAGAACAAGGAAGAATGATGACCTGCCAGGCCACTTTGGCCTGGGCTATGTGAGTGTCATGCCGTGACCAGAGGAAGTTCCTGATTAGCCTCTCTACCTGGCTGATGCAGGAACTCGAAAAGATCTAACAAGAAGTGATGTACCACCATATGAGCCAACAACACCTGGTTGGCCACTACAATTGTACATGCCTGAGAAAGTCGTGTGGAACTCCAATGTAGCAACTTCCTCCTGATGGACAGGAGGGGGGGAGCAATTTGTTGCTCAAGAGACAAGTCCAAGCCAACCAGACAGCTCAAGTATTGAACTGCAGTCCCTGGGGGAATTCATCTGAAGCCCTCACCTGCCACCCAATCAGGCGTAGGAGCACTACCAACCGAGAAGGCCACTGTCTTTCTCCAGTTGATCAGTGTGCCTGATGCATAACAAAAGGTCTCAAGAGCCTGCTCACACCTGTGAAGGTTGGCCTCCTGGCCCTCCAAGTACAAGGCTGAGTCATCTGCAAACTCAACATCCAGTAGCTCATCTCCCCGAATAGGGAGTGCCAAGCCATGTAGACCAACCTGCTGTGAAACCAAAAACCTGCTCATCGCCTCAGCATAGAACAGAAAGAGGAAGGGGGCAAGAGGGCAGCCCTATCTGACCGAACGTGTGAGCATGAAACGATCTCCTCTACCACCTGACAAAAGTACCTGACTGTGTGCCCGTCTGTAGAGAGCTGACACACCTTTGAACATGCATCTGAGAAGCCCATCTTGTGTAGAGTGCCCTTAAAAAGTCCCAGTCAACTCTATCGTAGGCCTTCTCAAAATCGAGAAGTATCACCAGATCCTCACCATGGAGGTGCGTGAGGGCAGATGCCTCCCAGAATGTAAAGATGTTAATCAAGGATACTACGCTCCTTGACAAAACCTGTCTGTGTCCCATGTATGATGCTCTCTAGAAGTGACCTAATCCTCAAACCAGAGCCTTGGCGAGAATTTTGTAGGCTGAGTTGAGGATGGTGATGGGCCGCTACTGTCGAATCTCATGCAAGGAGCCACCCTCCTTGGGAATGAGGTAAATCAGGCCCTCACGCATGCTGTCAGGCATCTCTCCTCTGTGTAGGATGTACTGAAAAGCGCTGCAGAGATCTGAGCCAAGCAAGTCCCAATACTCTAAGAAAAAGCTGGGAGTCAAACCATCCTCACCTGGACAACTACCACGGGGAAGTGCTCTGAGGGCCGTGTGGAGCTCCTCTAACTGAAGAGGCAGCTCAAGGCTGTGGTGCATCTCCTCAGTCACAAGACAAGGCATATGTGCCCACACCTGCTCTCTGCATGCATCCTGACGCTCTAATTGAGGCTCTGCTGACAACAGGTCACAGTAAAAGTCGGTGGCAACTGCACGCATGTCCTCTGGCTCTGAAGCAAGTGACCCGTCACGCCTCCTCAACTGGCTGACCTTGGCATGCGCATGTCTGGGCCCCACTATCTCAAAGAAAGCCCTGGTCACTCTTTCACCCACCTGACACATAGCATTTCAGCAGATCTAAGACAGTAGAATTAGCCTCTCCTGGCTGTCCATCAGTTTGTGGATGAAACGAAGACGAGAATTTGAGCGTAGTGCCCATGCTCTCAAACAATCCTCTCCAAAACAAACTTGTCATGCGAGGATCAGGATCATTGATAATCGATTGTGGCATACCATGGTACTTAAACACATTGTACATGAACAAGCGTGCCATTTGATCAGATTTTATCTTGTTCCTAATAGGGATAAAATGGGACTGCTTGTTGAACCTGCAGATAATGGTCCATATACCATCATTCCCTGTTGGCGTTCTTGGAAGATCAAAGATAAAGTCCATAGCAATGCTTTCCCATGGCTTATCCGGAATCAACAGTGGTTGTAACAGCCCTGGTGTCTTTTACCTGTCAAACTTGACCTTTTGGCAAATCACGCATGCTCACACAAAGGAATCCACATCTCTCCTCAAGGTAGGCCAATAGAAGAATGTCTTTGCCCCTTTAGCCGTCGCATCAATAGCACGATGCCCTGCATACGGTGGGACACGACTCTCTTTCATGACATATATCGCAATGGCCCAGTGACACAAAGTTTGCCATGCATCATTAGAAAATCATCTCTGAGGAGGGAGTGCTCATGATGTTGCCCCTCTTGCAACTGTTCAAAGATCCTTGCAAAATCTTCATCATTAGCATACTGTTCCTTCATGACATCTAGCTCATGATGATAAGGAATTGACACAGCTGAAATTTGTGGCTTCCTTGGTAGCACATCAGCCACAACATTCTTCTTGCCTTCCACATGCATAATCTGGAAGTGGAACATAGAAAGAATGTTTGCCCATCGCATATGCTTTTCGTATAACTTTGACTGTGTCAAGAAAGTATCGCAAGCTCTGATGGTCTGTCTGGACAACAAAATCAGCACCTAAGAGGTAGTGCTTCCAGCTAGAAAGCGTATGAATCACGGCCAAGAGCTCTTTCTCATAGACTTGCATAGTCCTCTCTGGCCCTTGCAAAATTCGGCTTTCATAAGCTACTACCTGTCCATCTTGCATTAGCACTGCTCCGATTGTCACAAACTGGTGACGTGTCATGGCCCTGGACAAGTGTGGCAGTAGATGGCGATAGATACACACACACATCCCGGCCAGCTCCCGAAAAAACCGCAAAAATGTTGACGTGGCAGTGTACAGCACGTCCGTGATTTGCGGCGGGAATTGCAGCAGTAGGTTGACGTGGTTGAGTGTATGGAATTCCTTGATTTGCGGCAGCTGTATGGACTTTGCTTTTTGCGCAAAAGCATCCTACGCAAGGCTGAAAATTAGAAGCTTTTGGGCATCCCTTGTAAGCTTATAAATTAGTGGGTTAGGCTCTCACAACTCAGAGCATCTGGATGCAGAGTCTGAGAGTGAGAACCCTCTCACTCCCTTGTACTCTGAACTCAGATTAGTACAAAAACGAAAGGGCACCGGTCTTTGGGCCCATTATCTCTAGGCACGGAACTCCGCCGGGCCGTGTCGAATTAATTGTGAGTTGTGAACTTTTTTGAAGTGAATCTCTGCTGTGTCACGATAGAATTTTGACTTGGAGTGACCAAGTTTGTTAAAGTGGTATCGGAGCACAGAAAGATTCTTCTTCTACGGAGGATGCGATCCTTTTTACAGTGCACAGAATTTTTAGGAAAGAATCTCCATGTCTGGATCGGGACTTATTAGCCACTCCCACCCTTCATACATCGTGCATCGGGCGTGCTCTCGTCTTCATCGCTCCGTCTTATAGGGCATAAAGCCATTAAGAATCCCAGATTACACGTGTTCTCGTGAAGAATCTGACAGAGATGACACCTCTCAGTGGGAAGGCTAAGAAAAGTTGAAGATCCGGCGCGGGAATTGAAGAAAAGAATGAAGATTTAGGCAAATTTTTTCCGATCCGGCGCGGGAACTGAAGAAAAGAATGAAGATATAGGCAAACTTTTTTCGGACAAGTTTGCCAGAAAAGGAGTACAAACGTCAATTGGAGATTGGCATATGTGTGAACAGATTGATTAAGTACTCGAGGGACCCGAGATTGGTGATACACCTGAAGAATTACCCGATTGATAAGATTTACTCGAGATGGTGTGTGGCCATTGGTTCTCCTCTCGGGTAGGGAGTAAAGCCGAAAAGAAAGACGAGTGCAGAAAAGCAGAACCTGTACTCGCAGAAAGTCATGGACAAGCAAAGCAAAAAGCAGAGCTTCGGAAAGGGCAAGAAAAAGGCAAAGAAGCCTAGATTTCGCCCAATTTTTGACAGTTCTACAGAGGAGTCATCCACAGACAGTTTGGACTCCGACGATCACATGTTTTATGCAAAGAAGAAACATTTTCATAAAGCCTACCAATATGACTTCCTCGAAGATGAAGGAAGAAAGTAAAAGATTTTAAAGAAGGTAGACAGTCGATTTGAATCCTTTTTCTGGGTTCCGAGATGCTCGAACATGGTGGTCCACTCTTCTACTGAGAAAGGAAGCTCCGGTTAAATGGTTCAAATTCAAAAGGCTTTTTATTTCTTCTTGGCTGACTCGGGAGTACGAACGAGATATACGAACCACTTGGAATCATCTTCGGATCACCAAGGGAGATTCTTTGGATGTTGATTGTGAGAGATTTTGAAGCTCTTTTCTACCAACTTCTTCATTTAAGAAGGTCTTGTTTAAAGAACAGATTGAGCGGTTTTGCTTGCGGACTTCCTACAAAGATCCAAGACTACTGCTTGGAACAAAAGTCAAATTCTATTCAAGAATTGATGGGCCATGCGAAACGAAGTTTTGCCATACACTCGGGCAATCTGACTTACCCCATTGCTGAGATCTTGACTCAGAGCACCCAACAGACTTCTATTAATGAAAGTAGAAAGAGCAAGAGTTCCAAATTCCAAAGAAAAGAAATGAAAGATACACGTCCTCGACAGACTCTTAGAGAAAGGGCTATCTATCTCAAAGAGGGGAAGTGTTTTGGTTATAGGGAATTTGGACACATCTCCGCAAAGTGCCTTAAAAAAGGCACAGCAAGAATAGATTGAAGACATGCGAGAGAGTTCTAGAGAAGCAGAGGAACGCGGCAGAAAAGGCAAATGAAAGCATAACTGGTACCACATTGCGTGGGGCCCGAACTGAATTAGATGAACGAAAGTACAAAACTTTGCTGCACTTAGGGCAAAGTGAAAGATTAGGAAGCCCTCATTTTCTTTGATGGAGGAGCCAAGGCCAACTACTTTTCACTTGAATTGGCGGCTCGATTTGGAGTTACGCCCGACAGGCTGAGGCCACATGCGAAGGTAGTTCTAGCAACACCCAGACGGGATGATGCCATTACACCGATCATTGGCAAACTTTGTTTGCAATGTCAGGGGTATTTAGGGCACGAGGACTTCTACGTAATGCCCTTGGGAGGTTGTGACGTCCTCCTCAAAATCTCTTGTAAGCGACTTTGACAAAATGAAGGGCAAAGAGATTGTACTTGATGAAATTCAGTTTCTTTACTCGATTTTTGGAGAGAACTGAATGATGATTGAAGGTCGAATATGTTTTGACCTTGTTAAACAACGCCAGGATTTTCTCCACACTTCTGCCGATTGCTTTTTAGAGGGCCTGCCATGCGAGTTGCCACCAGCTCGTCCCGAGGATCATTCTATTGATCTGATACTTGCAAGCACACCATTGAACCGGCCACCTTACCAAGTGAGCCGAGCCCAGAATGAAGAGGTTATGAACAAAGTGAAAGACCTCTTGGAAAAGGATCTTATCCAGTCGAGTACTTCACCCTACTGCTCTCTGGTGTTGTTGGTTTTGAAGAAAGACGGATCTTGGAGAATGTGCATTGATTATAGAGCTCTCAACAAAATCACCATCAAGACCAAATTTCCGATTCCTAGGATCGATGATATTCTAGACCGACTACAGGGATCCTCTTGTCTCAACAGGATCGATTTGAAAAGCGGATATCATCATATCCGAATCGTGTCGGGAGATGTCTAAAAAAAAACAGCTTTTCGGACGACCTTAGGTGTATTCGAGTTTTTGGTGATGCCTTTTGGGCTTACCAATGCTCCAGCGACCTTTAACTGAATGATGGACAGGATCTTCAGAGAGTACAGATCTTTTGTGGGCACTTTCTTTGATGACATTTATTGTCTTCTCCAAGGATGAGGCAGAACATAGAGAACATCTGCTACAGGTCTATCAGGCATTACGAGATCACAAGTTAATGATTAATGCAAAGAAAAGTGAATTTTTCATACCCGAGATACACTTTTTGGGACACATTGTCTCAGCAGCAAGAGTGCAGATGGACCCGGCCAAGATTGAGATTATTTTTGATTGGCCCGATTTGAGAATGTCCATGAAGTTAGAAGCTTCTTGGGCTTATGTTCGTACTACCGGTGGTTCATTAGAAAATTTACAGAGGTTGCTTTCCTTTTGCATATTTTGACACAGAAAAGAGTCACTTTCTCGTGGGACCAATAGAGGTGACTTCCTTTTTTACATTGAAAGAGAAATTGACTACAGGACCAGTTTTGACTTTGCCGGATTTGCAGAAGTCTTTTGAAGCATATTCTGATGCTTGTGGTCGTAGTCTGGGTGCGGTCTTAATGCAAGAAGGCCATGCCATTGCCTACTAGAGCCGATTGTTTTGAAGGCGGGAATTGACAACACATATATATGAGAAAGAGCTTTTGGCGGTTATCCATGCTCTTACTCAGTGGCGATATTACCTACTTGGAGCAGATTTTACGGTCTTCACAGATCACCAGAGTTTAGGCTACTTCTTGTCACAGAAGCAGCTATCAGAAAAGTAGATGTGGTGGGCGAACATCTTGTCACAGTTTCACTTCCAGATTGTCCATGTGCAAGGACAAAAGAACTTGGTGGCGGATGCTTTGTCCTGGAAGCCGTTGGTTCTGGCTATTTCCGCAATACATCAGAGGAGCTTTGAGGATATGGTCGATCAGTATGCCACATATACAGATTTTGCAGATATTTTCACTCGGATACGGAATGGGGAGGTAGTAGCGGGATATTCCATTCGAGATTGCTACTTGATGAAGAAAACCATGTTTTTTTTTTTTCGAGAAAAAGATCCTTCTATTAGTTAATGAAAGCTGCCCATAGGGCTACATCCACCTCTGCAAGAGAGGGCTACAACAAACATGATGGGGAGACTCTCCCAATGAAAAAAAACATCATATTACAATGGGGCTAAATCAAGAGATGGGAGGAGGGAAAAGCCACACAGGTGGACAATAGTGCCATCTGAGCACCCCCTGGACCATGGAGTAAAACGGCCCAGGGCGCTAGAGACGAAGGAAAGCCTCGCGGCGCTCCCGCATGCGGTCGGACCTGCCCTGTAGTCCCTCAAGCTGTCCTCTGAGAGTGTGGATCAGCTCTAGCCAAAAGTCACGAACAGTCTCCGCTGGTGGTACAAGGCGAGCCTCAAAGATGCGGAAACAACGGGCTTGCCAGATGAACCAGAGAGCTAGGCCGCTGATGAGCTCCCAACACTCCGCTCTCTCACTGCTCCACTCCTATGGAGTAAGGTCTGTAGCAGGCTGGAGTGTAGGTCGACCCCCCTGTATCACTATCATCCTGCTGGTGGAAGATAGCTCAAACTGAAGTTCCGGGCCCGTGAGGGTGGACCAAGCCGCCGCCCCCCAAGTGTACTGTCGAGCCGTGGAGAGGGCAGGCATCAGCCGAAGAACTCGTAGCCACACCTGCTGGGCCAAGGGGCAGTCCCAAAGACAGTGTCGCTGACTCTCCACCAACTGGTCACAGGCTGTACATGCGGCCGAGAGACCACTATGTACAAGCCAGCTCCCTACTGCTGTGGCTCTGTGTGCAACCAACCACTGGAACAAGGTGACGCGCCTCGGCTGTCTGGAGTCCCACAGCCTCTGCCAAAAAGCTGCCAAGAACTCAACTGTGAGACCCTCCTCCTACCAATGACGTGCTGCAGCGGGGCGGGCCTCTCTCTGTGCTGCAAGTATATGACGTCCAAGCCGAACAGTGTACTGAAAGAAAGGGACTCCTGGGCGGTCTGCAGAAGAGAATGTGTCCCTCCATAGCCACTCACCAGGATCCCACTGTACTCGTGCCAGTGGACAGCACTCCCAAGCCCATAGCCTCCAGTGTCCTGTCTCAAGAGCTGCTGGGTCAGGGTCTATGACGCAAGTCCTCCCACAGATGCCCACAACTCGGATCCTCTGGAAACAACACTCTGCTACCTGCGGGGCCTCTACTGCAACTCTCTGTAATCGTCCCCCACCCTGAAGCTCGAAGAACAGGGCTGGGACAGTCTCTGAGCAAGCCCTGACTGAAATGAGAACCTCCAGTCGTGTGAAGGCTCCCATCCACCGGGGTGCTACTGGCTCGAGAGGCGTGAGCCAATCAGCTGGAACTGACTCTGAGATGTCCTGACACATGCTCTGAACCCCTCTCATGCCCTGTAGCTGGACAACCTGCACCTCCTCTGACAAACCTGTGAACTCTAGCCAGCCACCTAGAGAGCGCGCTGGACCTGCTGCCATGGGACCCCAAGAAACATGAGGCCTACTCCCAACCAAGTGGCCTCTCTGAGTGCTAACCATGGGGTTCCAGACGAGGGGCTGCCGTAGGCGCTCCTCCGTGCACGTCGGCTGCCGCTGCTCTAGGCCACGCCGCAATAGCTCCCAAGAACGAAGCAAACTCACAGCGAATCGGTCCTCCAGTCTCCTGCTCAAACCAACTTGGCGCAACTCTGTAAAGATCCATCTGGTCGAAGGTTGCCAAGGGCCTCCTGACTGAGGCACCCTGGCACGAAGCCTCTGCAACAAGAACTCCTTCCAGGGCTCCTCGCCTGGAAGAAGTCCTCTGACGACGAACTTCCCAAGAAGGGCTCTGCTCTGCTGTGCTGGATCAATGATCCCAAGCCCTCCCTGAGAACAAGGAAGTGTGATGACCGACCAAGCCACCTTGGCTCGGGCAATCTGAGTGTCGCGACCAGACCAAAGGAAGTTCCTGATCAACCTCTCTACCTGGCTGATGCAAGAACTCGAGAAGATCCAGCAAGAAGTGATGTACCACATAGTCGCCAACAACACCTGGTTGGCAACTACTACTCTACCAGCCAGCGAAAGTCGTGATGAGCTCCAATGTAACAGCTTTCTCCTGATGGACAGGAGAAGAGGAGCAATCTGCTGCTCGGGGGACAAATCCAAACCAACCTGACAACCCAAGTACCGAACTGCAGTCCCTGGAGGAATCCACCTGAAACCCTCTCCTGGCATCCAATCTGGCACAGGAGCACTACCAACTGAGAAAGCCACTGTCTTTCTCTAGTTGATCAGTGCGCCCGATGCACAGCAGAAGGTCTCCAAGGCCTGCGCACATCTGTGTAAATTGGCCTCCTGGCCCTCTAAGTACAAGGCTGAGTCGTCGGCAAACTCAGCGTCCAGAAGCTCATCTCCCCGTATAGGGAGTGCTAAGCCCCTCAAACCAACCTGCTGTGACACCAAAAATCTGCTCATTGCCTCCGCATAGAACAGAAAGAGAAAGGGGGCAAGAGGACAACCCTGTCTGACCGATCGTGTGAGCATGAAGCGCTCACCTCTACCTCCTGCCAAAAGCACTTGACTGTGGGCCTGCCTGTACAAAGCTGACACCCCTCTGATCCAAGCCTCTGAGAAGCCCATCCTACGCAGCGTGCCCTCTAGAAAGTCCCAGTCAACTCTGTCGTATGCCTTCTCAAAATCGAGAAGAAGAATCACAAGGTCCTCCCCACGGAGCCGTGCAAGGGCAGAAGCCTCCCAAAAAGTGAAGATGTTGTCAAGGATACTTCGTTCCTTGACAAAACCTGTCTGAGTCCCATGTATAAGGCTCTCCAAAAGTGGCTGAATCCTCAAACTCAGAGCCTTGGCAAGAATTTTGTAGGCTGAGTTGAGAATGGTGATGGGACGCCACTGTCGAATCTCATCCAAGGAGCCACCCTCCTTTGGAATGAGGTAAATCAGGCCCTCACTCATGCTATCCGGCATCACTCCTGTGTGTAGAATGTACTGAAAGGCACTACAAAGATCTGGGCCAAGCAGGTCCCAGTACTCCAAGAAGAAGGTGAAAGTCAGCCCATCCTCACCTGGACAGCTACCACGAGGGAGGGCCCTAAGGGCCGTGTGCAGCTCCTCAAGCTGAAGAGGTAACTCAAGCCTCTGCCGCATCTCTTCAGTCACAAGACAAGGCATCTGTGCCCAGACCTGCTCCCTGCATGCATCCTGTCTCTCTGACTCGGACTCAGCCGACAGTAGCTCACGGTAAAAGTCAGTAGCAACTGCACGCATATCCTCTGGCTCACAAACAACTGACCCATCGGGTCTCCTCAACTGATTGACCTTGGCATGCAAGTGCCGAGGTCCCACTGTCTCAAAAAAAAACACCTGTCACTCTGTCACCCACCTGAGTCCACTGAGATGCCTGTCGGTGGAAGGCAAACTCATGGCGCCTCTCCTCTGTGCAAGCAAGCTCCTGTCGAGCCTGCTGTAGCTGCTCCTCCAACCATGGACTGTCTGGATGCTGCTCCTGCATCCTTTGTAGTGAAGCAATGCCTCGTCTGAGACGCTGCTCCTCCTCTCTCGCTGCAGCCCGTCGAGCCAAAGACTCCTGGAGAAAGAAGTGGCTAAGCTGAGCTAGGCCTGAGGCCACTCTGTCTGCAGGTGGAGCTTGGCTGTCCATGCCCTCTGTCCATAGAGCCTCGACCCTCTCTCTGAGTGCTGAGTCCAACAAGACCCGCTCTGGGATGCGAAGCATCGTGCTCCCACTCCTCTGCATGTCTGCCACTGTGAGGATCACTGGTGCATGGTCCGAGAAGGATGTCCCTGCCAGGATGCCCACCGATCCCCCCAAGTCACTGAAGTGGTCAGTAGTGTAGAAGCGATCTATGCGCGATAGATTCACTCCTCCCACTCTGCGGTCCGATCTAGAGAAGGCAAGACTCTCTGGAGGCCTCACAAAGCCAGAATGCTGCCATGTATCCGAGACCCTCAACGTCATACAAAACCTCTCCCAAGCTGCTAACTCGACTCCATGCAAAGTAGCATGGCTGCCTCCGATCCTGTCAGAAGGGTCCTCCAACATGTTGAAGTCCCCTCCTACACACCACTGGTCAACCTGTGGCAAAGACTCAACAATCTGTGACCAAAACTCTGCACGAGCACTCGCCACATTGGGCGCATAGATGTTCAGGAAACCCACAAGGCTACCCTGAACCTGCATAGTAATCCATAGCCCTGCCTGGTACAATAATCCGTCTGCCCACAATGGCCTGCTGTAATGAGTCCGCAATAGTCATACATACCCCACCCTGGATGCCTCCAGGTCCAAAAGCAGCTGACCAAAAGGTATCATAGCGTCCACGCAAAATCTGACCACATCGCCGACTGCGGCTCTCAGACAAATGGTGCTCCTGAAGCATAAGGAGATCAATCTCTCCTCCCACAAGGCAACGCTGAAGCTCCTGACGCAATCGGCCCCGCTGTCGCTGAAATTGGGGCCCACCTAGTCCCTGCACGTTCCACGAGACGATCCTCATGGAGAGCGAGAGAGAACAGATGCTGCCGCTGCAGCAAGACGAGCTATCTTCGAAGCAGGCTTGGATGGGGAGTAATCCGCATCCGAGCGTCCTCTCGATAGGCGAGACTGCAGTGAGTGCTTGGTCCAAGCCCAAGTAGAGCGAGCCGTGCGTAAAGCAACCTCCTCTATCCAGGAGTCCTCATGAATGAATACATAGCAAAGCAAACACTGCGTATCAGCAAAAAAGTACACCACAATGTGTCTACATCCTGCAGAATCTGGGGGTGTCACCGCAAACTTGGCCAGTGGCCACAAAGTCTGCAGCAAATCTGTAATGCCAAGTTCTCCCATGTGGTGAGAGAACTCGAGAACCTGTGTGTATGCAACCATCCCACCACTGAGTCGAGGGACCACTCTGTCTCAGTCCTGCCACATAGGGGGAAGGAGAAATCAACTGCTGAGTCCAAGGCCTCTGTCCCCCTAGCGGCGAGGAACAAAGCGTGGACTCTGAAGCAGGCTGCCTCGTGGTCTGCTGCGGAATCGCCAAGAAAACGAGTAAACCCGTAATCGAAGAAATCCCAGCGGCGTCGGAGGTCAAAGCTCGTCAAACCACGAGGGATGGCTGCAAGAGGAGAAGTCTGAATCTGCAGTGGGGGCCGCATGAAGGGCTGACCCTCTCTCGCTAGGCGACTCGTGGCGAAGGCGCTGCCAAGAGATCTCCTGGCCGCCGGCAAGGGTCCAGTCTCCTGAGCCGACTGTGGTACTGAAGCAGGAGGAGGGGGAGAAGGGGCTGGGGGGGGACGGGGGAGAGGAGAAGCGGGGTGGGGCGGCAGAGACATGGGGGGGGCGAGGTGGGGAGTGAGCGGTAGCAGAGGGCGGGGGAGGGCATGAGGAGGAGGAGGGGAGATCGGAAGGCGGAGCGGCTGGCGAGGGTGAAGCGGAGGTGGTGGCTGGCGTAGGGGGCTCCTCCTACTCAAGAGGACCAAAGCGGTTCCCCGTGGGAACCCACTGCTGCTGAGTTGGCACCTGGGGGCCACTCTGAGTGCCAGGCTGTCGCTGTGGCCCCGAGCGTCGACGGCCACGGGCCTGCTGCCACCCCTCCTCCGCTGGAGCCCCAGGCTCGGAGGGTGGCGCTGAATCTGTGCTCTGTGTCGCTGGCTGTGGCTGCGGCCCAGCCTTGGCAGGCTGGGGCTGGGGCTGGGGCTGGGGCTGGGGCTGGGGTGCGGGTCGTGGTCTCCTCCGTGGACAGGCCTTCGCTAGGTGGCCCATCTGTCTACAAATGAAGCATTGGTTCGGGAGACCCGAGTACTCCACACTCTGTCTAAACCAACCCCCACTCACCCGAGGCAGAAGGATGACCTTCGGGAGCGTGTGGGTATCTCTGACCAAAACTCGAACTGAAGGGATGCCAGCCGCCTTGGCAGCTACTGATGCTGCCGTACGAGGTGTCTCCAGGACAGTTCCGATGGCGGAGCCAATCCTGGAGAGAAGTGGAAGGTACTCCCTCCGTAAACCCGGAAAGCAGACTGAGATGGGGATGTCCGCCTCCTCTACTAGCACATCCGAAGACGGGTCAAAACCATGTCGCCACTGTCGAAAGTGGGCGCGTGATGCTCGGATGGCCAATGGACTCATAGCTATGACCTTGGAGGCCATCTCAGAAGTCTCGAACTCAATCTGGTAGTACCCCCGTCCGAGAATCTGGACATCCAAGATCTTGCCCACCTCTGCGAGGAGGCGGGCCTGGAGAAGGTCTCGCAGCTCTCCTCTGCTGGGACGAGTGCCGAGAACCTTGCAGATGACAGAAGTCGCAGTAAGCGTTCTACCTCTGTGGCAAGGCTCGCTTGCTCTGCCGGCGTAAGAGCAAGTCGAATGGTGGGCTCAGCGGGGTCGGGCGAGGGGGCTTCATTGGAGTCCCTCTGCGGTGGAGCATGAGCCGCCATTTGTGTCTGCTACTGGTAAAGAAAAGGCGGAGGATCGTCGACGAAAAAAGGGGGGGAAGACCTGTTGGACCGAGCACGTCAATGGTGCTGGCGACGCCCGTCAAGCAAGAATGGAGAGGGAGAAGGCTAACGGTAAAAAGCAAGCGAGGGGGGCGGACAGTGGGAGGGGGCGGGCTGGCGTGGTTGACTGCGGGAACTGCTTCGGGCTGGCTGGGCAGCAGGCAGCAACGGGGGGCAGCGCGAGGGGGGGGGGGGGGGGGGGGGGGAGCGGCAGGGAGAGCTGGCTGAGCTGGGCAGCGGGCTGCCAGTGCAGCGGACAGCAGCAGGGGTAGCGCGAGGGAAGGGGGCAGCGCGAGGTGGACAAGCGGGAGAGCAGCGCGAGGGAGTGAGGGAGGGCGATGGCGCAAGGGGGGTGAGGTGCGAGCAGCAGCGAGCCTGATCCGACCGACCTGAAGAAAACCATGTTGTGCGTTCCATAGGTATTAAGGGAAAAGGTTCTAACCGAATGCCACTGTCCACCTTTTACGGGTCACTGCGGCATTGCTACCACCGTGGAGAGATACTTCTTTTGGCCGAGACTCAAGAAGGACGTGGATGATTTTGTACGCAGTTGCTTGGTATGCCAGAAGGTCAAGTTTGACAGGCATAAAGCACAGGGATTGTTACAGTCTTTACCCATACCCACCCGACCGTGGAAAAGTATTGCAATGGATTTCATTTTTTATCTCCCGAGAACACAGAGTGGGCATGATGGCATCTGGACTGTTATTGACAGATTTAGCAAGCAAGCTCATTTCATTCCAGTGAAGAAAAGAGTCAACCTTAGCGAGACTGCTCATTTCACAGATTTTTAGATTACATGGCATGCCTGAGACAATTGTCTCTGACAAAGATCCCGGATTCACGAGTTTGTTTTGAAAGGCGATTTGGGAGAACATTGGCAGGCGGTTGCAATTCTCGTTATCTTTCCACCCACAGGCAGATGGGCAATCGGAGATTGCAAATTCAATCGTACTGGATTTATTGAAGTCTTACATCTCGGATCAGAAGACTCAATGGGAAAAGTACTTGCCCTTGGTGAAATTTGCCTACAGTAACACGATTCACTCTTCGACGGGGAAGGCACCATTTGAGATTATTGAAGGCGCTACGAAGGTTCCACCCTTCCTAAGCACGAAAGATAAGATTTTTGAAGCTGAAGAGTACATGAGGGAGTTGGACACAGCTTTTGCCAAGGTCCGGGAGGCTTTAGAGAAATCTCAAGAGAGACACAAAAAGGCAGCAGATTGACATCATCGCAATTTGAAATTAAAGGAGAACAATTGGCTACTCTTACGTTCTGAAGAGGCACGCTTGAGATAGAAAAAGGGAAAGGAGCGGCTTTTTCCAAAGCTTAGCATGAGATACTACGGACCTTTCTAGATAAAAGAAAAGATAAATGATGTCTCCTTTAGACTGAAGCTGCCCGATACTTGGAGGATTCACAATGCTTTTTATGTGAGTCTCTTGAAGCCTTTTAAAGGCGATGTGCCCGACGATGGGGAGCCAGATGAGCAACCTGAAGTGGAGGAAAAGGAGGAGATACTCATTCCAGAACAGATACTGGCACATAAAGATAGAAAGATAAAAGGTAAAGTGATGAGGCGGTTCTTAGTTAAATTCAAGAACTATCCCCCATTGGCTGCGATGTGGATAAAGAAGGAGGACCCAACAGATACTCCTTAGATTGTGGAACTTTACCTTGAAGCATTCGGTTTAGCATAGTCTACTCCAATAGAACGCCGATTTCAACATGGGCAAATAGAAAGATAAAAGGTAAAGTGATGAGGCGGTTCTTGGTTAAATTCAAGAACTATCCCCCATTGGCTGCGAAGTGGATGGAGAAGGAGGACCCAGCAGATACTCCTTAGATTGTGAACCTTTACCTTGAAGCATTCGGTTTAGCACAGTCTACTCTGATAGAAACCCGATTTCAGCATGGGCGAATCTAGTGCAGTGGGTATGCTGAAGAGGGGAGTCACTCCACTCCTTTGCCGACATGGGAGTCACTCCACTCCTTTGTCGACAGATTGCCCCGATACTTGGATTTGATACAGAGTCATTGAGGTCCCTTTGGGTTTCAGGGATACTGCTGAGCTGACAGTATTCTGCTGTATGACTTTATGAACTGGAATTTCCGATAATATCATACTGATTTGTACTTGACTTGTTTAAGTGCAGGAATTGATAGACGAATTGACTGTAGCATTTCAGTCTGGTACGATCTCGAAAGACATGATTGCAATAAGGATTAGTAAATCGGGCATCTATGAGGTCCCGACTGGATCTAGATGCGATTGCTAAATACTTTGCCGGTTAATCATGGTCTGAGATCCAAATGAATTTTGAATGTGATTTGTCATGTGATGTGACTGATGATTGGTACATGTGCTAGATGTGTGTTCCTAGTTTGTTGGTGCTAACAGTCAGTGTTTGCTAAGACAGTTTATGGCTTCCGTCTGTTTTGCAGGTGTAATTGACGACGATTACAATGCTTTCAAGAGGGGGGTATGTCACAAACTGGTGACGTATCATGGCCCTGGACAAGTGTGCCAGTAGATACACACACATCCCGGCCAGCTTCCGAAAAATCCGCAAAAGTATTGACGTGGCAGTGTACGGCACTTCCGTGATTTGCGGCGGGAATTGTGGCAGCAGGCTGACGTGGTTGAGCGTACGGATATTCGTGATTTGCGGCAGCTGTACAGACTTTGCTTTTTGCGCAAAAGAATCCTACGCAAGGTTGAAAATTAGAAGCTTTTTGGGCATTGCTTTATTTTAAAAGCTTTTAAAAAGTGGAAGCTTTTGGGGCTCTGCTTTTGGGCATTGCTTTATTTTAAAAGCTTTTAAAAAGTGGAAGCTTTTGGGGCTCTGCTTTTGGGCATCCCTTGTAAGCGTATAAATTAGTGTGTTTGGCTCTCACAACTCAGAGCATCTGGATGCAGAGTCTGAGAGTGAGAACTCTCTCACTCCCTTGTACTTTGAACTCAGATTAATACAAAAAGAAATACTGAAAGGTCCGCTAGTCTTTGGGGCCACTATCTCTAGGCACGGAACTCTGCCGGGCCGTATCGAATCAATTGTGAGCTGTGAACTGTTGAAGTGAATCTCTGTTGTAGAGTGGTAGAATCTTGACTTGGAGTGACCAAGTTTGTTACACCGATGCTACTGCCATACGTGTCACACTGGACCACAAATGACTTCCTGAGATCTGGCAAAACAATTACTGGATCTAAAGTCACCTTTTCCTTTAAGAGACTAAAAGCTGAAATCTCTTTTTGGGTCCATTTGAAAGTGACCTCTTTCTTTTGCAATGCGTGAAGAGGCGATGCTATCTCTGCAAAATTCCTAATAAACCTTCTATAGTAGGAACACAATCGCAAGAAGCTTTTGACATCGTGCACAATCTTGGAGTCTGGCCATGTCTTAATAGCTTCGACCTTTGTGGGATCCATTCTGACACCATCCTTTGAGACCGTGACCAAGAAAGTGGATCTCTTCCAGGAAGAATTCACTTTTCTTAGGATTGACAAGTAGCCTGTGCTTGTGCAGCTCTTCGAACACAATAATTAAGTGATGCCTATGCTCCTCTTCATTCTTCGAATAGACTATCATGTCATCGAAGAAAGTCCCAACAAACTGTTGATGCAAGCGGAAAATCCGGTCCAGTATTCTGCTGAACGTGGCAGGAGAATTTGTTAGCCCAAACGGCATCACTAGAAACTCATAAAGACCAAATGTCGTTCTAAACGCATTCTTGTGCACATCCTCTGGCCTTATACGAATCTGATGGTACCCACTCTTAATGTCTATCCTGCTGAAAATTGCAGCACCCTCTAAATGATCGAGAATATCATCAATTCTAGGAATAGGAAACCTATTCTTGATGGTATTCTTATTCAACACACGGTATCCTTTTTTTGCTCTAGGAGCACTGGCGAGCAAAAGGGTGAAGAACTAGGCTGAATCAGCCCCTTGTCTATTAACTCCTCAACCTGGCCCATAATCTCTTTCTGTTGCGCCGTGCTAACCCTGTAGGGAGGTCTATTTGGTGGGCTACACCCTGGCACCAAATCTATCCGATGATCCTGAGGTCTTTCTGACGGCAATTGCGACGGTAATGAATCAGAAAAACAGTCACTAAACTCTTGTAAAAATGCTGACCTTTCTTTATCTAACACAGATAAATTTGACTGACAATTATATGAGACATCACGTGCAAAAATCAAGTACACAGAAAGATGATTCTTTATTACAGAAGTGGTTGCCGAAGTAGATACATTAGGGACAGACACCCCTTTGAGCTTTACATCCAAAACATGAGTTTTACCCGTATGCTGAAGGGTGATCGTCTTGCCGAAGGCATCGAGCATGCCATGTACTCTGAACATCCACGGAATTCCAAGTAGCGCATCGCACCCTTCCAATGGCATGATATAAAATTCTTCTGTGTCTACATATGACTGAATATGCAGACTTAGCTTTCCAATAATGGGAGTAACACACTCTGAATGGCCAGGGCATGCCAACCTTGCCTCTGCTATGTACCCCATCTCTTCAGCTCTGATGCCCAGCTTCATAGCTAACTCTAGTTAGATAAAGTTTTCTTTGGCACCTGGATCAAAGAAGACAAGTGCCGTCTGATGTCTAACTTTACCCTATGCCCTGCATAACTTGTTGGCATCTATACTCGGCCTATCACCCACCATATCTGGCACCAAACTTGCCATGGGTTTAGGCTTCTTGCCTTTCTGGTCCTCTGTATCAAGTGAGTTAGCTGGTCTTTTCCTTTGTGGACAATTGGTAGCAAAGTGACCAGGCTGCTCGCATATAAAGCGTTTATTTTCAGCCATTAGGACCTTCTTTTCCTCGAGTGACTTGCGCACAAAAGGCTTCCTTTTCTGTTTCTTTGCCTGCGCTCCGGAAGTCCCGGCTGAATCCTTTTCTTTGGTGGCCTTTTCTGATCCCTGTGACGCTTCAAGAACCATTTTCACAAAGGGCTTCTTCGTTGGATTTTTCTTTTGTTGCCCTCCTTTCTTGTTGCTCGGAAACCCACTGTCCTCTCCTTTCACCAAGGCAAGACCAATGTTAGCAACTTCCATGAGCTGGGTGAGGGTAGCCACTCTATTCTTGGTACAGTAGTCCTGAATCCCTTTAGGCAGCCCACAACAATACTTCTCTATCTACTGTGTCAATGGCACAAATCTGTAGGAGGTCACTCAGAGTAACGCTTTACAAAACCTCCAATTGTACACCAACAAGCTCTTGCATGTGGCCGAAGTAAGCTGGTGTCAATCTGTCATGACGTTGGCTTCAAATTCATTTGATGCAAACATTTGTTTGAAGTAGACCCAAGTGGCGGGTGCCTGTCATTGCATTAACAATGTCGTCCACCATGTAAGTGGATTGTCCTTCAAGAAAGTGGCAGTTTTCCTGACCTTAGAGGCCTCTGTAAAATTCCCTCCTGCGTAAGCTGTATCAAACTGTTGGAGGAAAGTGAGAGCCTTTGCTTTATCCTTGAAGCCACTGAAAGTGCTGAACTCACCACCTTCTTTGTAAGCTTTCGGCTTTTCCAGTGCCCCCAAATTGTCGTAAGGAATAGTCTGCAACATGGGCACTGTAGTAGGAATCATCGGCACATCTTGGCCATTAACATTTTGCTTCAGAGGTGCCATGTCTGACTGCTGTCCAGAAAAACCAGCCATCCCAAAATGAGCATCCGGCACCCCAAATTGGCCCTGGTTGCTTTGAAAACCTTGCTGCGCGCCGATGCTACCATACATGGGGTTTGGCGTCATGCCTTGCATACCCCCAAACATTGTTCCTGGCATGTACGGCTGACTTCCAGGCACATAACTAGCCATACTCTGGAACACAGATCCACCCCCGAAATACCTAGGATGTACCGTGGTGTAGGTTGCCTATTTTGTTGTAGCACTGGTGGCGCTTGCAAAAACTCCATACACCTTGGGTTCTGCACCAGTTGCGAAAACACATTCACCGCGGCAACTAACTGAGTCGTGAACGCACCATCCTCAAGTTACCCATTCATAAAGCCCTGTACCAGAGGGACATTCACATCAACAGGAGGTACAGACTGACATGGCCGTGAGCTCTCGCCAATCTCGAACACTATAGGAATTTCCGGTCTGTCCTTCGAAGAGGAACCCTCTTCCATAATGCCCTTCCCTTTGTCGGCCATAGTGTAATCCCGCGTTCCTGTACTCTGTGTCTTTACCCAAAACAACCGAGGCTCACTCTTTGAGGAAAAAGTGATTGATATCCCGGCAACGGAACCTTGACATCGGCCCGTGGGGCGGTAGGCTTTGGCTTTCAACAGGAGGTACAGACTGACATGGCCGTGAGCTCTCGCCAATCTTGAACACTATAGGAATTTCCTGTCTGTCCTTCAAAGAGGAACCCTCTTCCATAATGCCTTTCCCTCTCTCGGCCATAGTGTAATCCTGCGTTCCTGTACTCTGTGTCTTTATCCAAAACACCGAGGCTCACTCTTTGAGGAAAAAGTGATTGATATCCCGGCAACGGAACCTTGAAACCGGCCCGTGGGGCGGGAGGCTTTGGCTTTCACCCGAAACTCTTTACTTTAGACACACACAGAGAGCACTTTAGAAAGGTAACCTGCGACGGCTCGGAAGCTAGAATGCTCCGAGCAGACGCCGACAACCTGTAGGTCCCAAAGTTGGCGCCCCTTTCGGTATTTCTTTATACTTTAAGAGGGTAAATTACAAAGAAGATTCCCGGAAATTCTTTACTTGTATCCAACTAGATACCACATGTTTTGGCAGAATTACGGCAGTATAACAATCCCAAAACTTGCCCGGAACCAAATCCCCTGCTAGAACAACTCACTTCCACTGGCATAAACCCTCTGATTTCTGCCCAAAACAATAAATTCATCTCGCTGTATTTACTTGTTTTTTCCTTGTTTTCAGCCCCCCACAGTCCCTGAACTGCCCTCTAGCAGTGGGGCAACACTATTCCCAAGGGTTTTGGCCTCTGTATGGCTGAAAAACAGTCAAAATACAACGCATAACCAGCACTGAAATTGCACATGTACGGTGAGGTTATCACCCTTGCCGGTGCCTGCTTTTGGAGCAGCAGTTAGCTACTCCTGTTCCTGCTCAGAGAGGCTCTTGCCTCAGCAAAAACGCATGTAACCACACAGCTGCACATGAGTCAAATGAAGAGCCCTCTTGTGGGGCATCACATTACTGCACGTAGGGGGGAGAGAGAGCAGTGTAGAGTGTGCAGGACATCACTTCTTGCACTACACTGTACATGAGAGGGAAAGCTTGCACACAATAGCTCTGAACTTGTGGCAGGAGCTTGCAAATGAACCTCCCAGCTAGAAATTCAGCGCCACTTCTTCATGCATGAGGAAAGTCCACCAAGGAGTTCCACTTGGCACATTTACAGACCATTTCCCGTTTCGTGCTTGCTGCTTAAAAATCTCCCGACCAGTTGCCTAGTTGACTTTCCAGCAGGGTTCTGAAATGTTCCCCTTGTCATTCCGGAGGTAATGACGCGAATAGATTTCATGGCCCAAAATAGCAGTTTCCTAAATTTTAGGAGATGCTTCGGTTGGGCTCCCACTGGTCTTCTGACCATCTATCCCCATTGGGACCACATCCAAAAATGCAACGTGGCCCAATTGTCGGGTACTTTCCTTTGGTGACCCCACCTTGGCTTTGTGCCTTTATTCAGTTCACTTCCTAGTATCCACCAACTTGCTAAGTGTGACGGGGGGACCTACATGATCTTGAACTGAGCCTAGACATCCTCTTACTATACGAATTCCAGTGCCAACCAACTTCCCATTTGCGGTTGAAACTACCGTTCACATTGGCTATACACTGTCCAACCATTTGTAACTTCAAAAAGAGGGTCTCAAAAATAATACAAAAATCATTGGAAAGAAACCAACAACTAAGGGAAGCAGTTGCCACGTCCTCGTGACATAGTTAACAGTTGCCACGTCCTCGTGACAGTATTCGCCAATTCGTTGAGAAAAGGTATAATTTAATATTTTTACGATGGCCGTTCAAGAAAGTGGCCGGTCGCACAATGTAAATACGTATGAGGGAGACTAGACATACTGAGTCAGGAGAGGCATGAAAACAACAGAGCTAATTATGCTCCAGATTGGTGAGAAACTTGAGTTTTAACACTTGTTTTTATGTGTGAGCTTTAAAACCTTTTAAAATAAATGGCTGGACCAATCTGAACGCGGTCAAATCTTAAAACATTAAAATAAGGCCAAAAACTCAACTGTATTGTGGAATTTTGGGAAGCAATAGCGTGGCAAATGTTTGCGAGCTCTCTCTCTCTCTCTCTCTCATGTGGAGTGCTATCAACATGGAAACTTGTATGCTATACTATAAGAGAGTTAACGCTACCAGATTTAGGGGGGTTCTGCAGCATTATACACACGCACACAAAGTTTTCTCTCTTAGCTCCTAGCTCAGCTCTCTCTCTCTCTCTCTCCCCCCCCCCCCCCCCCCCCCCAACGCTCAGTTCAGCCCTCTCCCTCTCTCACAAGAAATTTCTTGCTCAGAACTCTTGTGATGGCAGTGCAAAACTTGCACATCTTGCGATGCAGGTTCCGGACAGCCAGTGACGCTTGTGTGCGCCCCCACAGGGAATAGCCGCACTTAGACAAGCGTAGAATTGGCTGTCCGCTCAGTTTTTGAGCACTCTGTTGAATTCAAGTCGTCAATTTCAGCCAAGGCGCTTCCATTGGGGTACGCATTTAGTGAGCAGACAACAGTAGAGATCGCTCTCGCCAAAAAAACTCCAAAATGAAGCAAAAATAGCCGTTCTTGGCTACATGTATGAAAAATTTCAGCCAAATAGGCTCATGAATACACGCATCTCTATGCATGAGAATAGTTCTCTCGGGACAAAGAACTTGTAACAATTCAGAACTAAGAGAGATTTTTTTACGTATATTAGAGGCTGAAATCGGCCTATGAGACAAATAAGGTGTATGTCCTCCATCTATCGGGAAAGGACAAAAGGGACAAAAACACACACAAGGTACATGGAGTAGTAATTCATCTGGGCTGATATACATGCTATGTCCTCCATCTATCGGGAAAGGACAAAAGGACAAAAGGGTCATAAACTCATCTGTATAGAACAACATCTTCGGAGGAAGAGGTTGTCTAGGTGTGATCCAAGTCTCTTTGGTGTAGAGCTGCCATAGATCTTGTGTGAGCACGTATTCCTCTCACTGTGTGAGAGGTGAATGATGGGTGAATCTGGGTTGTAAGGGGTTAATCTCTCCATGTCTAATCTATGTGCTCCAAACCACTCTCTGACCTATGAATACCAGGACCCTTGCTGCCCTCACTCAGAGAGCTATTCGGAAGCCTCAAAAGAGTTCGTCTATTGATAGCTCTGTCATTCTCTCAATAAAGCAAACGATTTGAAGGAATGCCTCAACTAATGGTTTGTGGGGGGGGGGTGGGGGGGGGGGGCGGGGTGCCGGACTCTGCTGTGACAATATCATGTGGTGCTGAGGTTTGTTGTAACAAACTTGGACACTCCAAGTCAAGATTCTACCGCGACATAGCAGAGACACACTTCAAAACAATTCACAGTTCACAATTGATTCGATACGACCTGGCGGAGTTTTGTGCCTAGAGATATTGGCCCCAAAGACTGGCGCCGCTTTCGGTATTTCTTTTTGTATAATCTGTGTTCAAAGTACAAGAGGTGGGAGAGTTCTCACTCTCAGACTTTGCGTCTAGATGCTCTGCAGAGTGGGAGCCCTGCTCGCTTATTCATAAGTTTACAAGGGATGCTAAAAGCAGAGCCCCAAAAGCTTCAAAATCAAAAGCTTCTTAAAAAAAATAAAGCATAACTTCAAAAGCTTCCTCAAAAACAAACTTGCGTAGATTTTCTCTTGCGCAAAAGCTACACTTCTGTACAGTTGCCCATAATTCATGGAAATCCGTACGCTCAGCCACGTCACCCTGTTAGCGCGTTTTGCGGCAGAATTTCCGGAAATCCATACGGTTGCCACGTGGCACTATGGCCAGCCGGGGCGGGTGTGTGTATACAGTGGGGCAGCCACGTCACCAGTTTGTGACATACCCCCCTCTTGAAAGCATTGTAATTGCCCTTGATTACACCTGCAAAACAGACAGAGGCCATAAACTGTCTTAGGAGACACTGACTATTAGTACCGACACACTAAGAACACATCTAGCACATGTATTAATCGACAGTCACATCATTTGACATTACAGGACATCACATGACAAATCACATTCAAAAATTCATTCGGATCTCAGGCCATGATTAATCGGCAACGTATTTAGCAATTGCATCTAGATTTACTCACGACCTCATAGATGCCCGATTAACTAATCCTTATCGCTATCACGTTTATCGAGATCTTTCAGACCGAAATGCTGCAGTCATTTCGTCTATCAGTTTCTACACTTAGACAAGTCAAGAACAAATCAGGATCATATTATCGGGAATTCCAGTTCATAAAGTCATGTAGCAGAATACTGTCAGCTCACAGTATCCCTGAAACTCAAAAGAGACATCAGTGACTTTAGTATCAACAATTGGGGCAATTTGTTCACAAAGGAGTGGAGCGACTCCCCTCTTTTGCATACCCACTGTACCAAATTCCGCCCAGCTGAGTTCGGGGTTCAATTTTGAAATAGACTATGCTAAACCAAATGCTTCAAGGTAAAGGTTCACAATCTGAGGAGTATTTGCCAGGTCCTCCTGCTCCATCCACTTCGCATCCAATGCGGGATAGTACTTGAATTTATCCAAGAACCGCCTTATCATTTTGCCTTTTACCTTTCTTTCTATATGTGCTAAAATCTATTCTAGAACGAGTCTCTCCTCATTTTCCTCCACTTCTGGTTGCTCATCTGGCTCCCCATCATCGGGCACATCGCCTCTAAAAGGCTTCAGGAGACTCACATGAAAAGCATTGTGAAAATCTGGAAAGGTCCATAGTATCTCATGCTAAGCTTTGGAAAAAGCCGCTCCTTTCCCTTTTTCTTTCTCAGGCGTGCGTTCTCAAAACGTAAGAGCACCCAATCGTTCTCCTTTAATTTCAAATCGCGACGATGTCGATCTGCTGCCTTTTTGTGTCTTTCTTGAGATTCTGCAAAGCCTCTCGGACCTTGACAAAAGCCGTTTCGAAGTCCTGCGGGTACTCGTCGGCTTCAAAAATCTTATCTTTCGTGCTTAGGAAGGGTGGAACCTTCGTAGCACCTTCAATAATCTCAAATGGCGCCTTCCCCGTCAAAGAGTGTATCGTATTATAGGCAAATTCCACCAAAGGTAAATACTTTCTTTATCGAGTCTTCTAATCCGAAATGTAAGACTTCAATAAATCAGTATCACGGAATTAGCAATCTCTGATTGCCCGTGAGTCTGCGGGTGGAACGATGACGAGAACTGCAACCGCGTGCCTCTCCCAAATAGCCTTCCAAAACAAACTCGTCAATCGTCTTAGGCATGCCATGTAATCTGAAGATCTGGGCCACAAATAGTCTCGCTAAGCGATCCGGCTTGACTGTTTTCTTCACTAGAATGAAATGAGCTTGCTTGCTAAATCTGTCAATAACAGTCCAGATACCATTGTGCCCACTCTGTGTTCTCGGGAGATCAAAAATGAAATCCATTGCAATACTTTTCCAGGGTCGGGTGGCTATGGGTAAAGGTTGTAACAATCCCTGTGCTTTATGCTTGTCAAACTTGACCTTCTGGCATACCAAGCAACTGCGTACAAAATCGTCCACGTCCTTCTTGAGTCTATCCACACCTTTCAAGGTGGTAGCAATGCCGCGGTGACCCGTAAAAGGTGGACAGTGGCGTTCTGTTAGAACCTTTTCCCTTAACGCCTATGGAACGCACAACATGGTTTTCTTCATCAAGTAGCCATCCCGAATGGAATATCCCGCTACTACCTTTCCATTCCGTATTCGAGTGAAAATATATGAGAAATATGTATATGTGGCATACTAATCGACCATATCCTCGAAGCTCCTATGATGTATCGCGGAAATAGCCGGAACCAACCGCTTCCGGAACAAAGCATCCGCCACCAAGTTCTTTTGTCCTTGCACATGGACAATCTGGAAGTGAAACTGTGACAAGATGTTCGCCCACCGCATCTACTTTTCCGATAGCTGCTTCTGTGACAAGAAGTAGCGTAAACTCTGGTGATCTAGAAGACCGTAAAATCGGCTTCGAGTAGGTAATGTCGCCACTAAGTAAGAGCATGGATAACCGCCAAAAGCTCTTTCTCATATATCTGTGCTGTCAATTCCGGCCTTGAGAACAATAGGCTCTCGTAGGCAATAACATGGCCTTCTTGCATTAAGATCGCACCCAGACTACAACCACAAGCATCATAATATACTTCAAAATACTTCTGCAAATCCGGCAAAGTAAAATTGGTCCTATAGTCAATTTCTCTTTCAATGTCTGAAAGGCATCACAATATACTTCAAAAGACTTCTGCAAATCTGGCAAAGTCAAAACTGGGTCTGTAATCAATTTCTCTTTCAATGTTTGAGAGGCAGTCACCTCTGTGGGCCCCCACGAGAAAGGGACTCCTTTCTATGTCAAAATAAGCAATGGGAAAGCAACCTCTGCAAATTTTCTAATGAACCGCCGGTAGTACGAACATAAGCCCAAGAAGCTTCTAACTTCATGGACATTCTTCAAATCGGGCCAATCACGAATAGTCTCAATCTTGGCCGGGTCCATCTGCACTCCTGCTGTGCTGAGACAATGTGTCCCAAAAAGTGTATCTTGGGTAGGAAAAATTCACTTTTCTTTGCATTAATCATTAATTTGTGATCTCGTAATGCCTGAAAGACTTGTAGCAGATGTTCTCTATGTTCTACCTCATCCTTGGAGAAGACAATAATGTCATCAAAGAAAGTGCCCACAAAAGATCTGTACTCTCTGAAAATCCTGTCCATCATTCGGTTAAAGGTCGTTGGAGCATTGGTAAGCCCAAAAAGCATCACCAAAAACTCGAATAAACCAAAGGTCGTCCGCAAAGCTGTCTTGTAGACATCTCTCGGCACGATTCGGATCTGATGATATCCGCTTTTCAAATCGATCCTGTTGAGTTAAGAGGATCCTTGTAGTCGGTCTAGAATATCATCGATCCTAGGAATCGGAAATCTGTTCTTGATGGTTATTTTGTTGACGGCTCTATAATCAATGCACATTCTCCAAGATCCGTCTTTCTTCAAAACCAACAACACCGGAGAGCAGAGGGTGAAGTACTCGTCTGGATAAGACCGTTTTCCAAGAGGTCTTTCACTTGATTCGTAATCTCTTCATTCTGGGCCCGGCTCACTCGATAAGGTGGCCGGTTCGGTGGTATGATCCTCAATGGTATGATCCTCAGGACGAGCTGGTGGCAACTCGTCTGGCAAGCCCTCTGAAAAGCAATCGGCATGAGTGTGGAGAAAATCTTGGCTTTCTTTTTCTAGATCAGACAGATTTGTCCCATGATCATCATTCAACTCTTTGAAAAAGATCGAGTAAACAAACAGACTGGATTTCATTAATTTTGAAACGGCCGAAGTCGGTACAATAGGGACAGACTCGCCCTTAAGTTTTACATCAAGTACAATGGTTCGGCCCTTTACTGTAGTCAAAGTAGCTTTTCTCACCCGATAGTCGACCACGGCGTTGTTCTTATGGTACCATGGAATTCCCAGGAGGACATCATAACCTTCCAAGGGCATTATCTAGAAGTCCTCGTGCCCCTAATACCCCTGACAATGCAACCGAAGTTTGCCAATGACAGGTGTAATGGTTACGTCCATGCCGGGTGCTGCTAGAACTGCCTCTGCTAGTGGTCCCATCCGATTGGGTGTAATATCGAGCCGGGCCGCCAATTCAGGTGAAATGAAGTTGGCCTTTGCTCCTCCATCAAAGAAAATCAAGGCTTCTTGATCCTTCACTTTGCCCCAAGCTCAACAAAGTTCTGTACTCTTATCAGTCGTGCTTGGCTCAGTACCCATGCAATTTGGAACCAGTCCTGCTTTCATCTTGCCTTTCCGTCCACGTTCCTCTGCTGCTTTTGAACTCTCTGGCTTGCTTTATGTTGTTCTTTCTGTGCCCTTTTAGGACACTTTGCGGAGATGTGTCCTTGTTCCCCGCATCCAAAACACTTCTCCTCTTTAATGTAGTTGGCTCTCTTCCGAGGAGTGAGCCGGGGTCGTGCATCCTCATCTTTTTGATCTTGGGGTCTTCTTCTTTCTACTTTCATTTTTAGAAGTCTGTTCTGTTTTCTGCGTCATGATCTCATCTGTGGGGTAAGTCAAACTGCCTGAGTGTATGGCAAAGCCCTGTCTCACATGACTCATCAGTTCTTGGATAGAATCTGACTTTTGCTCCAAGCAGTGATCCCGGGTCTCCGTAGGAAGTCCCAAGGGAAACCGCTCAATCTGTTCTTTAAACGAGATCTTCTTAAATGAAGAAGTGGGTAGAAAAGAGCTCCAAAATCTCTCTCAATATGCGTCCAAGGTATCTTTCTTGGTCATCCGGAGATGGTTCCAAGCAGTTCATATGTCGCGTTCGTACTCCCAAGTCAACCAAGAAGAAATAAAAAGCCTTTTAAATTTCAGCCATTTAACTGGCGCTTTCTTGTTCAATAGAAGAGTGGACCACCATGTTCGAGCATTTCCCTTGAAGTAAGAGGTAACCCTCTGAATCTTGGAGTGCTCAGAGTAATGCCCTCTAGAGAAAGCTATATCCAACTGCTGTATGAAGGCCAAAGCCCTCGAAGCATCTTGGAATCCAGAAAAAGTGTCATATTTAATTGACTGTCCACCTTCTTTAAATTCTCGAACTTTCTTGCTTTTATCCTCCATAAAGTCATACTGGTTGGCTTTATAGAAATTCTTCTTCTTTGCATAAAATCTGTGATCATAGGAGTCCGAACTATCTGAGGACGAGTCCTTTGTAGAACTGTCAAAAACTGGGCGAAACTTAGGCTTATTTGCCCTTTCCGAAGCTTTGCTTTTTGCTTCGCTTTTTCCCTTTTTTGTCTTCTTCGCCTGAGTCAGAAGAGCTAGAAGAACTGGAAGAAGAAGAAGAAGAAGAAGAACTGGATACTCCTTCAAATTTGACACGCTTCTTCTGTTTTCTTACCTAGGCAAAAGCAGATTGACGACCCAAATAACCCGAGAAGTCAGTTCCTTTCTTTTGCTTTTTGTCGTGCTTTTTGGCTTTGTTGGTTGCGTTAAAAAGCTGACTAATCTGTGTGCTTTGTAAACATCATTGGAGTAGGAGGTTTCTCGAGTGCCGGTTTGGGGGGTGGTTCTGTGGCCTTCCGCCACTGAAAGTGCACTTTGTCGAAGGATGTCTGCGCCAAAAATTTTGCAAATTTGGGATCCTTCGCAATGTTGATCATCATCTTTGTCGCATCATCAACCAATTGTCGACGCTTCATCTCTTCAATCTCCGCCTGAGTAGGCCGAGGCGGGCCATACTCCTCGTGAGAATCTTCTTCGTGATCTCTTCCCGTATCTCCAGATGCAGAGGAAGTTGATTGATCTCTGTTTGAATCCATAAGTGTCAAGAGAAAAGGATTGGATTTCCCGGTAGAAGAGAAATCGGCCGCGCTCTGATACCACTCTTACAAACTTGGACACTCCAAGTCTAGATTCTACCGTGACACAGCAGAGATTCACTTCAAAACAGTTCATAGTTCACAATTGATTCGACACAGCCCGGCGGAGTTCCGTGCCTAGAGATATTGGCCCCAAAGACTGGCGCCCCTTTCGGTATTTCTTTTTGTATTAATCTGTGCTCAAAGTACAAGAGAGTGGGAAAGTTCTCACTCCCAGACTCTGCGTCCAGATGCTTTGCAGAGTGGGAGCCTTGCCCACTTATTGATAAGTTTACAAGAAATGCTAAAAGGAGAGCCCCAAAAGCTTCAATATGAAAAGCTTCTTTAAAAAAATAAAGCATACCTTCAAAAGCTTCTCAAAAAAAAACTTGTGTAGATTTTCTCTTGCGCAAAAGCCACTTCCGTACAGCTGCCCGTAATTCCCAGAAATCCGTACACTCACCCTATCAGCGCGTTTTGTGGCGGAATTTCCGGAAGTCCGTACGGTTGCCAAGTGCCACTGTAGCCAGCCGGGGCGGGGGTGTGTGTGTACAGTGGGGCAGCCACGTCACCAGTTTGTGACATTTGTTGTGGAGCGAGCGTGACATCATACATATGTGTGGCCTGTCGATTTGTGTCCATGAAGTAGTAGATAATTTTTGGGTCCATATGGCTGGGATGTACATCAGAGCTAGGGTGACCAATGTGTCGAAGAGGCACCCCTTAGTGTGAGGCTCTTGAAAATGTGCATGGTGGCATGTCCACTCAAGCATAGCCAAAGTCGCATATCCTCTAGTAAGTCTATTCGTAGCTGCATTTGCCATGGTAAAATGCCCTAGTGGGTTGGCAAAGGTGACTCCTAGGTACACATAAGACTCCACCACCTCTACCTGTCCACCTGCTGCTGTAAACAACGCAGCCATTGGGACTCCTTTGGAAGTGTGGAAGACCATGACCTTGGTCTTCCCAATGTTCACCGTCAACCTTCTATGTATATAGAACTCGTCAAGAGCCTCAAGGTGACGCTACAAGCCCTCGTGTGACTCAAAGATCAAAACAATGTCGTCAGCATAAAACATGATATGTACTCAAGTACCCTCTCCACCAGCTTGTAAGATGTGTTCAGAGATCTCATCAAACAAAGAGAGTCGGGGAGAGTGAGCATCCTTGGTGCACACCATTGGTGCTAGCAATATAAATCTCCGGGGCAGCATAGGACATATATGCCCCAAATCATCTCTTGGGGTACTCCTAGACTTTGGAGGAGCTGGAAAAGCCTCTCACATGGGACTGTATCAAAAGATTTGCGAAAATCCACAAAGCAGTTGTGTGGTCTCTTCTTCCGCGCTTTTGCCCCATAATGAGGCAACACAGAATGAACATATGATCTGTGAAGGAGAAGGCTCGTTTGAAACCTAGATGTTCTGGGAGCATACCTCAGAATAGCTGGTATGATGAACAGTGGAGGGAGACGAGAGCCCGACTTCAGAGGGTGGTACTTCTAGGAGTCATCACTCGCAGCAGTATACACACGCACACAGAGTTTTCTCTCTCAGCTTCCAGCTCAGCTCTCTCTCTCTCTCTCTCTCTCTCTCTCTCTCTCTCTCTCTCTCTCTCTCTCTCTCTCTCTCTCTCTCTCAGCGCTCAGTTCAGCCCTCTCCCTCTCTCACAAGAAATTTCTTGCTCAGGACTCTTGTGAGGGCAGTGCAGAACTTGCACATCTGGCGATGAAGGTGCCGGACAGCCATTAACGCTTGTATGCGTCCCTGCAAGGAATAGCCGCACTTAGACAAGCGTAGAATTGGCTGTCCGCTCAGTTTTTGAGCACTTTGTTGAATTCAAGTCGTCAATTTCAGCCAAGACGGTTCCGTTGGGGTACTCATTTAGTGAGCAGACAACAGTAGAGATCACTCTCGCCAAGAAAACTCCCGAATGAAGCAAAAATAGCCGTTCTCGGCTACAGTTATGGAAAATTTCAGCCAAATAGGCTCATGAATACACGCATCTCTATGCATGAGAATAGTTCTCTCGGGACAGAAAACTGTATTACTTTTCCGGTTTATGTGCTTGTAACAATTCAAAACTACGAGAGAGATGGAGTAGTAATTCATCTGGGCTGAGATACATGCTATGTGAGAGGGGGGTGGAGCCCTATCTCGAGGGGTGTAAATGCAATTATATGCTTAGGGTAGTACAATCATGAAGATGCGTCATATTATCTAGCTCCATCAAGTGCTAAACTGGGGGTGTAGTATAGGTGGCTTGGGTCTCCCATCAACTAGGCTCGTCTCTCTTGGACAGCCTAGTAGTGCCGAGACTAGGTCTGTTTGCGATGGACTCCGGGGGTTGTCTCTTGGCTCCTATCGGCTCGGCCTGCGCTAGGGTGACCCCTCTGTGTGGTGGGTTGTGTTGGGTTTGTGATCCTCTGGAAGAAGTCTGTAATCTATGACTCCTCTGGGAGTATTGCAAGCTCCATGAGTGTTTCGTTGTGTTTGTGTATCTCTAGTAGAAATTGGCCAAAATGGCGATCTTTGGACTCCATGATTTGTCGTAAGGTAGGCTGTGAATGAAGTCTTAGATTTGCATCTGATATCCTCTTATGTTGTACATGTGCAGACAAAATGCTCCTCACTCTCCACTTCTTTGCATATCTAGTAGATCCTCTATGCTCTAGGGATATGGTGAGCTCGGTAGACTCTGTGATGATACCCTGACTTGGCCAATTGCCACCCGTGAGCTATGTGGCATGTTTATATCTATATATTGTGGTCGTCTAGTATGGTCATAAACTCGTCTCTATAGTACAACATCTTTGGAGGAAGAGGTTGTCTAGGTGTGATCCAAGTCTCTTTGGTGTAGAGTGCCATAGATCTTGTCTGAATACGTGTTCCTCTCACTGTGTGAGAGGTGAATGAGGGGTGAATCTGGCTTGTAAGGGGTTAATCTCTCCATGTCTAATCTATGTGCTCCAAACCACTCTCTGACCTTGAATACCAGGATCCCTGCTCCCCTCACTCAGAGAACTGTTTGGAAGCCTCAAAAGAGTTTGTCTGTTGGTAGCTCCCTCATTCTCTCAATAAAGCAATAAATTTGAGAGAATGCCTCAACTAACGGGGGGGGGGGGATAGCGGACTCTGCTGTGACAATATCAGGTGGTACTTAGGGCTTGTTATGGAGCAAGCGTGACATCATACATATGTGTGGCCTGTTGATTTGTGTCCATGAAGTAGTAGGTAATTTTTGGGCCCATATGGCTGCAATGTACATCAGAGCTAGGGTGACCAATGTATCGAAGAGGTGCCCCTTGGTGTGAGGCTCTTGAAAATGTGCATGGTGGCATGCCCACTCAAGCATAGCCAAAGTCGCATATCCTCTAGTAAGTCTATTCGTAGCTGCATTTGCCATGGTAAAATGCCCTAGTGGGTTGGCAAAGGTGACTCCCAGGTACACATAAGACTCCACCACCTCTACCTGTTCACCTGCTGCTGTAAACAATGCAGCCATTGGGACTCCTTTGGAAGTGTGGAAGACCATGACCTTGGTCTTCCCAATGTTCACCGTCAACCTTCTATGTATATAGTACTCGTCAAGAGCCTCAAGGTGACGCTACAAGGTCCCGACAGCTAGCACTACAGGGGGATACAACATGCTGGTATGGGCAGATGACATCATGGTTTCAGTGACATGGTTTCAGCATGGATAGGCTGCCTCTGTTCCAATACTCCTTGGATGCATCCTCCCTATCTCTCATACGTTAGGATGTGATTCAGCTAGATACCAGGAGCACATGGATAGAGCCGACACAGGAGTTGGGCACGAACATGGCTTTCTATAGAGAGCAATGTTTTCTGCATGGATAGACTGCCTCTGTTCCAATACTCCTTGGATGCATCCTCCCTATCTCTCATACCTTAGGATGTGATTCAGCTAGACACCAGGAGCACATGGATAGAGCCGACACAGGAGTTGGGCACGAACATGGCTTTCTATAGGGAGCATCTTCTGCAACTAACAGAGGATGGATATGTGATCTGACGGGCCTATATGGTCACTCATTTATCCCATGGGATACGATGTGCTATTGGTCAGATGTGCCCACATCATCTCATCAGTTAGAGATTGAGACTGGCAGATTCAAGAGAGTACTAACAGATGCCACGACTTGCGAGAGAGTTACATCACACTTGTCATTGTCCGGTATATTAGGAGATTCGAGGCGGCTTTCATTGTTTATTCAGAGAGGGCTTTGGACCATTGGCCAGAGTCATGAGATATCAGGATTAGAGATGCCTCGGGCTGTTTTTGCTAGAGCTACGCAGACACAAGAAGAGTCTCTTGAGGAAATCAGGTATGACTTCTTTAGAGGGAGATCACTGACTTCTTTAGAGCAGGGACTTAGCAGTCAGATGAGCAAGCTTCACAGCAGACATCAGAGCCCATCTATACGAGAGGTATATTAGTTACAGAGCCATTGAGCTCGAGATAGCTAGACGCCCATGTCTACGAGGGTGACCATGGCATCGACGGAGGCTCCATCAAAGGCTCAGGACTATTCTAGCACGACATGGAGACGTCCAATATGACTATTTATAAAGGTGGACATTGACTTTGCTCTATAACGACCGATGCAATACTCCCTCGGACAGCGCCCGATGCCGGGCATCCTCAGGCATTGATGAAGATGATGATTTTAGTTTTTCACTTCACTTCATCTTTTATTTTGTACCCAAACACTATTAGATCCATTAAGATCGTATCAGTTTGGTCTCATAGGTCATTTTGGCCTTTTGAAGACGTTTAGGGTACGGCCTTATGCTTCAATATTCAGAACCCTTATGCTTGCACACATACCATCTAGATGTCTTAGAATGCAATTTCTTGACACATGCAATGCTGACACGTAGTCCTTCGCGGAAAAGCATGGAAAAAGAAATTGTTTTTTCCGAAAAACTTTGTGAGAACCATCTTCATTCATGTCGATGGTCCTTCGCACAATGCTTGCTCAGTCTAGCAACTACAGAGAGAGACACTCCTGTCCTAGTGCTCCCGTCCGCACCTTGTGCGGCACCAGAAGTACTCATAATTTAGTCTCTTACTCTCCCAACTTACAAAAAAAATCCTCAGTGATGCTCTATGGCACCCATCCTGTGACGTATCCGAAATGTTCATTCTGGATTGTCGGAACATTAGATCATGATGAAAGTTTGCATCACGCGACGAAGGAGTAGTAAGCGGCCAAGTCATAGAGTCAGGCGCTTAGTGCCCATGATTTTTGGTGTGGGTTTCAACTCAGATTCTCTAACATAGACACTCTTCTGGAATGACGGATCAAGAGTGTTTGTTCTAGTGATGCTTATAGATTATCTCGTTCTTGTACTTTACCAACAGTTCAATGTGCACACATTTATGTGCTAAATACCTCAAGTTGGGTATGCCAAAGAACAGCACCGTATACAGAATGATGCATGGATTCTGTTGGAGCTAACACAGCTAATGTATCTTTGGTTCTTGACTTATTGTGTGATAGGTTCAGAAGAAATAAGTAAGAGGTGTGACCATTGGAGATGTCTATATCTTTGGTTCTTGACTTATTGTGTGATAGGTTCAGAAGAAATAAGTAAGAGGTGTGACCATTGGAGATGTCTAGAGTGGTAGCTCATGAACAACATTAAGTGCAGGTCTGCAAGGATAGGTAAGAATTTGGTACAAGCTAGGATCCTAGACTTGGAACCATAGAGTTTGTGCACTTTAAAATTTGAAACAGCTATGGCATGAATGCTTCATGGAGCTGTAGAGGATAACAGATAGATGCAGAACGATTTGAAGTTGAGGATTTTGATGAAGCCCTACAGTTTTGAGTTCTAGCACGCAAAGGGAAAAGGAGGTAAATTTAGTTGCAGGTACCTAGTCAAGTCGTACTTGGATGGAGGAAGGCAATTTGGAGGATTGACTTCAAGAGATGATACTGCACCTTGATGCATTTTCCTTAAAGCACACTAGAACTTGGGTAATAGAACTAAAGCAAGTGCTTGAGAGGAGAGCACTCCACTCCTTGGTCATGGACACACCAACTCAGATAGAGGTCGCTTCTGATCATTGATTTCGAGCAAGGTACTGAGCTGACAACAGATCTACCAGAGGGCTTCAATTACGTTTTATGTCATGGCACCTATGGTTTCTATGAATTGTTTGGGACGCCTAGCAAAGGAACTCTATAGAAGACGAGTGAAGTAATGTACCTAAAGTATGAGCGAAAGAAGCTCAAAGTTTTCCAAATCAGCTCTCATAACAGAGTCCAAAACTAATTTGCAGCATTCGCCTAATTCGTGCATGGTGGCATGTTGCGTCCTAGTTTTTGCTCACTTGTCTAGAGTCAAGAAGTCATTTAGGGCTTATAAGGTGGCATGCACACCTCGGGTTTCAGTGCCGCACTAGTTCAAACACAAGCAAGACCTGTGGTCCATCACCTTCGGCTGGTTTTGCACTGCCATGCAGTATCCTTGAACTTCCAGATATAAATCGAATATAAAGCATGACTTCAACTAAATCAATAAAAGCAAAGTGATAAATGTAATTGCAAACTTTTGTGTTGGCGCAAATGTCAATCACATCTTGCTTCAGGGCAGAACCTATTGCATCCTTTTCAAAGTCACAAAGTACATTGCAAATAACATATATTTACAAAACAAAAGCAGGTTTGGATTCCAACCATTGTTAAGGAATGCCGGACTTCTTTGCCACTAAATTTGCTGGATATGAAAAATAGGGACACCTCATAATCTGGTGCGCACATCTCGAATTTCAATGTTGACTCACTTGAACACAAGTCACACACGTAGCCTGTTGGTCATATGTTATCCTGACAACTCCTAGTCTTGTTTACTTGCCTGTTGCGAGGATGTTTCGAGAAGAGAAAGAAAACAAATATAGAGTTTAATAGAATATAATAAATAGAAACCAAGATGCACCTTTTGGTGACGTGGAGAGTCTAAGCATTACCCCTTTGGTGCGACCTCACTATTCGAGACACGAGATCCGTATAGGTGTATATATGCTTGGTTTCTTATCACAAGCTTATCCTTGTGTCCTATGTTATCACTTTAGGTAGGACAAGGCAATCATGTGTCGATTAATGATAACTGATGAAGGACCATTGGATTTTTCAGAGCAAGCATGATATCGTTCCCAAAATAAAAAATATAGATCTTCACTTGTGCTTGGATGAGTCCAATTTTAGTGCAAAGAGAGAGAAGGGTTGAGGAAATTGTTCTTCAAAAGCTTCTTGATGAGTTCATTGGTGGTGAGATTTATGGGCACCAAATTGTGTGTAGACCACTGCCTCTAGTAGGTGAGAATCTCCCCTTTTGCTAACCTTGATCCAGTCATGAGAACCTTTGGATAGTAGGGATTGGGTCCATTTTGTAGTTTGAACTTTGTGAATAGTCTCCAGGGAACTATGCCAAAAATAACATGTGGGGCTTGTGGTAGCAACCCTTTCATAATTTAGTACACATTGCTATGGCCTTCATATGAGAATGATCTCTTCGCACTTGACTAGGAAAAATTATTTTTTGAGATCAAGTTTAAGATATGGTTGCTTAGCAACTATTAAATCACAATAAGAGTCCAACAACATAGACTCAAAACTATCTTCAACTCGAATAATTGCCAAGCTCCTCTTTTAAAAGTAGGAGAGTTGCATGAATTTCCACACCCAAACTTAGAGTCAAATGACTAGCAAAGTGGCCAAAGACTTTTTTGTTGTCTATGAGTAAATTTAAATAGGCTAAGAGATTTGTTAAGCATAGTTTTGCACACTCTAGCAGAGCTAGTTGCACTTCTTAATTAAGGCCCTTAATGAGTTTGAAAGATGGTCTCTAAGGGCTCAATCTAGAGCTAAGAATACGAACTACATATACCGATCCATGGTGAATCAATGTGAGCATTGATGCTTGAATTACAATATTGAAAAAAGGGGAGAAAATGCACAAAAAGCAAGATGAAATTGGCCTAAATTGGTGCCAAACGGTAATTTTTCCTATTTACTTGATCAATTAAGCATTGAGAATCTTTGATGACCCAATGTTGATTTCATAATTGAGTATATAGGGAGAGGAATCTAACTAGGACTTATTAAGAATCCTATTAAGAAATTAGAGAAGGGATGCAAACGTTAATATCCAAAATGAATGTCAATTAATGTAACACAGAGTAGTTTGCGACCAATTGTTTTACTTTCCTTCCAAGTTGTTCTTTTGGGGGATTGGCTAATAAATTGTATCTATCCTTATGTAGTGCCTAGCATTTTTCAGATAAGTCTCATCTTTAAGGTGATCTTGCAACCATTACTTCTTTATTTGCTACTACTACATTTTCATAATCTCCAAGCAATTTCATTGTCAAGGTAGGTTGCACCTTCTTCGGTTTGTGAATTACTACATGCTTGAGCACATGTAATGGCAACATGGGATGACCATAATTTCACATGTCATCTTCGGGTTTAAGATATTTCAAAGCAACTGATTTAAGCAGCTTGATGTCCCATTACAAGTTATTCTTGAATGTCTTAACGCTCTTGGTATTCAATCCACTTCTACAACTTTGATGCGAATGTTTCATCTTTTTTATCTTATAGATGTGTGCTTGATGACACATTTTGTGGGTGAATTTTACTTCTCCCACATTTGATAGGTCTTTAGGAGGGTCATAGAGACTTAGTCCTAGGCCTACATTAAATGACTTGATTGGGAGCTTTTGGCTCTTAAGATCTTCAATAAGCATGTTTCACGTAGCCTATTGTACATCCAAATCTATGATCTACTTCTCGATTTCTACCAATAAGGCCTTCAAAGTGGAAATTTTGTTTGCATACTTTTTACTCACGTCCTAGTATGCTTATTGTGCTCTTGCCTTGCTTTGTCTCTTTCACCTTGGCCATAGTTCTCTATTGTGTTAGTGGCTTTGGTTTCGCTTTTTTGTTCTCCCTCCTACTACTTCACATCTAGATCTTTAGCAGCCTCTTTGTGGCATTCAAGTTTTGATAGGCTTGCTTCATTAATGTTGTTCTTGTTTGCATCCTCTCTTTAGATGAGAAACATCTCTATGGGAAGATGGTGGTGGAGTGTCATGCGAAGTGGATTGTCTCTATCCATCCTCCTGTTTTTTGTGGGCTTCATCATCAGTCGAAGCCACCTTGGCTTTATGTTTTAGCCCTTCTTTGAGTTTCTCTTGCATCTCCCTTGCTGTTGGAACTTCTTAGGCTTGTTTAACGATTCTTCCCTCCTCTTTTGTGCTTGGTTAGCAAGAGTCTCATCTTCTTCATCTTCCTCAGGTTTCTTGTTTATCCTCTCAAAATTGATCTCTTTCTTCTTTCTTCCATTCGTTTCAGTACAATCTCCATTTTGATCCTTTTGGTATTTGGCCTTTGGGTTGGCTGTTTGCATTCTCTTGGTCACTTTTTTAACCCTTAATTTTTTTTTTTAGTGATCGATAGTCATAGTGGACTATCCAAACTTCACAGAGAGCGATGGTAATAACCATTGCTACAAGCTTTAAAGGCCATGTGTATCGGGTCTGCTTTGGCACTTGAAAGTGTTATGATATGATCCATGAAGAAAGATCAGTTTCTTCATTCATTAAGTCTTTAAAAGTGATATTTTAGCATGTCATCTTCAAGAAAGCTCAATCATTGTTGAGTAGCTAAACGGTATCGTCAACTCATGGGCTTTCAAGGAATGAGTGTCCCATGGACATAGCAAGGCGAACTTCTCTCGTTGGATTCATTTGAGATATTCCATCACGCGTGGTCCTCTTTGTATCATACAAAGCTCGTGAGGGAAGATAGTGGCCTTTACAATCATATCCACTTTGTCCATAAATCTTCCTATGAAGATGTTGACTGACATTTTTTGTAGTTATCCCTTTGCAAGAAATAGGTCTCATGGAAAGCTAATGACTTCATGAGAAGGATTTGCCCATTCCTTAGTTTGCCTCTATCTCTTGGGAACCATTAGTGATGTTGGGTTTTCCAACCCTTTGTTGTTTGGTCCAACATGTGTGGGAAACACTCATGTGGTAGACAAATAAGCACACCACTCTAATTGTGGAGTTTGCATGGTAAACCAATGGCTACAGCTACTTTAGCATCTCTATATATATCATGTAATCTTCTTCAGTAATTATCATTAATATAGCGTGTTTTTTGCACTTTTGCTTATCAAATTCTCTGCTCTCTCTCTCTCTCTCTCTCTCTCTCTCTCTCTCTCTCTCTCTCTCTCTCTCTCTCTCTCTCTCTCTCTCTCTCTCTCTCTGTGTGTGTGTGTGTGTGTGTGTGTGTGTGTGTGTGTGTGTGTGTGTGTGTGTGTGTGCACGCTTTCTCCCATGGCGAAGCCCCGATATCATCCTCCATAGCCGTTGTTAACCCAACATTGGTATCAGAGCCTAGGCGGTAAAGAAGGAGGTCAAGGTAACATCTCAAAACGTCATCGTTGGGTGGTCTTCTTGCGCATTGCCCGACTTGTGTCCCCTTTGCATAGCGTTTTGAAACGCTATAGTGGCCAAGTCATAGATGGTGTAACGAAACAAAGGAGCTCAAGTTGGTGACGGTAGGTTGGAGCATTAGATAGCATTTTCAAAATGTGCTATATAGTTTGTGGCCGGCGAAAGGTGCATCTTGAAACACTTCTTCTAGTTGGTGGCCCTTAGCGGCCGTGGTTGGTAGGCAGGGTTGTGGTCCAAGAGGTTGTGCCAAGTTTAAAATTACTTTTTAAAATGTTGTTCGACATGGATTTCTACACACACAACTTTCTGGAGTTTCTTGCAAAGTTTGTGGGTGAGGTAGAGCGACTCTTTCTTGAGGTATCCGTACACAGAACATCCCCATCTAGATTTAAAGAGAACGTTGAGCCTCACTCCTGGTAAGACTGTCAAGGACATAGCAAAGGCAACATCTCAATACCATTTGCAAGGGAGATACATCAACATGATGCAATTTTTTAGAAACTTGTTGTCAACACCAACATCAAAGCCTTGTTTTAGTTTGTCAAGTTGTAAGCTTTTGTCCAATAAATCTTGTACAGATATAGAGAATGCCACACAAAAAGGTGGTAAGGCCTCCCATATTTTTAAGTTTGGTTAAGTTCGTTTTTTCCCCACTTTGATTGTTGTGCGAGGGAAGTACACACACCCTGAAGATGTTTGGGGGGGGGGGGGGGTAGTTGTTCTCCTCATTGTTTCAGGTGATTTTGTCAAACTCTTCCATGGTTTGTACTCAACCCATTGACAGTGGTTTGGGCTTGAGGGGGGATTGTTGGGTTTTCAAGCCCTTTGTTGTTTGGTCTAACCTCTGTGTGTGGGAAAGACTCCTATGGTGGTAGACAAAAAGCACACCACTCTAATTGTGGAGTTTTTATGGTAAAGGAATAGCTAAAGCTAGTTTAGCATCTCTATATATATCATGTAATCTTCTTAAGTAATAATCAATCAATATAGCGTGTTTTTTGTGCTTTTGCTTATTGAAGTCTATGCTCTCTCTGCTCATTCTCTCTCTCTCTCTCTCTCTCTCTCTCTCTCTCTCTCTCTCTCTCTCTCTCTCTCTCTCTCTATGTGGTCTTCTTTACACGCTCTCTCCCATGGCAAAGTCCCAACATCCTCCTCCATAGCCATTGTTAACCCAACAAGTGCTAGAAGCAAGGATCATCTATAGTTTATCATTGTCCAAAGTGAATCAATTTAAGTTTGCAACTGCTAACCCAACAAGTACTAGAAGCAAGGATCAACTATAGTTCATTGTCCAAATTGAATTGATTTAAGTTTGCAGCACTATCACAATTTTTTTGGTTTTGCAAACGATGACCACCACAAATCATCTTGGAAATATAAGCAATTGAGATCAAAATTATGCAATATTAGACCCTAAGCTTAGCAATGACCCTAGGAAACCACAAAGCTCACTACAATCAATTTTGGTGATGACGGATGGATTGCAATCCTTGTGCGACAATCGTGTTCCCTTCATCTTATAGGGGCCACTCTTGCATTATTGCCCAATATGAAAAACTTTGCCCATTCACTTTGGTCCAATTTGGTACTTTATGTGTTTTTCTCGTAAGACTTGAAGCCTCGTTATCTTCTTTGAGGAACTATGTATTAGCTTTGATGCTAACATCCCCCCCCCCCCCCCCCCAAAAAAAAGCCACGTCATCTCGTGACATGCAAGTTGGTCCGAGCTTTAGGCTTTGTTTCTTCTGTGGATCTGCTCCAATACATGTTAATATTTGATGTGGAGCTTTTTGTCCTTCTCGAACATGAAATCCATGGTGATAGGGTTTTGCAATTCTATGGCCGAGTAGGCTACAAACCTGGCATTAGCTTCTTTAGCATAAGCCCTAATATGCATGTCTTTTGTAATATAAAAAATCAAATATAGAAGGACTCTTCAAATATCTGCACGAAAGAGAACGATAGAAACATGACTCTAGCATAAAATTCATCAAGGATTTCACATGTAACTTGCTATGAGTAATTATATCATAAACCCTTGTTGCCTTCTAAGAAGAACATCCATGGTGCAATTTTTTTTCAGCCCTATAGAATGTCTCCAAACATGTCAATGTTATCCTAGCTATTTTGACTAACATGGTACAAGAAAGGTCGGGGATCCTCCTGTAGGTTTGTATGGCACTTGTCAGGGTTTTTACCATATAGTCCTCAGTGAGCGCCCCATCTTTTAGTTTATGTCGATGAGCATAATTGAGCCTTAGGTCCTTGTCTTGGTCAATCTTTGATTAGAGTCCCAACTGCGTACTCTAGGTGTTGGACAACAGAGGGGATCTTGATGGATCTCTTCTGGTGCATTTGTTAGCAGCATATAGTAGCGTGGATGCTGCTCGATCCACCTAATTCTCCATGTAGGCTCTATTTCCTTAGCCAAATCCATTGACTTCAATATTTCTTCTTGCATGTCCTTGATCAACTTATCTTTGACTCCTAGATATTTAAACTCCATCAATGGGAAGGAGAGTGAGCTTTGGCGCCATGATTGCTCTACTTCTTGAGAGTGATCATGCTAACATTATTCCCACTCCATAGCTTTTTTCCACCTCATCTTCTTCTCGGAGTATAGCCTATTGTAGCTCTTTCTCTATTTCAATGCTTAGTGTAGTAACTAGAGTTGTGGTACTAGTCTCAACACGTGTGAAGAATGGTTCTTCTTATCCACCAATTGCATCGTTAGGGTTTGGAGAATCAAGCTTATAGAAATATAATTCTTCTCTATGTGGTAATTGGCTTCCTATTCTCTCATATTTTGTGGCTGATCCTTTTCGTTTGAGGTCCTCCTGTAATTGTTCTTTGAGACCCTCAATCTCCTTCTGCATCTGCTCTTCTCTAATTATCTGTTGTGGCCGGTTCTTTTCCTTTGAGGTCCTCCTTGGCCTTTTGTAATTTTTCTTTGAGATCCTCAATCTCCTTCTGTATTTGTTCTTCTCTAATCTATGCCTTCTCTATGTGGTAAGAGGTTCTCTATTGGCTCATCTTCTGTGTGGCCGGTCCTTTTCCTCTGATGTCCTCTTGGCCTTTTGTAATTGTTCTTTGAGATACTCAATATCCGTTTGCATATGCTCTTCTCTAATCATCTCATCTAATCCTTTGCTCTAGCTTCAGCTCCATTTCCACTTATTTGTTCCTCTTTTATGAGGCCGCATAGGCCTTATCCCTACTAGCTAAGTTAGCCACTATGGGGTTCTCTATGATTCTTTTTAGCATCGTGCCTTGTATCTCCAATCTTTCTTATGCAAGCTTGACCTATGTGTTGGCCAAATTAAGCTATACTGAGCATGGAAGTACCATTAAGCTATTCTTTTAGCTTAGTCTTTACTTGATCAAGCTCATCTTGCTTGTCATTGTAGATATTGTGCACAACTTCTAGCCATTCGGCCACTGCTCTGGTTTTTGCCACTTGTTCTTCTAGCAAGTGTTGTAGGCTATTCTTGTTAGCCTTTTGCATGGTGTGTTTCTCTTATCAATAGAATGTTTTCAAGTTCTTGCTTTTGAGGGTTGTCTAGAATGTAGCCTCGTAGCTCTCATATTCTTTCATCTTTTTTTCAAACCATTAAACTTGTGCATTAAAGTGCTTTAGGGGTTAATCTTGTTGTATGCCCCTCCCTTGAAACTTTTCACAAGTAGCAACATCTATTGAGAGTATTCCTCAATATCCATCAATATGCCTATTGTGCTTGGTAATACCATCTAGCTTATGATGGCTTCAGGAGTTGTGACGGTGGTTGTGTTTGTAGATGGAACCATTTTAGCAATGTTTACTTGGTCTCCCCTTTCACTATGATCATGTAGATATCAGGTACAGCTCGTTCAAGCAATATTGCATCTTCAACCTATTTTGTTGGTTTCGCTTATCCTTCGGTTCTGGAAGTGGTAATGGCAAAAATGCTTTGGCCGCTTCTTCCCTTGCGTTCTTTGCTTGCTATTTCTCTTTCTCTTTCTCTTCCACCTCTTTGCAGAGTCTCTCGGCCTCCTCTTCTCTGTACAATCTCCCTACCTCTTCTTGGAGATTTGTGGCATATACAAGAGAAGGGTTTTTGGTCTAAGAGTTTCATGGTACCCAATGCTCTTCTAGATCCTCATGGAGAGCCCGTTTCCTTTTGTAAGAGGCCTTTTGTAGAGGATCTTCTATGATAATTTTTGGTATCTTCTTCGAGAAATTTTTGTATCTTCTATGATAATTTTTGATACCTTCTTCAAGAATTTTCCTCCTTGCTCTTGATCCATTTGAGTGGTTGTGGGAATAAAAGTGGGGATTTCTTTAGAGAGTGGAGGTGTTGGTTGGTGGGGAGGTGTAGGCACTCTTTCTTCTTCCTCTTGTGCCCTTCTCCTCTCTTCTTCTTCTTCTCCTCTTATTCGCTCTACTTCTTCCTGAGTTCTTATAGCTTCACTAGCTGCTGGTTCATTAGTTATGGTCTTTAACAAATCTTCTTTATCCTTTAGGATCTATTTCATACATCTCTTTTTAACTTTTACTTCTCTTATTTCTTGAGCTTAACAAGTGCTCTAGCATTTTCTGCTTCATCTTTTCCAACCATGCTTTTTTTGGGTAGTGGTCTCTTCTTAGGTAGCTTTTCTCTTTGCCTCAACTCTACTCTTGGTTTAGTTTGGATTTTTTAGCCTTTATGTCTTTAAGTTTCATGGACTCTTCATTATCTTGTGGAAAAACTTCTCTCTTTTTGTCTCATCTTCAGTTGATGTGTCTAGCACTGCTTCAAGCTTTTCACCTAGCCATGGTTTGACCTCGGTGCCTTCAAGCTTCAACCAAAGATTTTTCTCATCGCCAAGACATTATTTTTTAGCCATGTCCAGTGCACAATATGCTAGCCAAGTGAGAGATTCACCCTCTCCAATGTACTTCATTTTTTAGCCATGTCCAGTGCACAATATGCTAGCCAAGTGAGAGATTCAGCCTCTCCAATGTACTTCATTTTTTCAATCTTCTTGGTTGGAAGTTTGGCTAGGTTGAATTGCCGCTTGGTGCCAATCTTCGGCTGATGTGCCAGTAAATTTTAAGGGAATATTCCTTGTGATACAAGGCTATATATGCATGCCAATAGTACAATGGCTGATGATCGATGGTCGATGGTCGGTGGCCAGTAGCACGAACAAACGATCGGCATAACCATTGTGGTACATGCCACACACACACACACTTATCTACCACCCACCCATAGCATTAGATAAGGAGGCCATCTCCATGCACTATTGCATCCTATATTGAAGGATAACGAGGCCCTTGTATTCTTGCCTACTAGCTCTAAAGTTGTCTATATCACCATATAAGCTCTACCTTGAGAGTGCATGGGTGAATCACTTTGTAATATGCTAATCTAAATTTTGATTTTCCACTAATCTAGTTTTCATCGTATCTCTCTCTACTCTCTTTGCTACAAGATCCTATTTTGTTCTACATCTCTTACAAACATATGTTGCTAGTCTAATCTATGTGGGACTTCCAACTCCTTCATCTCTAAATCAACAAATGTGGTTAAGGGCCCAACCTTGTTGAAGGTTTCCATGGTGGACACCTCTCTAGATTTGTCAGAGTCTCTTAAGTTTGGTAGCTATAGTGTTGTTTCCACCATCTCTTTTGTTATGGACATGGAGATCTTTCCATACTAGAATGTATTGGTGTAGTTGATTGTCCTCTTGGATGGTAGAGACCAGTTCATGGGCCCGTCTGTAATCAATGACACATGGCGATAGCTCAAAATATATGTTGAGGCCAATCTTTTAAATATCCTCTCAACATCTTTTTGTTTTGGTAGTGTGTCCTTAGGCATGATCAAAAGTTCCACCTTGGTGCCATCCTCATGCCTAAATTTTCCTTGGAAGATAGTAGTTGTATTTTCCTTGAGGTAATCTTTGTTGAGTCAACATGTCACTGAGTGCTTAATGGTTTCTTCATTATATTGGTATGGGATTAGATCTTGTAGCCTTTCACTTTTGTTTTGCTTCGTGGGAGTTGTTTCTTGGCTAGACATGGATTCTAAAATTATTGGATGTAAAGTCCCAAAATGTCAAGCTAGACTCTTTCCCGCTTTAGACACATATTGGATATTCAGAACACAAATCCAAATTTAAAAATTTACTTAAGCATGAAAGTTGTGTCTTAATGCATCAGGGAACATGCATAAAGTGAGAAAATTCAAAAAATGTAACATTTGACCAGTATCACAATACTAGACACTAGATTGTTGCTCTTGGTAGATATTTTTTCTTCATAACTTGAATTTCCACACCTATGTGAGTATTTTCCCCAAGTTTTCGGTGATTTGGATTACTCAAAGTGGATGTAAAGGTTGTGAATAGAATTTTTTACTATGAAGTTCTTTCTTTTGTGGATTCTAGCGATTGGCAAGTCCAAATGAGGTAAGATTTGGTGAGGGGACTTAGGATACAAGTGTTAACATACTAATGATGTCAAAAGTATGCACTATGAGAAATGTTCAATACCTGATACTAGACTATTGTTCATGGCATGTACATTTGGCTTCTAGCTTGGTTGTTTAGCTCTTTACATGACCCATAGTGAAGGTTTGATGAAATTTGGTCACCTAGTTCTGAAGTTAGGCATAATTTTGGATGTGGGGTTGTGAAGTAACTAACTTCTTGGGTTTTGACAGCTTTTGTGATGCAAACTTGATGAAAGGTGTTGAGGATGTTTTGTGACCACAATCAACCCTTGTTAACAACTCCCCTCAATTTGGATGGCCAGATCCAATACCACGGTACTCGATTTTTGCTAGATTTTTGGCTAACACTCATACCACATATTCCCCTTAGCATATAGAACACATGCTTGCATGTTCAAGAAACTTTTGGATAAAGGTTTTTCCTTAATAGAAGGTTTGACTTGCAGCCTCTTAAATCCCAATATTAGAGCATATGTGATCATCCCATGTCCAAAGTGAGCATGATTGGTACCATTGGAATCATCTTGCCTTGTAGTTTACAATGGTGTGGAAGATTTTGTATGCTGACAAGTTGGACCAATATTGCAACTTTGTCATTTTTGGCATATTTTGCATTGGCTTGAATGCCTGCAACATTTAGAACATATTGGTACCCTTTATGTTGAAGTTGGAGCTATCGATCTTCAATAGGGTACCCATTTGGCTTGAAGGTCTCTAAGTTTCATTTTCTATCCCTCACCTAGATTTTTAATCCTGAATTTCTCGATGAAGATTTTCATGGCATGATGATTTCTAGTTGTAGACGTTGGGCCAAAAATTCCCAACTTTTTCACTTAATTTGGTCCCGATGGGACACTTTAACTCTTTACTGCATCTTTTTGTATATCTATTGACCTATGGCATGTGTAAGCCCCCAATCCCAACTTTGAATTTGCATATTGTTTCCCCAATGTCTCTTATCCCTATGTGGTGAATTTTGTACACTTTGGTCCAATATTTGTCACTTTGGTACAAAATGATGCTTTTGCAGCCAATTTCATAATTTTGATGATATGGTTGCCATTTGGAGTATTTTTTTGTGATCTAAAAACATAGAAGTGTTATGTTATGATTGACATGATTGCACTTGTGCAAAAGTGACTTTTGTCACCATAAGTTTTGTCCTAAACTATGCTCTAAATCGATGATTCACTTTTGGTTGGATTTGGTCCACAAATTTGTCCCCTTCATCCATTTTTCTACTTAGAATCTATAGTTTTTGGCCTATCTTGTTCTCTACCTTCCCAAAACTTGATGCTATGCAAACAATTAAAAAAATGTGTTTCATTAAAGTATCAGGAAATTACCCCTCATGTTTGCTCTGAGTAAGGAGTGTCTAGCTGGGTATACACGAGCAGCAAAAGATGGCAGCAAAGAAGCGCTCTCTCTCTCTCTCTCTCTCTCTCTCTCTCTCTCTCTCTCTCTCTCTCTCTCTCTCTCTCTCTCTCTCTCTCTCTCTCTCTCTCTCTCAGGTAAATGGTGTAAATGATCTTGAAAATGACCGATTAGATGATACAATCAAGGAGTTTCCTAATCTCCACGTGCCCAAACCTATTCATTATCCCTAACAAGTTCTATTTTATATTCTTGGGTCAAAAATTACTCTGCCTACCTCTGTTTTTCTATGTGGCTCATGTAGCCTATTAGGCTTTCCATCAACATGCTCCAAACTTCTCCAAATTTTTATGTCATGTTTAGAATCTCCTCCAGATAAGTCATTCGAAATTCATTTTTCCATCGATCATTCATGGACATTTGTTATTAAATGAAGCCAAAAAGCTTAACTTGTTCCTTGGTGAGATTTTCTCAACAACAAATGGTTCATTTCCTGAATTTTGGGATATATTTTTGAGGGAGTACACTAGCACCGAGTCCCCTCGCTTGAACTCTTTGCTTATCAAAGAATTTATTTTGTTGCTATTGTTGTGCATAAATTTGTGCTACAACTACTAGCCAATCCAACTTCTCTGCTCTTTCCATTAATTCATGCTCCATTTATTCTAACTCTTTTGGCACTCTCAAAGTAGGTAGCAAAGCTTCCATTGGCAATATAGCATCTAACCCATAGACTAGATTGAATGGTGTAGTGTTCAAAACAATCTTGTAGGCCACCCTAGATGCCCAAAGTGAAAAATTCAATTGCATTGCCCACTCCATTCTTTCAAAATTGACTATTTTTGTTAGGATCAAGCTCAATGTTTTGTTTGTCTGTTCAACTTTTCCATTGGCTTGCAGGTGGTAGGGTGCAAACTTGTTATGAATAATCATGAACTTATCTAGTTGGTGCTAAATAACTTCATTCAGGAATTGTGTGTCTTTGTCACTTACAATTTTGATTAGCAAGGTAGATCTTGTAAAGACATATTTATATAAGGATAAAGTTGTTCCACGCATCAATTTTGTCAAATAGTTTAGTAGTCACAATAATATATTGGACTTGGATCTTAGATGTCAATTGTTGAATGGGACCCACAAAATCTATGCCCCATTTGGAAAAATCCCTAGCCCCTATCCCTGGTCTCAATGGCATATAATAATTTTTTTGTAGCATCTTTGCTCTTTGGCAAGCATCACATTGTGTAATTTCCCCTTTGGCATAAAAAATAGAGTAGGCCACCAAATCGCATCCTACTAAGATTGAAACATATTCATCCTCGTCGGCACGTAAATGAAGTTGTTGGTATGTATCTCATCTATATAAATGGCCTTCAATAAGAGTATAACCTTGAGCCTCTATTGTAATTTTCCTTTGTCTTTGATTAAACTAAGTTTCAAGAAAGATTTTTGTGGAAAAGGTATTTCACCAAGTATTGCCTCCATCTGGTGCAACCTTGAATAGTGTGGCAAAGGGTCTTGGAGCTACCTCACAACATTGTTTACATCTCTCAATGTTTTTCATTGACGGCCAGTAAACCCCCAAGCATTCAAGCCTTTAAACAAATTGATCCTCAGCATCTTGCCAACCTATTATGGTATGAGGAGCTTGGCTCAAATAGAAATGTGTTCATGTGGTTCAATACATAAAGTCATAATCCCATCAAGATTTATACGTGTATTTCTTGCAAGTAATTCATACATTGCCGATTGTTCAACTATCTTAGGGTTTAAAGGAATAGGAACGCTAGTGTCAAACTATGCTATGATGATCAAGGTTACAGTTTATTTGTACCATTTTTGTACCGTTTTTACGGAGAAGGGATAAGCATTTAGGAGATCATCATCCACCCCTTTAGGCAAGTGTTAAGTTCCCTTTCAGTTCAAGTACTTGGGAGTGTTTGCAAATTTGTGCCAATAATGTTAAAATTTGTTCCAGTTGGTCTTTTGCATTGGCACATGGTGCCCTTAGATTATAGATGCTCCTCATTTGTTAGTACATCTTTACCTTAAGGCTTTTGGATTGATAGCGATCTCTCCAAGGGTGCATACCAAATTAGCCAATTGAGTCTGGTGCGGTGTGCTTGCTATGCAAGAGGGAAACCACTCCACTCCCTTGTCACACAACAAGATTGAGTTAGAGTAGAGTCAACTTTTATGGCTTTGACACGGGCTATCAGTGTATAGTCAAACTATGTGATTCTCGTGCGCTTGAGATCATTGAAATTGGAGACATAAAGCTCGTACTTCGAAGTAACATGGAGTTTATGCTAAAGAATCTTATAAGTGTTCCTAAGCTAGTCAAGAGTTTAATCTCTATTAAATAGCTAGATCGTCAAGATGGGAAATCTTGTAGTTCTCAAAAGTAAAATATATGGTACTCTTTACTCCATGTATGTTTCTTTTGTAAAAGATGAGTTTATTTCTATAGCCAAACTTCCATCTAGTGAGTTGTGGCATAGCTAGCTAGGTTATATGAGCTAGAAGGGAATGAAAACTCTAGCACGTTTTGGTTATTTTTTATTGTTGAGTTTTGATAACTTTTCTTTGTGTCAATATTGTGTATATGGAAATCAAACTAGGACTGTTCATTTGCCATTGAATCGAAGGTGTGCTAGGCTACTAGAGCTTGTACATACTGACATATTTGGTCCTTTGCTGACCACTTCTCTAACGGGGGCTGCTTATTTTGTAACATTTATAAATGATTCTAGTTGGAAGGTGTGGGTTTACCTTTAAAACATAAGGATGAGGTATTCTCTAAGTTTCAAAATTTCCTTGCACTTATTGAGAATCAATCAAACAAAAAGCTTAAGGACTTGATGAATGATAATGGTGGGGAATATGTCTTCAAAGGTATGATATATTTTTGTGCAAAGAGAGGAATTTGGTGGTAGTTTATTGCACCATACACATCTATTCAAAATAGAGTAGCTGAGTGTATGAATAGCACAATTTAGGAGCATGCTACAAATATGCTTTCCATGGAAAATTCGACACAAGGCTTTTGGGCTAAATCTATTTTGATAGCGGTTTACATCATCAAGATATTGCCTAGTGTGCCATTGAATTACAAGATTCCAGAGGAGTTGCGATCAAACAAAAAACCACACTATGATCATTTATGTGTCTTTATCTACAAGGCATATGCCCATGTGCCAAAGGAGCATAAAATTAAACTTTACCCAAAGTCACAGAGGTGCATCTTTGTTAGATACGATGCAAATGAAGATATGGGCTATCACCTCTAGTGCCTGGAATCTTGGAAAATTATTCTCAATGGACACATGATCTTCAACGAATCAAAGATGCACAAGAAGCCTATCCAAGAGATTGAGTACAAAAGATTCCTCATATTCAGTAATAACTCAAAAGTTACTAGAGGATCCTTCCACTAGAAATGCTCTAGAGAGCACAAAGAATAGAGCATTACATTTGCCTGAGCGATTTCAGTCAGGGGTAGATTATGTCATGTTGACTTAATGCAAAGAGCCATTTTACTTCCAAGAAGCCATCCAAATGGATGATAAGCTACAATGGAAGCAAGCTATGCAATTGGTCAAATTGTCTAACAAAAAGAAAGCATCACCTTGCAAGTGGGTTTATAGAAAGAATTATGCATCAGGAGATTCTCTATCTAAATATAAGACTAGACTTGTGGCTAAAGGTTTCAAGCAGCAAAAAGGTGTAGATTTTGGTACGAGTTTCCTTGTTATGCCACATAGAAAGTGGTTTTTCTCTTATGTGAAGGTCTAACAGGGTATATAGAAAACTTGGGTGATCCTCATACACTTTATTTTGAAGATTTTTTTACGCTTGTGGTCAAGATGACTACTTTGTGTAGGGTGCTTGGACTAGTAGATGTTGATGACTTAGAGTTGGTCCAAATGGATGTGAAGATAGCTTTTCTTCACAGGGATCTCGAAGAGGATACGTATATACAACAACTTGAAGGCTTTGATAATATGAGAAAACAAAGCTTGTATATAGACTCAAAAAAATCACTTTATGGATTGAAATAAGGATCCATGCAATGGTATCGATGGAACATCCATTCTTCTTGTGTTATATGTTTATGACAAACTTATGCTCACAAGATTTCCGTTTAAAGAAAATGTTGGTTCATACTTTTGCAATGAAGGATTTGGGATAAGCTAGTCTGTTTCTTGATATGGGTATCAATGTGACAAATCCAAAGGAATTCTTGAATTGTCTTAGGAATCATAAATTTGTAAGGTCTTGCAACCTTTCAATATGTAAGGGGGGAAGGCATCAAGTATCCCAATGCTAGCATATGTGAAACTTAACAAGAATGATTCTCTTAAGTCATATGCGAAGAAAGCAAAATTTTGAATTCCTCAACCATGGCAGACTCATGTACATGATGGTGGCTACAAGGCCAAACATTGCATTTGCACTGAGAGTGAAAAGGCGTTACATGGCTAACCTTGGCAATTAATATTGGGATGCAATGCAGTATATCCTCATGTGCTTGAAAGATACATCAAGTAGATTGTTACGTTTTGAAAACCATGATGCATTTGTCATTGAATACATAGATGCAGATTATGCAAGGAATATTGACAGCACGAGGTCTACTTCTGGCCATGTTTTCATTTTTACTAGGTTTTCATCTACTATCTCCATTCTTTCTTATTTATAGAATAAAGAGCCAATGAGACATTGATAACTATTGGACTCCACCAAGCAAGTGTTTCCCTCTTCTCACCTCCTTCCTCACTGCTCTTGCAATCATGTCCCATACATCTAACAACAATCTCTTACCATTTCACCTTGTTTCTATTTAAAGCTATTGATTTGCGTCATCATGTTGTGTTTAATCCCCAATTTTGAAAAGAAAGTTAGAAATCTTCTAGTGGGAGTCTAAAGGTCCGTGATGCTTCCATATCCTAGAAATTGAAATCAAGATAACGGTTTACCTCGCAACGTCATTATAAAGCACTCATATTTTGTATGAAACTCTTAAAATTTGATGGCTCTTATTATTGGGGTAAAGGTAGTATACCTCACCTTGGGCCAGTCACAAGCCAACGTCCAACCATCCATGTCCGCCTACTCTATTTTCCCTATTCTTTGTACATGAGAGAATATGGGGCTCCTCTCTCTTTGAGGCTTGCTCCACCCTATTTCCTCTCTTCTCCTTGCTAGCATCGCATGCACGCATCCGTGCACTCCACAACTTACAAGTAGTATTAGAACCTCAAGGACTGTAGCGGGAGGACAGCAATGAAGCTTGGGTTTTAGCTCATGGAGAGCTCATAGATCGAAGAGACATTTGCGGCTACTTACAACATGGAATTGCATGAAATCCTTGAAAATGGGCAAGTTGGAGATTACGGGTAGCTTGGTGGGTTGAGAGCTCAACGTTAGCAAGGATAGTGGGGATCAATTTGAGTCAGCGCAAAAAATTGAGACATGCTTGAAACATAAGATCCATGTGTAGCACTGAAAGTGTAGAGAGCTTTGCAAAGCTAGAGTAGAGTTTGTTTCTTAGAGCTGTGGGCAACTGAATTAAATAGAAGGTGGGAAAAACATCACAAGGAAATGATAGAGTAGATCTTGAAGCAAAGGATTCAAGCACTGGCAAGCCTTTATAGTAGCACAAAACTTAGAAAAAGCAAGGAAAGTTATTAAGGCAACTTGTAGCCTTTTGAGGTAGTGTAGAAAAAAAAGTAGCTTGAAGGCAACATGGGTAGAAACGGCACACTAGGGTAAGGGAAGGTAGTGTTTGCACATCCCTGGGAGTGTGTGTGTATCTCTCTCACACACAAAAACGCACACAACATTGATGAGGAAGAGGACACACACACACACACAATGGCTTTGGTTTGTGAGTATCACACACACATGCACACACACACAAAACATCGATGAGGGAGAGGACACACACACAATGTACTAAAAACACACATAGAAGCGTACACTACTGGACATCCTTAGCATCAAATAGGAGTGAGAGATATCCAATTCATTGGAGAGACAGAGACACAGAGAGAGAGAGAGAGAGAGAGAGAGAGAGAGAGAGAAACATTGGCTCCCAGCATCAACGTGCATGTTTTTTGGCATCTTCTCTAACATAGCCTTGATATCAGTAATTTTTCTTGCAACATCCCCTCAACATCGATGTCTCCTCGGTGACCTCCTCTATGTCCGATATCTTCTCTGACACAACTATCAACACACACAACTCCAATGGATTTTTTGGAGCACTCTTACAGGAAAGCGGTTTTGACTCCGGAATGTTTACGACCATAGGTACATCTCGGACCATCATAGGGATTTGTGCACCACATTGTACTTTTCTTGGGCACAAAGCATGGAGGATATGTATGCCATATGTGGCTATAGGTGGTTACTCTTCCATGTGTTTGACGTCCGATCGATGAGGTAGTGTGTTCAATTCTAGTGTGTAAATTTTTTGACCAACAAATATTCTAACTAAGGCTTTTTTCTCACAAGCGGCACTCTTCAGTGCGGATTATGTGGCACGCATTTTGTGCTCATGTATAACTATGTGGATTAATTCATAGAGATTTATGCACAAGTTTTGTGTATTTTTTTCATCTTTGATATATGCAATTATAGTGAGCTAGCTACAATTCATAGGTTGCAGATTCACAGGTGTATAGGTTTTGGACATGTGTAGTTGTCCACAGTGCTACTCCTACAGGCATGAGCCCGATTGCCATGCTTTTGGCAAATGTATGCCTTATGTGGATTTGTGCATCAAACGGTTTGTGTTGGATAGATTTATGCACTTTGGTTTCACCCAAAAAGATTTTCTTGCTTCTCTTCATGGGTTTCGGAGAGCCATACACTGAGGTTTTGGCCGTGTGTATAATTTCTGTGGATGAGAGATTTGATCTTTGTTTATACATGTAGCCAGATTAGCTTACTTTATGCTTTTATGCATTGTTTTGTATGCCATTTGATTGGTTGAGGTTTTATGTGAGATTTGCTTGAATTATAAGGGAAACTCTGTAGGACTTTTTTGACGAGTTCTCGCCATAGTTTCTATGTATTCGTGGTTTACTCTCTGATGTTATAGTGGTTGAGTTGGACCCCATGTAAAATTTGGACACACTTTTTATGTGGACTCTCATAAGACTAAGATTTGTATAGGCTCGTTGTGGCTCTAGGTTACAAAAGTAGTCATAGGTGACATGTTCTACAGTCACATGTACAGATTACCACGAGGAATCCCAAACTCCGAGTGAACATTTCTGAGCGATGATAAAACCAAGTGAGTTAGTGAGAGGCACTTTATCAAAACACACATAGCCAAGAGTTCTAGTAAGTCACTCATTTCTTCACTTGAGCGACTGAATAATTGGCCCTAGACATCCTAAAGATGGTTGTTAAATTTAAGAATAGATATATGCTAAGCAAGAGGTAGGTGCTACCAAGCCTGAAACTAAATTGGATAACTGTTTTTTCTTGTATTTTTTGCTAGCAAGTAAAAGAAACCTTGTAACTTTTCCATTGCCCAAAGGAATTTTATAAGTTTATGAAAATCAATTTTCCCAAACATTGGTCTAACATTGCTGGCATGCTGCTTGCAAGCTTTCCTGTGCATCAACGCTCGACCTCACAGGCAACCCTCCCCCCCTTTACTTTTGCACTAAATTTGAGTATTTTCCAACTCTTTGCTTAATTATAGTAGACCTTGGTATTTTTCAACTCTTTGCTCATGGGGCAACCTTATTAGCCGACTAGCGTGAATATTTTAGGGTGTTGCGCTCTCTCGCTCTCTCGCTCTCTCTCTCTCTCTCTCTCAGCTTGCTCCTGCACAACCTGTTATGAATAGCTGGTAGGAAGCGTTTCCATCCCGGTGAGGCCTTATTGGAGAGGCAGGTTGAGATTGTTGTTGTGCGCAAGACATGATGAGACTTTGCTAGTTGTTGGCTAATATCGGTGAAAGATAGAATGAGAATCGAAATCGCTAATGATAATTTTTTGTTGATAAGAGATGCAGACGTTCCTGTTACCATATACATGTGGTAGTGATCTGTGTGAACACACTAGACCGCCGGGGCGTTTCTTCCCTCTTTAGGAGGTTTTTTCCCTTGTGCATTGTATATATGCCCATCACTCTAGGGCTATACATATTTCCATTGCACACTAAGTAACACACTCTCTATTGTGTGCCCTGAGCTTCCTTCGTCTTCTCCAAGTTGTGTGCCTTTCTCTGCAACCCTAGTTCCAACAATTGGTATCAAAGCAGGTTGCACCCTCCCGGGCTTAGTCGCCAGCTGCTCCAGCACACACCTGCTCACTTTCTCCGATTACAGTGAGGTTTGGCGAGTGTTCGCAGGTTGAAAAATATTTCAGGAGAGCTCCTAGAGCATATTCTGCTTAGATTTTTTATTCGGGCTCATTTTGGCCTCCGTTTCCACTACAGGCAGGTCTGCACAGGCAATTTCGTCATTTTGTGTAGAATTTTTGTCAGTGGTTTTTGCATAACAGGTGCCTTATAGTCTTTCATGGTTTGTGCTATATAGCACGTGTTGTTCCCGCTCCATTTCTCCTATTTTTGGGCAGTTTTCACATTAGGTGCATCATTTACCATGGCTGACAACAACACAGATGTGTTCAAGATGTTTGTTGTTGAGAACCGGTTGGATAGGGACAATTACCCTATGTGGGCTTATATGATGCAACATGTTCTTGTATCAAAGGGCGTCTAGAATATTGTGCAGTTCATTGATGTACGTCCTGGTTCTGAGGATGTAGGCGATGTTGAGGATGTTGCAGGTCTTGCTGCAAGGATTGCTGCTATTAGAGTTGTTTTGCCTACGGTAGAACAAGCTCGTTGGGATGTAAAGGATGCACAGGCTCATGCATTGATTGCGTTGTCTGTAAAGCGCACCATTGTTTCTCGCATTCGTTCAGCAAAATCTGCACAACAGGCTTGGGATATTTTGGCTGGTCTTTATGCAAGCCGCAATGAGGCTAAAATTGCTTTGCTGCGTAAAGAGCTGGAGTCGAAGATTATGCATGAGGAAGATGATATGAACACTTTTCTTGCTGGTGTCAAGGATATCAATGAGCAACTTATTTTTGTAGGTGAAGTCATTTCAGATAGTTCTCTTGTGCAGACTGTTCTTGATGCCTTACAAGATTCTTACCAGACTTTTGCTAGTACTTCAAGTCTTATGACTCAAGGAAATCTAGAAGTTGTCAAGTTTGATGCATTATGCACATTGCTGTTGCAAGAGTCAATTTCCAAAAAAAACACGACTAGACAGTGTGTAGTTGAACAGGCTTTTATTGCTTCTCAAAGAAAGGGTGGTAATAGCAATGCAGCCACTTCTTATGGTTCTATTGCGAGTGGCAAAACTTCTATTCCCAATGCTTCTGCTAGCAACAGTTGTCTGGCAATTCTGGTGATAAGGGCAAAAAGAAGATGCATTGCCATTATTGTAAAGCTAATGATCACTTGATCAAGCAGTGTCCTAAGTTGAAGGCAAAAGAGGCTAAGAAGAAAGAGGGTGGTTCCAATGCAAATGCTGATTCCACTACAAATGCAGCCACTGTTGAGTCTTCTGTGAAAGGAGACTGTAATACTCTTGTTGATGCAGAATGGGCTTTTAGTGCAGAGTGCACTTACAATCCTGTTGTCCATAATGTATGCATGTCAGTTGCTGCAGATTCACATGTGTGGTATTTTGACAGTGGTGCTAAAAAGCACATTACCTCACATCGTGAATTGTTCACCTCTCTCTAGTCTGTCCCTCATGGGAATCCATTCACTTGTGCCAACAATGCCTCTTATCCGGTTCAGGGAGTTGGAAAGATTGTGCTTACTGCTGCAAATGGCAGTTCTTTCACACTTGTTGATGCACTTTATGTACCTAGGATCAAGAAGAATCTCTTGTCTGTATCTGCACTTGCTAGACTTGGACTTGTTGTCAAATTTGTGGATGACAGATGTACACTTCATGATCTCAGTTTTGGTGATGAAATTGTTGCATCTGGCCTTTTGTGTCGTGGGCTCTATAAGCTCACTTTGTATGACAAGTGTGGAAAAAATTTTGCAAACGCAGTTGCAGATTCAAGGGCTATTTCAGATGCAAAACTTTGACATGCATGTTTTGGTCATCTGAATTTTGTCAGTTTGCTGCGTTTGCAAAAATTTGATATGGTTGCTTCTTTGTCGCCTCTTGAAGCACCTGTCAAACATGTTTGTGAAGGCTGTATTGTAAGTAAGGATGGTTCATGTAGGGCCACATGCAGGTTGCAACTTGTGCATAGTGATGTTTGTGGGCCCATGCAAACTCCATCCTTGGGCAATTATCTGTACTTTGTGACTTTCATTGATGATTACTCCAGGCATGCATGGGTATTTCCGCTTAAAGCGAAGTCTGAAGTTTTTATGTGCTTCAACAATTTCTGGCTATGGCTGAAAATGTCTCGAAATGTAATGGGCACCTTCCGTTCCGATCGAGGGGGGAGTATATGTCTCATGAATTTAATGCATTTATGGCTAGTCGTGGGATAAAACACCAATATACAGTGCCTTATACACCTCAGCAAAATGGTGTTGCTAAGAGGAAAAACAGGTCACTTACTGAAATGGCACTATGTATGGTCAAAAGTCAAGCTTTGCCGCATTCCTTTTGGCTTGAGGCCATCATGTGTGCCACTTATATACTAAATAGGTGTCCTACAAAAGCTTTGCAATCTATTACTCCATATGAAGCATGGCATGATAGAAAGCCTTCTATTGAGCACATGTGTGTTTTTGGCGGTTTGGCATATGTTTGGTGCCACAAACACAACGCAGAAAATTGGATGATAAGGCTGTCAAATGTATTTTTGTTGGTTATAGTGCTGAAAGCAAAGGTTACAAGTTGTATCATCCGCAAACAAAGCGTATTCTGGTTTCACGGGATGTAGTGTTTGTGGAAGATTCTGTTCAGCCCTTGCTGTCATGTACTAGAGACAATAATGTAAGCTCGCAGGACATTTATGACACTTTGTTGCCTCTTTTCAGTGGTGGAAATACGAATGTAAGTTCCAATGAGGCAAATGTATAGCCTATGGGGGTTTCTGAAAATGTTACAGATCAGGCTATTATTGATGCAGATGTACATGATGTACTTGATGGGGAAAGGACTGAAAATGAGCAAGCTAGAGGTATGCCAAAATGGCAGGTGCATACATTGCGTGACAGTAAAATTGGATGCACCTTTGTCTAGTAGTACTCGTTCAGGCTCTCGCCATGCATCTTCTGCATCAGATTGTTATGCTTTAGCTGTGTCTAGCTTACATGATGTTGAGGAGCCTCTGTCTTTTGATAAAGCACAAAATTCAAAAAATTGGATGGCTGCCATGCAATCAGAATATGATGCACTTATAGAAAATGACACTTGGACTTTATGTGATTTGCCTCCAGGCAAAAAGACCATTGGTACGAAGTGGGTTTACAAGTTGAAATGCAAGCCGGATGGTGAGATCGATCGCCATAAGGCTCGACTTGTTGCAAAGGGTTATGCACAGCGAAAAGGCATAGATTATGAAGAGACTTTTGCTCCCACTTGTTGTATGACTACTTTGCGTTTTCTATGTGCATTGGCAGCTCATTTTGGTTGGGATGTACATCAATCAAACATTGTTACTGCTTTCTTGAATGGTGACATATTTGAGGAAGTTTATGTAACGCAACCTCGTGGTTTTGTCAAGAAAGGACAAGAGGACAAAGTGTGCAAATGTAACAAGGCTTTGTATGGGTTGAAGCAATCTCCTCGTGCTTGGTATGAGAAAGCTGACACTCATTTGGTCAAACAAGGCTTTCGTAACAGTCCAACAGAAAGCACATTGTATGTAAAGCGTGAGGGTGATGTACTTCTCATTGTGGTTCTTTATGTAGATGATTTGTTGATCACTGGACCAAATGAGAGACATATTGCTGAATTTAAGGCTGATTTGAATGTCACTTTCAAGATGAAATATTTGGGGTTGTTCCATCATTACCTAGGCATACAGTTTAAGCAGTGTGATGGTGGTATTGCCTTGTGTCAGAAAAGTTACATAGAGACATTGCTATGTAAGTTTGGACTTGAGGATTGCAAACCTATTGCCACTCCCATGGAAACAGGTTTGAAATTGAGTCTTCATTACGCTGGTGATCCTGCTAATGTCACTATTTACCAAACTGTTGTTGGGTGCCTCATTTATGTATGCAACATGAAGCCAGATATTCAGTTTGCAATCTCACAGGTCAGCAGATTTATGCATAGCCCAGGGTCTAAGCATTGGCAGGCTGTCAAGAGGATTTTTTGCTACCTTAGTGGTACTTCACATCTTGGCTTGTTTTATCCCAAGGGGGATCATTGCCGCCAGACTTACATGCTTTTTCAGACTCAGATTGGGCTGGTTGTTTTGACACGTGAGTGTCCACAAGTGGTTTTTGTTTCATGCTTGGCAGTTCATGTATATCATGGTTGAACAAGAAGCAACCTACTGTGGCCACTTCGAGTTGTGAGGTTGAGTACAGGGCAGTCTTCACAGCTACGGTTGAGTGTGTATGGCTCAGACGCCTTATGGCTGATTTGGGTGTTGGACAGGACACTGCCAACACTATCTACACTGACAAGCGCATTGGCAGTTGCGAGGAACCGAGTTTTATATGCTCGCACAAAGCACATTGAGGTGCATTACCACTATGTCAGGGAGAGGCTCTCAGCAAGAGAGATCAGCTTGGCTTATGTGCCAACACAGGACAACCTTGCAGATCTTTTCACAAAGACATTGTCTCGTGAGAAGCTTAAAGCTTTCCACAAAGCTTTGGGCTTACTCCCCTTTGTGGACTGATCATGTCCTCACGGCATGGCACTTCCCTTTACTCATGTGCCAGCTCTCGTTCACCACATCACTCCAGGGGGGGATTTGTTACCATATACATGTGGTAGTGATGTGTGTGAACAGACTAGGACCGCTGGGGCATTTTTTCCCTCTTTAGGCGGTTTTTTCCCCTGTGCATTGTATATACGCCCATCACTCTAGGGCTATCCATCTTTCCATTGCACACTAAGTAACACACTCTTTGAGCTTCCTTCGTCTTCTCCAAGCTGTGTGCGTTTCTCTACAACCCTAATTCCAACAATTCCATCCAGCGCTCTCTCTCTCTCTCTCTCTCTCTCTCTCTCTCTCTCTCTCTCTCTCTCTCTCTCTCTTATATTGATATTTAAAAAAAGACAAATTATCAAAATACCCCTCTAATTTGTGGAAATTCCCAAAATACCCCCAATATTTTGTCATAAATTCCCAAAATGCCCTTCAAATTTTCCAAAATACCCCTAGGCATGAGATTAAATTTCTCCAAAGATTAAAAAACTTGTAGCTTTTAGTAAGAGGACTGATTTTCTATAAATACAAGAATACATAAGCTTTAGAGATGAATCGCTTCATTATTTTTAGACATAATTGACTTTTTTTTATAGGTAATTAATTTGTTACAAACTACATGCTAAGCATTCAAAAACGGATCTCAATTGTCAGAAAGAAAATCATAAAATCTTGAACAAATGCGACCAAAATAGATACAAGGGTATTTTGAGAATTTTTGAAATTTGAAAGGTATTTTGGGAATTTCCACAAATTAGAGGAGTATTTTGGAAATTTTCCCTGGACCCTTTGAGGGAGATATATATTTTTTAAACACCTTGTAATACTCAAACGAGAAAACTTTATGCACTTGCATGTAGTGAAGGAAAAGTCTATCACTTTGTAAGAGAGAGTTTAAAAAAACCTCCCTCAAAGGATCTACGCAGAGGGAGGTTTCTTTTTTTTCTTAAACTTTTAACTCTCTCTTTTGCAATGAATACAAAGTGAATGCAAAAGTACATGCAAGAGTAAATAGCCTCTCAAGCACATAGACTTTTCTTTTTAGAGTTCTACAATGTGTTAAAGAAAAAGTAATATCCCTCAAAGTGTATGCACCAAAGGCAAAAGGGTCTGCACCAGATTTTGGAAAAAATTGTGTCTCAATATAATATCTTGTCGTTTTCAATTTAAGAAATGTGAGTTGAGGACAAAGGAAACAAGAGAAATTCCACCCCAAAACAGAGAAAAATAGTGTAAAAATTTATAAAAATAACCTAATTTTTTAAAATTTCTTTGTCACAAATTCAAGAAAGGAAAATCTATATGTTTGGAAAAATGGTTTTTCTTGAACATTGGTCTACACCTTGCACCGGATGCACCCCATTGGTCTGCACCTTGCACCAGATGCAAACCATTTGAGGAAGAGGTTTTTTTACGACGAAGAGAGAGAGAGAGAGTCTCACTTAATTCTTTTGAATTTTTAGACATATTGAAGAGTTAAAAACAAAAGGGTCCATTCACTTTCGTATTTTAGAATGGCTTGTAAATCTCTTGTCACAATTGGGCACCCGTCCACTCTACTTTTGCAAATGGTCAGTAATGATGCTGTCACATTGGACTTGAAAACAAAAGTTGCACAATTTTCGCAGCAAATGGGAGTAGCTCAGGTGGTTAAAAATTCAGCCTAGATGATATCTCTCAAGATTCGACATATCTGAAATGAACTCCTGCGTGCACTATTTGTAGTTGGCTACTACTTGGAGAACATGGCCGAGGGTGTGAGACCATCCCTCTGACAAGGTAAGGAGGTCAACTTTGTTCTTTTCATCTGTAAATGATTGGCTACCACTTATGTGCTTCCCTGCCCTACTATGACATGGCTACCACCTTCATATGGCATGCACTTCCCTGCCCTAGTATGACATGTACCCAAGAAAAATCACTCTTCTCATTCAAGAGTAATATGAACTCTCTCTCTCTCCCTCTCTCTCTCTCTCTCTTTCTCTCTCTCTCTCATGGAGAAGAGGGCACAACAATTAGGCTTATCACAATTTTAAGAGTCTTAGAGATGAATATCCGCCATCCCAAGGAATGTTACCCTTATGTGAATTTTAAAATTCAATAGTTCTTGCAATAATTAGCTAGTTACTATACATATTATAAACTCTCTCCCCCTCATGTTTTTGCCTAACTAATAAGCCTCACCCACACATATACCTTGCCTAGCCTGTGCAGAACTGCACCTCCGGGCTTGAACTACCCCCCTAGTAGTTTCCACCCTAGTCTACATCATGAACACATGTGCAGTATACGAGAGAGAGAGAGAGAGAGAGAGAGAGAGAGCGAGAGAGGAGACACAATCTTGTGTGCTATAGTCAAGAGAGAAGAGAGCACATTTGTAGCAGGAGAGAACAAGCAAGAGGATGAGAGAGAGAGAGAGAGAGAGGAGACACAATCTTGTGTGCTATAGTCAAGAGAGAAGAGAGAACATTTGCAGCACGAGAGAACGAGCAAGAGGATGAGAGAGAGAGAGAGAGAGAGAATATAGAAGAAAAACTATAGACATGGTCCTTAGGTGGCATGCCCCCTCTGCTTCATCCATTTTTATGTTGAGAATGGCGCTCAAACTGCACCACATAGGACAACATGGGTCCATGCCGTATAAATAATCGCTCGGATTTTGGTTGGCTCAAAAAATGTCGCTCGGTGTATGGTAAGACTCGATTACCACAGTTGTTGGATTTTGTAGGAAATATTATGGAATGCGTATATTTTCTATCTACTTATGCATGTGGTCATGTGTTTTATATTTGGTTGAGAGCCATTTATGGGATGTTTAGTTAGCATCATATTTTCTATCTACTTATGCATGTGGTCATGTGTTTTATATTTGGTTGAGAGCTGGTTATACTAGGCTTGAGTCATTGCTACTCCTTGTGCTTGCATTATCACTTAGAGCTTGAGAGCATGCATGATCTTTTGCTAGCTTTGGAAGAGGTTGGACACTATTTTTTGTTATCTTTTGGTAGAGCCATACATTGAGCTATAGGTTGCATATGCAAGCATCAAATTGATTCATTTATCAGGTTTATGGTTGTAATGTGGTCAAATTGATCTCCTACATTGCTTTCTCTTCCTTTCCTCACCTTAAAGTTCATTCTTGCTCTCCCTATTTTTTCTTAAAGTGATCTCTCTCTCTCTCTCTCTCTCTCTCTCTCTCACACACACACACACACACACAAACCCTAGTAGCAAGCTTTAGTGCAGCAAGCTCTCCCTCGCACCCACAACCCCCCTCAAGCAAGGGCAGTCCTATGGGGGTGTTAAGCTTTAGCCTCACCCCCTCTCACAAATAAACATCTCTCTTTGATCACAATACTCGTCGTCAAGCAGTGTCGCATTTCTCCTACCTATGTGCTGCGTCTTCAAGCCCCATTTTAACTTCCTATGTGCTACAACATCGCGTTTCCCATCGGGTCAAGTGGAAGCTTGTTGAATCCTCCTCTACATCAAAATAGCCATCGAGGCCCAATAACAGGCACATAGCAGGCTAGAACATGTGGGTATATGTGGGTGCACATGCAACTCCTCGCATCCCCTGGGGCCGTACATCTTGTCACTCCTTCATTTGTCCTCTACTGCTATTTAACCTCCAAGGAGGATTTAACCTTAAAGCATAAGAACGAGTACACACAGGCTTATTGAGTTGTGACCTTCTCAAGTTGGGAGGAGTGAATGTGTCTCGATGGCTCCTCATTTGACAGGGCAAGTGCTATTACAAGCTTCTATTGTGAATCAAAAGGCTTCTATTTTCCCTAGATCTTCAATGTCCTCCTTTAGTACTCTAGCCCCTAGCACCTGCAAGAGTTTTCTTGCAGTGGGTAGGTGCACCAAGGAAGGATATTATCACTTGACAAGAAGCAAGGATTATAGATTTAAAGGCGAAGGTTCAAGAACTCTTTGAGGAGAATAAAAAACTAAAGGAGCACTTGCATAAACTTGAAGATAGGAAGGAAACAAAGAGCCAAGTTATGCTTGTGGAAGTCACAAAGCTAAAGCTTCACTACACAAAGCCAAAGTTTCCCTCACTAAGAGTGTCATGGCCATTGAGAAGGGAGCCCACAAGGCAGCACATAAGAAGATTGACACCCAGATACAAGGAGCCCTACAAGAATTCCAACTACAAGAATTTCTTGCCCTCAAAGTCAAGATTGGGGGGCTTGACTCACCATGGTGCATTGACAAGGACACTTTAGAAGAAGCAAACATCAAGCTTAATGACATTCTTCAACCAATTGATATCAAGCATGAATCTATTTCTTGGATCAATGACACACATAAGTGTGTGCCACCCAAGCAATGTATCCTCACTTTCAAGGATAAAGAAGAACACATGAAGTTGTTATGTCAATCCCGACTCTTGAAGGGAACAAAGCTTTGGATTGCCAAGGAATTGACCATGGCTCAACTCAAGATCAAAGCAAGCTATTGAAGCAAAGAACCCAATCACACCAACTCGGACAAGCCTAAAAACCTTTTCCTTAATCATTTATTTTCCGCCTAAGCCAGCATTGTAAATCCTCAACCCGAAAGAGTCTGATTATTTCCAAACACAAATTGTACTTAATGAAGATGCTAGATGCCCTAGTCCATGACATTTTTGAAGTAATTAACCCTTTCTAGCCAAATGCCCAATTTTAACCTTGGGCATATAAGCCAAAATTTGTAATTATTAGAGGATCTACTTTTACTTTGGAGCCTCACATAGTGAAGAGTATGCCTATGCTTGCGCACTCACTACTCTTTGTACGGGTAAGCATTGCTAATGAAACTCCATGTATTGCTTACTCATAGTCTTGACATCATATACATGCTCAATGTGTTATGTTTGAGTGTGTGTGTGTGTGTGTGTGTGTGCGACACAATGAGCGTGTGTTATACTTACTCATATTCTTGACATCATATACATGCTCAATGTGTTATGTTTGTGTGTGTGTGTGTGTGTGTGTGTGTGTGTGCGCGCGCGCACGCGTGCGACACAATGAGCGGTTTTAGCTCTAGGTCACTTAGTGTGTTTAATTACTTGTTTTGAGTTGTTGAGGGTGTTTTAAGTGAAACTAAGCATAGACAGAGGTAAGTAGGTCTTATGAGGAGCCAAAACTTTGTCATTTTTTATAAAGATGAGAGGTGGCGACAATTACAGTTACTCACCTACCTAATTGTTTGCAGCTTTTGTTGTTGGAAACCTATTGCTTATAGCCTAGAGACCCCCAATATCAAGTTTCATGTCATTTGGAGTTCATTTGACACCTCTAAGACCATTTGAGTGTTGGTCGGACCGCACTAGAGACTTAGGCATTGTCCACTTAGTTGCTTCCTTGCTTGAGAGTGACGCCTCTCTCCTCAATGCATTGACGATGGGGCATTTCATTTGACATTTCCATGCACTAGCTGGGTCGGTTACATCCTCGAATTGACATATTTATGTTGGTTTGAGTTCTCGCTAGGCTACATTGTCCGATCGTGGCAATCCGCCAACATTGGCACCGTTGCCGAGACTAGCAGAGGAAACGTAGGACTTACACTAGCAGAGGAAATTGCAATGAGGTTCTTCTTTACCCAGTGCCCAAGTGTTAAAATTCATTACATTTATCTTTAGGTAGGAGAATCAGTGAGGCTTGCAGAGCCATGTATTCTTTTTTGGTTGCCTTGTAGGTTAGGACGACCTTAGTTGTTGGTTTTATTGCATTGTACATTGAGTCCACGCTTTGAGCCTTGTTGTAGATTGTGTTTGGTAGGTGATTGTGGTGAGTAGGTACTAGATTCAGAAATTTTGCTATCATCTACCCTGCTATCACTTCTTTTTATTCCATTTTGTTTTGTATTTTTGCTATTTTGTTATTTAAGATTAGGTGTAGGAGTAGTAATTAGGTTAACATTACATTTTGGGGTTGCTTAGACTAGCCAAAGTTGCTTTTGGATGCCATATTGCAACTTTTAATGGTAAAAGTGACTAAACAAGCAAGAAGTGTGCATAACTTGAGAATGAAGTGTGTGAATTGAGAAATTCTTACTTGTATACTTGCATATACTCTAGGAGAACGTATCCAAAAATTTTGGCTAATGTTTGAGTCATCAATTGTGAGTTAGCAAAAGTTTTGCAGCAATTGGCCAAGTAGGACTTAAAACTTTGGACGGAGGCCAAAAAGTGGTCATTTTGAGTCATACAAGGTGTTCATTGGGAAGCCCTAGAATTAAGGAAGCAACAGAAAGTGATTAGCTAGGAAACAAACCTGAGTGGAAGCTACCGTGGTTGCTACTACCTGAGACATTTTCTCATCCAAAGCAAACCAGTAGGATCCCTAAGTCCCATACTTAAAATTTTCACTTCTCACAGGTCAAAAAGCTTGAAAGATTAGGTAAAGGCAGCCTAAATTCCTTAAGTGAATAGGTGCGAGGAGTTACCTTGACTTTTGACAAGTCAAATCTCAAAATTACAAGTGACATATAGGTGCAAAAGACTATACAGGTGATTGAGAAGCCACTAGATGTGCCAGAAGTCAAAAATCTCTCCAAAGCTAGCTATCATGGTAGTTGCCATTTGTGCCAGATTGGGACCAAGTTGGTGTCATTTGATTCCTAGCAGTGCAAGGATCCCAAATATACCTTCATTGACTCCTTTAAACTAGTAAAAGACCCTCTAATCACCCAAAAATTAAATATCAAAAGCCAAATCCTGATAGTTGACCCAACATGTATCAAAAAGTGTCAAAAACACTTCATACAGAGTGTCAAAAGACTCACTAGGTAAAGACCAACCAACAGGAATTGACCAAGCTAAAAAATCCCGCCAATGTCAGCTACCGCAGTTTCTATCATGTGGTCTAGCTGGAAAATTTGACCCTATAAGCCTATAGGCCATCTTGTCAGGTTTCCAAAAATACCTTGGTTGAATCAAACAGACTCCAGAATCACTCTCAAAGACCTTGACAAATATTAGGCTTTGATTTATCAAATTCTTGACCTAGGTTTCAGAATCTTTGCAAATTTTGAATTTCAATGAAGATTTCAAAGAGAATTTTGGACTAATCACTCAAAAGGCCAAGAGACAAAGTGCTTGATCTTGTGTATATCGGTATCCAAGTTACCAAGAGAAAAGGTTGCACAAGGTGCTAGCTGACCTCACAGATAAAAGGTTGAGATTTTGCAAGAGAGTGTCTGTCTTTTTTCATGTATTTGAGATCAGGCAAGTATCTTCTGACAGACGGTAGAGTAACAATAGATCAAGGGAGTCTAGTATCAATGGAGGAGAGTGTAAACCAAGCCAAGATAGATCCCTTAGCTCCAATCATAGAAGAGAGCAGTGATACTGACACCTCTTCCGATAAATCATATCACTCAATGGCTAACGAGCAACTAGGAGGCTTTCAACAGAAAGGGGCCACAGGGGGTAGCACCTCCCAAACCCTTTTGAACACACCAAAATATACGAGAATCTTCCTACAGGGAACAAACACCCATGGATCCCTAGTTTGCGTAGATGCTCAAGGGCAGCAATGTATCTATATTGAAGAACGGCCTGCTAGAGGATTAGAAATAATCTTAGTAGACAATGATGGCGATAGATTTTGTGATGAAGAGGGGAACCACTACCTCATTGTCAGAGATCCAAAAAGCTACAATCGATATGGAGACAATGTAGCAAAAGTGAAGTTGGTTATGAAGATCCAAGAATTACCTCCTAAACTTAACCTGTTTGGAGTCTTTTATATTCATGACAAGAGAGTGGTAAGAGTGGCTAAAAAACATATTGGGATTTAAAAGCACGGGGATGGGAGAGTCATCTCTTACTACCGTTTCATGGAACCCCATGTAAATGAATTAAGCAAAGACAAAGTCATGTACTTGTTTTCATATGACACTTTAACACGAACCAATATCATCTTTGTTGATAAGTACGGACAAGAATATGAGCCAATCCACCAAGGGGATGTAGAAAGAGTGATAACGCCAGAATTGTTAACAGAGGCTTCTGAAGAGAAGCAAGAACCCAGACATACTCTTAGAAAATCCACAAATCCTTTTTTAGGAGATTATGACACCACATCGCATACTACTTCTCAGCCCTCAAAACCCACAAGCCACACAACTATCATTTCAAGCATGGCTTGAACAGTATGTAGCACCAGAACAGAACACAAATAGAGGTGGTTATCAAGCCATGTTAGGGCTAGGAGCACCACCAATACCACTACTCCATCAGCAATGTCAAGATGAGAGTAGAACAAGAACGTCAAATCCAACCAAGACAGAAGCACCACATTGAGAATGAGAACGAGAAGAAAGGGTCTGAGGAGAGGAACGACCACCTGCTAGACCAACCAGGAATTATGGATTAGGAGCACCCCTAGGGGAAGAACACTTACCATACCCTAGGCCAGAAAGAGCTCATAGAAGAGGATTAGGAGACCCTTTGCGTAGATTGATGGATCATCGTAGGATCAGATCATCTTAAGTCGAGAAGTGGATGAATAAGAAATATTCCAAAAATAGAGATCCGAGGGATCACGTGGAATCATTTGTGCGTGTAATTAGAGCTGAGGAAGTCCCAGACTTCCCAACGCAATTCACAATATTTGGACTAACCCTTGAAGAGGATGCGGCCACCTGGTTTAATTTTGTAGAACGTAGAGATTTGGAGTCAATTGAGGAGGTGTTTGACGAATTTATTGAGGAATTCTCTCAAAGAGACATAGCTCACACCACAATCTTGCAAATCCATAAATTCAAGCAAAAAGAAGGGGAATCTGTATGAAAAGCATTAGGGAAAGTTTAGACTCAAATTTGTTCCTTTTAGTGCTAGAGAGAGAATGCGACGCGACCAATGGATGGCTGGCTACCGTAACGGTAGCTCGGATTTCCTTGTTTTTATCTCAAATTTTAGCATTTTCAAAACAAGCAGACAAAAGAGTCAAAAGAGTCAGAGTTGCATCTACGAACAATGCCGACAAGATTTTCAAAAAACCGACCAAATTGTAAGTTTTGTTACATCCACATTAGATTTTACTCTTCACTCGTGTATTGTGTGTTTAACCTGCCAGTTGCATATATTTATCCATCTAACAAAGAAGACTGGCAACCGGTGGATTGTATTATTTGCATTTTTTATTCATTCCATGCAATTGTGGAAGAGCTACCCTATAACACTGGCACTAGAAGAGCATTGGCTAAAAGGGGGATTTTCTTCTTCAACCACTTTTATAATGATCTGCATTTTGTGCTTGGCTTCAGTACTCTAGAATATCTCCCGGTTCCTTTGAAGAACGGTCCAGAGTGGTCGGACCATCTGAAACCTATAAGTGTTTCAGACTAAAGCTCCATCAGGAAATACAAAAGTGCTTAAGACCAAATATTGCTAGTCGGCTGGTACGTGTTTCAATCTTCATGCCCATGCATGTGTTCATCGACCTTTTCCATAATGAAGAGATTAGGAAGACTGAAACTATGCTACTCTGCAAGACAGAGAAATGCCTCAATTTTCTGGATGAATCTTGGGATGTCCATGATTTTGATGACATCTTATGCAAGGTAAATAAGAAGTCTATTGTGTGTAAGTGCATGATAGCTTCTCAAAATTTCATAGCTTCCTTCCACTACATAAGGTAGCATCGAGTGAATGGTCATCTGGTAGCTTTGGACCAAGATTTAACTGATGACATGAAAAATCCTTTGAGAATGCTTGAGGTATGGTGTGGACGTGATCTGCTTACTGTTCTTAGCATTCAAGGCAATGTGACACTACAACAAGTGTGCAAGGATTTGGAGAACGAGGTTGACCTCAGCCTGCCTCCAAAATTTATTTTCCAATGCAGCATGCAAAAAGTAGTATGTTTTGTATGTAAGCATCAATGTTGTGTTAGTTATTTCCCTATTGATTATCATCACAAAATATTGGTCTAATCTAACTATTTGATTAACTATCGTACATGTGCCTCAGAGAAAGGAGAAGAAGACATTGAAACTTTTGATTGAAGAAGAAGGCTCACATAGTATATCACATTGCTCTGAACTGCAAATATCAAAGACAGCTGTTGACAGCAAGCTTGCAATCTATATTCATGCAAAAATGCATTGTTAAGGAATTTCTTGCAAATAAAGTCTGAGAACAATTATCTTTTCAAAATTGACTCAAGTTATCTTTACATTGGGTTTAATAATGTACACTGTAATATCCAATTACAGTGTACACTGTAATATCCAATTACATCCATTGATTGGTAGCTCTCATTTACAATTGAGGAGAGCTCTCCCGGGCTTGATTATCATGACTGGAATGTAAAGGCTCAAGAGACAGTCTGGGGCTTGGGAGAGGGGTTTGGGGTTGAGAAAAAGATTGTGCAATGGCCTCGTCTTCCTTGGTAAATTCGGGTATCACAAAAAGACTAGAGGTTGAGTGGCCAGAAACATGAGGGGAGGCCTATCCAAGTGCTTGGTCTGTCATTGGTTGAGGTGTTGCTTTGTACCTCCAAGGTTGTGGTCATGATGGTAGCACAAAAAATACATTGGCGGCTCCTAGAGGACGTGTCTCCACAAGATTGATCATATTCTGGATCATCGTCGTCGTAAATGCCTCCACATGGAGGTTCGAATAATGTGCCAAGTTCCTTGCCTGCAAATGAATTCCCTAGCTTTTTTATGTAATTCAAATAAATCATGTGTGCAAGGATTAAAAAAGTGAAACATTGCACTTACACTTCTACGCTCCTCGGCATAAATGCGTTACAGAAGAAGCTCCACATTTGCAAGAACTCTCCATCCACAAGAATACATGTCGTCTTGTTTTGGGACCTTGCAACTCAAAATTAGCATATCTTTCAAAACACTGTCTTGGGTCAATGCTTCCCATGCAACAACAAATTTCTAAACAGACCTGCAAGACATAGCATATGGTGACCACATGTTGCATCGAAATTGCAGAATCAAGAAACAAGTAACTCGTACCTTTCGGACATTCCCATGAAAACCATGCGCAAAATTTGCAAGGTAGCAACACTTGCACTCAATGTTTAGTCCAACAAAGCTCCAATGTGAACTGATTGCACACAATAAGGAATTAGTTTGCTATTCATAGTATACAAAATATTGAAGAATAGCGAGATAAAAAACACTTACTTTTCGTTGTAAGCTAAAAGTAAAACTTTTTTCGTGTCTATGTTGACTCGTTCAAACCAATCAACGACTTCTATCAGGGAAGTGGACTCCGAGGTAAGCATGACTGATAGCTGTGAGTCCAAAACGGCTACCTCGGATTGTTGATTCCATGCAAGGTTGGAAAGCAGCATGTTGCAAATTGAGAAAATTAATTGACGAGGATCTCCAATAAGCCATAATCAAATAAATACCTCTGCAAAAATAATATAACATAGCAGAGACCAAAATTTATATTATAAATTTTTGGTATGTAAGCTCCCTCTCACTATTTCAAAAACAGCTATCTCGTGAGGACCAAAACGAAAATACAATTTTTGACCCCATACCAAAAGTGCTACGTCAAAAGTTGGGCCAAGGAAACCTAGGGTCTCAGTGTTAGCTTGGTCAATTGCTACTAACATCTCCCGTTTCCCTCCTTTGGATCCCTACTGTGGCCGATTTGCTAGCATAACCAATCTTCTAACTTTTTCTCCCCTTGCACTTCCCATATTAAATGTTCAGTTTAACATGAGAAAATCATTTAGGAGAATTAGATAATATATCATTGTCTCGATGAACTATCTCACAAAATGGGCTGAAGTAAAAGCCACACAAAAAGCAAATCCAAAACCACTACACACCTTCTATATGAAAATGTATTTGTTAGATATGGATTACCGATATCAATTGTCACAAATAGAGGCACATATTTCATAACCTAAGTGATTTAAAATCTTCTTGACGAGTTCATGATTATTCATAAGAAGTCTAACCCTTATCGCTCACAAGCCAATGGACGGGCTAAAGCTACTAATAAAATACTTTGCACAGTTTTGACAAAAGTGTGACGGAATCACGAGCAGATTGAGACCATAAGTTACATTCTTCTTTATGGGCATATAGAGTGGCCTATAAGACATACATTGGAACAACACCCTACAATATTGTGTTTGGTCTTAATGCCATTCTACCCATTAAATTCTTAATCTCAACCTTGAGAGTAGCTAAACAACTAGAGTGGACAGGTCATGAATTGTCATCAAGATTAGATGATTTGGAAAATCTAGATGAGCTATGCCTTCAAGCTATAGCATCTATCTATGCTCAAAAAATATGCCAAAAACAGTTCTTCAACAAGCGTGTGCAATCAAAAAAATTTAAAACAAGGGACTACGTCTTGGTGTATACCCTGAAACAACATGCTAAAAAACTCAAAAAGTGAGGAATGGGCCCCTTTGTGATCAAAAAGTTGTCACCAAGTGGGGTTGTCAAGCATGTAACAATAGGTGAAGAAGAAGAAATGCCTAACTGGATTAGTGGATGCAGGCTCAAGAAGTATCATCTACCATTAACCCAGAAAATGCTACAATGGATCCATAGTGAAAAACAACAAACAAAATAAAAGCAATGGATTGTTGAAGAAGCACAAACAAAAGCAAAGGAACAAATGGCTAAATGAAAGCTTCTATGACAACAAAAACAACAAGGGGGACTAGTGAGGATCAATGCTATTTCCATAAAAGAGTTCAAAGAAGATAGAGTGGATCCAGTGATCAAGGTGAAGACTAGCAACAGTAAAATAGAAACTATTGCTCTACTCGATACGAGAGCCCAAGGAAATGTCATTTCCCTCAGCTTGTATACACAGCTTGGTCAAGACGTAGAGCTTCAAATGACATACATGAGATGCAAATCTATACTGACCATCAGATCAAAGCATTAGGGTTGTTAACCTTATAAGGTCATATCGATCAATATGTCTACCCACATAGATTTTATGTGGTAGAAGACCATAAAAAACAACACAAACTATTGCTAGGACAACCATGGAAAAGGATGTACAATGTTTAGATTGATTGGAAGTCCGATATGGTACAAATTCATAATGAAATAGAGAGTCAAACGGATCCATTAACTAAAGACATAGAATCAGGGCCAGCAATGAGAAAAACTATTGACAAGGGTAAAAAACCCTTGCCTACACGAAGCATGCAATGGATTCCCAAAGAGTCACCACAAAAAACAACACTCCAATTAAAGGTGACAACGGCCTCATCCACACCAAAACCGACAAAAAATCTGATGAGACAAATGCCAAATAAAAGAGAGATGGATACCAAAGCAATAGCTCAAAAGAAAGCAAGTTTGGGTCAAGAAAGATGAAATATATGCAAAAGAGTCACTCAAAACCCATAAGCCGATAGAGACTTCAGTATCATCTCACATACCCATACGGAACACCCCAACAACAATCACAAAAATATGGGTGCCAAAGAAGTTGGTTCAAGCTCAAAAAACACAAGAGCTTATTTGGATTCCTAAGCCCAGTAATCCGAATCTCTCTATAAGGCCAAACAAACAAACCAAGCACCACTTAGCAAATCAACAACCAACCAAGTCAACAAAGCAAGTCTGGGTAGCCAAAGAGTTATGCCAAGCACAAAAACATCAACTTTGGATCTGGATCCCAGTGGCAGAAACACTCAAAAGACATCAGATCCATAGGCAGGGTAAAGAACTGCAAACACACCAAGTATGGCAGCCAAAACAGCCCAAGCAAGTCATCAACATGGCCCATCTTGTCGAATTTTGAAGATGCCTATGAAAGCACGTGTTGCACTACTCCAACAGAAGCTATATGGGCCTAGAAATAGTGCTCTGCCCACTCTAAACTCATAATTTCCAATTTTTCCAGGAGGACTCAGACATGGGAGGGGGGAGACATGAAAAAACGCAGGCAAAAGGATTTTTTATATATTACCAAGCATTGTCTCACAATGGATTAAACTTTGTTGTGCTTTATTGCGATTTGATTTTTCTAAAAAATGCTAAGTAATGCTTGCAAAGTAATGAAAGGAGGATTAGGTTATGACATGGCCAAAAGAAACCCCATACTCTTGTATATATTCCATACACAAAATATTTTTGTACTTTTTTTCTAATTATATGGTCAACTTTGGTCAAAATTTGAGAAAATGCACAAAAAATTAGACCAATGGTGACTTAAACACTTTGTACATAGTAGGAAAGCTTATTTTCTTAAGTCAAAAATAATTTACCTAATTTTAGAATACTTTTGGGTAATTTTTTACTTGATTTTGCTAAAAAAATTATTTATTGCAATATTTTAAGTACCTTTTTGGGATTTTTTCTAAAAATCTAATTAAAAAATACAAAAAAAGCAATGGAGAATCTAAATCCAAAACAATAACAATAGAATACAATAACATAAGGGACTCACAAAAAAGTTTTGGAAGCAAATGTGGAAATTGAAGATCTGTTGAAAATTCAAGGTATGCAGAGGGAATGTGGGATAAAAAATAAAACGGGTATTAGGAAGCACTAAGCACATATACTAACTTAGGGGGATTTCCTAGTCATTTCCACATAGCGACCCTCCGAGAGAGAGCAAGCGAGTGAGCATGCATGCCTTCGGAAGCCTATACGCATAGATCAGGAATCCCCATGCTGAGTGGAGCTAGCAGCAAGTTCTATGATGCTTATAGAACATGTGCATGCATGCCAAAAACTAATCCACTCACCAAAATCACAAAAAACAGGGTATATGCATCGCACCTTACATAGAGGATTGAGAATTGCACAAAGTAGGGAAGTCCAAATGACAGGTGCAGGGCATCAAAAGAACCCCCAAAGAATGGGGAATGCAAACATGTGACCCAAGTCTACAACAATTGTCGCGGTAGTTGCCACCTAGCATCAAATCAACAACAGAGTACACCAACAAGTAGTCCACCTCCAGAGGTTTCTAATGAGGCTATGATTACCTTAAATGGACACCTAAAACTCAGCAAGAACAACCAAATTTCCCAAGAACCCATATTTTTCCCTCACACAAAGTACAGGTTTCCAAACTACGGGTGCAGGATCCCAACAGGATCTCCTTGGCATGAGAAACCCATCCAAGTGATTTTTGTGCAAAATGGCCTCATTTGACACATACCACGGTTGCTGCCACAAGTCTCAGCACAAGTAAAAGTGGAATCAGCGGGTTCTACACGTGAAGAGGAGTTCATAGACACTTCATTTGCTCAAATCCAATAGGGAATTTTCACACAGAGAATTACAAATTTCAGAGTCCAATTGTCAAAATATTGCAAAACTAGGCAACACTTGTGCAAAAGCCTTGAATTTTTGGACCATAAGCTCCACCTAGCCCTAAGGAACCCATTACCATAAGGAATAGAGAAAAAAGTAGGTCAAAGTTCAACTTATCATAGAATGTGTGTTTTTAGTGTTTTTTTTTTTTAACAGGCAGATTGGCTAGCCCATGGGACAAAGTCTACAACCCAACCCTCCAGAAGCTCATTAGCGATCATAAGAAGCTACAAAGAAGGTTTGAACCCAACTCCAAAACCACAACTAGGGCTTGCTTAACAAACAAGACTTTCAGCAAGAAAAAATACATTTTGACCAAACTTGATCCAAATTGACCATGCAGGGTGGTGGCAGTAAACTCTACACACCAAGGGAGTCAAATGGTACCACTTTTGTTAAAAATGCACACATTTGACAGATACTACGATAGTTGCCAGGTGACCTAAAAAGGGACTTTGAGCCAGGAAAAATGACAACTGTAGCATGTTGCCAGTCTAGAGAACCCACTTGAAGAGTAGAATACAAAAATGGAGTCAGAAAGACAGGTCAAGAGTAAACAATTCCAACTTAACTCAAAAAAACCAAGTCAGAAAGGGTCCAAATACTTTTTGGGCCTAATTTGAGGTTTTAGATGTCCAAATTGATCATACATAGCATGGATGGGATCAAGGAGAGATGAATATACAAAATATGCAAAAATTCTCAAATGTGGCACTATTGTCATCGATCACATCGATTGTTGTCATCTGCCAAATTTGAGGGGCTGGAGTAGACCATGCTGAAGTTTATCTCAAAGGGATCCCAATCACACCTGTATGCCAAAATTGGACACCCTGAGCACAAAATATTAACCAAACTAACTATGAAGGAAATAACTACAAAAATGACTGACATTTGATGATTATCCATCTAAAAATTGGATTTTTGTCATTTGTTTGCCACAAGATTAGACACTCCCAGAAAGATGAGGCACCGAAGTCTCTACAAGGTGGAAGGGAAAGTGAGCTATCAAGCTGACATGGACTACATTATAGGGTCCAAAGCCTGTTTTGCTGATGAGGCCATCCAAGTGTAGCACAATCTTAGAGTTTTCAATTGTGTGTGAAAAGACGAACAAGGTAAAAGATGGGAGTTACCACATATGCCAAAAGATTTCAACACCATTGCTTATACACCGCAAAATGCCGATAGGGCCATCTCAAGATTAGGGATCAAGAACTTCTTATCAGAGCCAATAGTTTGAGCTGATTACAGACATGCTCCTAAGCATATCACAACTCTCCAAAAGATAGATGAAGAAAAGATGACAGAAACCCTCACAAAAGCAGACGGGGAGAAGGTAAGCATGTAAATCACACCATATGCGATAGCAAAAATCAGCAAGCTACCAAGGGGAGAGCCGATAAAGCCACAAGGCTATGCTGATGAGGACTTCAATACCATGAAGTTTCCTACATTTAGCAGCATTAAGGAAAGGAGAACTAAGCACTTAATGAGAGTCCTGCACTAGCACCTACACTTTGATAGACATACCAGATATACCAGGTATGATAGAGATCTAGCATCAACTCTACAGAAGATAGTATGGAAACATTGGCATGTACCTATTGACGTAGATAAATGGGGCTTCATCTAGCTAGTAGTAACAACCAAAAAGAAGCAACGGGCCAAGCAGTCCAGCATTCCACACCTAGGGGGAGCCAAATTTTTGAAAAAGATTGTAGCATATCTTGTTGAAGAATGGGATTCACTAGAGGATGCCCCAGATTCAAATGAATGGGCTAAAAAAGTATGTCAACCCAAAGCAAAGAAGGTAGCAACACCTACTACATTGGCAAGAACCATAAGGGTAAAGAAAACAATGCAAACAGAGTACGTTAGGGATGAGGGGGACGCCTGCTCTGAGTCAGTTGGATAAGATACTGATGAGGAAAAGATAGAGCTCCAGCAATTAGATCCCACGACTCAACAAAGAAAGCGAGCATCTGCATACACTAAGAGAGTGGAGCAAAGAGAGCGGAGAGCTAAGGATGAACAAGAGAGAAAGCACAAGGTTGAAGAAGAAAAGAATCAAAAACAAAGGGAAGATGCTCAGAGAAAAAGAGATACAAAAAATCCTAGAAAAGAGGAGTAGGCCCAAAATTTGTTTGATATGATGAGGGTCAAGATCAAAGAACAAACGGGCCAAACATCAAAGAGACCAGCAGAACAAGGATCAGAAGGGGAGGAGCCTAAAAGGATGAAGACTCAAGATCAGCTTGAAGAAAGTGACTCCACCAGAGAATTAAGAACAAAGAGACGATTGGATTGCCAACAAACCACTACAACCACTACGAAAGAAGAAGCATTTGATAAAACACAAGAGGACAATGTTATCAAAATGATGGACCGTATCTATCAGCAGGAGGATCAAGCAAGGCAAGGCATCAAGAAGGAACTCAATAATAAGAAGAACCCAAGATACCAAGCCATGTGCCTACCAATTTGATTCACATGGAGCCACTACCCACTGATAAGAGTCTTCAGTCGCAACTCGCCAGCCAATTGCATACAGAAAGTACAAAGGTGGAGGTCCCATACAGAATACTCATAGTTGAGGAGTAGGCCAAAAAGACACTGAGTCTCTGAGATTTGTTGGACGCATGCTATATTCTAGAAGAGGCCCAAGCTCCAGTGGACTTACCAATGTCCTTCCTAAAAGAGCCCAGCCCAGAGTTGAAGACACTGGAACAAGCTACAAGAGAAGATGATCACCCAGAGAGCTTGCAAAAAACACAAGAAAACCCCATGATGATTGATCAAGAACAGGAAATAGAAAATAAACAGGTACATGAAGGAGTAGATAAGCCTGAAGGCTTGTTAATAATACAAGAAAACCTCGGGATGGCTGGTTAATCTAATTTATCAAAAATTCAACAACGAAAGTTCAACAACAACAAATCATTCATCCAGTCATAAAGATACAAGAACTGTGGAGAAAGCACCATAGGGCAGGGCTAAAATCCTTGCCCAAACACTCTAAAAGAATCTTCGCATGGAGATAGATCAAAGCACAGGATCGAGACAACCGCTTCACCAAAAATCACACTTATCAAGAAAGATGAGAACAAGGGGTCTGTACGAGAAACTACCACAGAAACAACACAAACTATTGTTCAAGGGCCACTCATCCAAGAAACAATGTTTAGTATGGCCAAGGCAGCATTATCCAAGTTGGTTGAAGATCTAAACAAGGAAATCATGCAGATAAGTCTCCAATACAAGAGAGAAGAAGAAACAATGCCGATCTTAGATTAGCGGTGGTCAACATACAACAAGAGATGGACAAAACAAGAACTGAAACAAAGAGTTGGTCGAGACCAACACAGTTTAAGTAGAAGATCTTCAAAGAAGAGATGCATAATTAGAGCATGTCGAGAAGCTCTACACAATAAGAGCAAGGCCATGATAGAAGAGGGAATAGCCAAAGACAAAAGCATTGAGATGCTCATAAGGAAGTGGAGGATTTAAGAAAGCAGCTATAAACGGTAGAGTAGTTCTAGAACCTCCCTCCCAAAGAGAAAGGACCTTTGTAAACATGGCCTGACTTTGAGAACATCGAAGAGGAGACAAACCAGGAGGAAAAATAGTTTGAAGGCTTGATAGATGTGGTCACTTCAACTGAACCCCACAAATTACCTCAGGAGTACTTGCATCTACCAAAGGAACATTGGGAAGTGACTAAGGAAGTTGTGGCCAGGAACCTCCACTATGAGCATCATTTATTGAAATCAGATTTACTAAAGTACGTTACTCTAGAGCAGCTATGAGAGGAGGTTCTATCCACTATTCAAATGGTTGACAATAGAAAAAAAGAAAGAGCTACTACCAGCAATTCTACCAGATGGCGAAGGAAGTTACAAAGAGGCTGATCTTTTAGAATAGACCATAGAACAGATTAAAGAATACAGACCAGAATGGAAAGTGAAATTCATGGGGGAGAACAAGAAGACAATCACAATAAACTCTATTGCTCCAACCCACCTTCAAATCAACTAAACATACTGCCCAATAATCAGGAGGCGAAGATGGGCTAACTTCAAGAAACTGCTTGTCTCTCACCCCACATGGCTCAACTACCCGGTCTTCCCCGAACCTAGAGAGGCACCCTCACTCGCTTACATGAGGAAGGCAATCAAGAAAATGGTCAACCTAGTTTAAGGAAAGCTGGACATAGCAAGATGATGTTGAAGATCTGTTACATGCTCTCCGCATGTATCAACACATTTAGAGACACAGAGGCCACCAAAATAAAATGGACTTTATTCTTGGAGGGCTACAAAGGACTAATATTCAGCTTGAATGATACCCCCAAAATGAAGGTAATCTATGGCTTATTCTCCAGAATCAAGTTCCTCCCAAGCCACTACATGCACAATTTCGAGGAAGCATTTTATACGGGCTACTTCGATATGGATTCCACAATGTTTATGTCCACATGCAAGGATGTCAGACTCAGGTTTGTGGAATACACCCTCCACGAACGAGAAAACCCCTTAACAAGAATCTACAAGCCACAGGAAGAAGACTAAGTACAACAAATGATGTAGCAGTACATCGACGAACAAAAGCAAAGGAAGCCTCTGCTCAAAGAATGAAGTCTTGTTAGGGACGACAAGAAGCGAGGATGGGGGAGCGTTGAAGCAAAGAACCCAATCACACCAACTCGGACGGGCCAGCAAAACTTTCCCCCTTAATCATTTATTTTCCGCCTAAGCCGGTGTTGTAAATCCTAAACCTAAAAGAGTTTGATTATTTGCAAACAATTTTTTACTTAATGAAGAGGCTAGATGCCCAAGTCCATCACATTTTTGAAGTAATTATCCCTTTCTAGCCACATGTACGATTTAAACTTGGGTATATAAGCCAAAATTAGTAATTATTAGAGCATTTGTTTTTTATTTTGCAGCTCATGTAGTGAAGAGTACACCTATGCTTGCACGCTCACTACTCTTTGTACAGGCAAGCATTCCTAATGAAACTTCATGTGTTTCTTCCTCATATTCTTGGCAATGTGTATATGCTCAATGTGCGATGTTTGAGTGTGTGTGTGTGTGTGTGTGTGTGTGTGTGTGTGTGTGTGTGTGTGTGTGTGTGTGTGTGTGTGTGTGTGTGTGTGTGTGTGTGTGTGCGTGCACACGTGCACACATGCGATGCAATGAGCGGTTTTAGTTCTAGGTTTCCTAGTGCGTTTAATTGCTCGTTTTGAATTGTTGATGGTGTTTTAATTGAAACTAAGCATGGGATAGAGGTAACTAGGCCGTAGGAGGAAACGACCCCTCATTCATTATTTTTGGTAAAGGTGAGAGGTGGAAACAATTGTGGTTGCTCACCTACCTGACTGTGACTTTTGTAGGTTTTTTTGTTGGAAACCTATTGCCTATAGCCTAGAGACCCCCAATCTCAAGTTTCATGTCATTTGGAGTTCATTTGACACCTCTAGGACCATTTGAGTGTTAGTTAGACCGCACAAGAGACTTAGGCATTGTTCACTTAGTTGCTTCCTTCCGTGAGAGTGACATATCTCCTCAATGCATTGCCAATGGGGCATTGCATTTGACATTTCCATGCACTAGTCGGGTCAGCTACTTCCTCGGATTGACATATAGTTCTCACTAGGCTACATCATCCGATTGCGGTGATCCGCCAACACAAGCAAACTCTAGAATATGCACAAAGCCCACAAGCAAGGAAAATGAATAGTCTATCAAGGTGGGAAAGCCGTCATCCAAGAATTTTAAACTCCCAAACCAACTCTCTCCTCACTTGAACCCCCTTAGGTTTTATTTTCTTTCCTTTTACCCTCTTGATGGACTCTCGATCCTTAACTGATATGTATCTGATGTGTTCACTTAGAAGAAGCCATTGTGGTGTTGCGTTTGCGGTCCCATGGGTCATATTGTGACGTCCATGGATGATAATTCTCTCTCTCTCTCTCTCTCTCTCTCTCTCTCTCTCTCTCTCTCTATATATATATATATATATATATATATATATATATATATATATATATGTGTGTGTGTGTGTGTGTGTGTATGTGTGTGTGTGTGTGTGTGTGTGTGTACGAGTGGGACTCCAATCGCCTCCGAAGGTGGTGCTATCTACAACAACAATAATTGAGGAGTTATATACAACACCATGAATATATGTCTAATAAATTAGTTTTAGAACTACAGGCTTCTCTTTAGCTTCTCTATCTTTCAACCCTTTGCTTACACGCTAATCAATGGAGCCCTCACAATCCTTGATTTGAACAATTATGATGATGTGGTTTGTTTTCAATGCTCTCATAAAAAAGGTTTCAAAATTTTGTATATCTTTTGTGAGCCTTTTCTAGCAAAGGATGGAAACTCACTATTGCCCATAGTAGCTCTAGATGCTTCAAGAGGTGTGTACTTGGCAATGGTTTTTTCATAATTTATAAGAGAGAGGAGTAAAAGCTTGAGATAGATGAAAGTGCACTCCCTCATGCCTCTGATGTGGTGTTTGAGAAGAGGTCATTTGAAGTTTTTATGGAAAACCAAAGAGGGGAGGCTGTTCAAGGGCCACCTAAAGGGTTGGCGGGGGGAGGGATTCACATAGCTTCAAGTTCCCATCTCTTGACAATCCAATGTCAAGAAACCTAACCTGGAAATAGGAAAGTATTTCTTAGCTCTCTTGTGTCACTGCCATGATAAAAGGTTTTTCGGAAAGAGAGCATTGGAAGTCCATTATAAATTATGTTTCTCATTTGATTATGAAGTAATAGTCTTACTGCCTATAGTCCTTTATGACCGTCTACAATACACAAAAGGCATCAAGGTGTATACCAATCTACCAAAGCACTTCCCCTCTCAATTTTCTTGCGAAAGGACACTTATTAGGGAGACTCCTATGTATGGTGCTTACGTGAAAACATATTGCATTGCATCATCAAACTAATTCATCAAAGAGAGAATGCCAATTGATGTGTATTTAGTTTGCACATTTATAGAGAGCATAAGGCTCTCCTTCATAGTGCGGTTGGATTTTACACATTCGCTCATATAAGCTATGTAGAGCAATCATGCAAAATCCCCCCCCCCCCCCCCCCCCCCAAACTGATGGTTTACAAATAGAGATTGATAGGGAAGGCCAAATGCACACACACATGCTAACATCACAAAATATGCACATATAACCTCAATCTATTATGCACAACAACCTCAATGATGTCAAATTATTGATCTGAAAGCATGTCATTATTTCAACTTTACCTCCTTTTATTCATATTGTTATGCATGTTCAAGGATTTTATAACATGAAAGGAGGGTTATCTACCCTATGGGAGATTTCTATTTTGGGTATGATATTGGAAATTAGGGATCTTACTCTTAAGGTCGGCGCAACCTTGGGCGGCCAAGGATGTGTGAACATATTGTTAACCTTATAAAGGTCTTTTAAGCTAATAAAAAATTTCTCTCTTTTCATTTGTGCTCCACCTGTCGTTTGTTATCCTTATCCTCTCATCTCTCTCGTCTGCTTCCGTCTCCTCATCATGTCTATCAGAGAAGTGGTAGAAGTGGTAGACTTCCACCATGCGGGCTCTTTAGGTGGTATCAAAGCATTCAATTCAAGGTCCAAGAGGGCATTTGAGGCAAATAGGCATAAATGAAGAAGAAGAAGGTTATTTGAGGTAGGCAAAGAAAGGTAGGGGAGGAACCTGGCTCCCTGTGTTGTCCTCAATGACTTAATATCTTTGCCTTCGGTGTTGGGCTGTGTAACTGGAGCCTCCGGTCATCTTGGCACTTGGATTATGAAGCCACTGCTTGAAAAAAACTACCTTGTGCACGCCACTGTCCATGATCCCAATGACCCTTATGGAAGAGAGGTTGCAAGCTATTAGGTTTAATGGCCATGTGGCCGACCGCCCATCACTAACTGCTACTAACCCTAAGTGTACAGCTATACACTTGTGTGAGCCACTAACACTAAGTACAATGTGTATTGTGCCTTAGTGCATAAGATAGAGAAGAAAGAAAAGGGGCACACAGTGCGTGTAGGTTCTCCCCCTCCAACTTGCATGTGTGGCTATGGTGGTGAGTGTGTGAATGTGTGTGCGTATTCCTCTTCCGCTGTGCTCTCGGCTCCTCCCCTTCATTTGGTATCAGAGCGGTTTCATTTTCAAAATCTTTTTCGCGTGCACATGCACTTTCAAGAGTGCAAACAGGATTTTGATTTCGGCATCGGCAAATTCAGTTTTTCGAGAGCGTTTCCACCAGGTTGGAATCAATTGAGCCATCAAAAACCTCATTCGAGCTACGGTTCAAGAGCTGAATTTTTCAGCCCTCTTTTGGTAATTTGTGGTGCAGAGCTTCCATAGCCAGTTACAGGTACCATTGTTGCAGTCTCTTCCATCTACGAGAGCCCATGGCTCGTTCGGGTGTGTGTAGCCTCTTTCGGAGTGGCCTCATACACTCACATAGAGTGGGAGTTTGATGGCATTGTCTTCTTTGACTACAGATACAGATACATGTACAGATATAGGTATAGGTATAGGTATAGGTACATAGAGCAGCTTGGTTAGCTTTCTCTGTGCTTCTTGACCTTGATTATGGCTTCGTCTATGACATCGACATCAACTCACAGGCTACAGGTTTCAGTGCTTGTGATATTATGGTTCCAATGGGAGCAGTTGTTTATGCGTACATGCATATGTTGACACTTTTGACAGTATTTGAGCTCCTTTGAGAGTGGTTTGACTCCTCGTCGTAGGGATGTTTATTTGCATGCACATGCTTTTGACGCCTGTTTGAGCGTCCTGACAGACTTGTACATCTTTGTGGATATTGCCATTATACGCTTTGGTGGAGCCATCTTTTGGCTAGTACGGCAGTCCCTGCCATTTTTGAGACTTGGTCCGGAAGATAGCCATTTCTGAAACTTGGCTATACGTTTTGCTGCATAACCTACGTTATTGAGGGTCGATAGCGTGAGGTTTTCATTGAGCTGGGGTATCCTCAAATGTGGAGATACCTTCGGTGATACAAGTAGCTGGAGCATCCCTTACGTGGCCTCGCCATAGGACATGTATAGAGTGGTATAGGTGCTTTTGATGCCGAGTTGGCGGTCTATGGTCAGTTTACAATTTATGCATCTCAGTTGATCTCTATACAATGTGCTTTTGAGAGGCATTGCCCTCTTTTATGCTTTGTGAGTGACATACTTGGTCATTTTGTTTCGTATTTCAGTTGACATTAGGAGACTTTGCCGAAATCTTTTGGTAGTCTTGTCACCATGTCTGTTAGCAAAGACCGTGACATTTATGACATAAAGAAGTTTCATGGCACTAATTTTCAGGTTTGGAAGAACCAAATGCATGATGTGCTTGTCCAAAAGAAGGAAAAGTTGCCTATTACCTATGCAGCTGGAACTGAAGATATGCACATGACTCAGTTTTAGTGGGAGGAGCTTGATGAGCTATGCAAGTCTAGGATTAGACTGCACCTTGGAGGGTTAGTGTACTTTTCAGTGTTAGAATGCGAAACTGCTCATGCTTTATGGCAAAAATTATGCGACACTTACGAAAAGGATACGGCTAGCAATAAGGTTTTCCTGATGCAAAAACTTTTCAACCTTCATATGAAGGAGTTAGCTAGCATTGCCAGCCATATCAATGATTTTGATTCTCTTTTTGCACAGATTCGTGCACATTGCATGACCATTGATGATGAGATGAAAGCAATCTTTTTGCTTTGTTCGTTTCCACCCTCTTGGGATATCTTTTGCAGAGCTATTAGTAACTCTGCTCCTAATGGTACACTAAAGTACGATGATGTTACTAGTGCAATTTTGTCAGAGGACATGTGTCAAAAGACCATGACTAGTTCGCATCATGGTGGCGAAGCTCATTATGTGTAAAGGGATGATAAGCAACGTAAGGGATGTTCTTCGCAACGTGAGTCCAAGAAAGAGGACAATAGAGATGCATCAAAGGGTAGATCAAAGTTTCGTGGTCGCTGCAATGTTCAGTGCCATTATTGTGATAAGTTTGGTCACATAAAAAAGGATTGTTATGCTTGGAAGCATGACAAAGAGAAGGGTAAAGGTAAAGGCAAAGATTATTATCATAAAGAGGAGAAACCAAAGACTTCGGTTAAGATTGAAGAATTGAACATAGTTCATGATGACAATGATGCGCAAGACATTAATATGTTGGCTAAAAATAATGATGTCTTTTATGATGCACAAGAAACTCTATCTTTGCAGAGTTCTATGCCAGTTGAACTCCTTATCAGTGGTGAAGTATCACATACATGGATTCTTGATTCAGGTGCTCCTTTGCATGTCACATCTCATAGGCATTGGTTTACTACATACGAGGAAACCATTGGCTCTATTACACTTGGTGACAGTTACTCTTGTGACATTGTTGGTGTTGGTGATATTGCCATGGTTATGGCAAATGGGGTGAAGTTTATCATCCATAATGTGCATCATGTTCCACCCTTGACATGAAATCCGATTTTGGTTGGACGTCTTGATGACTTGGGTTACAAAGTCACTTTTCATCAGCAGTCTTGGCGTGTTGCAAAGGGTCATCTTATTATAGCCCATGGTTCTAAAGTTGGTTCACTTTATCCTCTTTATGTATCTTATAAAAACAGTGTTCTTTCTGTAACAGAGATGCCAACCGTTGCTTGTGGCATAGCCGGTTAGGACATATGTCAAAGAAAGGAATGGAGACACTCTCTCGTTGGGGCTACTTATCATCTTTGTCATTTTTTTATTTTCCCTTTTGTGAGCTTTGTCAATATGGAAAGCAAACACGGACACATCGTACACATTCTTTTGACAAAGAAAGAAAACCCTTAGAGCTTGTGCACAGTGATTTATGTGGGCCTATGCCTTCTAAATCCCATGGTGGTGTGTCCTACTATGTTACATTCATTGACAATGCAACACGGCATGTTTGGGTCTATGCCATGAAGTCTAAAGATGAGACCTTTTCTTGCTTTAATAAGTTTCAGTCTGAACATAGCTCAGACAATGGTGGAGAAAAAGAGTTTACAGACTTCTATTCAAGTAGGGGAATTAAGCGTGAGTTTACAACTCCTTATACCCCTGCACAAAATGGTGTTGCAGAACGAATGAATAGGACCATCCAAGAGCAGATTATGTCTATGCTATCATAGGCTAATTTATGGAAAGCGTTTTGGGCTGAAGCATTGTACACAACCATGTACTTGATCAAAAAATCACCACATGCTTCATTACAGTTTTGTGTACCTTTGGAGTTATGGTCAGGACATGTATTGTCTTATTAAAAACTCCACACATTTGGTTGTGAAGCTTATGCACATGTACCCAAGGAGTTGCGTGCTAAGCTAGATCCTAAGTCCGGGAAATGCATCTTCATTGGCTATGGTGTAGATGGTCAATTTGGCTATCGTTTATGATCCGGAAAGTCAATCAGTGATCCGTAGCAATGATGTTGTCTTTAATGAGACTAAGATGCATAGACAGCCAGTGAAAGAGGTTGAATTCCAGAAAGTGACATTTTCCAATGTATCACCTCCTGTCCAGACAACTCCCGAGCCAATTACTACACAGGCTAGTACGAGTTCTGATCAGCCCCGCGAAGATCTCAAAGAGTCTCACATCTGCCAGAACGTTTTGTTCCAGGCGTGGATTTTGTTTTGCTGACAGATAGTGGTGAGCCTTCTTGTTACAAAGAGGCTATGCTAGCCAAATAATAAGGTTCAGTGGGAACATGCTATGAAGAGGGAGATGTCCATTATTGAAATAAAAAAAACATGGGAACTTTTTCCATTGCCAAAAGGTAGGAAAACATTGCCTTGTAAATGGGTCTACAAAAAAAATATTGATAATTACAAAGCTTGTTTAGTGACCAAAGGTTTCAAGCAAGAATATGGTGTCGATTTCCAGGAAATGTTTTCTCTAGTGGTCAAGATGACCACACTGAGAATGTTGCTTGCTTTGGTTGCCACTGAAAATATGGAACTTGATCAAATAGATGTCATTCCAACTTTCTTACATGGTGATCTCAAGGAAGAGATCTATATGCAGCAACCTGAAGGGTTTATGCTAAAGGGCAAGGAACATTTGGTATGTAAGCTTCTAAAAAGTCTCTATGGCTTGAAGCAATCATCCAGACAATGGTATCAAAAGTTTGATGCATTTATGCATTCCCTAGGCTATAAGCACACTAATGAGGATCCATGTCTTTACATGAAAAGACAACCAAATGGACAGCTTATTATGCTTATCCTTTATGTAGATGACATTCTTATTGCTGGTCATTCCAAGAAGGACATTGCTGACTTGAAAACCAAGCTAAAAAGTCAATTTGACATGAAAGATTTGGGTGAAGCCAATCACATTTTGGGTATGCGCATTGCTTGTGACCGTAAGAAGAGGTTATTGTACCTTTCTCAAAAAGAGTATGTGCACAAGGTTCTTGATCGTTTCAACATGCAGAAGGGGAAAGCCTTGAGTACTCCATTGCCTGTATATTTGAAACTTAGCAAGAACGATTGTCCCAAATCTGCTGAGGAAAAAGCTGCAATGGCTAAGGTTCCTTATGCTTCAGCTTGTGGTAGTCTCATGTATGCCATGGTGGCTACAAGACCTGACATTGCACATGCAATGGGAGTTTTTAGCAGATTTATGTCTAACCCTAGTAAAAAGAATTGGGATGATGTCAAGTCGATTCTCAGATACTTGAGTGGCACTGCAGATAGACAATTATGCTATGGTCGTGGAGAGTCATCCATTCAGGGATTTGTAGACAGTGATTATGCAGGTTGTGTTGACAGTCATAAATCAACAACAGGTTGTATTTGCACATTTGCTGGTTCTGCTATTTCTTGGAGATCTGTTCTTCAAGATTGTACATCCATTTCTACCACAGAGGCAGAGTATGTTGCATTGAGTGAAGCATGCAAAGAAGCTATTTGGCTTGCTCGCCTAGTGAAAGATCTTGGATTGGAGTAGTGTACACCAGTTCTTCATTGTGACAGTCAGAGTGCTATTGCCTTGGCTAACAATCCAGTGTTTCATTCTAGAACAAAACACATTGATGTGCATTACCACTTCAATTGTGAATTCCTGGCAAACAAGAGCCTTGATTTAGTGAAGATTCCTACGTCAGAGAACACAGCGGATACACTCACTAAAAGTCTCTCCAACCATTAGTTTCAGCATTGTCATGAGTTGATGGGCATTGGGTGAAGAGTGGTTCTCTTCCATTCTTATGGTCTCCCACATTGGCCATCAAGAGGGAGAATGTTAGGTGTAATGGCCATGTGACCGACCGCCCATCACTAACTGCTACTAACCCAAAGTGTACAACTATACACTTGTGTTAGCCACTAACACTAAGTACAATGTGTATTGTGCCTTAGTGCATAAGATAGAGAAGAAAGAAATGGGGCACACAATACGTGTAGGCTCTCCCCCTCCAACCTACATGTGTGGCTATGGTGGTGAGTGTGTGAGTGTGTGTGTGTGTGTGTGTGTGTGTGTGTGTGTATTCCTCTTTTGTTGTGCTCTCAACTCCTCCCCTTCACAAGCTTGCGAGGGGACAACTGCTCGAGGAAGGTGGTTTTGATGATGCTGTGTATGGATATGATAAAGCTTTTCACTATGCATCACCAGTTCTCATTTGAATACCCCTTTACGGGTTGTATTGAGCCTACGTTGATAGCCAAAACTGTGAATGTGCTCAAGTCATGCTCTAAGGCACCCATCATTTGAAGCGCATCGTGTTCACATTCTCTACATCATCATCTGCAAGGTTTAAGTAGCTCGAGGAAAACCAAGGAACCTGTAAGCTCTCATGATGCTTGGATGAGTTGAAGCAATTTGCACGTAATTTTTTTTCCCATCGAGGTCTTCTATTATCAAAAGGTAAATTGACATATTTTATTATTTAGAGATTGTTCACACCAATTCATAAGCATGAAGCCCTTTTCCTCATGATTGTACATGATCTTGGCACAAAACCCCACTCCTTTTCAAGATGTTCATGATCATGTCTCTATGACAATGGTCTTGTTGATGATGCTTGTATACATGATTGCCCAATATCATGATTAGGATGATATAAAGAGAGTAGACACTGCCTTGACAAAAGAAAAGAAAGTTGATGGTAAGACCTTCCCTTACATATTATGGAAAGCCCCAGCTTATTTTGTAACCCACTCTCATGAAGTTAACTGGTAAACCTAAACCCAAGGTTTGGGCGTAAACCAAAAACCTCGCATGATGGTAGCTAAGAAGTAGCACCAGGTTGTGAGAAAACCTAAACTCACAGTTGGCGAGTAAACCAAAAACTCATTGTTTCATGAGAGTCAAGAACTTAGTTGAAGGGGTGTACGCTTTGCCGTACGTGTCGAAGTTGGGAACTTGCCTGTACACTGTGTGCGAGCCTCAAAAGGTTGCAAACACACAACTAGCAGATCCTAGCAAGCTTAAAGGGGCAGGGGTGTGTCACTCACCTCTCAATGCTTCCGTCATGAAGGATCATGTGCTGCAAAGAAGAAGGAGCCGTTGTCGATGCCGCGCTCAACCGCCTTGCCGTCATCGATGCCACAGTAATGCTCTCTCTCTCTCTCTCTCTCTCTCTCTCTCTCTCTCTCTCTCTCTCTCTCTCTCTCTCTCTCTCTCTCTCTCTCTCTCTCTCTCTCTCTCTCTCTCTCAAGCATACACACACACACACACACACACATGTGAGCACACGAAGGAGAAGGAGTCAGAGATGGAGCAAGAGCACTTCTTAACTTACACCTCAGAGAATAAGGATTTTTAGGTCAAATGGACCTTTTATAAGAGTTTGACCCATTCACACATGGGCTTGTTGATGATGCTTGTACACATGATTGCCCAATATCATGATTAGGATGATATAAAGGGAGTAGACACTGCCTCGACAAAAGAAAAGAAAGTCGATGGTAAGACCTTCCCTTACGTATTACGGAAAGCCCCAAGTTATTTTGTATCCCACTCTCATGAGGTTAATTTGTAAACCTAAACCCAAGGTTCGGGCGTAAACCAAAAACCCCACATGATGGTAGCTCAGAAGTAGCACCAGGTTGTGAGAAAACCTAAAACTCACAGTTAGCGAGTGTACCAAAAACTCATTGTGTCATGAGTGTCAGGAACTTAGTTGAAGGGGTGTAGGCTTTGTCGTACGTGTCGAAGCTGGGAACTTGCATGTGCATTGTGTGCGAGCCTCAAAAGGCTACAAACACACAACTAGAAGATCCTAGCAAGCTCAAACGGGCAGGGGTGTGTCACTCACCGCTCAATGCTTTCGTCGTGAAGGATATTGTGTTGCAAAGAAGACGGAGCCGTCGTCGATGCCACGCTCAACCACCTCGCCATCATCGATGCCGCAGCAATGCTCGATCTCTCTCTCTCTCTCTCTCTCTCTCTCTCTCTCTCTCTCTCTCTCTCTCTCTCTCTCTCTCTCTCTCTCTCAAGCATGCATACACACACACACACACACACACACATGTGAGCACACGAAGGAGAAGGAGTCAAAGATGCATCAAGAGCACTTCTTAGCTTACACCTCAGAGAATAAGGATTTTTAGGTCAAATGGACCTTATATAAGAGTTTGACCCATTCACACATGGGCGCCCACGGTGGCCGGTGAAAGTAAAAATAGTATCAAATGAGATATGTGGTATGCCTCTCATCAGTGATCACCCAAGCACCTATAGGATCGACAAGCCCGGTCCCTGAGCAAAACAATGTGATATCCATGGATGTTAACTGGGTCGACGCGCATTTGCCTAAGATTGGAAGATTGAGAGTTCAGGGAGGAAGGTTAAGAGGGGAGCAAGTGAATGATGGATGTCAGAAAACACTCCCCCCTTCCTTGGGTAGATCATACCTTTTGGAATGATGATGTCACCTTTTGAACCCAATTGTTCCAAGTTGTCATGGGTGAAGACTATGACCAATAGTTGTTGACCGCCTTAGGCATTTCATATAGTTGAAGGGTGGTAAGGTACTCTCCCATGATTTTATTTGCAACATTCTTGTAGGTGGTGAACTTACAACGGGAGGTGTGAATTCTTTCTCGTTTGTATGGATATGTACAATGGTAGGTGGAGGTTGTGTCGAAGCTTCTATTTTTTATGAACTACATGAAGAGCAAGAAGCTTCATTTGTTTTTTCTATGGTTGAGCTGAGCGAAACAAGCCTTTCTCGCTTGGGTACCCATATTGAGGATCCGGTGTATAGTGTTGTGTGATCTTTCCTTTCCCACAATCTTCAATCGGCTTTGTCATCATAGGATTTGACTCATATGGGCCAGGTGACAAGTAAGAACACAATTTACATTTTGGCACCCAGATTTGATCATTTCCTTGATAGTAGCCTTGGGCTTCCAATAGTCGTTTAGGAATCCAATGCGACATTTTCTTACATTTATGGGAGCGAGTGGGGCGTTTCTTACAAGGCTCCTATTTTTTAGCATCAGCCATGGTCGCTAAAGAAGCTTTAGGGACCCACTTGTATGTTTTCTTAGTTATATTGCCATGGGTCTTGTGTGTCTCATTTTTTGTTTCCATTACAGAAGTTGAAGCTTTAGAGAGTTGGGCTATAGGGACATATGGTTCAACCTCCTGGACATGCACTATTTTAGGTTTTATTTCCTCAGGAGGTAACATTTCAAGGACTATGGCTTGAGTGACAAGGCTAAGAGTTGGTTTTGCATTGTGACACTCCCTGTTCCCCAATCAATAATGCATTTGGTCGCTATCATCCATGTGCATCCTAGGTGTATATTACCTTCCATAGTTCTAGCAGGCATGACCAAAAAGTCTTGAGCTACAACCCTGTTGTCATAACTCACAAAAGTGTGTCAGATACCAAAAACCGCAGTTTTTTTCTTGTTGACACCCTTGACTTGGATAGTACTCTCAGATCACCACACTCCATATGATAGCAGGTTATACTTAGCACCCGTTTCCAACAAGGCACGCACTTTCTTATAGGTGTTATTTAACTCAATAGGGTATCATAGAGGTGTGTAAGAGTCCAACCAATCATCTTATGTTTCCACGTGGAATGCATGTGTAACTCCAACATTGGTCTCTCATTGGCGTCTTATGCATTGTTGTCTCTCCTTAGCCTCCGCTTGGGCTTGTATCTTCTTCAATTCTGTTTGTGCCTTGGCTGCCTTCTTTTTATGGATGGCACATAGCTCCTCTTGGCTTAAAGGATCATAATATCTTTTAAATCTCATCTGTGAAAATCCCATTTTTGGCACTATATGCCCTAAAATGACTCCATGTTTAACCCAAAATTGGCATTTAAAAGGGTTTAAGGAGATGCGATACAATCTGCACTTCTCAAACACTTTTTGTAAGCATGATAGATGTTATTTCCAAGAAGAATAAACACAAAGGTCATCTAAGAAAGCTTCACAAAACTCCCTCAAATATTCTCTAAAAGCAATGTTTATTAATCCTTAGAAGGTAGCAGGAGCATTGGTTAAGCCAAAAGCCATAACACGAAATACGAACACTCAAATTCAGTTTTAAAATATCAATGGCATAAAGCTTTGCATATCAAGTGGTAGGGGTACCCTAGCATCTATGACAAGCGAGCCGCAAAGAACTCTCTCGTGAAAACCAATCTTTTTGTTAATACAAGTGCAAAGTAGATCTTTACCTTGATTTTCTAAGATCGATTCAAAGAGAGGAGCATTGTAACAATAGTACCACTTGGCACACTGTGATTGGTTTGTCAAAGTAAAAGTCCAAAAATGTCTAGCCTTGAGTTAATTTAAGTAGTGCAATGAGAAAAAATAGAGAAAAACACATTGTGCAAGCTGCAAGCAGTTTTTTTATCTCACACAATAGATGTGAAACACGATATTGGAGCGAATCATCACATTAGGAGAAGGTTGTAGGTTATAAAGAGGAGCAGGAGTTGGATGAAATTGGCATGCTCCAAGGCAAAGTACATAGAGACATGTTCTCTATTTCGAATGGGACATGAGTAGGGTATTGGAGTGAGTCATGCAAAAAGTTGAAGGGAGCATGAAAGTAGGAATATTGTAGGTTGCAAGTAGGATGAGGAGATAATATAGAGAAGGAGGTATGTGGAAAAGTGCATAGAGACATATGCTCTCTATTTTCATGGGGACTCGGGATCTTTTTAAGGCATAGACTTCTGACATCGAGAAGCAGGATGGAATTGACTAGACATCAGAGGGATTCAAAGTTTTGAATCTCACTAATATGGAGAAGAGGTTTGAGGCAAAGTCATATGCTCTCTGTTTTGAATAGAACACAAAATGATTACTCGAGCGAGTCATGATAGCAATTGAAGGGAGCACAAAAGTAGAAGGTTGCAGGTTGCAAATAGCAAGAGACACTGTCAGAGTTTAAAAACAATCACATGAAAGCACAGTAAAATTAACCAATGAAAAGCGAATTTTCCATTAATAAGATTCCTTAGACGAGAACCGCAGATAGTGCATGGCTGATTTCATTGCATCATTTACACATTATTCCATCAAATCATGCACATAACTTCAAGAGAAAAACACATTATGATTGACAACTTGCTGAGGACCGGATTTTCTTGGAGAATGAGAAAGAGAGCAAAAGTTTCACAAACCCCCGTCTTTTTCCTTCTTCCACACTTGCCAAAATTCTCAAAGTAGAATACTAGATACATGGACCAATGATAAGAAAAATCTTAAAATGCAACTAATGCATGGGCTTACACATGTAAACCACTTGCTATCTTGAAAAAAACTTGCCCCATCCTCCTTTTGACTTGTCTTTGGCAAGTGCACAAACTCATGCACACTTGTCCAACTTCCATAAAGCAAGTGGGAGCTACTTTGTACATGTGGCCTAATCAAACTTGGAAGCGAAGGACTCGAGTCAACTTCTTAAATAGGGAAGGATGATCTAACCTTAGTATTTTAATTTTTTTCTTTTATTAATGAAAAACCATAACCTTACTTTTAATTTAACTAGCTCATGTGCAATATCTTTGCACAATCCTTTGGAGGCTCTATGAAGCTAAACCGGCGGGCTAGAGTCTACCTACTAATTTAGAACTTGCTAAATGAGGATGGATTGTGATAAAAATTAAGCTTGCCTTTGGGCTTTGGAGCTTCACCTTCTGTGAAAAACCTTAGCACGTTCCTTGAGAGGTACCATGAACCTGAACTCAAAACCTACTAAACTTAGACTATCTCTAGCAAGTTTAAATTTTACCATAAGGTTTCCAGACTTTATGCTTGGAGCCCCCTTGGTCCTGTACCTTTGATCAAGGTTGCTCAAGATATAATTCTTCTTTCTTGATATGTACCTTTGACGTGAGATAACTAAATAGCAATTATCCTTGCTCCGACTAAACCAAGTCTATAAGCACTTTAATCAATTTCACTTGTTCTCTTTTATTTTTCCAAAACTTAAGTGGCCAATTTAAGATGAAAAATACTTTTAGAAGTTTAGAAAAAATGAATATAGCATTACCTCTCCCTTGAAATCATAGTCGTCCTTGACTATGTAGCGAAAATAAAGTCATAACTAGTCTTTTTACTTTGGGTAGAGGATCCATTTTTACCCATCGACATCCTTCCATAGTGGTGACTAATTCCACTTAGTGCTTGGAAGACTTAGCTATCACAAGCGTGTCCTTACTTAGCCCTTACATCTTCGAGAGTAGATTGACAGTCTTCTTGGTGCGTGAGAGACTATGCTTCCGCAAGCATGTAATCTAGCTAGCCACTAATCATCTTCCATTGTAGATTGGCCAAGTCTCCTTGGTGCTTGAGAGAAACATATATGTGCAAGCATGATTCATTGTGTGCATAAAAATTTAAAAAGCTTATGATGTTAATCGTAGAGTCAAAAGAAGACAAAATTCTTTATGAAACACGTTTTTTCATGCATGGTTCTTACCTTTGACATGTGTCAGTAGACATTTGCCAAGTTTACATTATCCTTTAATTGAATGCCTTAGTTACAAAAGAGATAATATAGGGGAGGAGCTCTCAATGCCCGACCTAGCATGGTATTTAAACCATGAGCCAAAGTGCATCCAGAGGTACCTATCAACCAGTCCTACTCTTGCATGTGTATGAATGAAAGCGTACACAAGAAAATGACCAAGTGGAGGGTGAATATATGTGCACACTGCATTGCGGGGGGGGGGGGGGGGGGGGGAGAGAGAGAGAGAGAGAGAGAGAGAGAGAGAGAGTACAGGGTGAAAAAAGGTGCATAGATGACACAAGAGAATGATAACAAAGAATCTTTAAATGTCCCATCTAAATTAAATAAGAAAATCATGAATTAATAAGTAACAAAATCTGAGTATTACCATAACTGCAAAACCGTAAATGACTAAGTAGAAGGACTAGACCCTCTGTGGGATCGATTGGTCCACCCATCCACATCCGCTCTTACTACTACAAACAGAGAGAATTTCTCTTCGTCGGGAGCAAGCCAAAACACCTCCAACTTAATTGAGCCACACATAAGACGAGGCCGCTTCTGTCCCTCCATGAACTCAAGCTCTTAGAGGGTTTTCAATACTAGCAGGTGGTAGAAAATCAACACCATTTAGGTGACATGTCTCTTTGGTGCCACATTGGGTGTTTAGACCAAGCCAAGGCAAGATTCTCGATGTATTAGTCGTGTAGGTCATTCAACCCTTGGTGTATTAACCGTGTAGATGAACCTAGCAAAAAGAAGAAGAAGATCTAAGCTCCCACATCTTCATCAACAAAGCCCCAGGTCATCGAACTTTTTGTTTAATGCTAAGCAATGTAGGTGACCTAATCCTATATGGATGTTGTCATGAGAAACATAAAAGATAACATCTTACATATGCACAGACAATCCTTTCCAAGGCAATCAAGTTGTACGTTGTCTCTACCTTTACACCTTAGACATAAACAATCAAAATCACTTCATAATAAAATCAAAAATCACAAACCATAATCCAATTCTCATCACATGGGTGAGCACTCCACCCTACTCTGGGTGATGCATTTCCATCCTACAAAACCAATTTAGTACATAGCATGGCTACAAAATTTTGGCAGTACAACCATGAACAAAAAAAAAAGACCCAACATCTATATTGGTTTCCACAACCAGAAATCGCAAGCAAAACCATAAGGGATCTTCAGTCCATGACCATAAACCATATTCCTTGAACACCCTATAGTCAAACTAAGCCATCACACATGACCCTTAAAGACAAATTCCTATTCATCAAAATAATTCCAAACAATGATTGAATATAATCTCAAAATACCATTTTGAAAGTGTTTAACCATGCATAAAAAATGTACTCTGACCGCACCACACCCCCTTGCACATGGAGCTAGTTTTAACCTAGAAGGGTAGAAATCAATATATGCATGCAAATGAGACATCCAAACCTATCCTTGAGGTTCCATACATCCTACAAAATCACTAACTAATCATGATGCAAAAGAGCCCCACTACTTTGATCAACCATATGCCATAACTTCACGTGTAAGTACAAAACAATTTTTTCTATTTTCACATGCAAAAGAAAGTGTTTGACGTCATACTAATGCATCAAGCTTAGACCTATAATATAAAATAACACCTTATCACATAACTTCACCCATCTGAAACTCATGCTAACAATCGTGACACAAAAAGCAAGCAGTTCTATGCAAAATTGCCTATACAGTTCGAGTTGACTGACCACATATCCACACATAAGTTTATGGAGATCAAACACATAAAATCAACTCATCAAAACAAACCATAAAACATGCGTGAACAACTCATCAAAATCGACTCTATATGGTACTCCCTCCCTTGGTAGTATCCCTACACATATAGGTTAACTTGTACAAGAACGATTAATAACACACACTCATGAAGTGATAACGATGATCTAAATACATTAATCAGCATGTATAATCAAGTTTTTTATTTTTCTAAGTGGGATTTATCATCTAAAACCAATATAGTTGTTCTCCAAGGAAATTAGAGTCCAAAATATTGTCTAAGTATAATGGGCAGCAAGCTGTATTTTGACCATAAGTCTTCCCTCAAGCGGAATTTCCACATGACACACATAGAGAGAGAGAGAGAGAGAGAGAGAGAGAGAACACTCTAAATGATTTTTTCAATCTATGATTCAAAGGCGTTTGGCTTGACTCATAAGGGTTAAAGAGATACACCAAAACAATGTCCTTACAGCCTATGTGATTTGAAAGCAAAGAGTTAATTTTTATGCATTTATGTGATCATAAACACACCCTATGCATATTTCAAGAAGCTAAACATGATGAAACAAACATGAAGCATCTTTGTATACATCCGACAAGCCCATACATATCCATGTACATAGAAAAACAACCACCGAGAGCAAAGTTTTCCAAAAACAAAAGTAGAGAGAGAGAGAGAGATGATGGCTATGGAGTTTAGAGCTTCTTATCGTGATCAAGAAGTGATTATCGATGATCAAAAGGCTTCTTGCTTTGCAACAAGAGAGAAGTGATGAGAGCTACACAGAGGATTTCGCTACAAAGTTGAAGTAGAGTGCGTACACCATGAACAGAGAAGAGAATATAGTAAGCAAGTAGAGAGAGATGGTTCTTCTTCTGCTTCTTTGCATGAATGAGAGAGATATTCTTATGAAGATGGAGATGGAGAGCTTGCACCACTCCATATAATACATACATAGAGTTTTATTGTATTCTATGCAATTGATGGCACTGAAAACTAAGTGGTAGTAATGCTCCTTTTATAACTAATCGACAGGCTAGAGTGCTTCCCGAGGCAAAATTGAGCACCTCCTCTTCTGCCAAAAATAGCCCTGCTTTTTCAATTTTAAGCTAAAAGCAAGGTATAGCTTTTGGACGTCAACTTTGGCCAAAACCATCAATTTTTCCTACAAGAATTAACTCCATAAATAGCACCTAGGTAACTAATGAGACTGTGAGTGAATTACATTGCACTATGGTGCCCCAATATAATCATGACACTTATCGTACCACCCCAATGTATTTACAGTGCCACTTTTTATAAAAATAATTCTCGTAAAAATTATGTTTAATTTTGTTTTTTTACTATATTTTTGTTTTTCATCCATATAGTGACCAAAAATAATATTTTTGAGTTTGGACCATTTTAAAAAGCACATTGCTTTTCAAAAATGTCAAAAAATACAAAAAGCTAAAAATTGCATGAAAGCAAAAAAAGAAGTAATATTTTTAAAATTAAAGCGCGACTTTACCTAGCTGACGTGAACTAGAAAATGGACCTGCTTTTCATTGAAAAGTGTCAAAACGTACGAAAAGCACTCAAAAAAAAGGATTTTTATGAAATTGAACTTTCTCAGACTCGTAGATTAAGGATTCGGCCGTGTTTTTTACAAAAAAGCACCAAAAACACAAAAAGCAATTTCTAGTAGGTCAGGCGGACGTTTGGTTCAAATTTGGTGCTTTGCACAAAAAAGCACCAAAACTAAACTAAACGTTTGTCTGACCTACCAGAGACATTGCTTCCACTTTAAAACCTCCTAACATTGCACAATAAGCATTCTAAACCAAAAATTAAAGTAACATACGTTGGAAATCTTTTTTCTTTTTTTGTAGAAGAGACACAAAATTTGGGGATCTTAGATCCTCCCATACTTGAAAAATGCAAGATGTCCTCACCTTGACATAAATAGCAAATAAGTAAGGTTGAAATCCTCTGTAAATATAAAATAAATTGACTATTCCATAAGATATTCAGTTATGACCTGTCTTGGAGAGATTTTGGTTTTGCGACAACATGGAATAATCTTGGAGTATTAGCAAATCCAAAAGGTACCAAAAGTTCTTCATTTGCTCCTTGATCTTCAAATGTTTCATGAACACAAACATTTGATTTATTACCTCCACCTCGAGCATTCTGAGTTCTATTAGCTTGAGCTTCACCTTGAGGTTGTTGATTTCCTCCCGAACGAGGTGATCTATTATTGTTGGGTGGTCCATTTCTTGTAAAGATTGTATTCCCAAGTTTGAAATTTCCTTGGTTCCATGGTGGTATTTGATCCTGATACAAGTTCTGTTGTGCCGCATTAGGTCTACGCTGAGAAGTTCTAAAGTTCCTAATGTAATTAGTGTATGTAGTTCTAGCATCATTGTGTCTTGCAAGTTCATAGTTTGTTGGACCATTAAATGGACAATTGCAAGATACATGGTCAAGTTCAAAGCAATTGCAGCAAAGTAGATCTCTAATTGCCTTCCTATGTAATATGGCTTCTTGAGTCTCAGAATATGAAGGTTTAGACTCATCCTCTAGTCAAGGTCGTTTGGATTCACAAGGGTCAAGAAATATTGATAGTATGACTATAAGTCTCTGGTTCCTTGAGTACAATCAAGAAACTCATACATGCAGTCAAAGTAATACACTTTATTATGATTATTCTTCTTCAATCGTGCTTTAAGATAATCCCAAGTCAATGTGTTAGGGTTTACATTATTCTCATCACAATGGTACTTCCACCAACGTTTGGCTGTCTTTTCTAGTTTGAACTTGGCAATAATGGCTGTGTTCTTAGCGAACAAATGAGCTAAATCAAAGTAATCATTTGTACGTTGGATCCAATCCTCAAGAACGTTACCTCCATAAATATGTAGGCAACTTATGAGACAATGAGTGATCTAGACCGCACCATGGTACCCTGATGAAATCACAACACTTACTTTATCATGTCGATGTATTTATGGTGCCACTTTTTACGAGAATAATCCTTGTAAAAAATTTGTTTAATCCCATTTTTCTATCATATGTCTGTTCTTCACCCATACAGTGACCAAAAATAATAGTTTTGGATTTGGACCATTTTAAAAAGCACATTGCTTTTTGAAAACATTGAAAAGCATGAAAAGCTAAAAAACTGTGTGAAAAGGAAAAAAATTAAAATTGAATCACGGCTTTAGCGAGCTTACATAAATTAGAAAATAGAGCTTTTCATTGAAAAGCACAAAAAGCATGAAAAGTGCAAAAAGCACTCAAAAACTAGATTTTTATAGAATTGAACCCTAGCTTCCCAGAGACTTGTAGATTAAGGATTAGGTCTTGCTTTTCATAAAAAAGCACAAAAGGCAAGAAAAAACTTAAAAATCGTTCTTTTTCCTAAATTGAACTAAATGTCCATTTGACTTGCCAGATTATGAAAACGACCTTGCTTTCCACTTTAAAACTGCATAACATTGCACAACAAGCATCCTAGATCAAAAAGTAAAATAATGTACGCTAAAAATTTATTTTTTCCTATTTTTAAAAGAAACTCAAAAATCGAAGATCTTACACTCTGTAGGATACTATGGATGTTTGTGAGATATGATACTTAAATATCTACGATATGAAGAGGGTTGCCATATGGTGTTCTTTAATAGAATTTTTGACAAGTATAAAATGCGCTTGTTTACTAAACCAGTCTACTGTTTTCCATATTCTCGTATTCCCATGAATATACTTTATCAATCCAAAAATGAAATCAATGGATATATGACTGCTTTCCTTTATCGTACTTTGTCTTTTGACCTACAATGCATTTGGTAACATAGTCTTGTATGTTTGCCTTCATTGTTGGCCAATAAAAGTACATTTCTACTTCCTTAAGAGTAGCTTGAGTTTCCCTGTGTCCCACACATAAGGAGGAGCATGAGACTCATATATAAATTTTTTGTGCAAGCTATGTGTAACTCATAACCTAGTTCCATAAAGAAGATAACCATCTTGCACATTGTATGGTTCCTCTTTCTTCCCTAGTGCAATACTGGCACTTGTTAACATAGTCTCATATGGTTGCCTTCATTGTTGGCCAATAAAATTACATTTCTACTTCCTTAAGAGTAGCTCGAGTTTCCCTTTGTCCCACACATAAGGAGGAGCATGAGACTCATACATAAATTTTTCATGCAAGCTATGTGTAACTCATAACCTATTTCCATAAAGAAGATAACCATCTTGCACATTGTATGGTTTCTCTTTCTTCCCTAGTGCAATATTGGCATTACATATAGATCATTGTGAGTAGTTATTGATACATCATTCCCTTTGGTCTATGTGAAAGAGCACCCACCTTATTTTTCTTCTCACTTAATTTAATTTGTGTTAAAAAATACTTAAGACTTTGGTGATATGTGTGCAAAATAAATGGAGTGTTTAGGAGATAATGTTTCCATGCATCTAAAGAATATAAAGTAGCTCATATCTCTTTTTCATGTATGCATAGATTCTTTTCTTGGTCATTCAATCTCTTACTTTTATATGTTATGGAATGCCCTTCTTGAAGCAACACAACCCCAAGGCAATGTCCACAAGCATCACATTGGACTTCAAAAGGTTTTGAGAGGTCTACTAATATTAATACGGGTTGAGAGATATGCAATCCACGTGAGTTTAGCATTATTTTTAGTTAAATCATACAATGGATCTACTATGAATGAATTTTTTTCTATGAAGGGTCTATAATACACACACATTCTTATAAAGCTTCTCAATTTGTGTAGATTTGTTGGTATAGGCCATCCTTTTATTACCTCCAACTTTTCAAGGTCCATTCGGAGCTTTGGTCATAATATGACCTAAATATTGAATCTCTTTTATGAAAATTCATTTTTTTTTATTAACGTAAAACTTAATATCTCTCAAAACTTGAAATATTACCTAAAGATGTTTCTTATGTTCCTCAATAGACTTGGAGTAGATGATAATGTCATTAAAGAACACTTGCGTGAAGCTTTGATGAGGTCTAAAGAGTCTCTCCATCATTTGATCGAAGGTGGCTAGCGCATTGGTGTGCAAGCTTGTTTTTACTTTTGTAGCCCTCGTCCTTTGGCTTTGTTTTGTTGTTATTACCATAGATGTGGAAGAATTTTGCATCGCGTTGTTCTTTCTTTTTTGGCCAATTGGTCCCTTGGCTTTCATAATCTTGGAATCCTTCTTAAACCTTTGTGGGAACTCAAGCCGACCACCGTATGATGTATGACTCTCGAGATAGTTTTGGGCCTTTGTGAGTTGACATACTCGCTCATCTCTTTGGATAAGCCGTCACAATTTTTTCGCTTTTGTTCCAAAAACTCTTTTTTCTTGTAGATAGTGGCTTTGAGATGTAACTCCCCAAACTTATCCACATACTTTTGAATAGAATCATAGGGTTCTATCTTCAAGCTTTGCCATTTCATAAAGACTTTGTCTTTGGCATCGCTTGAGAGGAATTGCTTCATAATGGCAAATCCTCAAGGCCTTCCATGTCTTTGGAGCTTCACATGGGGCATGTAGACTTGCCCACCATTGACAGGATGACTTTTGGAAATTCATGGAGACATTTAGTAGCTTTGAAGATTTTGAGACATCTTCATCTCCAAAAGCCGTGTCAAATTGTTGAATAAAAGCCAACACTTTATCAATTGCTCCAAAGGTTCCATCGTAGGTAAGGAAAGTGATGTTCTTTTCTCTCTCTCTACACTTTTTGAGCTCGTGTGACCTCCTTCATCCTGCATAGCTTCTTTAATTCCCTCTCCTCTTTGCTATCTTGGATGACAAGTCATTGTCTCCTTATAAGTAGATGATGACGATGAAGAGGAAGAAGAAGAAGGAGAGGATGGTGACCACTTCCTCCTTCTTGGGTTGTTTTTTCCCTTCTTAGTGTTGCATTCGAGGGAGTGCATGATGACTTCTTCTTCTTGGGAGGATTGGGTGACTGCTTGGATGACTTTCTCTTCTTCTTAGGAGGGATAGGTCACCACCTTGCCCGTCGCCTTCTTGCGGTTGCATCACTTTCAGAGATAATGGGCGTTTTATTTTCCATATCTCTCCCTTGAAAAGTCTTGGCTTCTTGAATAGTTTTTTGTGGTCTTATTACACAAAGAGGTTCCTCTTTTGGAGGTCTCACTAAGAGGCCTCATAGAAAGTCTCTCTTACTTGAGAGAAGGACTAGAGTCAACTTCTTAAATAGGGAAGGATTGATATAAACCTTAGTATTTTAATTTTTTCTTTTATTTATTAAAAACCACAACCTTACTTTCAATCTGACTAGCTCATGTGCAAGACCTTTGCACAATCCTTTGGAGGCTCTATGAAGCTACATTGGGCTAGAGTCTACTCATTAGAACTTGCTAAATCAGGATGCACTCTAGTAAAGATTATGTCATAATAATCAATATCTAATTCTCCTAAATGATTTTCTCATATTAAACTGATCATTTAATGTGGGGAAGTGCCAAGGGAGAAAAAGCTAGAATATTGGTTAAGTTAGCAGACCGGCCACAGTAGGGATCCAAAGGAGGGAAAATAGGGATCCAAAGGGGGGGCCATCTGCAAAAGAGCCATGTGAAACAACGGGCTAAAAAGACCCTAAGGTTCAGCCCATTAAGACTTCCAAAATGCTAAGGTTCCAAAATTCAAAGGTTGTGTCCAAAGGTCAACCTTAGGGAAAATTGGATGCTTAGTGTGTGCCCAAAAAGTCTTTCTACATCCCTACATGGGAGGGGGCGAGCCCCAAAGCTAGGGGATGAGAGAGAAAGCCACACACACACACAGGCTCCCTTTACACAAAGGGAATGAGGGACACATGTCAGCTCCCTAGGCCAGATGCCCACAAGGTATGCCCAATTCCTATTGGAAGACCCTTGAAGTGGACCAATGAGAATTAGGCTAGAGTAAATCTAGTTTAATTAATTTAAAAACATTTAATAAAAGAAACCAATAAGAATTAAGTGTCCTAGAAGACTATTGGGCAGTCTCCCAAGGGGTCCAATGAGCATTCAGAAGCCCCATGGCTTGCCTGATTCCTATTGGCCAGGAGGCAAAGGGGTCCAATGAGAGTTTAGTTTAATTATTTAATTATCTAAAGCTCTCACAAAAGGGGAAAGGGGGACACATGTCAGAAGGCTATCACTTATGCTGCTTAATCCCTATTGGCTTGACCTGGGGAGGTCCAATGAGGCAAAAGCCAGACTAACTTAGCAGCTAGGGCTCGCCCAAGAGAGAGAGGGGGCTGATTTTTGCTTGGCATGGACACACACACTCTCACACTTGACCATGTGTGAAGGGAAAATACTCTATCTCCTCCCAAGCTTTAATGGAGAGCTCATCACCTACTCCAAGCTTGTGAGATAGAAGCCTACATCAACACTCTCTTGGCATGTGGATGCAAATCCAACCAAGAGCCAAGCTTTAATGCATGCTCATCTTCTCTACCAAGCTAATTACTAAGCTAAGCTATGCTAATATGAGTGATTATGTGAGGAGATGTACTTCTTTCTCGTAAGATACTTCTTTTTCCTCTCAATCTACTCTCATACCCTGCTAGCTCTCACCATCTTCGAAGGTGTGTGAGGTCTTGGGTCTGAGAACGGGGATAATTCAAGTTGTGTTTGATTAAGTGTTTTGCTTGGTGTATGAAGCTTCCATCTTCATTGCACTAGCTCGTCTTGAAGGAACACAAAGAATTGTATTGTACTATGTCTCTCTTGATGGGAGAAACCATAATACAAAGCCTTTTGGAGGGGGGACCGGCTCCATGCAAATCCGGTCCTCAACTGTTGTCAATAGCTTAATTGCTCTCTCTTTTGAAAGTATTGTCGATGCTATCTAACTAGGTGTTATGCTTTTTGTTGCTCTCTCCACCCAAGCACTCTTGTAATTCTCATTAGGAATCAACTCTAATGAAATGCTCACTATGTTCATGCTAATTTCCGCTGCACATAAGATTTTAGGCCATTAAATGTTACATTGGTATCAGAGCTCAAGGTTTCTCTTTTCTTGCTCAAGAAGGGAGGTCCTCAAGCTAGCTACAAATGGTTGGTATTATTAATTGCCTGTGAGTAAGTAGAATAGGGATTTTTCAGCCTTGCAGTGCGCCTGCCTTTGTGCAGTTAACGGGGCATCACCGTCGAGAGCTATGGTCTTAATAGTGGAGTCCTACGGGGCTTGCCTACGGCTTAACCACTATTGAGCTATTAGAAGCTTGACAGGAGCCGGTGCTGTTTTGGTGTCGAAAGACCCTCTCTTCTATTCCTTGCAATTAATGGTATTCGAGCCGCGGGTACAGTAGCTTGAGTGCTTTTTCTAAAGGGGTAAAGAGGAGTAGCAACTAGGGCTTGAAGTGCCAAAGTACACCTAAAAAGTTTACACCTAAAAGTTGTTAGAATGGCTGACAATATTAAAGAGAGTGAAATTAATGTTGATAACTTTGATTTTGCTCATGAGCAAGCTACTAATGATGCTTCAATGCTTGTTAATTATCTTGTTTCTAGGCTTCAACAAGCCATGGGCAATCCATCTCTCCAAAGTGAAGTGCAACGGCAGCTCCGTGCTCACGGGATTCTCCAAGCTCATCACCATGACGAGAGAACACCTAGGAAGCCTCCTTGTGAGACTACCAAAAGAGGTCTCTCTCCGATTCGGGAAGAAGAAGAGAATCCATATGAAGGGCTCAAGAACTTACTTCTTGATGATGCATCTCCTTCCCAAAGGAGAACTCAAGAGCCTCCACCGAAGGAACGAGAAAGAAGCGAGTCTCCCGCCACCTCGGCGGAGATGGCTCCACGAAGACGGCGGGCTAAACGCTCTCCATCACCACCAAAGCGGAGAAGACCATCACACTCTTCTCCACGCCATAATTCAAAGAGGGATGATAAAAAGCAAGAGAAGAAAAAGGCGAGAAAGAGGACACCCTCTTCTCCATCTTCTTTATCCTCTTCCTCTTATGAAAGCTATGGTGAAGACGACAAAGATCAAGACAAGAAAAAGGCGAGAAAGAGGTCACCCTCTTCTCCACCTTCTTCAAATTCTTCATCTTCTGAAGAAAGTGATGGTGCAACTTTTGAACCATCAAAAAGAAGAGGCCATAGGAAATCCTATGCCGCATGGAAGAGGTCGTCCAAGCTGAAGAAATTCAAAGAGGGAGGGAAGAGCATCTCTTTCCTTACCTATGATGGCACCTTCGGTGCTACAGACAAAGTTTTGGCCTTTATCCAGCAATTCGATGCGGCGTTTGGAGATGAGGGCTTCACGGAGTCCTCTAAGCTACGCCATGTAGCTATGCACTTTCAAAAGTCCGCCAGACAATGGTGGTCTAGCCTACGAGCCAACGGTGAAGCTCCACGAACATGGAAGGCTTTAAGAGCTTCCATTATGAAGCAGTTTTTGGCCACCGATGCCAAAGACAAAGTACTCACCGAATGGCGAAGCTTAAAGCTCTCTCCCAATGAATCCATCCACAAATATGTAGACAAGTTTTGGGACCTACAACTCAAAGCCACTGTCTTCAAAAAGTTGGATTTTGGAGAGCAAAAGCAACAATTTTGTGCGGGCTTAACCGAAGAAATGGCGGAGTATGTCAACTCCCAAAGGCCACGTACCATATCGGCGGTAATACACCATACTATGGTGGCCTCGCGAATCAATTTCCAAACGGGGGGTAAAAGAAATAATAAGCCCCCGGAAAACAAAGGTTCCAATGAGCCTAAGGGGAAGGACAATGTCCAAAAGTCTCCTAAGGGCAATTCCAACAAAGCTAAAGAGAAGGGAGTTTACAAAGGAAAGAATAAACTCTCTCCTGAAGAGCTTGAGCGTTATCGTAAAGATAACCGGTGTTTCAAGTGCGGCGAACAAGGGCATGCGTACCGCGCTTGTCCCCAAAAGAACAACCGCCAAGATCCTCCTAGAGCTTCTTTGGTTGAAATCCAAGAGGAGGAGATTCACCAAACTCACCACAAAGGATCTCCTCTATGCCATGCTTGGGGAAAGGTAAGAGAACATGATGCTTTTATTCTCTTTGACCCTGGTTCTACTCACAATTTCATATCTATGGAGTTAGCCACCAAGCTAGGCATACAATCCTACGAGATGGGAGATATCCTACCCGCAGACAGTGCCTTCAAGGGGCAAGAAGCTTCAGTCACTCCCTTAATCGGGAAATTGAGGCTTCATGTCCAAGGCTATGTGGACAAAGAGGATTTCTTTATCTCTCCTCTCAAGCATGAGGATGTAATCCTAGGGGCACCATGGTTTGACCGTCTGGCTGCCCATGTTAAATTTCCTGAAAGGAGAATCTCCTTTAAGTTCAGGGAAAAGGACATGTATATAGATGCTAGGGAGATGGGTAACACCATCCCCATTGTACATACACCAGCTTTCAACAAGTCAATAAAGAGCTCTATTTCCGTGTACATGATTTTTGTTAAAGATTCTCAAAATGAACCTAATGCTTTAGCAAAAGAAAATAAAAGCAACCAAAAGGAATTAGAGTTATCCAATTTTCTCAAGGGGTTTCAAGATGTCTTTATTGACGACATCCCTTCTGAGCTACCTCCTAAACGAGGTAATGACGACCATGCAATTGAACTTCTTCCAGGAAGTTCACCGCCTAACAAACCTCCTTATAGAGTTTCTCAAGCTCAACAAGAGGAGATTATGCGGCAAGTGCATGAGTTAATTGAGAAGGGCATGGTTAGGCCTAGCTCATCTCCATTTTGCTCACCTGTGCTATTAGTGCAAAAGAAAGACGGCACATATCGTATGTGTGTCGACTATAGAGCACTAAATAGGATCACTATCAAGAATAGGTTTCCCGTTCCACGGGTAGAAGACCTATTTGATAAGCTACAAGGATCGACCTACTTCAGTAGGATTGACCTAAAAAGTGGCTATCATCAAATAAGGATAGTTGATCAAGACATTGTAAAGACCGCATTTCGTACTACATTTGGTCTTTACGAATACATTGTCATGCCTTTTGGCTTGACTAATGCACCAGCCACATTTAACCGCTTGATGGAGAAGCTGTTCAGACCTCATCGAACCTTCACTGGAGTGTTCTTTGATGATATTATCATCTACTCTAATTCATTAGAGGAACATAAGCAACACCTCCAGGTAATATTTCAAGTTTTAAGAGAGAATAAACTTTATGTTAATCGAAAGAAAAGTGAATTTTTCTTGCAAGAGATTCAATATTTAGGTCACATTATCTCTCAAGATGGAATCCAAATGGATCCATCCAAGTTAGAGGTAATAAAAGGATGGCCTAAACCCAGGAATCTTCATGAACTAAGAAGCTTTATAGGTATGTGTGCATACTATAGACGCTTCATAGAAAAGTTCTCACAAATTGCGGGACCATTACATGACCTAACAAAGAAAAATGTTAGGTATACGTGGTCTGCTAAGGAGAACAATGCTTTCGAAAAGCTTAAAGAAAAGCTTATCTCTCAACCTGTGCTTACACTACCGGATCTCTCAAAACCATTTGAGGTCCAATGTGATGCTTGTGGTGATTGCCTTGGGGCTGTTTTGTCCAAGAAGGGCACGCCATAGGCTATGAAAGTCGAAGGCTCGACCCTGTTGAGCAAGCTCTAGGCATATACGAAAAAGAACTCCTTGCAGTTCTACATGCCTTAGACTCATGGAAGCACTATTTATTGGGGACTCCTTTCATTCTGCGAACGGATCACCAAAGTCTTAAGTACTTCATGACGCAGACCAAGCTCTCCGACAAACAAATGAGGTGGGCAAATTTCCTTTCGCAATTTCATTTTCATATTGCTCACATTGCTGGCAAGCATAATCAAGTAGCCGATGCACTCTCAAGACGACCGAGAGTGAATGCGGTTTCCATAGCAACTCACAATGATCTATCTTTAATGATAGATGAGTATGCTATTGATCCCGATTTTAGAGATGTGATTTCAGCCCTTGCCTTAGGGAAGAAAGAAGAACCATTTACTTTACAAGATGGTTATCTTCTCTATGGCAATAGACTATGCGTTACTAACTCACTACGTGAGAAAGTAATGTATGAATCTCATGCTCCCCCATATGCGGGGCATAGAGGGATTCAGTCTACCCTAAAGGGAATTGAAACATATTTCTATTGGCCTACCATGAAAGTGAACATACATGAGTATGTTTCCAAATGTGTGGTATGTCAAAAGACAAAATTTGATAGAGGGAAGCAACTTGGATTGCTTCAACCCTTGCCAATCCCTAATTCACCATGGGAGAGCATATCCATGGATTTTATCTTTGGATTGCCTAAGTCTATCCATGGGAATACGGGAATATGGACGATAGTAGACAGGTTCAGTAAACAAGCTCATTTTATACCTGTCAAAAAGACTATCAAAGCCCATCAAATGGCAACCCTCTTCATTTCACAAATTTTCAAGTACCATGGCTTGCCAATGTCCATAGTGTCGGATAGAGATCCTAGAATGACCAGTAATTTCTGGAAGGGTCTCTTTGAGAATTTAGGAACAAGGCTAAACTTCTCTTCGGCCTATCATCCACAAACTGATGGCCAAAGTGAAATAGCTAACCTAACTATTCTCGATCTACTAAAAGCCTATGTAACGGAAGTAGATCAAAGATCCCAATGGGAGAAGTACTTACCCTTAGTAGAGTATGCTTACAATAACACTGTACATACTTCTACAGGAAAAGCACCTTTCGAGGTAATTGAGGGAAGATCAAAAAGTCCCTTGCTACTTAAGGTACATGGGAAGATCTTCGCTGCAGATGAGTATAGCCGAGACCTACAAGAATCTTTCCAAAAAATTAAGGATGCTATCTCTATCTCACAGCAAAGGCAAAAGGCTGCTGCTGACAAGCACAGAAGAGCCCAAGCCTTTAAAGAAAACGATTGGGTCTTGTTAAAGTTTCCCAAGGCTCGATTAAGGCACACGACGGGCAAGAATCCTACGGGCCACCAAAAGTACTATGCTAAACTAGCAAAAAGGTACTATGGTCCCTTCCAGATTCTTAGGCCAATCAATGAGATGGCCTATCAACTTAAGTTGCCCAATCATTGGCTCATACACAATGCTTTTCATGTGAGCCTCTTAAAGCCTTACAAAGGAGAGCCACCTCAAGAACCAACTATTGAAGACCCACCGGAGATCGAGGACCACGAGGAGGTGCTGCAGCCCGAGTCCATTCTTCGACATGAAGACAAGGTATTAAGAGGCGGTAAGACTATCCGACGATATCTTATTAAGTTTAAGAATTATCCTTTTGAAGATGCTAGATGGATGCAAGGCATACAATTAAAGGATAACCTAAACCTTGTCAATGCTTACAATGCTTCCCAAGAGTAAGCAAATGTACAAAATGTTAAAAATGAACAAAAATTTTTGTCTTATAAGACTCTCTTTTTCTTTATTTGTGCACAAAAATGAAGTAGTATGCATGCTTAGATCAAGTTTGCGGAGACGACGTCTCCCGAACACCAAGTAGAGCTTGTCACTCTACTATGGAAGACTGATAGGACTAATGTGCAGACATGCTTGCGGCAGCCTCAGGCTCTCAAGCGCCAAATGGACTAGTCATCCATTATGGAATGATGTCGTAGGGTAACATAGGGATCCTCTACCCGCTAAGAAAAGGACTCATGCATATGCTTTATCTTCTCTACACCGTAGTCGAGGACGACTATGATTTCAAGAGAGAGGTAATGTCATAATAATCAATATCTAATTCTCCTAAATGATTTTCTCATATTAAACTGATCATTTAATGTGGGGAAGTGCCAAGGGAGAAAAAGCTAGAATATTGGTTAAGTTAGCAGACCGGCCACAGTAGGGATCCAAAGGAGGGAAAATAGGGATCCAAAGGGGGGGCCATCTGCAAAAGAGCCATGTGAAACAACGGGCTAAAAAGACCCTAAGGTTCAGCCCATTAAGACTTCCAAAATGCTAAGGTTCCAAAATTCAAAGGTTGTGTCCAAAGGTCAACCTTAGGGAAAATTGGATGCTTAGTGTGTGCCCAAAAAGTCTTTCTACATCCCTACATGGGAGGGGGCGAGCCCCAAAGCTAGGGGATGAGAGAGAAAGCCACACACACACACAGGCTCCCTTTACACAAAGGGAATGAGGGACACATGTCAGCTCCCTAGGCCAGATGCCCACAAGGTATGCCCAATTCCTATTGGAAGACCCTTGAAGTGGACCAATGAGAATTAGGCTAGAGTAAATCTAGTTTAATTAATTTAAAAACATTTAATAAAAGAAACCAATAAGAATTAAGTGTCCTAGAAGACTATTGGGCAGTCTCCCAAGGGGTCCAATGAGCATTCAGAAGCCCCATGGCTTGCCTGATTCCTATTGGCCAGGAGGCAAAGGGGTCCAATGAGAGTTTAGTTTAATTATTTAATTATCTAAAGCTCTCACAAAAGGGGAAAGGGGGACACATGTCAGAAGGCTATCACTTATGCTGCTTAATCCCTATTGGCTTGACCTGGGGAGGTCCAATGAGGCAAAAGCCAGACTAACTTAGCAGCTAGGGCTCGCCCAAGAGAGAGAGGGGGCTGATTTTTGCTTGGCATGGACACACACACTCTCACACTTGACCATGTGTGAAGGGAAAATACTCTATCTCCTCCCAAGCTTTAATGGAGAGCTCATCACCTACTCCAAGCTTGTGAGATAGAAGCCTACATCAACACTCTCTTGGCATGTGGATGCAAATCCAACCAAGAGCCAAGCTTCAATGCATGCTCATCTTCTCTACCAAGCTAATTACTAAGCTAAGCTATGCTAATATGAGTGATTATGTGAGGAGATGTACTTCTTTCTCGTAAGATACTTCTTTTTCCTCTCAATCTACTCTCATACCCTGCTAGCTCTCACCATCTTCGAAGGTGTGTGAGGTCTTGGGTCTGAGAACGGGGATAATTCAAGTTGTGTTTGATTAAGTGTTTTGCTTGGTGTATGAAGCTTCCATCTTCATTGCACTAGCTCGTCTTGAAGGAACACAAAGAATTGTATTGTACAATGTCTCTCTTGATGGGAGAAACCATAATACAAAGCCTTTTGGAGGGGGGACCGGCTCCATGCAAATCCGGTCCTCAACTGTTGTCAATAGCTTAATTGCTCTCTCTTTTGAAAGTATTGTCGATGCTATCTAACTAGGTGTTATGCTTTTTGTTGCTCTCTCCACCCAAGCACTCTTGTAATTCTCATTAGGAATCAACTCTAATGAAATGCTCACTATGTTCATGCTAATTTCCGCTACACATAAGATTTTAGGCCATTAAATGTTACAGATTAAGATTATCTTTGGGCTTTGGAGCTTCACCTCCTGTGAAAAACCATAGCATAGTCCTTGGAAGGTTTCATGAAGCTAGCCTTGAAACTTGCTAAATTTAGACTTACTAAATTTAGACTATCTTTGGCAAGTTTAAATTTTACCCTAAGGCTTCCCAAACTTCATACTTGGAGTCTAATAAGTAAATTTGATTACTTAAAGTTTACATGATTAATTTTTATTTCTAAACTCTTATAATTGTCTAATTACCCCCCTTGGTCTTGTACCTTTGATCAAGGTTGCTCAGGATATACTCATCCTTTCTTGATCTGTGCCTTGTACTTGAGATAATTAAATAGCAATTATCCTTGCTCTTTTATAGACTTCTTTCCTTTGGTCCCAAGTCTTTGAGTGAACCAAGTCTATAAGCACTTTAATCAATTTCACTTGTTCTCTTTTATTTTCCCCTGACTTAAGTGATCAATTTAAGATGAAAAATAGTTTCATAATTTTAGAAATTAATTTTCATGACAAACACTGGATGAGATTGCAAAATGTAAGAGGGGTTAGTTTTGAATCTCGCTCATATAGATAAGAAACCAGAGATAAAGTGTAGGTTGAGATAGAAGTGAAAGAGAGAGCTTCCATCCACTCTCACAAGAAATGTGTGTGTGTGTGTGTGTGTGTGTGTGTGTGTGTGTGTGGGGAGAGAGAGAGAGAGAGAGAGAGAGAGAGAGAGAGAGAGAGACCATGTTACCAAGGCTACAATGGTGTGGTCTGCAAATTTGATGTTGTGACAAAGACCAAATGAGGGTTTTACATGCTAAAGGTGTTTTGAGCAGGTGCAGTGAGCTTTCTTTGGGTCATGAGCATGACACAATAGGTGGCAAGCACACACCAAGGGATTATACAATTAACCTTGCCATGAGGGATGTGGACCAAAAGATGGGGTAAGATCTTCTACTGATGAAAAAAAGCTCTTTGGATGAGGAATCTAATCCCTCTACTATGAATCAACCTTCAGCAAATCGCAAAAGGATCTTTGAGATTATCATCACAAAGGAGGATGAAAAATGGCTCTTATAGGTGACCATTAAAGAGAACTAGTTCATCTAAGAGATAGAAAGCTAAGCAACTAATAGCGTTATGGATCTTCGATGTGAAGGAGTACCCAATTATGGTGTTGATGAGAGAAGCTTGAAATTGAGAGCCTTCTTAAGAGGACAAACAACGTACTCCATTGATGTGTCACCTATGAAAATTGTAAGGAATTTAGACGGTTTGGTTTAGAGATCTATAATGACACAATCTACTTTAGTCAAAGAGAGGAGAGAGTTGCAAGAGAAGTAGCAAAGGACCATGCTTGATTCCATCCCAAAGGACTTGAATCACTCATAGGAATATCCCATGCCAAAAATTGGAGAGTGCACCTCTCTCAAAAAGTAATCTCTACGTATGACATGTCAAAGTGCAAGAAGGATCCATTTTGTAAGGCACACTTGGTAAGGTAGGGTACACAAAAAAGAGGGCATTTTTTGGGAGACCAGGAGAATAGAAGCTAGAATCATTCAATCTTTCTCACACACTTAACCATCAGCCTCTCACCATCTCTTCCAAAACCCAAGTACATACAACTAGACAAGGACACACACACACACACACACACACACACACACAGTATAGACTAGATATTGAAAGCATGCAAGAGAGGAGATGTAGACATGATTTTTGCACATACACTTAGCATAAGAGTGAGAGAGGAGAATCTTGCACAAGAATGGCATAAAATCATAGCGTCCAAACTCCACGGAAACTCTTGTGGAGTTGAGTATTTAATTTTATTATGAAATCTATTTTAGGTGCCAAGTATTTGATGTCCTTCTTTACACTTTATTCCATGAGTGGTAACTATCACTTCTTGCATGCCCCTTTGTGGATTAAGTTCTCACTAGATATTTTTATTGGCAAAATAACTAAAACACTATGCAATTGAAAATGGCCGAGAGATATTATTTGGCACCTTCTTCTTAGTTCTCAGAATTTTAATCTACATAGCATCAACCTCTTTGTTAGTAAAAATAAAAGATAGCACCGTAATTAACCATTGCATGCTAGCTATTCCAATTGTAATCCTAACCACGTACAATAGAAGGTGCCCAAACTCATAACATCACTCCCACTAGGGATAGAAGCTATCCTTAGTTGCTCAATAGAGAATCATTTGAACTGTGAGTGATGAAATGTATGGAGAAGATCTAAAAGTCTCAAAAAAAAAATCAGACGTCCATTCGACATCTTCTCTAGGGTGGCCCTTAAAAGTCAAAAGATAACTATTGTAGATCATGCTAGTGCATGTGGTGGTGGTCTCATTATCAACTACTTGGTCAGGGATGAGTTTCTCTTCTTGATCTGCAAGTGAAGGTGGACCCTCATATATGTGATGTGTAGGTAGGGATCCTCAAAAGGTTCATAACAAACTAATGTGAATGCATTGTGAATGTGTCAGTGTGAAGGTAGTTCTAAATGAAATGAAATATCATATATTACAGTAGAAATCTTGAATAGACCATAAAAACGAGGAGCAAGCTTGACAACAACATTTCTATGAACACTTTTAATTTGTTGCTTTTCAATTTGAAGCGTAACATAATCTCCTTCTTTAAAGTCATGTGCTTTGTAGTGCTTATTAGCATGCTTAGTGTAAAGTACTTGTGAATGCTTAATAGAAAAATGAACACTTTCATACATGTCATGGAAATTTATAGTGAAAGTATCAGCGGCGGCATACACAATCTTGGAAAGATGTGAAGCATGAGTAGGAAGAGAGTGACCATACACAATCTCAAATGGAGATTTACCTATAGTAGAGTGAGTGGTATTGTTATAAGCAAACCATGATGTTAGTGCAATTAGTGACTTCTATTTGCCCATTAGACTCGGAATGGGATGTAGAAGTCAAAGGAAGTGTAGTACCTAGATTTTCAAAAAGTGTAGTCCAAAAAACACTACAAAATTTGGAATCTCTATCAGATATCATTACCTTTGGCAAACCATGATGAAGAAAGACAGCTTTAAAAAAGAGAAGTATAGCTTGATGTATTGTGAGAGTTTTCTTGCATGGAATGAAGTATGCTTGCTTAGAAAAAAACTCATTAACAATCCAAATATAATTATGCTTATGAATAGTTAATGGGAAACCAATAACAAAATCCATAGGATTGTGCTCCCAAGGTCTTTCAAGAATGGGGAGAGGGTATGAAAGGCCCAATTTCTTAGTTGTTTGTTGCTTTTGTCTTTTGGCAAGCTAGATAAGATGAAACATATTGTTTAACATCTCTTTTCACAACGGGCCAATAAAAATCACAACATAAACTCTAAAAGTGGCAATAAATCCTCTAGATCCACCATAAGGTGGTTTATGCAATTCTTCAATGAATACAATATGGAATGGGTTTATGATACATAGTTTCTCTTTGAAGTAAATAATTTTTTTTTGTATACTGCATTCGAGAAATGTGTGCACAAAATTGTAAAGCATATGCAACCTATGATTTTAAAATTAAATGAAGTACTTGTAATGGTTGATAGATTATTAAATGAGGGTCTTCGACTCAAAGCATCAGCTATAACATTTTCTTCACTGGGTTGGTATTGAATGTTGGGCTGAAAACTTTGAATAAATGCATTTCACTTAATCTGCCTATCACTTATTAAGGTTTGAGATAGTAAATACTTGATACTTTATTGATCAATTTTGATTATCAAGTCAACACCATGAAATAGTGTATTTAAACTTTCAAAGCATACAATACAACAATCAATTCTTTGTCATATATACTGAACTTAGATTTAGAGAGTTCAAATTTATGACTTTCAAATGTGAGTGGATGGTTATCTTGCTGTCAGTGGATGGTTATCTTGCATAAGAATTGCACCAATACCTTTTCCACTAGCATCAATGACTACAACAAAGAATGGTCAATCAAAGCCAGGAAATTTTAACATAGGTGTATTAGTAAAAGCTTTCTTGAGTGTAGTGAATGAGCTATCTTGTAAATCAATCCATACATATGGGGTGTTTTTCTTTAACAGGAGAGTCAAATGATGAGATTTATAAGCCAAATTATGAACAAACTTCTTAATAACTGCATAGACCAATGAAAGAACGTAGCTCATGCAGATTTTTGGGTCTAGGCCGTGAGTAAATAGCTTCAATTTTCTTGAGGTTTACATGTATTCTCTTTCTTGATACAATATGTTCCAAATACTCAATTTCATATTGGAAAAATAAACTCTTTTCGAGATTCAAGTATAGATGGTTTTGTGAAAATAGTTCAAAGATACGTGTTAAATGTTGCTTATGTTCTTGCTCAAATTTACTAAACACCAATATATCATTAAAAAATACAATGCAAAAATCTTGAAGGTCAATAAAAATTCTACTCTCTATGTGCGTGAAGGTGGCTAGAACATTTGTCAAACCAAATGGCATGAACAAAAATTCATAGTGCTCCGTTTGTATTCTGAATGTGGTTTTGTAAACATCTTTTCAAACATTTTGACTTGGTGGTACCCCAATTTAAGGTCAATTTTGTTGAAAATGTTTACCCCTTTTAATTTGTCTAATAGATCATCGACTCTAGGAATAAGAAACCCAATCTTAATGGTGATCTTGTTTAGAGCCCTACAATCAATACACATATGAAAAGTTCTATTTTTCTTCTTAACAAGAAGTATTGGAGCTCCGTATGACAACTACTAGGTCTATTAATGTGATTTGGTATCTCCCGATGTGTGATTGGGTTTACGTGATAGGGATCTCTACAAGGAGGTTCATTACCCAGGATAATATCAACTTTATGATCTTCAAGGCACGATGGTCATATTCTGGGAGGCAAATCATGCATGAAACAATTTATAAATTGTGAGAGAAATTCATCGTGTGTAGAGTGATGAGGAGCACCAATTTTAGCAGAGTTGGTTCACGAAAACTAGTAAGGCACACAACAGAGAGTATGTATTACTTAGTGCAAATGAAAGATAAGTTAGCCCTAGAGTGATGGATGTATATACAATGCACGGGGGAAATAACCTCTTAGTGAGGGAAAAATGTCCCGATGGTCCTAAGGGTGTTCACACACGTCACTGCCCCATATGTATGGTAACAAATCCCCCCTGGGTGTGATGCAGTGAATAAGAGCTGGCACATAGAGTATAGGAAATTTCCATGCCTTGAGGACATAACTAGTCCACAAAGGGGAGTAAGTCCAAATCTTTGCGGAAAGCTTCAAGCTTCTCACGAAACAAGGCCTTTGTGAAAAGATCTGCAAGGTTGCCCTGTGTTGGCACATAAGCCAAGCTGACCTCTCCTGCTGAGAGTCTCTCCCTAACATATTATTGATAATGCACCTCAATGTGCTTTGCACAAGCATGAAAAATGGGTTCCTCGCAACTGCCAGTGCACTCTGGCTGTTAGTGTAGATGATGTTGGGAGTGTCCTGTCCAACACACAAATCATCTATAAGGTGTCTGAGCCATACACACTTAAATGTGGCTGTGAAGACTTCCATGTACTCAACCTCACAACTGGAAGTGGCCACAATAGGTTGCTTCTTGCTCAACCATGATATGCATGAACTGCCGATCATGAAACAAAAACCACTCATGGACACTCGCATGTCATAACACCAGGCCAATCCGAGTCCAAAAAAGCATGTCTGGCGCGCATGATCCCCCTTGGGATAAAACAACCCAAGATGTAAAATGCCACTCAAGTAGCAAAATATCCTTGACACCTTGCCAATGCTTAGACGCTGGGCTATGCATAATTTTGATGATTTGTGAGACTGCAAACTGAATATCTAGCTTCATATTGCATACATAAATAAGGCACTACAGTTTGGTAAAGAGTGACATCGGTAGGATCACCAACATTATGAAGACTCAACTTCAAACCTATTTCCATGGGAGTGGAAATAGGTTTGCAGTGCTCAAGTCCAAACTTACATAGCAATGTCTCTATGTAACATGTCTGACACAAGGCAATACCACCATCACACTGCTTAAACTGTATGCCTAAGTAATGATGCAACAACCCCAAATCTTTCATCTTGAAAGTAGCATTCAAATTAGCCTTAAATTCAGTAATGTGTGTCTCATTCGGACCAATGATCAACAAATCATCCACATATAGAACAGAAATGAGAAGTACATCACCCTCGTGCTTTACATACAAAGTGTTTTTTGGTGGACTGTTATGAAAGCCTTGTTTGACTAAATGAGTGTCAGATTCTCATACCAAGCATGAGGAGACTGCTTCAACCCACACAAAGATTTCTTACATTTGCATACTTTATCCTCTCATCCTTTCTTGACATAACCAAGAGACTACGTTACATAAACTTCCTCAAACATGTCACCATTCAAGAAAGTAGTAACAATATCTAATTGATGTACATCCCATCCAACATGAGGTGCCAATGCACATAGAAAACGTACAATAGTCATACAAGTGGGATCAAAAGTCTCTTCATAATCTATGCTTCTCTATTGTGCATAGCCTTTTGCAATAAGTCCAATCTTATAGCGATCAATCTCACCATCCGGCTTGCGTTTCAACTTGTAAACCCACTTTGTACCAATGGCCTTTTTGCCAGGAGTCAAATCACATAAAGGCCATGTGTCATTTTCTATAAGTGCATCATATTCTGATTGCATGTCAACCATCCAATTTTAAGAATTATGTGCTTCATCAAAAGACAGAGGTTCCTCTACATCACATAAGCTAGAAACAACCAAAGCATAACCATTTGATGCATAAGATGCATGGTGAGAACCTAAACAAGTACGACTAGACAAAGGTGCATCCAATTTACTATCATGCAAAGTATGCACCAGTCATTTTGGCATACCTCTAGCCTACTCATTTTCAGCCCTTTCCACATCAAGTACATCATGTACATTTGCATAGTAAATAGGCTGATCCGTAGCATTTTTTTAGAAACTCCCATAGGCTGTACATTTGCCTCATTGAAATTTACATTCAGGTTTCCACCACTGAAAAGAGGCAACAAACTGTCACTCATAAATGCCATGTGAGCTTACATGATTGTCTCTAATACATGACAACGAAGGATGAATAGAATCTTCCACAAACACAACATCACATGAAACCAAGATACACTTTGTTTGCAAATGGTATAGCATGTAACCTTTGCTTTCAATACTATAACCAAGAAAAATGAATTTGATAACCTTATCATCCAATATTTAGAGCTACGTTTGTGGCACCAAAGCATAAGCCAAGCAACAAAAAATTCACATGTCATAAAAACTAATATCTAATACTCCCAAATGATTTTCTCATGTTATATTGATCATTTAATATGGGGAAGTACCAGGGGCTTAAAAGACCTAAGGTTCAGATCCATTAAGACTTCCATAGGCTAAGGTTCCAAAAATTAAACCTTTTATCCAATGGCCAAAGTGTAGGGGAATTGGATGGTCATGGGTAAGACAAAGTCTTCCCACATCCCTAGAAAGGAGGGGGCAAGCCCAATTTGTAGGGGATGAGAGAGAAACACACACACACACTCTCTCCAAGGCTTCCCCTTATCACAAAGGGAATACTGGACACATGTCAGGTTCCTAGACTAGTTGCCCCCAACCTCCCCTCAAATCCTATTGGATGGCCATAGAGGTGACCAATGAGAATTAGGCTATAGTAAATTTAGTCTAATTCTTGATAAAAGAACCAATAAAAATTAAGCTCCCTAGAAGACTATTGGACAGTCTACCAAGGGGTCCAATGAGCATTCGACAGCCCAATGGCTTGCTTGATTCCTATTGGCCAAAAGACAAAAAGGTCCAACCAGAGTTTAGATGAATTATTTAAATACTTGAAGCTCTCACAAAAGGGGAAAGGGAGACACATGTCACAAGGCTATCACTTATGCTTCTTAATTGTCATTGGCTAAGCTCTACAATGGCCAATATGATGGCAACATGAGCAAATAGCAAGAGGGGTCGACCAAGAGAGAGAGAGAGGGTGTTGATTTTGCAAAGGCATTCACACACACACACAAACACTCACACAACTCATGTGTGGAGCAAAGAACTCTCTCTCCTTCTCCAAGCTTTAATGGAAAGCTCATCATCTTCTCCAAGCTTTTGAGAAGGGAGGTCTACACCAACAACTCTTGGCTTCGTGATGCAAATGCAACCAAGAGCCAAGCTTCAATGGCATGCTCACCTCCTCTACCATGCTAATTACTAAGCTAAGCTATGCTATTAGAGTGATTATGTGAGGAGAATACTTATTTCTCGTAAGATACCTCTTCTTCCTCTCAATCTATCCTCATTCCCTGCTAGCTCTCACCCTTTTTGAAGGTGTGTGAGGTCTTGGGACTAAGGCTTGGGACACTAGCTGTGATTTTCAAGCATAATTTGGTGCATGAAGCTTCCATCTTCATTGCACCAACGAGTTTTGTCAAGGAACACAAGAATTGTATTGTACAAAAGTCTCCTTTGATGGGAGAAGCTATAATACAAAGCCTTTATGGAGGGGGGACCGGCTCCATGTAAAACCTGTCTTCAACTATTGTCAATTGTTCTATTTCTCTCTCTTTTCAAGTATTGTCAATGCCAAATTAGCTAGGTGTAAATTGCTATGTTGATTTCTCAATTAAGTACTCTCTCTCTCTCTCTCTCTCTCTCTCTCTATGCTCATTAGGAACTTGCTCTTAATGAAATGCTCACTATGTTATCAATTTCTGCTACACACAAGTTATTAGTGCATTAAATATTACAGTGCATGTGATCAATAGATGGATTTATGTCATGCCATGCTTCATATGGAGTCATAGACTACAAAGCTTTTGTAGGACACCTGGTAAGTACATAAGTAGCACACATGATGGAATTAAGTCAAAACGAATGTGGCAAAGCTTGACTCTTGACCATACATCATGCCATCCCCGTAAGTGACCTGTTTTTCCTTTCAGCAATACCATTTTGATGAGGTGTATATGACACTGTACATTGGTGTTTTATCCCACGGCTAGCCAAAAATGCATTAAACTCATGTGACATATACTCCCCCCCTTGATCTGAACAGAGGGTGCCCATACTACATTTAGAGACATTTTCAGCCATAACCAAAAATTTCTTGAAGTATGTAAACACTTCGGACTTAGCTTTAAGCGGATACACCCATGCATGCCCGGAGTAATCATCAATGAAAGTCATGAAGTAAAGGTAGTTGCCCAAGGACAGAGTTTGCATGGGCCCACAAACATCACTGTGCACAAGCTGCAACCTTCTTGTAGCCCTTACTGAACCATCTTTTGGAAACTTCGAACACTGCATTCTGACCCAAAGTAGAGCCTTCACAAAGATGCTTCACAGGTGCATCAAGAAGTGGAAAAGAAGCAACCATATCAGATTTTTGCAAACGCAGCAAACTGGCAAAATTCAGAAGCCCAAAATGTACACACCAAAGTTTTGCATCTTAAATAGCCTTCGAATCCACAACTGCATTTGCAAAATTCCGCCCACACTTGTCAAACAAAGTGATCTTATACAACCCGTGACTAAAATGCCAGATGCCACAATTTCGTCACCAAAACTAAGATCATGAACTATACATCTGTCATCCACAAATTTGACAAAAAGACCAAGCCTAGCAAGTGCAGATACATACAAAAGATTCTCCTTGATCCCAGGTACATAAAGTGCATCAACAAGTCCTCTCACAGAAGACTCTACAATAGCTGCACTTGTAGTGGAACCGGTCTCTTTCTTCTTAGCCTCTTTTGCCTCCAATTTTAGACACTGCTTGATCAAGTGATCATTACCTTTACAATAATAACAACGCATCTTCTTTTTGCCCTTTTCACAAGAATTTCCAGATGAGGTGTTGCTAGCAGAAGCATTGGAAACAAGTGATTTGTCACTCGTCGAAGAACAGTGAGAAGTGGCTACATTGCTGTTACCACTTTTTCTTTGAGCAGCAATAAAGGCATGTTCAACTGTATGCTGTTTAGCCCTGTTTTTTCCTGAAAGTGACTCTTGCAACAATGATGTGCATAATACACAATATTTCCTTGGGTCATAAGTCTCCAAGTACTAGCAAAAGTTTGGTAAGAATCTGGCAAAGCATCAAGAACATGCTGCACGATGGAACTGTGAAAAAAGACTTGGTCTGCAGAAATAAGTTGCTCATTAATATCTATGATACCAGCAGGGAAAGTGTCCATTTCATCTTCCTTGTGCATAATCTTTGACTCCAGCTCTTTACACACAATAATGTAATCTTAGCCTCATTGTGACTTACATAAAGACCACCCATAACATCCCAAGCCTGTTTTGCAGATTTAGGGAGTGAACGTGAGGAGTAATAGTGCACTTCACAGATAATGCAATCAATGCATGAGCCTGCGTATCTCTAACATCCAAGAGAGCCTGCTCAATCGTAGACAGAATAGCTCTGGCAACAACAACCCTATCACCAAAACCTGCAACATCCTCAATATTGCATGTATCCTCAGAACCAGGGCGTACATTAATGCCCTGCACAACCCAAATTCCCTTTAACATAAGACATGTTGCATCATGTAAGCCACATTACATAATTGTCCCCATCCAATTTATCCTCAACAGCAAACATCTTGAACACATCCGTGTTGTTGTAAGCCATGGCAAGTGCCTGAACCTGATGTGAAAACTACCCAAAAAGAGGAGAAATGAAATGGGACCAACACATGCTATATAGCACAACCCGTAGAAAACTATAAGGGATTTGTTATGCAGCAAATGGCACAGACAAATTTTTTGCATAAAATGACAAAATTACCTGCACAATATTACCTGTAGTGAAAATGGAGGCCGAAATGAGCCCGAATGGAAAATCTAAGCAGACTACGCTCTAGGAGATCTCCCAGAGTATTTGTCAACCTACTGATGCTCACGAAATCTCACTAAAATCGCAGAAAGTTAGCAGGCGTGTGCTGGCGACTATGCCCGGGAGGACGCAACCTGCTCCGATACCAATTGTTGGGGGGGTGCTGGGAAACACACACATCTTGGAGAAGACAAAGGAAGATCAAGGCACACGACAGAGAGTGTGTATTGCTTAGTGCTCAATGAAAGATAAGTTAGCCCTAGAGTGATGGGCGTATATGCAATGCACGTGAGAAAAAACCTCCTAGTGAGGGGAAAAATGCCCCGGCGGTCCTAAGTGTCTTCACACACATCACTACAACATATGTATGGTAACAATTATCAACAATTGTAATTGGTATTCTTTGGAATGTTCAAATCTTTTGTTTTTGCTATTAAAACATTGGATACACAAACACTGCTTAAAGTTGAGAAAAATTTAAGTATGAAGTTCTTCGTTAACCTAAGTTTACTAAGAGGTATGATAACAAACTAGATGGCCAAGTGGTGCAATAGTGAATGAAAGATCTAGGAGTCGATCAATCCAACTTGCCAATCCATCCAAGATAGTGCTGTGATGTATACAAGCAATAACTTCGTATTTCAATTTCTTCTAAGCAATATCAAAAGTACTTAGATTAGATTCCATTATGTACTCATTAAAGAAACGATTTTACATCATCTTTATTGAAACAAAGATTAAAGAACTTTTGCAATGTCTAACAAAGACACACATGGAGAGTACACCATGGCATTGCAATTTGGAATCACAAGCATGCATAAAATCAATTGTAATGATTTCTTTCTTATGCAAATACATTATTTCTATAAGAAGAAAGTCCCTCCAACATTGGAGGAGAAGCATAAGTTCTCCTTCAACACTGGAGGGGATAAAAGTGACAGGGAAAGGGCATGTTCCCTACATTATTATTATAAATGTAGAGAATTGTCTCAACTCCACACCATACATATGTGTATACATATGGTATTTTCTTTTTTTTGATGGATACAAGCATCTCAATGCACAAAATGCATCTCCCTCCATGTCATCAAATTTAGTTTTGGTCTACTCAAATGGTTGTCTCTCTTTAGAATCAACCAAGTTAAAGAGATAAAATAAAAAGAGTGGAAGGACCTAGATTATGAAAATGGCTGTAAGGTGAGTCTTGGGTCTTGTGGTTCTAAAAGGGTGAGGCAACCTTGAAAGTTATCAATGCAACTAGCATACGGTGCATCTCAAGACCTTACAATACCAAAAGGATGATGCGACTTTTAGAAGTGCCAATATTTTTTTTTTCAAAATAAAAAATGAATTAAAAACGAGTTTTGAATGCTTTTGAAAGTGTAAAAAAATCAAAACTAAAAAGGAGATGTGGGCTAGCTTGAACATGGATTGAGGACCCCTAATTATCTTGTACACATACCTCTTAAGGAGGAGCGGTGGATACTCCTCAAGAGGAAAGTAGTACGTAAAGAACTAATGAAAAGGTTTAGAAGTGGCTGAACTGCCAAAAAGAGACTTAGTGACACTATTTTCAAATTATCTTACGATAGAGAGCCAATCTCGAAAAATCGGCTTGTTGAATGGAACAAAAATAAGAAAATTGTTGACTTGATCAAAGAAGACCATTACGTTGACAAAATGAAAAGATTACTTTATTGAAAGTTGATGTATCATGATTGTATTTAGCTTTCTTGAAAGCTTTTGTAAGGGGTTGCACTCTCTCTCTCTCTCTCTCTCTCTCTCTTTAAGTTTCTACTTATGGTTATGTGATAATGTTATGATGATGTTCAAATGATGGTGGTATTCTATTCCTCTTAGATTTCGCGACACTCAATCTTTGAAAATTATAATGAGTAAATTTTCTTCTCTACACATCCATTAATGCCAAATTTCTGATGTGGTGCAAGGTAGAGGGGCTTTTGGCAAAAGCTTCAAAGAGAGATACTAGAAAACCTATAGAACAAGCTATGCCATGAGGTAAAAGCCATGCCACTATCGCTTTTCTGAAGTGTTACCATTTCCATGGTAAAGCAATCAAGGCAAACTAGTTCGTGTTTTACTCTTCGAGTTGTTCGTGCATTGTACTTGTTTCTCTCCTATCCTTAGGGAAAGAGACCTTCCACCTTTCCGGCAACATGCCCCCTTCGAGCTTGTCCTCCCCACCCCCGGTGCATATAAGGCTTACAAAGTCCACCGCTCGGCTCCTGTCCGCCTGGCCGTGTGTGACAAAGGACCGAGGTTGTTGAGCAATGGCGCCTTCGTGGCCGGGTTTGGTCCCGGCGCACCTGCACGATGGCTCGCTATACCCTGCGATGACGGCGTGGGCGCTTCCGCCAGAGCTATCGCCCGAAGCGGTGCCTACGCCCATGCCGGGGCAAGTGGACTCCATGCTGCAAGACCTCCTCCCACTGGGCGTCCTCCCTCTCAACCTCGCCCCCGGCGTGGCTCAGGCCCTCATTGTTGGTATTCAGTCCGTTTTCAGCATCCAGAATCGGGCGAGACTCTGAAACTCGTGGCCTGGTATTTTCTTGCAGTCCTTTGAGAATATATATATATATATATATATAGAGAGAGAGAGAGAGAGAGAGAGAGAGAGAGAGAGAGAGAGAGAGAGAGAGAGAGAGAGAGAGAGAGAGAGTGTATAAGGTGATGCAGCGTCTTGTAGGACTCATACCCTGCTATGCTTGCGACAATAATGTCCGTGACTCCTGCTCTGTTACATGCTTGGACACTCCAAGTGAGAAATCAATAGCAACACACGAACAAAAACTACAAAATTATTGAATTTGATGAGATACAGAGAAAAGGAGAGTTGACATGCCATGATAGAGTTCTGAGAAGACGCACTGACCCCAAAGACTGGCGTCCCTTTTGATATTTCTTTATTATTATTCTTGCAAAGTACACTCCTCGAGAGTCCAACTCTGAGCGAGACTCTGCATCCAGATACTCGTCAAAAGCTCGTCCCAAAAAGGCTAAAGTTGCCAAATTTGCATGCGTAAATAAACCACGCAAATTTGTACAGCCTGCCATGTGGCATTGTCAACGCGTTTTACGGAATTCCGTAAAGCTTCCAATGTCAGCATTTTCGTACGGCTTGCCGGATCATCGATTAGCGTGCTTTACGGAAACTTGCCTTGAGTTCAAGCTTTTGATTTTTTAGGGTTTTAGGTCCCTCGGCAGGTGCTCTATAAGTTGGCAAGACTAGGATTTAAAATTCCTTAATCCTTTTCAGTTTTAGGCCCCTCGGCTATACTTTCTTGGTTTTGAATTTCCTTTGTTCTTCGGGTCCAGTTTCTCTTGTTCACTCGGTCATTTCTCTTCCAGTTGGGCATGTCACCTCGTCACTTTGACATTTCCCCCTCTTGAAAGAATTGTAATCGCCCTCGATTATGCCCGCAAAAAGAGTCAACGGATAGAAACTTTGTTCAGTAGACACGGACCCTATGTTCTAATGCACCAGACTCCACTAATCCAGCACTTCTACAAATATATCAATCACATTTCTGTCGAGGGTCTCATATACAAATCTTGATTGTAACCTATTTAGCAATAATATCAAGACCGCACTGATCTTTTCACGGATGTTTTGATCTACTAAATCTTGTTACTATCAAATTGGTATCCTTTCTTGTTACATTTCAATCAAGCAAACCATGCCCATGATCATCTCCACAAGACAGTACAACCATACAACATGCAGTTCTCAAACTCATACACTTAGTTCACACTGAACATCGTGTTTCGATCATTCAATCTAGCCATCTCATTCCGTCCAGAACTCTTGATGCACCTAGATCACTGTGCAACCATCTCACCCTTTAGGAACTCTTGATGCAGTTACACTTGTATCCAGTCGTCCGATCCAGATAGGCATCACATCCAGATCTCGCTGATCTATAACAGATGTCTAGATGCACTAAGTTCAAATCATTCATTAGACAAAATGCTGCAAACATTTCATCTTTCTACATGTCTCTAACAAAACACACATGAAAGGGCACATGTCTTCAATTTAATAAAGGAAATTTCCAATTCAGTCCACATGTGTTCATAAAGTCATTCCGCAAAATACTATCAACATGTTAGTACCGCTAAAATCTCAAAGAGAAATAAGTGACTTCATTCAATCTAGGCAATTTGTGACAAAGGAGTGGAGTGGCTCCCCCTCTTGTGCAGTCCGCATCGCACCAGATTTAACCTGTAACTTTTGGCATGGACTGTAACAAACTTGGACACCCCAAGTCAAGATTCTGTTGCGACACAGCAGAGATTCACTTTAAAAAACTTCACAAATTTAACAATCGACATTGCCCGGCGTAGTTCCGTGCCAAGAGATATTGGCCTCAAAGAATGGTGTCCCTTTCGGTATTTCTTTTATATTAATCTTTGAGCAAAGTACAACTCCGGCGGGTGCTCCTCCTCCATCCTCTTTGCATCTAATGCCGGATAGTTCTTGAATTTAACCAAGAACCGCCAAATCAATCTACCTTTTATCTTTCTTTCCTTGTGTGCCAAAATCTGTCCTGGAACGAGTATCTCCTCGCTCTCTTCCACTTCGGGTTGCTCATCAAGCTCCCCATCAAGTGACACCTCACCTTTAAAAGGTTTCAAGAGACTCACATGGAATGCATTGTATTGGGCAGCTTGAGTCGAAAGGAGACATCATTTATCTTTTCTTTAATTTGGAAAGGGCCATAATACCTCATGCTAAGCTTTGGAAAAAGCCGCTCCTTTCCCTTTCGCTTCCTTAGGTGTGCCTTCTGAAAATGTAAGCGCACAAATTGTCTTCCTTTAATTTCAAGTCTCGTCGATGTCGATTTGCTGCATTCTTATGTCGTTCTTGAGATTTCTCTAAAGCCTCCCGGACCTTGGCAAAAGCAGTGTCCAAGTCCCTCGTGTACTAGTCGGCTTAAAAAATCTTGTCTTTTGTCACGTGACACATCCAACCCTATGTGTTCGTGGACAAGCTATAGCATGACCAAGGTTCAATTCAGTCAAGTCAGCCTAGAATAGGAAGTGATCTGACACTTTTGTGAGTACGTTCGCAGACCGTGCATTTCCAGACACTTAGAGTAGATGCATATCCTCTGGTTGCACACAACATGATCATCAGCATTACCATCAGAATCCATCAGAATCCATCAGGAGCATTTTTACAGTGCATAGACCTATTTTTCCTATTTTTGACATTTTTCACTTATTATTTTAAGTGACTTTTGTTGGAAAGTAGGTAGGGCAATTTTGCTAAGTTTGTATATAAGAAACCTAACACTAGCACTTTCTGGCAGAGGAGGCAGCAGGAGCACTTGCTTGCAGGCAACTTCTCAACAGGACCCCAAGATCTCTAGCGTTTTTGCACCACAGCAGAAGAGCTAGTTTTTTTTGGACAAGAACTCAGATCAGCTAGCGTTTTTGCATCTGCATTAGCATGGCGACAGAACCACATCAAATCAGCCCCAACGTTAGCAGATTCCCACCGTAGGAAGATTTTCAGCCCTAGCGTTTTTGCATCTGCAAGACACCTCAACGTTTTTGCAGATCTTCGAAATAGATTCAGCCCTAGACTCAGCGTTTTCAGTTTTCAGCAGTCAGACATCACAGAAGAAGCCCTGAACCTCGCAAATCTCACCTTTCCTCAGAAGATCCTCGCCGCACGGTTAGATCTCGGGAAGTTTGCAGTTTTAGCCCGGAAAACGCAGATTGAATCTGCGTTTTCAGCGCGTCGTCGTCGCATCGTCGCCATCGACATCATCACCGACAGAGAGTTAGAATTCAGCAGATAAAGATTTGCAGATTTCAGCCATCAGCATTTTCAGATTTCAGCCCATCTCGTCGTCGTCCTCATCGTTGTCGACATCGTCGGCAAGCCCAAAGCATTGTAGAGATTTGTGCAATCATAAGTAGACCGCTCTCGCCATAGAGAGTGGGGCGTTCAGAGGAGGGTTTGACAACATTTTGGTGTCTTATTCTTCTCTCTCTATCTCTCAGTCTCAGCACCTTCATTCACAGTGTTCGCCACTTTGTTTGTGTCCATTGCGCGCTCTCATAAAAAAAACGGAAGGCTCTCCCTTCCGTAAGTAAAAGGAACCCTTGAGCACAGTTCGGAGCACTCATATTGAGCAAAGTTCAACATTCACTTCCGTCCCACCTGACACTGGTATCAGAGCTTTGGCAGTGTTCTGTATCACTCAAGGAAAGAACCACAAGAACCACATAATTTTTTTTGCTTGTTGCGGTCGCACGTAACCCAAGTCCACTTGGGCGTGTCGATTCCTAGTCGTGTTTTTGAAGAGTGACAGGAAGCACAACAAAGAAGGGCTTGTCCAGCCTCCCCTTGTGCCTCTTTTCACTCATTGAGAGTGGACCGTGCACGTGAGTGGGAAAAAGCAACCTTGGTGTGAGCGCAAGGCTGCCAAGGGGTGTGTGTGCGGAAAAGAGAAGAACTCGGGTGAAGAGAAGATCTTTCTCTAACACAGATTGCAAGCTAAAGAAGAACCTCAAGAACCTCAAGACTCAAGACTCAAGACTCAAGACCCTCAAGAACCCAAGAACCACAAGAACCCAAGTTCCTCGTGAACTTAAGAACCCACGACTTCAGTGGATGGTCATCACTCGAAGCGGAATGGATACTTCGCTTGGAGGTGATGAGCATGAGAGAGGCGAAGAATTTTCCCCACCAGGAGGTTTTTCCGACCCTCCCCCTTCCCCATCTACGCCAAGGATTGCACTAACTCATATGGAGGAGTTGAGGCAGTTCTTTATGGAAAGGAAGTTAGAACGCGAAGCAAGTAAAGTAGAAAGAATGGCAGCCATAGATCGTGAATCCACAGAAAGAAGGGCAACCATAGATCGTGAATACGAAGAAAGAATGGCAGTCATAGAGCGTGAGCACGAGCAAGCACGCTTGGAAGCCAAAGCAGGAGAAGGAAAGTTGGATCACGAGAACAAAGAAAGAGAAGCAGAATTTGATCGCGAGAACAAAGAAAGACAAGCAGCATTTGATCGCGAGAACAAAGCAAGACAAGCAATGAACGACCGACACATGAAAGAAATGTTGCGACTCTTTTCTCAAGTTCAGGCATAGATGCAAGAGATTCGAGAAAGGGAGACTCTCTGTCACCAGCGTGTGACTACTATCTATCCTTTTTGTTGATTTCTTTCTTATTATCTATTTACTTTCACTTTTTGGAAACACCCCTCGGGAAATCTAACTGCCCTGCATTGCATAGCTAGTGTGGAACTGTCCAGAGGGAGTCCAGGCCTGAGGGCAAGAGAGCACTAAGGTTGGACAAGGACTATGGTTAGCCAAGTGGGGTCATTGACTAGCCAAAGTGGAATCCTTTGCTACAGAGGCTACATTTCAGTTTTGGATGTGGCCACAGTGTACAAAGAGGGTCGGATGACCTAGAAAGATATAATGGCAGCATCTCCTAAAATTTAGGGAACTGCTATTTTGGGACCTGAAAATGTCTTCGCGTCATTACGTGCAGTTTGACATGGGGATCATTTTGTTACTCTGTGGCCAAGTCAACAGAGGCTGCAGGTGAGATATTTTTAGACCCGAGGGTCTAAAGCGGGAAAATGCACAAATGAGTGACACTTGGCACTCTGAGGCCAGTTTACTACTTATAGAGAAGGCAAAAACGTGATTTATAGCTGGGAGGCTCATTTTGCAAGTCTCTGTCACAGGTTAAGAGCTATGGAGTGCTTGCTTTCCCTCTTATGCACAGTGCGGTGCCAGGAGTGATGCCCTGCACGCTACGCACTGCCCTCTCTCTCCCCTTTGGCAGTATGTTATGCCCCTCTAGTGGGCTCTTCATTTGACCAATGTACAGTTGTGTGGGTTCATGCGCGATTGCCGAGGCAAGAGCCTCTTGCACAGGTACTGGATTAGCTAGCGGCTAATCCCCCCGCAGGTACAGGTGAATTCGGAGAGGTTTCACGCCAGAAATCTCGTCCGATTCAAAGGGCAAGTAGCCCTACAGGTGCGGGAGCTCGAGGACTTGCTAGGGATGCGACCGGCACGCGAAACGGAGCCCGAAACAGTGAATTACAGCCTGCTGTGTATTTTTGCAGGTTTAGGGTTTTGGCCCTAAACGGACCCTAATACCCCCAGGAGGTTCGGGGACGCAAGGGGACCGCTGTACAGGCGATCTGGAGCATTTTCAGGGCTGAAAACAGAGAATTCAGCGTGCTGCAGATTCTCGCCAGGTTTTGCAAAGTGCCCGTATGCGTCGGGAAAGTCGGTCAATGCGTGGGAATACTGACCGTGAAGGGTTCTAGTACAGTTATGCTGCCGAAATCAGGCTGGAACAGTGGAAATTCAGCCGAGTTTGTGCAGGGCAGCTTGTAGGGAACCACAACGTTTATTCCCTCTTTTGAACAATAAAGAAATACCGAAAGGGGCGCCTAAGTTAGGGGCCAATCTGGTGTCTGTCCACTCATACAGGTGCAATCTAGCAGCCTGTATCCCTCTCCCCTTTGTTGTGTCTTGAAAGTACAGGTAAAATAGACGACTAATAATGGGTGAAAGCTAAATCAAGGTTTAAAGTAAAGTCTACCGCCCTTTTTGGATTGAACAGGCCGGTTTCATGGTTCCATCGACGGGATTAAATCACTTTTTCCCATAGAAGTGAGCCTTGGGCAGTTTTCGGCTTGAAGACACAGGGGATCATAGACGAGACACAGGGAATTGTAATTATGGCTGACAGACCAGATGATGTGACTGAAGAGGTTTCCTCTTCACAGGGTCAACAGACACATGAAGTGGGTGAGTCCTCAAGACCACCACAGACTGATGATGATATATTCAGGACCCAGTTGGCTACTGCTGTGGCTATGTTCACACAAGTAATGCAGAACCCAAGGTTTTTAGCCTTTCTGCAACCTCCTGTTCCGTCTCAGCAAGTTGGGTCACTGGATCATATTCAAAAGCGTGTTAAGGCTCGAACACAGGTGATTCATACCGCACAGTCAATGGAAACACCTGTACACTTGACGGAGAACATGCAGTCTCCACAACGTATGCCTAAGGTGCAAGAACAGGTGGCTGAGATGCCAGTTTTTCAAGCTGTACCAATTCAGCCCGCCACCTTTCAGCAGCCTATAGCTGGTTCTAATGGGCAGGGAAGCAACTTACAGGCTATGCAACAGGTCTTCCCACCACCTTCAGTACACCCTGGCTATTTTGGAGGTGGATCGGTATTTCAGAGCATGGCTGGTCATGCACCTGGAAATCAGTTTTATACGCCAGGAACAGTGTTTGGGGGTGCTCAAACGATGATGCCTAACCCCATGTACAGTGTCATGGGTATGCAACCAGGGTTTCAAAGCACTCAGGGACAATTTGGGATGCCACAGGCAAATTTTGGTATGGCTGGAATTACAAATCAGCAGCCAAATATGGCATTTCCAGGTCAAGTTAATAGCGGCCAAGGAACACAGATGAACCCTAATAGTGTTCCCATGTTTCAGTCACTTCCATATGACAATTTAACGCCGCTGGAGAGGCCAACTCCATACAAAGAAGGTGGCAAAGGTGTGTCATTCACGACCTTTACAGGGTTTGATGACAGGAAGAAGGCTCTTTCATTCCTCCAGCAGTTTGACAAGGCCTATGCAGGGGGAAACTTTACAGAGGCTTCAAAGGTCCGCAAGGCAGCCACTTTCTTGACAGGGAATGCGGGACAATGGTGGACAACTTTATTGCTTCAAGGGCAAGCTCCGTCCACATGGATTTACTTCAAGCAGATTTTTGCAGCAGCATGGTTATCTGATGATTTCGAAGCAGATGTCATGACAGAATGGCACCAGCTTAATGCTGCCACTTGCAGAAATCTGGATGATTACAATCGGAAGTTTTGGAAAGCTCTACTTCCAGTAACTTCCTATAGGTTTGTGCCATTGACAGAACAGATTGAAAAATACTGTTGTGGCCTACCCAAAGGATTGAGAAAATACTGCACGAAGACAAAAGTCACTACTTTGACGCAGCTCATCGAGGTAGCAAACACTGGCAATGGTTTGCTCAAGGGAGAAGATTGTGAATTTAACACTGGCGTCAAGGCAGGATCAGGCAAGAAAAATTCAGCCAAGAAGCACGTTCCCAATGAGGCTCCTAAAGGGACTCAGGAGTCGGCCAACACAGGGAAAGACAAAGCTACGGCTGAATCAGAAAAAGGACCAGCAAAGAAATGGAAAAGACGTTTTCCTCGCAAGTCAGAAGAGCAAAAGAAGGTCCTGAGGACAGAGAACAAATGCTTTATATGTGAGCAGCCTGGCCACATTGCTTACAACTGTCCTACAAAGAAAAGGCCAGCTGATTCTGAAGACAAGGAAGACAAGAAAGGAAAGAAGCCCATGGCTGGTCTAGTGCCAGATATGGTGGGCGACAAGCCAAATTCAGATGCAAGTGAGCTTTGCAGAGCATGGGGAAAGGTTAGGGATCAAACAGTGCTTATCTTCTTTGATCCAGGTGCCAAAGCCAACTTCATTTCCCCAGAATTGGCTTCAAAGTTGGGAATCAGACCTGAAGAGATGGGGTATACAGCAGAGGCAGGTTTGGCATGTCCTGGCCATACAGAGGCTGTGACACCCATCATTGGAAAGTTGCGTCTACATATCCAGTCCTATGTAGATACTGAAGAATTTTACATCATGCCACTAGACGGATGTGATGTGTTGTTAGGTATTCCTTGGTTGTTTCGTGTACAGGGAATCATGGATGCCTACAACAAAAAGATCACTGTACAGAGCAGAGGAAAGACTCACATTCTGGATGTAAAGCTTAAAGGGGAGTCTATTCCTACTGTATCAGCTTCTGCTATTACTTCTGTAATGAAAACGCATCTTTCTGCGTACTTGGTTTTTGCACGTGAAGTGTCAGATTGTGATGAATCAAATTTATCTATGCTAGATAAAGAAAGGTCAATGTTTTTACAACAGTATAGTGACTGTTTTTCCGATTCATTACCGTCTCAATTACCGCCAAAGAGACCCGAGGACCATGCGATAGATTTGGTGCCAGGCTGTAGCCCACCAAATAAGCCTCCGTACAGGGTTAGTGCGGCTCAGCAGAAAGAGATAATGGCCCAAGTACAGGAGCTGTTAGAAAAGGGGCTGATTCAGCCCAGTTCATCTCCATTCTGTTCTCCAGTATTGTTGGTGCAGAAAAAAGATGGCTCATGGCGTATGTGCATCGACTACCGTGCACTGAACAAGAATACCATCAAGAATAGGTTCCCTATACCTAGAATTGATGATATTATGGACAAATTAGAAGGAGCAGCTATGTTTAGCAGGATAGATCTAAAGAGTGGGTATCATCAGATCCGCATTAGATCAGAGGATGTGCACAAGACTGCTTTTAGAACGACGTTTGGCCTTTACGAATTTTTAGTGATGCCCTTTGGTCTCACAAATGCTCCTGCTACGTTCAATAGGATGATGGACAGAATTTTCCGTCCACACCAGCAGTTTGTTGGTACATTCTTTGATGACATGATAGTCTACTCAAAGAATGAAGAGGAGCATAGGCATCACTTGGCCATTGTGTTCAAAGAGCTACGCAGTCATAGGTTGCTCATCAATGCAAAGAAAAGTGAGTTTTTTCTGGAAGAGATTCACTTTCTGGGACACATTGTCTCAAAGGATGGTGTCAGAATGGATCCTGCAAAAGTTGAAGCGATCAAGTCATGGCCAAATTTGAAGACGGTGCATGATGTCCGAAGCTTTTTGGGACTATGCTCCTATTACAGAAGGTTTATCCGAAATTTCGCTGAGATTGCTTCACCTTTACATGCTCTTCAAAAGAAGGCAGTCACCTTCAGATGGACACAGAAAGAGATTTCAGCTTTTAATCTCTTAAAGGAAAAGATGACTTCAGATCCAGTCATTGTGTTGCCAGATCTTAGGAAGTCATTTGTGGTCCAGTGTGATGCCTGCGGTAGTAGCATTGGTGCAGTGCTAATGCAAGATGGCAGGGTAGTAGCCTATGAGAGCAGAATTTTGCAAGGGCCAGAGATGACCATGCAGGTCTATGAGAAAGAGTTACTGGCTGTGATTCATGCGCTCTTAAGTTGGAAACACTACCTGCTAGGTGCAGATTTCGTTGTCCAAACGGACCATCAGACCTTGCGATACTTCTTGACACAAACAAAGTTATCTGAGAAGCATATGCGATGGGCAAATATCTTGTCCATGTTCCATTTTCAGATTGTGCATGTGGAAGGCAAGAAGAACGTTGTGGCTGATGCCTTGTCAAGGAAGCCACAAATTTCAGCTGTGTCGATTCCTTATCATCATGAACTTGATGATATGAGAGAACAGTATGCAAATGATGAAGATTTTGCAAGGGTCTTCGAGCAACTAATGGATGGACAACGTCATGAACACTATCTTCTTAAAGACGGGTTCATGATGATGCATGGCAGATTGTGTGTCACAAAGCCATTGCGACGCAAAGTTATGGAAGAGAGTCATGTCCCACCGTATGCAGGGCATCGTGGTATCGATGCTACAGTTAAAGCGGTAGAGACATTCTTCTATTGGCCTACATTGAGAAGGGATGTGGATGCCTTTGTGCGAGAATGCCTAATATGCCAAAAGGTCAAGTTTGACAGGCAAAAGGCACCAGGGTTATTGCAACCACTACCTATTCCAGATAAACCATGGGAAAGTATTGCTATGGATTTTATCTTTGATCTTCCAAGAACGCAGACAGGAAATGATGGTATTTGGACCATTATTTGCAGATTCAGCAAACAGGCTCATTTTATTCCTGTCAGGAAGAAGATAAAGCCAGATCAGATGGCACGCTTGTTTATGAGCAATATTTTCAAGTATCATGGCATGCCACAGTCGATTATTAGCGACCGTGATCCACGCATGACTAGTTTGTTCTGGAAAGGCTTGTTTGAGAATATGGGTACCACGCTCAAATTCTCTTCGTCATTTCATCCTCAAACAGATGGACAGTCAGAAGAGGCAAATTCTACTGTCCTAGATCTGCTGAAGTGCTATGTGTCAGAGCATAAAGGAAAGTGGGAGCAGTATTTGCCATTGGTGGAGTATGCATACAATAATACAGTGCATTCATCAACTGGCAAGGCACCTTTTGAGATAGTTGAAGGTGGCAAGAAAGTTCCTCCCATACTGCATACAAAGGACAAGATATTTGAAGCAGATAAGTATGTTCAGGACATGGATGAAATGTACAAGAAGGTCAAAGTGGCCTTAGAAAGGACTCAGGCAAAGCAAAAGAAAGCAGCTGATCGTCACCGTCGTGAAGTGGTATATTCACTTGGTGATTGGGTGCTTTTACGCTTTGAAAAGGCAAGGTTAAAGAAGATGAAGGGCAAGGAAAGAGTGTTTCCAAAGCTCAGCATGCGTTACTATGGGCCTTTTCAAGTGTGCGACATAATCAGTGATGTTGCATATAGGCTGAAATTGCCTGACAGTTGGAAGATTCACAATGCGTTTCATGTGAGTCTTCTCAGACCCTATGTGGGTGATGTGCCAGAAGATATACCAGCTGAAGATCAGCCGGAAGTCGAGGAACTTGACGAGATCTTGGTCCCTGAACAGATTTTGGCACACAAAGAAAGGAAAGTGAAAGGCAAGGTTGCTAGGCGTTACTTGGTAAAGTTCAGAAACTATCCACCAATGGATGCTAAGTGGATGGAAGAAGGTGAACTTGCAGAGTCACCAACTGTGTTATCACTTTACCTGGAAGCCTTCGATTTGCAACCTACCTTGACCCCTTGAGTTTCAAAGCTACATGGATTGTCAGTGTGACAATGGCTTCTGAAACAAATGATGTACATGGTATTTAAAGTGAGCTCAAATCAAATACCTGTTACATGAATGTTAGAGCTGTACAGATTGTCAGTTTGGCAATTGCTCTTATGGAATGTCCAAAAGTTTGGTTAGTGCTATAGAAGTGAGTATTTCTTGTCAGTTTGTCAAGGATACAATGGTTGCTTCTATTCAGGAGTACATGTGTAACTGCATTCTTAAACTGTCGGTTTGGGTATGCTCGAAAGTGTTACGGGATCCAACGTGTACTATAAGACAGTGGCAAAATGTGCAGCTACCATTTTGTCATTGGAAAGTTCGTGACTCAAAGCAATGGCAGAGTGCGAAGCTACCACTATGTCATTGGGACAGGGTTCACACGCAGGCAATACATGAGTCGACGAGGTGTTGAATACACCAGGGTTGACAATGAGCATGTATGTGTCGTATATGTGTCGACAGGTGTTGAATACATCAGTGTTGACAGTAAGCATGTACGACATAGATGCAAACGAGGACGTTTGAGATTTCAAGAGGGGGGTATGTCACCAGCGTGTGACTACTATCTATCCTTTTTGTTGATTTCTTTCTTATTATCTATTTACTTTCACTTTTTGGAAACACCCCTCGGGAAATCTAACTGCCCTGCATTGCATAGCTAGTGTGGAACTGTCCAGAGGGAGTCCAGGCCTGAGGGCAAGAGAGCACTAAGGTTGGACAAGGACTATGGTTAGCCAAGTGGGGTCATTGACTAGCCAAAGTGGAATCCTTTGCTACAGAGGCTACATTTCAGTTTTGGATGTGGCCACAGTGTACAAAGAGGGTCGGATGACCTAGAAAGATATAATGGCAGCATCTCCTAAAATTTAGGGAACTGCTATTTTGGGACCTGAAAATGTCTTCGCGTCATTACGTGCAGTTTGACATGGGGATCATTTTGTTACTCTGTGGCCAAGTCAACAGAGGCTGCAGGTGAGATATTTTTAGACCCGAGGGTCTAAAGCGGGAAAATGCACAAATGAGTGACACTTGGCACTCTGAGGCCAGTTTACTACTTATAGAGAAGGCAAAAACGTGATTTATAGCTGGGAGGCTCATTTTGCAAGTCTCTGTCACAGGTTAAGAGCTATGGAGTGCTTGCTTTCCCTCTTATGCACAGTGCGGTGCCAGGAGTGATGCCCTGCACGCTACGCACTGCCCTCTCTCTCCCCTTTGGCAGTATGTTATGCCCCTCTAGTGGGCTCTTCATTTGACCAATGTACAGTTGTGTGGGTTCATGCGCGATTGCCGAGGCAAGAGCCTCTTGCACAGGTACTGGATTAGCTAGCGGCTAATCCCCCCGCAGGTACAGGTGAATTCGGAGAGGTTTCACGCCAGAAATCTCGTCCGATTCAAAGGGCAAGTAGCCCTACAGGTGCGGGAGCTCGAGGACTTGCTAGGGATGCGACCGGCACGCGAAACGGAGCCCGAAACAGTGAATTACAGCCTGCTGTGTATTTTTGCAGGTTTAGGGTTTTGGCCCTAAACGGACCCTAATACCCCCAGGAGGTTCGGGGACGCAAGGGGACCGCTGTACAGGCGATCTGGAGCATTTTCAGGGCTGAAAACAGAGAATTCAGCGTGCTGCAGATTCTCGCCAGGTTTTGCAAAGTGCCCGTATGCGTCGGGAAAGTCGGTCAATGCGTGGGAATACTGACCGTGAAGGGTTCTAGTACAGTTATGCTGCCGAAATCAGGCTGGAACAGTGGAAATTCAGCCGAGTTTGTGCAGGGCAGCTTGTAGGGAACCACAACGTTTATTCCCTCTTTTGAACAATAAAGAAATACCGAAAGGGGCGCCTAAGTTAGGGGCCAATCTGGTGTCTGTCCACTCATACAGGTGCAATCTAGCAGCCTGTATCCCTCTCCCCTTTGTTGTGTCTTGAAAGTACAGGTAAAATAGACGACTAATAATGGGTGAAAGCTAAATCAAGGTTTAAAGTAAAGTCTACCGCCCTTTTTGGATTGAACAGGCCGGTTTCACTCTCTCAGTCTCTTCTTCTCCCAAGCATGACACGCATGATTTGCATGATAATGATGAGCATGATGATTTGAATGATCATGATAAGCATGAAGAATTGCATGATTATGACAAGCATGATGATTTGCTTGATAGTGATAAGCATGATGATTTGCATGATCAAGATGTGATTTCTCACGAGCATGATGATTTGCAGGAAGACACTGTGATTGTTCACAAGAATGATGGGTTAGTTGATACTGTTTCTAGTGAAGTTAACCTCATTGCAGATTCGATCAATCACGAAGACCTGATCTTGGCTCTCGAGCCTAGGTCCAAAGAACCCGCTCAGGAAGAACCGATCTTGGCTCTCGAGCCTAGGTCCAAAGAAACCTCACAGGAAGTATTATGTGTTTGCATGATCAGTCAACACGCATTGTTCGAATGTTTCATTCTTGGTTTCCTGTATTTTAGTCAGTGTCTTTATGTGATTCCTTTTCAAAGGCATGCCATATTGTACGATGAGCACGATTCAGTCATGAATGAGCACGGATGTATGCGGATTTCTCATGAAAAGCTGAAAAGTATGTATTCAAGGAATTTACATTCAATGTCTTTTCCTTGGCATGACTCAGTTTTCGAAAGAGCACAAGAAGGATTGAGCATCAAGCATCGGCATTTCCATTGTGTTTTGCCACAATTGATTGATTTAGATCAGAAAGTCAAGCTTCGACCCCATTGTTTGCGTGTGTTTGATGAACGGTTTGGCACTCCGTCTCTATGTTCATTGACATTGCATACACAGTCTTTAAAGAAGATTAGATTTTTTCGAGCTACTTTACATGGAATAGTATGTTCATGTTTTTGTGTTGGAAATGGTTTCAGGAATTTTCAGCCAATGAGATTCTTGAAGAAGGTAGATGCATGACTCTAAACGAAGTGAAAGCATTGAAGATGACTTTGTATCGCTTTCGGCGTGGCCCAAAGAAGAAGACTTTGTAGATCTTTCTTGACCTTCTGGCATACTAAACAAATGCGAACAAAGTTGTCCACATCCTTCTTGAGTCTTGGCCAAAAGAAATAACGCTCCTCACCTTTCAAGGTGGTGTCAATGCTGCGGCGATCCCATAAAAGGTGGACAATGGCACTCAATTAAAACCTTTTCCCTCAACGGCTGTGTAACACACAACATCGTTTTCTTCATCAAGTAGCCATCCCGTATGGAATACCCTAGCACCATCTCCCCATTCTGTATCCGAGTAAAAACAACGGGAAAATCTGGATTGGTGGTGTATTGATCAACCATATCCTCGAAGCTTCTATGATAAATCGCGGAAATAGCCAAGACGAGGGGCTTCTGAGACAATGCATCTGCCACTAAGTTTTTTTGTCCTTGTACATGGACAATCTGAAAGTGAAACTGTGACAAGATGTTAGCCCACCGCATCTGCTTTTCTGAAAGCATACCGGTCCTACCAAAGAGCAGACAAAGAAAACCAAAGAATAATGGAATTTTATTTGAAGTATCTTCGGGTCCCGACCTCGGACTTATTAGCCACTCCCACCCTTCATACATCGGGCATCGAGCGCGCTCCCGTCTTCACGTCATGTCTTACAAGGCATAAGCCAAAAAGATCACTTGCAAGAGAAAAACCCAAGATTTGTTTCGAGCTGCTGTTTTTTTTTTCCCTCAGAGGCAATGCTATGCAAATGTTGATGTCTACAGCTACCAAGCAGCACACTCCAAGGACTTGGTAAGCTTTCAAGAAGATTTTTGCCCGAAGTTAAATGGTTTCTGACATCTTGCTTTGGAGTGCAACCTCCGGCAGAGTGGGGTATCGTGAAATGCTTGCCATGGAAACCCTAGCAGATTATAACTTGAAATTTCTCGACATCTCTTAGTAGACGTCTCTTCACGAGCAAATGACCTTGGAGGTCCAGTGCGAATGTTGTCTTGGGACTACGATCACCACCAAAGAAACACTGTTTGTCCAAGAAACACTGTCTGTCCTAGAGCTGATGGACTATGCTGTGCTCGGCTACAACCTTACGGAATGAACCACTAAGTTTTTTTGTCCTTGTACATGGACAATCTGAAAGTGAAACTGTGACAAGATGTTAGCCCACCGCATCTGCTTTTCTGAAAGCATACCGGTCCTACCAAAGAGCAAACAAAGAAAACCAAAGAATAATGGAATTTTATTTGAAGTATCTTCGGGTCCCGACCTCGGACTTATTAGCCACTCCCACCCTTCATACATCGGGCATCGAGCGCGCTCCCGTCTTCACGTCATGTCTTACAAGGCATAAGCCAAAAAGATCACTTGCAAGAGAAAAACCCAAGATTTGTTTCGAGCTGCTGTTTTTTTTTTTCCTCAGAGGCAATGCTATGCAGATGTTGATGTCTACAGCTACCAAGCAGCACACTCCAAGGACTTGGCAAGCTTTCAAGAAGATTTTTGCCCGAAGTTAAATGGTTTCTGACATCTTGCTTTGGAGTGCAACCTCCGGCAGAGTCGGGTATCGTGAAATGCTTGCCATGGAAACCCTAGCAGATTATAACTTGAAATTTCTCGACATCTCTTAGTAGACGTCTCTTCACGAGCAAATGACCTTGGAGGTCCAGTGCGAATGTTGTCTTGGGACTACGATCACCACCAAAGAAACACTGTTTGTCCAAGAAACACTGTCTGTCCTAGAGCTGATGGACTATGCTGTGCTCGGCTACAACCTTACGGAATGAACCACTAAGTTTTTTTGTCCTTGTACATGGACAATCTGAAAGTGAAACTGTGACAAGATGTTAGCCCACCGCATCTGCTTTTCTGAAAGCATACCGGTCCTACCAAAGAGCAGACAAAGAAAACCAAAGAATAATGGAATTTTATTTGAAGTATCTTCGGGTCCCGACCTCGGACTTATTAGCCACTCCCACCCTTCATACATCGGGCATCGAGCGCGCTCCCGTCTTCACGTCATGTCTTACAAGGCATAAGCCAAAAAGATCACTTGCAAGAGAAAAACCCAAGATTTGTTTCGAGCTGCTGTTTTTTTTTTTCCTCAGAGGCAATGCTATGCAGATGTTGATGTCTACAGCTACCAAGCAGCACACTCCAAGGACTTGGCAAGCTTTCAAGAAGATTTTTGCCCGAAGTTAAATGGTTTCTGACATCTTGCTTTGGAGTGCAACCTCCGGCAGAGTGGGGTATCGTGAAATGCTTGCCATGGAAACCCTAGCAGATTATAACTTGAAATTTCTCGACATCTCTTAGTAGACGTCTCTTCACGAGCAAATGACCTTGGAGGTCCAGTGCGAATGTTGTCTTGGGACTACGATCACCACCAAAGAAACACTGTTTGTCCAAGAAACACTGTCTGTCCTAGAGCTGATGGACTATGCTGTGCTCGGCTACAACCTTACGGAATGAACCTAACTCTAATTTTTGGTGCAGGTTTCAGGATGGAAAGTGAGTCAACTTTTCGAGCTCGACTGATGTCGAGATTTCTTTTTAAGTTCGAAATCTGTTTGAGAACTTGTTTGGTGATCCTGTTTGAAACTTGTTTGAAATGGATGGTATCTGTTTTGAACCTGTTTTGGTGCCGATTTGAAATGTTTGACTCTGGTTTTAATACTGGTTTCATTGATTGGTGATTTTACTCCCCGGTGGAGAAGTGAGAAATACTGTTTGGTATTGTTTAAATCTTGGAACGATGCAGATCGATGTCTGGGGAGCGTTCCGTTGTATGCTAGAAAACCTCCGAACGACGCAGGCCGATGCCTGGGGAGCGTTGGGTTGTATGCTTGTAAAATAATTGTTGTTGTGACTCCTGGCCCGGACCTTGATATTTATGCGTGAGGAGTATTAAGAAGTCTGAGCAGTGTTATTCTCATCACCTCCAAACGACACAGACTGCGGTCTGGGGGGCGTTTGGTTGTAAAAGGCCTCTATCTCCCGGCCTGGACCTTTTTAGGTCATGTGGGAGGAGTAATGAGGGAGTCGTTGAATATCTCTCGGCTCGGACCTTGTTAGGTTATGTGGGAGGAGTGTTCATCGGCGGCTTTATGTTTCTATGTCTTGTAACATGCATATGTGAGCATTTGTGTTGCATTGTGATGTGCCAACCACTGAATATTCCTAATTGGATGAGATTGCCTGGGTATGTAATTTTAGTGCATCAAGACACCTGTGGAAGATCAGTGCGGTCTGGGTGTGATGGCTAATTTTACTACGTCGGAATATCAAGAGTTCCGATCTGGACGAAAGGAGAAGCCAACTTCTTGATCAAAAGAGCCGAAAGGAGAAGCCAACTCCTTGATCAAAAGAGCCGAAAGGAGAAGCTAACTCCTTAACAAAAAGAGCAAACTGATTGTCCCTCGGTATGACTCTCGGAAATTTTTGAGCTAACTTGAGTTGTTTTGCAGATATGTTGTAATCGCGGACGATTACTCTCTTTTAAGGAGGGGAGATGTCACAAACTGCTGACGTGTCAAAGCCTTGAAGAATCGGCGCAACTTACAGATGCCGATCGAGGGGCCTAAACCCTAAGAAGAACAAGTAACAGAAGAAGAAGTCCTACCAACTTATGGGGACCCTGTCCGATGGGGCCCCAAGTGACATAAAGGATTCAAATAAAGCTGGACCCTCGCACACACACAAAAGACTTGCGCAAACTGATGACGTGACAGATTTTTGAAAATTACACTGTCAGTGCTGACGTGGCAGGCTGTACGGATTTCCGCGTTTTGCACTGACTGCTGATGTGGCAGTTGTACGAAATTCCGTGATTTACGTTGGTAGCTTTTTGGCATTGCTTTTGGACCAGAAGCTTTTGAGTTTGAAGGCTTTTCATGTAAACTGCTTTTCATAGGCCAAGGGCCTTTAAATATGTGCTAAGGGCTCATTCTCTGGCATACTTCCTGTAGAAGTGTAGAGACTGGAGTACCGGCTTGTACTGTGTTGATGCATATAAAGAAATATCGAAAGGGCACCAAGGTTTGGGGCCAATACTCTCTGGGGTGGAATTTCGCCACTCCGTGTCGCGTGTCGTCTCTGTCTCTCTCTCTCTCTCTCTCTATGTTGAGTTGTTATTGAAGTGTTAAAAGTGTGTTTAGTCTGTTTTTTTCTATTGGCACGTGGTGCCTGTCTTGTGACAATGGCTACTTCTTGTCACAGAAGCAGCTTTTGGAAAGCAGATGCGGTGGGCTAACATCTTTTCAGTTTCACTTCCAGATTGTCCATGTTCATGTACAGGGACATAAAAACTTAGTGGCAGATGCATTGTCTCGGAAGCCCTTCGTCTCGGCTATTTCCGCAATCCATCATAGAAGCTTGTTCGAAAGGCTGTCTTGTAAACATCTCCTGAAGCGATTTTGATATGGTTATATCCGCTTTTCAAATCAATCCTGCTGAAACAAGAGGATCCCTTTAGTCGGTCAAGAATATCATAGATCCTTGGAATCGGAAATCTGTTCTTGATAGTGATTTTATTGAGAGCTCTATAGTCGATGCACATCCTCCAAGATCTGTCATTCTTTAGTACTAGTAAAACCGGAGAGCAGTAGGGTGAAGCACTCGGCTGGATGAGACTCTTTTCAAGGTCGTCTTTCACTTGGTTGATGATTTCTTCATTCTGGGCTCGGCTAACACAGTAAGGTGGGCGGTCCGATGGTGTGCTTCCAAGAATCAGATCAATAGTATCGTCCTCGGGATGAGATGGGGGTAACTCGCCTAGCAGGAAAATCTTGGCGTTCTTTGTCTAGTTCAAACATGTTCGTTCGATGTTCATCATTCAATTCTTTCAAATAGATCGAGTAAACAAAAAGACTGGATTTCATTAATTTTGAAATGGCCGAAGCCGATACAATAGGGACGGATTCGCCCTTCAATTTTACATCTAGTACAATTTTTCTTTCCTTCTCATTTGTCAAAGTCGCTTTCTTGACCCGATAGTCGACCATAGCGTTGTTCTTATGGTACCAAGGGATTCCTAGGAGGACGTCATACCCTTCCAAAGGCATGATGTAAAAGTCCTCGTGCCCTAAATACCCGTGACGATGCAAACGAAATTTGCCAATGACAGGCGTAATGGCTACATCCCGTCCGGGCGCCGTTAGAACTACCTCCGCCGATGGCCCCATCCTGTCGGGTGTAATCTTGAGCGGCACCGCCAATTAAGATGAAATGAGGTTGGCCTTGGCTCCTCCATCAAAAAAGGTAAGGGCTTCCTGATCTTTCACTTTGTCCCAAGCTCTACAAAGTTCTGTACTTTCATCTATCTGGCTTGAGTCGGTTCCCATGCAATCTGGTTACCGGTACCATTCTTGCTTTCATCTTGCCTTTTCTGCCAGATTGCTGCTCTAAAACTCTCTGGCCTATCTTCTATCTGTCCTTGTTGTGCCTTTTTGGGGCACTTTGCGGAGATGTGCCCTTGTTTCCCGCAACCAAAACACTTCCCCTCTTTGAGATAGTTAGCCCTTTCTCTAAGAGTCAATTGGGGTCGTGTATCTTTCTTTTCCTGGGGATCCTTTTGCTTTCTATTTTCATTGTTTGAGGTCTGACTGGTCCTCGGAGTCAAGATTTCATCTGTCGGGTAGGTCAAATTCCCCGAATGTATCGAGAACCTCCGTTTCACATGACCCATTAGTTCTTGAATAGAGTCAGACTTTTGTTCAAGGCAGTAATCTCGGATCTTTGTAGAGAGTCCGCAACAAAACCGCTCAATCTGTTCTGTAAAGGTGACCTTCTTAAAAGAAGAGGTCGATAGAAAAGAATACCAAAGTCTGTCGCAATATGCGTCCAAAGAATCTCCCTTGGTCATCCGAAGATGGTTCCAAGCGGTTCTTACATCTCGTTCGTACTCTCGGGTCAACCAAGAAGAAATAAAGAGTCGTTTGAATTTCAACCTCTTGACTGGGGCTTCTTTCCTCAGACGAAGAATGGACCACCATGTTCGAGCATTTTCTTTTAAAAATGATACAGCTCTCCTGATCTTGGAGTGTCTGAGTAATGCCCTCCAGAGGAGGCTATGTCAAACTGCTGGATGAAGGCCAAAGCCCTCGGAGCATCTCGAAATCCAGATAAGGATTCAAATTTTGTCGACTATCCACCCTCTTTAAATTCCTTTGCCTTCTTGCTCTTATCTTCGAGGAAGTTGTATTGGTTGGCTATGTAAAAGTGCTTCTTCTTTGCATAAAACATGTGGTCGTCGGAGTCCGAACTGTCAGAGGATGACTCCTTTGTAGAGCTATTAGAAACTGGTGGGAATCTGAGCTTCTTTGCCTTTTTCTTGCTCTTTCCAAAGCTTTGCTTTTTGCCTTTTCTGTCCTCCTCACTTGAGTCGGAAGAGCTAGAAGAATTGTCAGAAGAAGAGGAAGAAGAACTGGGTAGTCCTTCAAAATGCACATGCTTCTTCTGCTTTCTTGCAAATGCAAAAGAAGATTGACTGCCCAAGTAACCAGGGTAGTTAGTCCCCTTCTTGCGCTTCTTCAATTGCTTTTTCGATTGATTCTTCGTATCCAAAAGCTGACTGATCTGGGTCTAAACCACCTCTTGAAGTTCTTCTTCTGTAAACATCCTCGGAGTTGGAGCTTTCTTGATTTCCGGTTTGATTGGTAGTTCGGTGGCTTTCTGCCACTGAGTATGCACTTCAGCCATGGACTGTTGGGTCAAAAATTTGCAAACTGGGATCTTTAGCAAACTGAAGCATCTGCTTTGTGCACTCGTCAACCTGTTGTCGATGTTGCATCTCCAAAAGTTCATACTGTGTAGGTCGAGGTGGCCCGTACTCGTCTTCTGCTAAATTGCTTGAATTTGCCATATTGCCTCCTCCTACCTCAACGGTTGCAGAAGAGGTTGATTGATTCTTTTCGGAATCCAAAGGTATCGCGAGAAAAGGGATCGAATTTTTCGGTAGTAGAGAAATCGGCCGTGCTCTGATACCACTGTAACAAACTTGGACACCCCAAGTCAAGATTCTGTCATTACACAGTAGAGATTCACTTCAAAACACTTCACAAATTTAAAAGTCGACATGGCCTAGCGTAGTTCCGTGCCAAGAGATATTGGCCCCAAAGACTGGCGCCCCTTTCGGTATTTCTTTTATATTAATCTTTGAGCAAAGTACAACTCCCGCGGGTGCTCGCTCTCGGACTCTCGTCCAGATGCTGTGAGAAGTGAGCCCCTTGGGTCACTTATAAACATTACAAAGGGATGCCAAAAGCAGAGCCCCCAAAAGCAGCAACTTAAAAGAAATCAGGCCCCAAAAGCTGTCTGCACGATTTTCGGAAATCCGTACAGCCAATGCAAATCACGGAGGTCCGTACTCTCTGCCCTTCAGTAGTCAGTGTGATTCGGGGCTTAGGGAGAAAGAGAGTTTTCTACTACTTTACGCGATGAAACTTCTCCCAAAGCTGCATGCAACCATGAGAGGCCTTGTTCTAGGTGATGGGTGCCAGAGGCTCCACATACACCACAAGGTGCTGCTCTCAAGCTTCAATGGAGAGCTTCACTGCGTAGAGGATGGTCAACTTGGGGGGGGGGGGGTAGTGCACTGCTAACCTGGAAAGAGGGGGAGGGGCTGCTCTCTTATAGCCTCCCAGAAGAGGGGGCGCTAGCATGGAGAGAGAGAGAGAGAGAGAGAGAGAGAGAGAGAGAGAGAGAGAGAGAGAGAGAGAGAGAGAGAGAGTCACGAGGACGTGGCAACTGCTAACCTTAGTTGTTGGTTTCTTTCCAATGATTTTTGTTTAATTTTTGAGACACTCTTTTTGAAGTTGCAAATGGTCGGACATTGTATGGCCAATGTGAACGGTAGTTTCACCCGCAGACGGGAAGTTGGTCGGCACTGGAATCCGTATGGTAAGAGGATGTCTAGGCTCAGAGCAAGATCATACAGGTCCCCCCCGTCGCACTTAGCAAGTTGGTGGATACTAGGAAGTGAACTCAATAAAGGCATAAAGTCAAGGTGGGATCACTAGCAGAAAGTATCCGACAGTTGGGCCACATTGCACTTTTGGATACGGTCCCAATGAGGATAGATGGTCAGAAGACCAGCGGGAGCCCGACAGAAGCATCTCCTAAAAATTAGGGAACTGCTATTTTGGGCCGTGAAATGTGTTCGCGTCATTACCTTCGGTATGACCAAGGGAACATTTTAGTACTCTGCTGCAAAGTCAACTGATGCACCAGTTGAGAGATTTTTAAGGAGGAAATCCAATGCGGGGAAATTGCATGCATGAGTGCCAAGTGGCACTTTTTGGTCAATTTACCAAGTTTGGGAGAAGAGAACTCGTAACTGACTTTCTGGAGCAGTTTTGGAGGCTGTTAATGCTGATTTTCAGCCATTTCTCTCCATTTTTGAGCTTCCCATGACTTTGCCTAGGTCCAAGGAGCTCATTTTCAGCATTGGAAGGCATCAGATGCGTGTTTACAGGGCTGTTTTGCTGCGTTTTCAGCGATACGCAGGTTTTGGCAGCCATGGAAATCTTCCCCTTTTTGCATCTATTTGTTCATAGATGCATTACAGGTCAAGGGCAACAGAGGGGGCGCTCGATTTATGCTAGGAGGATGCTTCATTGAGAACCTGTCACAGGTTAAGAGCTATGGAGTGCTTTCTTTCCCTCTCATGTACAGTGTGGTGCTAGGAGTGATGCCCTGCACACTACACACTGCTCTCTCTCTCCCATACGTGCAGTTATGTGATGCCCCACAAGAGGGCTACTCATTTGACTGATGTACAGTTGTGTGGGTTCATGCTTTTGTGCTGAGGCAAGAGCCTCCTTGAGCAGGAACAGGGGTAGCTAACTGCTGCTCCAAAGCAGGCACTGGTGAGGGTCATAACCTCACCGTACAGGTGCAAAATCAGCGCTGTGTATGCGCTGTAAATTCACTGTTTTTCAGCCGTACGGACGCCAGGACCATTGGGAATCGTGCCCACTGGCAGAGGACAGTTAGGGGACTGTTTGGGGCTGAAAACAGGGCAAAAACCAGTAAATACAGCGTGCTGAATTTACTGTTTTTGGACAGGAATCAGAGGGTATACGACAGTGCAAGCGAGTTCGAGCAGGGAAATTGGTTTCGCGCAAGTTTTGGGGCTGTTATGCTACTGAAATTTGGCCAAATCAAATGGTATCTAGGTGGATACACGTGAAGGATTCCCAGGACCTTACCTTGTAATTTACCCTCCTAAAGAATAAAGAAATACCGAAAGGGGCGCCAATTTTGGGGCCTACAGGTTGTCGGCGTCTGCTCGGAGTATTCTAGCTTCCGAGCCGTGTGTGTATTCAAGTGTTAACTCCCGTCGCAGGTTCTCCTTGCAAAGTGCTCTGTGTGTGTGTTTAAAGTAAAGAATTTCGGGTGAAAGCCAACGCCTACCGCCCTACGGGCCGGTTTCAGAGAGAGATTGCATGGGAAAGTGTGCCAAGTGGCACACTTACTCTAAAATTTAAAAACCATTCAACTTTTGACTTTAAAAATGCTATGCTAGTTAATGAAATGTGCAATTAAGTGCAGAACTGCACACATAGATGCAACAAATGAAATGGTTAGCTGCTCCCTAGCGCATTGCCGTGCCAACAATGCTCTGGCATTACCTATTCGCACTTGTCCGGCTATTTGGTCAAGCGCAAATCATTTAAGAATACTTTTAACTAAATTATCCTAAGGCTGTAAATAATCAGGCCTTAGGATTATTATTCTAAGGACCCCATCTCATTCCTGTGCTTGCACTAGCCCGCGTAATTTTCAGAGCCTGAAATCTGAGGCTACTATCTATCCCTTCATTGAAGACCCGATTTCCCAATCGCTAGGGCTTCAGGGTATTTTCTGCTAGGGTCTCCCTGAGGTGCACTTGCCCAAACTTGGGCGCACCTGAGGCCCCAGAACTGCTAAATCTATTCTGATGTGAACACAACTAATTAGATAATTCTTTTCTCATAAATAAATAAATTATTTAGAAAGTCGCACTTAGTTACATCCCTCTTGGTACTAAACAGTTGACCTCAATTGTAGAGCGTCAACATAATTGTGCAAGATGTCTGGGTAGTCCTTAAGATCGGACTCAGTCATCCACTTTGCATCTAAAGGAGTGTAATTCTTGAACTTGACTAAATACTTTCGATGTAGACTCCCCGACTTGAGTTGTCTCTCCGAGTGGTGTATTATCTGTTCAGGTTGAAGGATTTCCTCAGTCTCTTCGACTTCTGGAGGATCTTCTTGTATTGGCGCCACTGGAGGAGGTCCAACATATGGTCGGAGGAGACTGACATGAAAAGCATTATGGATGCGCCAGTTAGAAGGCAAATCCAATCTCAAAGTCACGTCATTGACTTTATCTGTAATTTTGAAAGGGCCGTAAAATCTATGGGAAAGTTTAACAACTTTCCCTTTGCCGACCCGCTTTTTCAATCTAGCTTTCTCAAACCGAAGCAGGACATATTGTCCTTTTTCAAGATTGAGATTCCTTCTGTGCTTGTCTACTTTTCTCTTTTGTTGCTCTTGAGTACGAAGAAGCGCTTGCTTTACTTGTTGATGGGCAATATCAATATTGTGCACAAATTCATCTGCGGCGAAGATGTTTTCATTGGTAACCATAATAGGAAGTAAGAGTGGCTTCCCATAAATAATTTCGAAGGGAGCTTTACCAGTTGAGGAATGTATGGTATTATTATACGCAAACTCAACTATTGGTAAGTACTATTCCCATTCGAATTGTCGTTCCGAAACATAGCACTTGAGGAGATATAAAATAGTGGCATTAGCGATTTCGCTTTGACCATCTGTTTGAGGATGATAAGCTGATGAAAAGTCAAGCTTAGTTCCCAAGTTTTCGAACAATGCCGGGCAAAATAGTCTAGTCATGCGAGGATTTGTATCCCCTACAATAGTCTTTGGCAATCCATGGTGTTTAAAAATCTGAGCTAGAAATATTCTAGCCATGTGATCAGCTTTGATCGTCTTCTTTACTGGAAGAAAATGTGCTTGCTTACTGAATCAGTCTACTATACTCCAGATTGCATCATTTCCATTCTTGGATCTAGGAAGATCCGTAATAAAATCCATGGCAATACTTTCCCATGGCGTGTTAGGCTAAGGGAGCGGTTGAAGCTTGCCATAAACTTTATGTCTGTCATATTTTAATTTTTGGCATACTAAACACTCACGTACATGTTTTTCAATGTCCGCACGGAGTGTTGGCCAAAAGAAATACCTTTCGAGGGCTCTAGTGGTGGAAGCAATTCCCTGATGCCCGGCATAAGGAGAATTATGTGCTTCATCCATCACCTTCTGTCGTAAGGACTGAGCTATGCATATTGCTTGTTGACAATAGAGTGTATTATCCCTAATGGAATAAGGTGGCCTTGAGTGACCAGCTTGAAGATCCGCCCAAATTGTGGCGAAGTCTGGATCTTGAGGATACATCTCGCTGAGAGATTCTAGTTCCTCATGATAAATTGTTGTTAGTGCATTGATCTTTGGACGCCTGGAGAGAGCATCTGCGACTGCATTCTTCGTTCGAGAAGTATGTAAAATCTGAAAATGGAACATTGAAAGAAAGTTGGCCCATCTCATTTGCTTTTCTGATAACTTTCTCTATGTGAGAAAGTAGCGAAGACTTTGATGATCTGTCTTGATAATAAAATCAGCTCCTAAGAGATAGTGTTTCCAAATGGAAAGAGCATGAATTACTGCCAATAACTCTTTCTCGTATATGGAAACATGCAACTCTGCATCTCTAAGGCGCCGACTTTCGTAGGCTATGGCGTGACCCTCTTGGTTCAAAACTGCTCCTACACAATCTCCAGGTGCATCGCAGTATACCTCGAAAGGTTTGCGAAGATAAGGGACGGTGAGAACATGTCTTTGACTGAGTAGATACTTAAGCTTTTCGAAAGCTTGTTTTTGTCCAGACCCCCAATGGAATGGAATCCGCTTCTTTGTCAGGTCATGGAGGGGATCTGCTATCGCGGCAAAAGCTCGAATGAAACACCGATAATAAGAACAGAGGCCAAGGAAACTTCGTACATCATGCACTGTAGTTGGCGTAGGCCATTCTACAACTGCTTGAATTTTATGAGGGTCCATCCTCACTTGATTGTGAGACACTATATGGCCCAAATAGTGGATTTCTTATAAAAAGAACTCACTCTTCTTAGCATTCACAAATAATTTGTGTTTGCGTAATTCTTCAAACAGTAAGGCGAGATGCTTATAGTGTTCGTCTTCCGTCTCTGAGAAGATTAAGACGTCATCAAAGAAAACGCCTGTGAAGCTTCTATATGAGTGGAAGATTCTATCCATCATTCTGTTGAATGTGGCTGGTGCATTAGTGAGTCCAAAAGGCATCACTAAGAATTCATACAACCCGAAGGTTGTTCTAAATGAAGTCTTATGCACATCATGAGGAGCTATGTGGATTTGATGATAACCGCTCTTCAAGTCTATACGACTAAAAACACTTGCTCCTTGTAACTTGTCAGTAATGTTGTCAATCCGAGGAACAATCTTTATAACTTTCTAATAACTTAAGTCTTTTTTTCTCTATAGAGGAAGAAAGTTGTGAAACAGACACATCTCTCTCTCTTGCAAAAATTAAGTACGTTGAAACACACTTTTTCTTTACTTTCTTGATGGCAATGTGATTGGCGATAGGGATACGCCAATCACTTGCATCCTTTCCTTTATGAGCAAAGGATATGGTTTTCTGAACATAGTCAGGAATGGGATGCATCTTGTAGTGCCAAGGCATTCCCAAGATAACATCGCATCCTTCAAGTGAAGCTATTAAGAAAGACTCTTGATCTTTGTAGTCGTCAACCTTTAGATTCAACTTCCCTATGATTGGAGTAGAGTTTGAGTTCTGCCCTTTGAAAGCGGATTGTGCTTGAATAGAAACTCCAAAACGATTGGGTTGCAAGTTCAGGTCATCAGCTAGCTTGGTAGAGATGAAGTTGTCTGTACTGCCAGGGTCAAACAAAATGAGAGCCTGTTGGTTGTTGATGCTACCCCATGCTTTAAGAAGAGCTCTTTCTTTTCCATCCTTGGTTGTATTTCCCTGCACATTTGGGACTGCATTGGAAGAGGTTGGTTGTGGAGGTTTGGTAGGACAGTCACCCTTCATATGAGCAACTTGTCCACACTTGAAGCATCTTCCTTCACTAATGTAAGTTCGCAACTTAGCAGGAGAGAGATATCTCCCTTTCTTGGGCTGATTTGGTTTTGCTTCTGCTTCGGAGGCGGTTGTTTTCTTCTTTTGAGAAGAAGAAGTAGAGGTAGGCTGCTCATGGAGAGCCTTTTGGTTGGCATGGTAAGTGCTTTGCTCCATGTTCTTGGGAGTACCTTTGTCATGTATTCCATCAGCTATGCGGGCTGATTCCATAAGTATCTGCAAGTTACCTCGAGGGTAAAGCTTCATAGCCTTTTGCAAGGCTTCATGCAAACCTGCTTCAAACTTGCGCATCTTCTCCGAATCGTCAATCTTCTTGAATGGAGTGACTTTCAAGAGAACGTCCCAAAACCTATCCACATAGCATGGAACAGTTTCGTTCTCTGACTGTGAAAGTCGGTCCCATTCTTTCTTTACCTCTTCCTCATAGTCTGGAGGAAGGAACTGTGCGTAGAACTCCTTCTTGAAAGCAGTCCAATCATGGGGTTTACGATCTTCCAGGATAAGGGTTAACCACCAACTGCTGGCGGTGCCTTTCAGGTACATACTAACATGGTAAAGCTTGGATCTTTCTTTAAAATTCCCTTCAGCAAATGCAACTTCGAATTTGCGGATGAAAGCCAACGCTTTGTCAGTATCATGCCGCCCATTGTAGGTGTCGAATTTCACATCTTTGTCTCCCGACTTGAATGTTTTCTGCCTGTGGTGCTTCTTGTTATGGTGCTTCTTCTTTCTATGCTTAGACTCCCTATGGACAGGAGTCTTTTCCCTTGAATGCACTTCTTGTTGCGACGGATCGTCAAGAAACATGTCTTCCGGAGCAACTATGTCATCTAGATCCTTCATGAAAGAGAACTGAGGGGAATCAGGGGGATCCTGCTCTTGAACCTTTGGATTAAACCGTACATGACGTTCTGGAGGTTTCCTCTGCCTCTCGTGCATGCGGGAGGTTCCAATCAAAGGATCTTTCCTTGGTTCTGGCGCCTTTGGGTTCTGCGGGATTTCTCCTGACCCCCTCGGCATTTTCTGCTTCCCTTTCTCAAGAGTATTGAGAATCTTTTGGACTTCTGGATGGGAGAGAGCTTTTTGCAACTCTTCCACCTGCTGTTGAAGGAGAGAGAACTCTATCTCGCGTCCTCCCATTTCTGCAGTCTGCCAAGAGTCGTCAATCCCTTAAGGAAGAGAGAGATGACCTTGCTCTGATACCACTGTCACAAAAATACGGAAGCGTAAACTGACGTTTAATTGCACTTGAAATACTCAAGAGAATTAGAGAGAGAGAGAAAGCTTGACAGTTCATTGGGGAGCAGAAGATGGGCTGGTCCCCCCGAGAAAGAGAATATCTTTATTACTAAGGGAGAATCTTTACAAGCACAGGAACGGGGCGAAAGCCCGTCCTCTATTCTTTCTTGGCCTTTTTCTGCTTCTGACTGAGAGAGTAGAAGAACTGCTCTCTGACTACTGAGAGGATCTCTCCTCTTCTGCGAGATTTTGGGAAGCTCTGGTAGGGGAGAGTCTACCTTCCACAAAACTCATTGGAAGCTCTCACGAATGAGGGTCTATCTTCCGCTAACTGTGCCACTTTGGACGTAATCATTCCTGCAATTAACCAACCACAGAAACATGCAAAACACACACACACACGCTTGCTGTAATTTTCTGCACATAACCAGAAATTGTTACCTGAGCGCGTTCCAATGCCAAAATGGAGGTCCTTTTCGTGATGGAAATGCTCCAAACTTGGAGTATGTGTAGAGTAGGTAGTGGGGAATGATATTCTATTAAGACTTTGCTGAAATTCACCCTAATACAAGTGATTAGGGGCTGAAAACAGGGGATTTGCAGCAGCTAGGTAAGGGAGGAAGAGAGTTTTCTACTACTTTACGCGATGAAACTTCTCCCAAAGCTGCATGCAACCATGAAAGGCCTTGTTCTAGGTGATGGGTGCTCAGAGGCTCCACATACACCACAAGGTGCTGCTCTCAAGCTTCAATGGAGAGCTTCATTGCGTAGAGGATGGTCAACTTGGGGGGGGGGGGGGGGGGGGGGGGTAGTGCACTGCCAACCTGGCAAGAGGGGGAGGGGCTGCTCTCTTATAGCCTCCCAGAAGAGGGGACGCTAGCATGAAGAGAGGGAGTGAGAGAGAGAGAGAGATTGCATGGGAAAGTGTGCCAAGTGGCACACTTACTTTAAAATTTAAAAACCTTTCAACTTTTGACTTTAAAAATCCTATGCTAGTTAATGAAATATGCAATTAAGTGCACAACTGCACACATAGATGCAACAAATGAAATGGTTAAGTTCTCCCTAGCGCATTGCCGTGCCAGCAATGCTCTGGCATTACCTGTTCGCACTTGTCTGGCCATTTGGTCCAGCGCAAATCATTTAAGAATACTTTTAACTAACTTATCCTAAGGCCGTAAAATAATCAGGCCTTAGGATTATTATTTTAAGGACCCCATCTCATTCCTGTGCTTGCAGAAGCGCGCGTAATTTTCTGAGCCTGAAATCTGAGGCTACTATCTGCCCCTTCATTGAAGACCCGATTTCCCAATCGCTAGGGCTTCAGGGTATTTTCTGCTAGGGTCTCTCTGAGGTGCACTGGCCCAAACTTGGGCGCACGTGAGGCCCCAGAACTGCTAAATCTATTCTGATGTGCACACAACTAATTAGATAATTCTTTTCTCGTAAATAAATTAATTATTTACAAAGTCTGACTTAGTTACAAAGCATCTGCCACCAAATCCTTCTGTCCCTGCACATGGACAATCTGGAAGTGAAACTGTGACAAGATGTTCGCCCACCGCATCTGCTTTTCCGATAGCTGCTTTTGTGACAAGAAGTAGCGTAAACTCTGATGGTCTGTGAAGACAATAAAATCCCCTCCGAGTAGATAATGCCGCCACTGAGTAAGAGCATGGATAACCGCCAAAAGCTCTTTCTCATAAATCTGTGTTGTCAATTCCGGCCTTGAGAACAATCGGCTCGTAAGCAATGACACGAGCCTTCTTGCATTAAGACCGCACCCAGACTACGACCACAAGCATCACAATATACTTCAAATGACTTCTGCAAGTCCGACAAAGTCAAAACTAGTCCTGTAGTCAATTTCTCGTTCAATGTCTGAAAGGCAGTCACCTCCGTGGGTCCCCACGAGAAAGGGACTCCTTTCTGTGTCAAAACATGCAAAGGGGAAGCAACCTCTGCAAACTTTCGAATGAACCGCTTGTAGTACGAACACAATCCCAAGAAGCTTCTAACTTCATGGACATTCTTCAAATCGGGCCAATCACGGATAGACTCTATCTTGGGCGGATCCATCTGCACTCCTTTTTTGTTGACACAATATGTCCCAAAAAGTGTATCTTTGGTAGGAAAAATTCACTTTTCTTCGCATTAATCACTAACTTGTGATCTCGTAATGCCTGAAAGAGTTGAAGCAGATGATCTCTATGTTCTGCCTCATCCTTTGAGAAAACAATGATATCGTGCCAACAAATAGCCCGTACTCTCGAAAAATCCTGTCCATCATCCGGTTAAATGTCGCAGGAGCATTGGTTAGGCCAAAAGGCATCACCAAAAACTCAAATAACCCAAAAGTCGTTCGAAAAGGCTGTCTTGTAGACGTCTCCCGGCGCTGATGATATCCACTTTTCAAGTCGATCTTGCTAAAGCACGAGGATCCCTGAAGTCGGTCAAGTATATCATTGATTCTACGAATTGGAAATTTGTTCTTGATGGTGAATCGATGCACATTCTCCAAGATCCGTCTTTCTTCAAAACCAACAACACTGGAGAGCAGTACGGTGAAGTACTAGGATGGACAAGACCCTTTTCCAAGAGGTCTTTCATTTGGTTCATAATCTCTTCGTTCTGGGCTCGGCTCACACGGTAAGGTGGCCGGTTCGGTGGTGTGCTTTCAGGTATTAGATCAATGGTATGATCTTGAGGACGAGCAGGTGGTAACTCACCTGGTAGGCCCTCTGAGAAGCAATCGACATGAGAGTGGAGAAAATCTTGGCGTTCTTTATCAAGTTCAGACATATTTTTCCTATCCTCATTATTTGTCCTATCCTCATCACTTAACTCTTTCAAAAAGATCGAGTAAACAAACAGACTGGATTTCGTTAATATAGAAATGGCCGAAGCCGATACAATAGGGATAGACTCGCCCTTAAGTTTTATATCAAGTACAATGGTTCTGCCCTTCTCTGTGGTCAATGTCGCTTTCCTCGCCCAGGGAATTCCCAAGAGGACATCACAACCTTCCAAAGGCATTATGTAATAGTCCTCATGCCCCAAATACCCCTGACAATGCAACCGAAGTTTGCCAATGACAGTTGTAATGGCTGCGACCCTGCCGGGTGCCGCTAGAACTGCCTCTGCAAGTGGTCCCATCCGATCGGGAGTGATGTCGAGCCGCACCGCCAATTCCGGTGTAATGAAGTTGGCCTTGGCTCCTCCATCAAAGAAGATCAGGGCTTCTTGGTCTTTCACTTTGCCCCAAGGTCGGCAAAGTTCTGTACTCTCGTCCATCGTGCTGGGATCGATACCCATGCAATCTGGAACGAGTCTTGTTTTCATCTTGCCTTTTCTTCCACGTTCCTCAGTTGCTCTCGAACTCTAAGGCCTCTCGTCGTCCTTGTCATTTTGTTCTTTTTGTGCCTTTTAGGGCACTTCGCGGAGATATGCCCAGGTTCGTCGCATCCAAAGCACTTCCCCTCCCTGATGAAGCGAGCTCTCTCCAGAGGAGCAAGCTTGGGTCGTGCATCTTTCTTTTCTGAATTGCTCTTTCTCTTTCTACTTTCATTTGCCGAAGTGTGTTCAACTCTTTGTGTCATGACTCATCGGTGGGGTAAGTCAGACTGCGAGAGTGGATGGCAAAACCCCGTTTCGCATGACTCATCAACTCCTGAATAGAAGCTGACTTCTGTTCCAAGCAGTGATCTCTTATCTCTGTAGGTAGACCCAAGGTAAACCGCTCAATTTGTACCTTGAACGGGATCTTCTTAAATGAAGAGGCGGGTAGAAAAAGTGCTCCAGAATCTCTCGCAATAAGCGTCCACTGTATCTTTCTTGGTCATCCGAAGATGGTTCCAAGCAGTTCGGATATCCTGTTCATACTCTCGAGTCAACCAAGAAGAAATAAAAAGCCTCTTGAATTTCAGTCATTTAACTAGCGCAGTCTTGCTTAATAGAAGCGTGGACCACCAAGTTCGAGCATTCCCCTTAAAGTAAGAGGCATCTCTCCGAATCTTAGAGTGCTCTGAGTAACGCCCTCCAAAGAAAGCAATGTCAAACTGCTATATAAAAGACAGAGCCCTCCAAGCTTCTCTATAACCAGAAAAAGTGTCAAATTTTATTGACTGGCCACCTTCCTTAAACTCTCGGACTTTCTTGCTTTTGTCTTCCAGAAAGTCATACTGGTTGGCTTTGTAAAAATTCTTCTTCTTTACGTAAAAGATGCTGTCATCAGAGTCCGAACTATCTAAAGACGAGTTCTCTGTAGAACTGTCAACCACGGGGTGAGATTTTGGCTTCTTTGCCTTTTTGTTGCCCTTTCCGAAGCTTTGCTTTTTGCTTCGCTTTTTACCTTTTCTGTCTTCTTCGCTCGAGTCAGATGAGCTAGAAGAATTGTCAGAAGAAGAAGAAGAAGAAGAAGAACTGGGTACTCCTTCAAATCGAACACACTTCTTCTGCTTTCTTGCCTTTTCAAAAGTAGACTGACGACCCAGTTAACTCGGGAAGTCAGTGCCTTTCTTCTGCTTTTTGTCATGCTATTTAGCATTGTTTTGTGCGTCAAAAAGCTGAGCAATTCGTGCATCAACCACCTCTCTTAATTCTTGCTCTGTGTACATCCTGGGCGTAGGAGGTTTCTTGAGAGCCGGTTTGAGGGGTGGCTCTGTGGTCTTCTTCCATTGCGTATACACCTCATCAAAAGAGGTCTCGCTCATATACTTTGCAAATTTTGGCTCCTTTGCAAAATTGAGCATCATCTTTGTTGCGTCGCTGATCAATCGTTGACGCTTCATCTCTTCGAGCTCCGCCTGAGTAGGCCGAGGCGGGCCATACTCCGCGTGTGAATCTTTGTTGTGATTTCTTCCCGCATCGCCGGACGCAGAGGAAGTTGACTGATCTTTGCCTGAAGCCATAGTTGCCACGAAAAGGGATGAGATTTCCTGTAGAAGAGAAATCGGCCGTGCTCTGATAGCACTGTAACAAACTTGGACACTCCAAGTCAAGAATCTACCATGACACCACAATTATTCACTTCAAACAGTTCACAGTTCACAATTGATTGGACACTGGCCCCCGGCGGAGTTCCGTGCCTAGAGATATTGGCCCCAAAGACTAGTGCTCCTTTCGGTATTTCTTTTTGTATTAATCTGTGTTTGAAGTACAAGAGTGCGTCACACTTAGACTCTGTGTCCAGATGCTCTGAGTTATGAGGCCCTGCCTACCTTTTTAAAGATTACAAAGGGATGCTATAAGCAGAGCCCCAAAAGCTGGTAAAAATCAAAAGCTTGGGTTTCTAAAAACCTTCATGAAAATAAAGTGAAGGTTCTTTCTCTCTCTTAGGCTTTAATAAAATAAAGCAACCTTCAAAAAGCTCCAGCGTAAAACTCCAGCCAGAATTTGCGTAGCCAAAAAAACTGTCCAAAAAGCAAAACTGCTGCAGATTTCAGCCTCCGCAATTTACGCCGCAAAACACGTGCATCCGTACAGCTGCCACGTGTCAGTCATTTCCGGCCTGTCCGTACATAGCCTGCTACGTCAGCATTCAGCTGCAGCCAGAGAAAAGGGTGTGCGTGTGTGTTTATCCACTGCTCCCCTGCAAGCTGCCACGTCACAGATTTGTGACAAGAAATCAATAGCAACACATGAATAGAAACTGCAAAATTACTGAACTTGACGAGGTAGAGAGAGAAAAGAAGAGTTTGATACGGCGCAACGGTGTTCCGAGCCAAGATACACTGGCCCGAGGCTCCCCCACCAAGTGGTGGAGATCTCATTGAATGAGAGAGCCCACATATCAAAGGAGGAGATGACAAAGATACCAGAAAATATCTTTATTGGAAGATTTGAGGTTGTGGATGGTACAAAAGTGCAAATTGCATAAAAGACGAGATAATTGGAAGATATCCATGCACGAAACATTCAAAGCAACAAAACCGAATGAAACCAAAGTTGTGTAAGGCTGATAAGACCAAAGGAAAAGAACCTCTGATGTCAAAAATGGAACGCAATGAAGAAAAGAGTTGAGACAGACTTTGAAAGAAGTATGGACCACGGAGATGGAATCGGAGAGTGACAAACCGGGAGAAATCAATGTTCCATCTCGCTCCTTCTTTATTATTATGCTCACAAAGTACAACTCCCTGAGGGTCAACTCTCTTCGAGACTCTGCGTCTAGATGCTCTCGGAGAGTGACCCTGGGGGGACTTATAAACAGTACAAGGGATGCACAAAAGCAGAGTCCAAAAGCATCAGATTCCAAAATCACTATCCCCAAAAGCTTTGGTACCAAAAAGCCTCACATAAAAGCTGCCAAATTTGCCAGTGCAAATTACGGAAATCTGTACAGCCTGCCATCGGCACTATCAACGCGTTTTACAGAATTCCGTACAACTTGCCCCGCCAGTACTTCTATATGGCCTACCACGTCATCAATCAACACAGTTTACGAGAACCTACCTAGAGTTCAAGCTTTTGACTTTTTTAGGGCTTTAGGCCTCTTGGCCGGTGCTCTATAAGTTGGCAAGACTAGGATTTAAAAATCCTTAATTCTTTTCAGTCCACTTGGCCATTTCTATTCCAGCTGGGCACGCTACGTCTTCACTTTGTGACATGCTCCGTGTCCCGTCTGCTCCTGTGCATGAGGGTTATGGCCCCGCCCTCTCCTCTCTAGCTGCCTGCTGTGCCCTTGCATTGCTCACACCTCGTTGGCATCTCCCTTCGCCCTCATGCCCCCAGCCTCGTCGCCCGATTACTGCCTATTCTCATCAATTGGCCACCCTTGCCGTTGCCTTCCTTGCTCCTTCTCGCTGCCGCCGCCCCCAACATTGAGCCTCGCCATGCCATTCTGCCTCCCTCGCTTAGCTTTATCTCTCGGCACTGACTTGCTGCCCTCGAGTTTGTGTGTGTGTTTCTGCGAGCTTGCTTGTTATGTGTGCGTGTGTGTCTGTTGTGTGTTTGGGTTTCGTGCGTGGGTTGGGCCTGTGCTTTGTGTGCTTGCAGGTCGCTGTCTTTGCGTGTGTGTCAGGCATGTCTATCTGCGTGTGTTTCGGTTTGGGGGTGTGGGCGTTTGTTGCTATGTTCGTGTGTTGTGTGTGCCTGCTTGGCTTTGCGGTGCTGCTGCTTCTTCAAGCTAGAGTTTCCCCAAGACGTTCACTTCCTCGATGTGTTTTTGGACTGTGAAATGGTAGCAGCTCTCTCGGGTGTCTGTTGGTGCTTCTTCCCGCCCATCATCCTCCTTGCTGGTTTAGTTTCTTCCTGGCTGTCTTGGGTAGCATCGCTGCCCCCTTACCACTTAGTTGGAGGACTCTTTGCTTGACAATTACGAGGTGCCCATCTTCCAGAGGCATCTGTGGATATCTTCTCCTCCTGGCTCTCCACCTAGTTCCCAGGGCACTTTTACCCTCATTAGGAGGGGTTTTAACTTTTCCCCATGGTTTTTTCAGTTATATCGATGTTCCAGCCTACGGGTGTTCAGGTTTTTCAATCTCCATATAGGCCTTACTTCTTCAAAGATTCTATCCCTTCAGGCAGCCTTGTACTTTGTCTTTGGACGGTTAGAGAGAGAGAGAGAGAGAGAGAGAGAGAGAGAGAGAGAGAGAGAGAGAGAGAGAGAGAGAGAGAGAGAGAGAGAGAGAGAGAGAGAGAGAGAGAGAGAGAGAGAGAGAGAGAGAGAGAGAGATGAAATGACATGAAATGTTATATTAACGTCTTTAAAAGGCCAAAGTGACCTATGAGACCAAAAAGTTACAATGTGGTGGATTTGATACAAAGTCAGAGTAACAAGATGACAAAATGACATAATGACAAAATAAAATACTATGGAATCCTAAACTGCTAGGTGTGAACTAAGTAGCTAGCCAGGATAGCTAGATCACAAGAGACCAGCATCGGTCGCTGGCGGATCTCATCAATCTTCTCCATGGTCAGTAGTCTAACCGGGCGTCGTGCATGCGGGGCCAAAGTGATCCAAATCCTCTGATGCAGCCTCCGTCGATGCTGTGTAGTCCTCCGCAGTCGTGGGCGTCTGGATCTCCCCAGCTTAGTCGCTCGGTCGACCAGTGTGCCTCTGGTGTGAGGTGACGAGCTCTGCTGTGGTAGTAACTCTTCCGGGTGTCCAGTGGCAGCTCTCAAGCGAGAGCTTGCTGATAGAGCAAGCAATGGACTAGAGGAAGGGGAATTCTAGCCCTCGGTGATAGAGGAAATCAAGGTCATCGAGGAGCAGGTACGGATGATCAAAGAGGAAGAGAAACAGAAGGTGGTAAAGACCTCTTCGTGGATGGATGTGATCACGAAGACGCAGAAGAAGGCGGATGAGGCCGAGAAATGGATAGAAGTCGCTAAGAAAGGGAAAGGGAAAGAAACCACATCTGTCCCCACTCCTACAATCATCAACCTGACTCTAGAAGAAGAGCAACGAAGGAAAACTAGAGCTTTGCATATAAGAGTAACCGGTCTAAAAGACCGAGATGATGTGGAAGGGGAAGTCGAAGAACTTCTCCACATGATGGGTAGTGAGGCTACTCATACAAAGGCATGGAGGGTAGGGAAGAAGACACAAGGCAATGGGGAGACTTCAATAGGGAGAGCTTTAATCATCCGTTTCCCATCCATGGAGGTAAAGAAGGACTTCTTGAAGAGGCGTCTACACTAAAGAAAACGGGCATATTCCTTGGAGATGACCTCACTCTCACACAGCTTGCGCATATGAGAGAGGTAATGCGAGAGATTCAAGCGGCAAGGGAGAAGGGAAAGATGGCCTTCTACAGAGATGGTCGGGTGGTGATTGTAGAGCGACACTCTACATGACGGTGCGAGACCTATGGGACCACACTCAAAGTTGCCACCTGGAATTGTAATGGATCTATGTGCCTTGATGTGGGTTCTTTTGAGGATAGTTTTACAGGAAGAGACATCGTCTTCTACTCTGAGACACATCAGGCCCCTGGGCAGTCTATGCCTCACATTAGTGGATATAGATGGGAGACAGCCTGTAGATAGGAGACACGATCAGAGCACAGAGGGCGGGGCTCAAGAGGAGTGGCAGTGTTATTCAGGGAGGAGTTGCAGCCATTGATAACATATAGCCCGCAGGGATGAGCAAGCTAGGTACATGTGGGTGAGATTGAGAGCAGAGACAGGTTGATATCTTTACATTGCTATTTGCTACTTCCCCCAGTACGTCAGTTTATGCACCACCCAAAGGACAGTCCCCCCTTTCTATTTTGGATGATGACATATGGGAGTTGTCTATAGATGGTGACATCATCATTCTAGGGGATTTCAATGCTAGGACTGCCCATCATCAGACAGTATTTTATGATACTTCAGAGGAGATGCTGAGAGAGCTGGATGTTGCAGAGACGGGCCTATCCAGATTATCACAAAATGGGGAACACACTATGGACTACACTTGATAGACATGGGGACTGCACATGGATTGGCCATCTTGAATGGCCTACAAAGATTTCCCGCTACGGGGGGTTTTACATGCTTTCCACACAGACATGGAGCCAGCACAATGGATTATGTCATGGCACAGCCGAGCCTCATCTCTAGTATCCAGGATCTCACGGTTGGACCCAGAGACCTGTTGGTGTGGCAGTGGATTATGCTCGTGTCATTGACCACCTCTTTTCAGTTTAGTGTAGCACACAAGCCACGGGCAGCAGCCTCTACTCGCTACACCTTCACGCGGGAGACGGACTCTGTATACATAGATGGGATCTACAGACGCCTGTGCACAGAGGAGCCAGGGCGACCTCTGGAGGAGCTTACTACTATACTGACACAAACACTACATGATGCAGCAGCAGAGGCATACGCACATACCCAGCCTGAGCAGAGACGCTGGTCGAGGAGCATGCCCCAGAACAGTTGGTATGATGAGGAATGCCGAGACACTAGAGCTAGACTTCAGAGGGAGGTGCTTTTGGGGGACATCACTCACAGACAGTCACAGATTGACTTCCGACGCCTAGTCCGGCGGAAGAAGAGGGCATTTTTGGCTCACCTAGAGCAGGATCTATACCAACTATTCTCGAGTCAGGACTCACATGAGGCATGGCGGCTCTTTCATGAGCACTCTCTCCCCCCCCCCCCCCCCCCCCCCCGGACATCACTTCTACAGAGGCGTGGGGCCAGCACGCATCATCTCTGTACACAGTTCCTGAGCAGCCCTCCCTTCCCGACCCCCCCGATCCATGCCCACACACATGTGCTTTTTTCACTGTTGAGATGGTGAGGAAGGTCATTGACAGGATGAGGATTGGGAGAGCATATGATCATGATGGCTTAGTGGCTGAGCATTTCACGCATGCCAGAGATCTACTAGCAGAGCTTCTAGCAATTATGTTTAACCGTGCCATGTGTGAGGGCTTGCCTGATATTGGGAGCCTATCTACTACTGTACCTATCTTCAAGTCGGGAGACCCTATGGAGCCTGGGAATTATCGCACTATCATGATTGGACACACATTGGCAGGTTGTACGCATCTATTCTTGAGCAACAACTGAGTAGATGGGCAGAGAGAGAGGGGATACGCGCAGCCGGGCAGGCAGGGTTTAGGAGGGGTTTTTCTACTCTTGACCATATCTTGACACTTAGAGCCATCATTGAGAAGGGCAGATTGCGTGGGAGACGGATCTATTGTAGCTTTGTGGATTTCCGCAAAGCATTTGACACAATGCCCAAAGCTAGATTGATGCGCAGATTACAGCAGATGGGAGTACCCACAGAGCTCATTTGGGGGGTCATGGCATTATACAGGTCAGTAGTGGGCCATGTACGCACCTCAGAGGGTCTATCCACTATTGGGGTGAAGCAGGGCTGCCTGCTCTCTCCTACTCTATTTGGTATGTATGTGGATGAGGTTTCTGACTACATTGAGAGAGATGGTGATAGAGGTGCACAGCTGGCAGGGACATGGATTCCACTATTGTTATATGCTGATGATATTGTGTTGATCTCCGACTCTCCGGAAGGGATGCAACGTCACTTGGATGCTTTGCATAGGTTTGCCCAGGAAAGTGGTTTGTCCGTCAACCTTGGTAAAACCAAGGTCATGGTATTTAATACCACATCACAGTGGATCAGGAGGTCAGCGCCCGCATTCACATACGGCCAGGAGAAAATGGAGTATACAGATGCTTATACTTACCTTGGAGTGGTTTTTAGTGGGCCAGCATTTTCATTGAGGAGGGCAGCAGAGACTAGATTGACCAGAGCCAATTGGGTAGATTGGAAAGGATGTGTTCACAGGTTCAGTTTCAGGAGCCTCGGACGAAGCTCTGGCTCTTTGACACTTTGGTGGCTTCTGCATTGCTTTATGGAGAGAGAGAGAGAGAGAGAGAGAGAGAGAGAGAGAGAGAGAGAGAGAGAGAGAGAGAGAGAGAGAGAGAGAGAGAGAGAGAGAGAGAGAGAGAGAGAGAGATGTGTGATGAAATGTAATATTAACGTCTTCAAAAAGGCCAAAATGACCTATGAGACCAAAAGGTTACATGTGGTGAATCTAATTTCAGGTCAAGGTACAGAAAGTACAAAGAATTGAAAAGAAAATAGTGGGTAGGGGTGGGCTGAAAGATGATACAAAGGGGATACAAAGGGTGAGTTGATACAATGGAGCTCTCTGATAGTAGAGGCATCATATATATACACATCAGTATCCAAAAGGCTATAGAGGTTCAATGTCCTCCAAGGTAAGCACTCTTGTCGGGACGGCTCCTATATCGCGCCAGTATGGTATGGATCCTTTGTCGCAATGTGCGTCGATGTCGAGAGGGTCCTCTCATCCGTGGGCGGCGGGACCGCCCCAACTCTATCGCCCAATCAAGCAGTATGCCTCTGGTGCCTTTGGTGCTGCTATGCTGTGGGGGCTGCTCGAACTCCTCTGTCTGTGACTCAAAGAAATCTGTAATCTACCGTTGTCGCTGGATCTCTCTCATTGTGCCTCTCTTCAAGAGGTCCTCTGAGTGTCTGCGAATCTCCAGAGTAAGTATAATCCGAGGCATCTCTGATCTTGGTATCTATTGACTCTAGAAAGTGGTCCAAAATCCTCTTTAAATAGACAGTGAAAGCGGCCTCATATCTCGTAGTATACTGGGCAGTGACATATGTAATGTAGCTCTGTCTCTGGCCTATCTGGCTCACCTGACAAATCCTGGACTCAACGAGTACTTCTCTAAATCTGCTTGTCTCGATCTCTAGCTTATGTGATGTTAGGTGCAGCGGAATGAATGTTTGCGCTTTGCTCAAGATGAGTGCTACGAACTGTGCTCAAGGTTCCTTTTGTTCTTATGGAAGTTAGAGCCTTCCGTTCTTAATGAGAGAATGCTATGATCACAAACAAAGTGAATGGACACTGTGCGTGCAAGTGTATGAGACTGAGAGATAGAGAGAGAAGAGAGATACGACACCCTCCGAAGGCCCCACTCTCGTCGGCGAGAGTGGTCTACTATTGATTGCACAATCTGGTACAAATGGAATGCATGAGACTGATGCAAGTCTAGGCTATGTTGACGATGACGACGGGAATGACGAAGTCGACCTAAGGGCTGAAATCTGCAATCTTGCTACAGTTGTCCAAAAACGCTATGGGCTGAAATCTGCAATTGAGTCAAAAACATTGATTCGAGGGCTCTTTTCTGTGGGTTTCTTACCCAAATTGCCCTACCTACTGTTGTTGGAAAGTAACTTAAATTAATAAGTGAAAAATGTCAAAAATAGGGAAAATAGGCTAAATGTATTGGAGAATTCCCTTGATAGAATCTGATAGTATTCTGATGGGAATATTGATGATCATACTGTGTGCAACCAGAGGATATGCATCTATGCTAAGTGACTGGGCATGCACAGTTTACGAATAGACTCACAAAAAGTGCCAGATCACTTCTAAGCTAGACTGACTGGACTGACTGAACCCTGTTATGCTGTAGCTTGTCCACGGACACATCGGGTTGGATGTCACGTGACATCCCCTCCTTTTCAAAGTGAGGTACTGGTACCGAACTGTATGGCATCGAGGGAGATCGCCAATAGCATCCGGAATCCTAGAAGGGACTCTTCGCTGGCCCACTCGGATGTGTGGGTCGTGCGGTACTTGAACTTCATAAAGGTCTGCAACGCTTGCTTCTTTGGGCCGCACCGAAAGCGACACAAAGTCTTTTGTGGCTCCTTCGATGCTTCAACTTCGTTGAGAGTCATGCTTCTTTCTTCTTCAAGAATCTCCATGGCTGAAAATTCCTGAAACCATTTCTAACACAAAACCATGAACATACCCATTCCATGTTAAGTGAGTGGAAAAAATCTTGTCTTCCTCAAAGACTGTGCATGCAATGTAGATGAACAAACAGATGGAGTGCTAAACCGTTCACCACACACACGCAAACAATGAGATCGAATCTTTCTCTTTGGATCTAGAGCAATCAACTGTGGCATTTCACAACGGAAATGCCCATGCTTGGGGCTCATACTTTCATGTGCTCTTTCTACAACTATGTCATGCCAAGGAAGAGACATGGAATGTGACTTCCTTACATACATACTTTTCAGCTTTTCATGAAAAATCCGCATACATTCGTGCTCATCCATGAGAGAAACGTGCTTAACATACAATATGTCATGCCTAGGAAAAGGGATCACATAAAGATGCTAAATAAAATACAGGAAACGATCACGAATGAAACACTCGAACAATGCGGGCGTATCAATCATGCGAACACATAATACTTCCTGTGAGGGTTCTTTGGACCTAGGCTCGAGAGCCAAGATCGATCCTTCGTGATTGATCGAATCTGCAACGAGGTTAGCTTCGCTAGCAAAAGCATCAACTAACACATTATCCTTGTGAACAATCACATCTTCTTCATGCAAATCATCATACTTGTCATTGGCATCCAAATCATCATGCTCATCATTATCATTCAAATCATCATGCTTTTCACAATCATGCAAATCCTGTGTATCATGCTTTGGAGAAGAAGAGACCGAAAGAGTCTCCTTTTCCCGAATCCTTTCAATCTTGTCCTGCATATAAGCAATGAGAGAGGGAGAATGAACAATGTCCTCTCCATGACTGACAATGGGAGAATCACTTTTGGCAGTGAGAGTGAAAGTGTTAGCCTCCCAATCAATGAGAGGGTTAGCATCACGAAACCATCGAATGCCCAAAATCATATCACATCCTGAGAGAGAAGAGACAACAGATCTTCTAGTGAAGGCAGCTTTTTGAATTGCAAACAACACATCAAGGCACTCCTCCGTGATGAGAGCGTCCATACCGGGAAGAAAGCCAGAGACCTCGATAGGAGATCTCTGACTAACTTCTAGGCGGGCTCTCTCAACAAGAGAGGGACTGATCACATCATGCATACTACCTGGGTCAAACAATATGACAAAACGCTGCCCCGTCATACAACCATAACATTTAATGAGAGAATCATCAATGGAAGGGTCATGAGAAACTTGGGGCACACTCGTGTTATCATTAATTGCTTGAATAGAGGAAGTGGATTCTGTGGATTCTTTAGATTCATTCGATTCAAGCTTAGGACATGTTCTTTTCATGTGACCCTTAATGTGACTATGAAAACAACGACCTTCCTTAGAATAAGTGCTTTGCTCTTCCGACGTGATGTATCCTCCTACAATTCCTTGTGCTACCTTTTCATCTGGAGTAAGCTTAGGTTTAGCAATTGTGTTAGCCTTACCCTTAGATTCATTGGAAGATTCTTTTCTGAGAGACTGTTGGAAGATTGGTTAGAAGAGTTACCATAGCTACCGTTCTTACCGTTCTGAGGGTTCTGAGAAGTCTGCGAGGTACTTGTGGACGTCTTGTTCTCCTTAGGCTTTCCCTTGTTGTGCTTCATCTCCTGTGCGAGAGCAATCGCTACCGCCTTGTTGAGATCGATTGGATCGAGCACCGTACTTGATATACTCGTCCAATCCATAAAGGGATGCCTCTTTGCGTTCATCATCCGACTTGCGTAATTGGGTACCTAGTTGCAAAACACGACTAGAAGAAGACATAACCGGCATACCATTTTGCTTGAGAGCGCGCCAATTGTCCTTCAATCGTGCGAGGTACTGAGGTGGCATAAACCGCGCCTTGAGCTTGTCTTGGAAATCAGCCCATTTGAAGGAAAGGGGCGTGAGTTCGTCGGCTTCCTCTAGGTGCGCGGCTAGCTATGCCTCTTGCCATGCGTGGTACCAATTGATGGCATCACCGGCAAGGTACATAACTGCCGTCAAAACTTTGCTATTTCCTGTCTTCTTAGTTGTCGCAAAATAAGCATTAAATTGATGCAACCAAGAATGAATAACCGTAGCATCCATCTTACCATCATACTTACTAAAAGTCAACTTCTTTGTGACTGGATGGTTGGAATCTGCATCATGGCTTGCACCACTTGATGAACTCCCACGATCTTTGGCTGGTTCGGACTTCGAGGCAAGTACTTGTCGAATCAATTCTCGAGTGCGTAGTTCTCGTTGGGCCTCACGCTCAATCTCCAAGGCCACTCTTTGAGCTTCACGCTCGGCCTCCAAGGCCGCGCTTCGTGCTGGCGCTTCCTCCTTTCGTTGTGCTTTTCTTTCTTTTCGTTCGTCGTGCTCTCGTTCTAAAGCAAGGCGATTCGCTTCTTGTTTGGCCCATCATGTCCATCATCTGCTTGATCATTGCCTCCATAGGGTTTGGTACACTTGGTGGCGTAGATGGCGAAGGGGGAGGGTCGAAAAAATCTCCTGGTGGGGAAAATTTTTCGTCGCCTCTCTCATGCTCATCACTTGTATGCAAAGTATCCATTCCGCTTTGGGTGACGACCATGCACTATGGTCTTTGGTTCTTAAGTCCACGAGGAACTTGGGTTCTTGAGGGTCTTAGAGGTTCTTGAGGGTTTCTTTCGCTTGCAAACCGTGTTTGAGAAGGATCTTCTCTTCACCCGAGTTCTACTCCTTTCCGTGGGCGCACCTCTTGGCGGCCTTGCGCTCACAACAAGGTTGCTTTTTCCCACCTCACGTCGATTGGCCGGCCGTTAAGTGCACGGTCCGCTCTCAACGAGTGAAAAGAGACAAGGGGAGGTTGGACAAGCTCTTCTTTCTTGGGATTCCTGTCACTCTTCAAAAACACGATTAGGAATCGACACGCCCAAGCGAACTTGGGTTCGTGCGATCGCTACAAGCAAAAAAAATTCTTGTGATTCTTGTGGTTCTTTCCTTGAGTGATACAGAACATTACCAAAGCTTTGATACCAATGTTAGGTGCAGCGGAATGAATGTTTGCGCTTTGCTCAAGATAAGTGCTCCGAACTGTGCTCAAGGTTCCTTTTGTTCTTATGGAAGGTAAGAGCCTTCCGTTCTTAATGAGAGAATGCTATGATCACAAACAAAGTGAATGGACACTCTGCGTGCAAGTGTATGAGACTGAGAGATAGAGAGAGAAGAGAGATACGACACCCTCCGAAGGCCCCACTCTCGTCGGTGAGAGTGGTCTACTATTGATTGCACAATCTGGTACAAATAGAATGCATGAGACTGATGCAAGTCTAGGCTATGTTGACGATGACGACGGGAATGACGAAGTCGACCTAAGGGCTGAAATCTGCAATCTTGCTTCTGCTGTCCAAAAACGCTATGGGCTGAAATCTGCGATTGAGTCAAAAACGCTGATTCGGGGGCTCTTTTCTGTGGGTCTTTGACGTTGAAAATCTGCAGGTTTAGGGCTGAAAACTGAGGTTCTTCATGGTTGAAAACTGATGGTCCTTCTGGGGCTGAATTTGCTACTCTTCGCGGCTTGAATTTGCAACTATTTCATGGCTGAAATCGCTGCTTAAAACTGGCCGAGGCTGAAATTTGCAAATGCCAGGAAGTGTCAAAAATGCTAGGGCTTGCTGATGTCAGAAAACGCTAGGGCTGGGTCCTTGCAAAAACGCTAGTAACTGTGGTCTTCTGGCGATGACAACTGTTGCAAACCGCTAGCTCTGGGGATGATGGCGATGGTGTGATGATGCAGAAAACGCCAGCTTGGAGATGCTTCTAAAAACTTTAGGGAAGGAAATCCCCTGCTTGGAGGGGAAAGTCCACCAAGGTTCTTGTGAGAAGTTGCCTGCTGAGCTTGGCTCCTGTTGCCTCTTCTGCCAAATAGTGCTAGCTTTGGTTTGCTTATATATTTTCTTACCCAAATTGCCCTACCTACTTTTGTTGAAAAGTCACTTGAATTAATAAGTGAAAACTGTCAAAAATAGGGAAAATAGGCTAAATGCACTGGAAAATTCCCCTGATAGAATCTGATGGATTGTGATGGGAATACTGATGATCATGCTGTGTGCAACCAGAGGATATGCATCTATGCTAAGTGACTGGGCATGCACGGTCTACGCCTAGACTCACAAAAAGTGCCAGATCACTTCTAATCTAGACTGACTGGACTGACTGAACCGTGTTATGCTGTAGCTTGTCCACGGACACATCGGGTTGGATGTGTCACGTGACATGTGAGGATATGCGTATCTGACCAATAGCACAATGTATCCCGTCGGATAGATGAGTATCCATGGATCCTGGTTTGATCACAAATCCATCCTCTGAAGCTCGAGAAGATGCTCTCTATAGAAAGCCATATTCGTACCCAACTCATGTGTAGGCTATATCCATGTCCTCTTCGTATCCAACCGAATCAAGTCCTATCTGATAAGCCTGGTATTCTCTGCCCTAGTGAGGGAGATGGAGGGTGCATCCAGAGAGTACTGAAATGGGGGTAGCTGATCCATACTAAAGCCATGTAACTGAAACAGAGAGAGAGAGAGAGAGAGAGAGAGAGAGAGAGAGAGAGAGAGAGAGAGAGAGAGAGAGAGGTGCCTCTAGTTTATAGATGCAGGGACCCACCACAGGATCCACTCCTATAGGCTTCATTTTTTTGACGAGATTCCACCTGCATCTTTTGAACTCTACTGTGCCAGCTCCTCCTGTAGAGATATCACCAGTATCTTCTGAACCCATTAGGGTTCTTGGGGATTCTACTGTGCCTTAAGGGATTTTTGATCGTGACGATGTTCCTCTTGCTATGAGTATGGCACAGTATGAGAAGAACTTTCCCACACCTCGGTTTCAAAGAATGTATATTTTAGGAGATCTGAGAGAATTTTATTCTTAGAAGACCTGTGTATTCAGCTAATACACAGGCCTTCAGGAATTTTTGATCGTGACGATGATCCTCTTGCTATGAGTATGGCACAGTATGAGAAGAACTCTCGGTCTCAAAGAATATATATTTTAGGAGATCTGAGAGAATTTTATTCTTAGAAGACCTGTGTATTCAGCTAATATACAGGCCTGCATTCTCTTACTTTGTTGTGTAGTTATATGCATATTATGAAAAAAACCTTATGTGCACTATGCATGACACTGATTTTCAACTTTGCTTTGCTGAACAGGTCTTCGGTACAACAAGGTCCATGAACTATGCATTTGCATATATTATTGTGAAGGGTTACTCTAGTGACTTCCCTTGATATCAAGATTATTAAACCATACTGTCCGAATGTCAATAACTGTGCTCGTTCAAAATTTATGGGTTCATAGTGCCTATGGAGAAAGATGGTGTTGCCACATGAAGGTCATTATTTATCTTTGCCATTAAAATATGTCAGGGATGTACTGAGATGTTTGGTTTGTGCTTTTTTGCTCTAGTCTAGTGATTGTATCCATAAGATGTTGTTTTGAGGCGCAAAGAAAAGTTGTTTAGTATCCCTCATTGTGCTCTGCTTGCATTTGTCTTCGGACTGCCAAGGTCATGTTTTGTGGAAGCTTACCAGAGGAACGGTGCTTGATTGCAAGACTTGTTTTGAGAATTACGACTAGGATTATTGGTTTTGCTTTGCGTGTGACCAACTCCGACTATGTACTGCTCTGAGTAGGCGATTAATGTGATGGTTGTCTTTGTATTTTGGACCAGTTTATTGAGGTGATCAATGTGATGGGATGTGGGAGGAATATTGGGCCTTTTTGGTGAATCCATATGTTTCAAAGTTTTATGAAACTTTTGTGAGGGTTTTGATTTGTATTGACTGTCTGTGACTTGTAGTTGTGGTAAAAATCTCTCAATGGCTGCTCTTGTGCTTCTGTTGCCTTTGTTTCGTTGGTATTATACCCAGATCGGTGGTGGTTGTCCTCAACAGTTCTGCACTTCAAGGAGGTTTTTCGTGAAGGTCAGCTAGATTTATTTCTGGTTCCAGCGAGTGTTTAGGCTTGAGCAAACAAGGTTTTGCTGCAAGGGAAGAAAATGTCTAGAGTTTCCAATGGTTGCTATATTGGAACTACCATGCTATGGAAAGAACTACTTTGTTGAAAGTCTTTGATGCTATGTTTCATTCTAAAATCTGTTTGATAGGAGAATGCAAGAAGCGTGGTATAAAAAAGTTGCAGCTATGTCCAAAGGAGGTGTCAATGAAAAGTTTTAGATTACAATAAAGGTTCTGGAGGACATTGTCAAAGGTAACATTGATCGAGGGAAAAAATTACCATGATGGTTCCTGGGTGCATCTTCAAAAGGATCAGTCAACACTTTCTTTGGAGATGCTCCTTAGAAAAGGAAAAATAAAAATAACATTGCCTAAGGCTAACAAAGCATTAAACAATAGCATTAATGGGATCTCATTCTCCACCTCTCCACAATGTTTCTTGCATGTCGTAAATATTTCACTTGAAGAGTCTAACCATGCAAGATCATCCTTTGAGTGACATTAAACATTCCATGACATCTAGACCTACTTTCCCAGCTAGTCTTACATAAAACGTTGCTCTCTTGTTTTTGGTTGTAGATACTCTCACCAATTATAGCTTTGCAAAGGCACCTTACTCCTAGAGGCATCACCTCTGGAAAATGTTGTGGTTGTATCTTGCATCCTTGGAGTTTCTTTCGAGGAATGAGTGACGTGGTGTATCTTTCATCCTTGAGAGTTTCCTTTTCCTCCAAGGCCACATTGGCTTGATTTCTCCAATGTACATGAACTGGGGGCTTTGCAAACTTTGTAATAGGAGTAGCTTCATCTTTGTTGCTTGGTGTTGGTCTAGCTGGGAGCTTAGATTTGAAGCCAACTTACATGCTACGTAGCGAGGGACATGAACAACATATTACTGCATTTAAGAAGCATTCTTTGGATTGACTTGGAAATAAATAATTGACACAAGGTTGCCCTGTAAGGAATTCCATTATATATGTGATCATTGCAGGGCTTTTTAAGGTAGAAGGGGATTTTTATTTTCTAAAAGAATTTTGAGGGTTTCCAAGGTTAATCATGCTAGGAAAAAATTTTAGTTGTAGACTAGAGCATAGATATACATGCATATGTCATATGTACCTATACGTACTTCATATGCATCTATATTTTGCATCTACTTACCACAAAGCACAAAATGTTGCTACATCATATTAAATACTGATTGGAGTACCTATGATAGGAATATAGGTACAACTAGAAAAGTACAAATGATGACGAGTACCTTTCATTCTTAGCATTAGGTGGTGCTTCTAAAGTATTGTGATAGTCATGTACGTACTTGTCAAGTCCCTATCACCTTGCTCCTAAGGTGATAGGTACTCATTATGCACCTGCATACGTACACCAAATAGTTTGAAAGTGCCTACACTAGGCACACAAGGTACACATTATGAGCATTTGGCATGATGTGTGTGACTTTGGAATTTACCTACACAACTCTCGTGAGTATTCTTTATGCCTATAAATAGTCTTTATGGCCCTTCTTGGACCATTAATTTTGAGAAAATAGTGTAGGTGGATGTTGTATTTTGGGGGTGATTACATGAGTTACTATGCCATATATACTAAGTTCATGAACATATGCACAAAGGACTTTATAATATGTAGGATAATTATATAGGCGTAAATGTTGAATACTCACAAGATTTGTGTAGGTAGTCAAATGTACAAAGTCACACACGTCATGCTAAATGCTCAAAGTGTGTACCTTGTGTGCCGAATGTAGGCACTCTCAAACTACTTGGTATACTTATGTAGTGCTGATGTTACCATTACTAATTGTCTTGCAAGTACTTTACCTACACTCTCTTCACAAGTACTTTGATAGCACATACACTTGATTTTAGATTAGGATTAAACAATATGAACCTTATGTGAGGTGCATCTATATTATGATAACCTTACAAGTACATATACAATTATCATAAATACCCCTCGGGTTTCTTTGCCAGTAACAGAGGATCACTTGACCATACTTGTTTTTTGTACTCTATGTAGCTCATAGGGATCTAAGTTGCATTTATACACATGTATAATCATTTTTATACGTACAAAAGGCAATAAACTTTTGTATACCCATATTATATGCATTCATACGTTTAAAGTATAGCTCAATCAAAATATATTTTGATTGAACTATAATTTGATCGAACTCCTTTTACCGCAATTTTTGACTAGTCAGAGTACTTGGAGAGCCCTTAAGAGAGCATTTGCTAGCTACTTGAGGTGATCATTAAACTTTTTCTAAATTTTTATTATTTAAAATTAACTTTTTTTTTTTTGCTACCCCTTCTGTTGTAGAGCATAGTCTCACTTTGGGGCTAGTTTGCAAGTTAGTACGCTATCTCTGACTTTGTAGACCAAAGCGTCACATTGAAGGGACGGTTTAGCTTAGGTACCTTCTCTTGGTTGTGTAGATCTTCGTGTCACACTACAAGGGGGTTAGAAAACTACAAGCATTGTCCCTGACTATGCAGACCGTTGGGCGTACTGTAGGGAGAGTATAGGGAGTGTTAGATACCTCATCTCTAGCTATGGAGACCATCATGTCTCCGTCGTAGAGAGGGTTTAGGGTTCAATAATCACTGTGTTTCTAGCTATGTAGACCACCACCTCACACTATAGAGATGGCGTGAGGAATGATACACTTATTAGTGCTGTAAGGAAGTAATTGATTACTTGTTCAATACAATGCAATGATACAAACTCAATAAGAAATAAGAGTGTTGCACTATCGTCACATCTACCATATTGACGTACACACATCTACGTAAACTATTGCATAGAAAATTGTGTCCTTCAAGCCTGTTTGTGTGTGTGTATTCAAATATGACATATGTCAATTGTGCATGTTTTCTATTTCTCATTGAATTCGTAGTAGTCCATTCTCATTAGACATAGCAGGTTTTCTCTCTTTAGAAGATTATTGATTGATGTTATCTTCTTGTTAGGCTAGATAAGGATCGTTTTTATTGCCTATACATTCACAAAATGGTTGTGGATGGATGCTAGCATACACACTCATTATTCAGGCCCCATTGTGGATCCGAGGGCTTGCATCGACATGTGAAGTCCCTTCTATCATAAGTTTGGTAGATTAGAGTATGAACTATTCTGGCTTAATTTTAGTAGTTTAGAGAATGAAGTATTTTTTATTACCATTCTCAACTAATTTTTAATTGGTGTAGAACATGGGTACTGTTCAGCTATGAGATGTGGTTATGAGAATAACTACTTATGTAAGGGTGGCCCCGTTAAAGTTATAGCATCTCAAGTGTAGCCCATTGTGATCCCAATATTTATTTTGGATTTAGGTATTTATTTTACTTATTTGTCAAAATCTTGGGTAGGCTTCACCTACCTCTGCGAGAAAATAGGAATCCTTGAGCAATTGACTACCAAGGCATAGAACATTCCAGCTAAGGAGAGACTGCACAATCATTGCACGCTCGATGCAGTTGAGAATGTTGGATTGAAGCAAAAAATAGCAAGACACAAACCAAAATTTGGTCCCTTGGAAGAGGAGATATTGGAAGCAGTGACAAGTTGATCCATGGGAATGGATGAGTTTCACTTATTGGAGATCATGAGAGATTACACCCATGATCTAAGCTAGATCTTCTTTATGCAAAGCCCATCTTTTTTGTAACTACCCTTTTTGTAAAAACCCACACGTTTATAATAACCAAAATAATGAAGTTACTTGATGTCACAGAGAGAGAGAGAGAGAGAGAGAGAGAGAGAGAGAGAGAGAGAGAGAGAGAGAGAGAGAGAGAGAGAGAGAGAGAGAGAGAGAGAGAGAGAGAGAGAGAGAGAGAGAGACGACTGACACTCAAGGGCTTTAGTTGATTAAGGATATGTTGCTTAACAACATCTAGAGCATCAATCACAAGCACCATATCATCCACTTCCTCCACATCTGAATAGTCGAGGTCCACATACTCAAGATCCCACTCAATTTCATCATCAGATTGGGATTCATTTGCAACTGCTTTGTGGGCTTGAAAACATCCAAAGATTTGCAATGTAGCTCGTGTAGCTATCCTTGCCAGCTTGTGCATTAGTCACATATTGCAAAAGACGTACACTTAATTTGCAGCCCGTTTAGGAGTCAATCCACTAACAAGCCTTTGACAGCCACATGCTATAACTCCACTTTCTCCCCACCATATTTCTTCCATCAAACATGTGCACTCATTCTCTTGATTGCATCTATGTGCCATGGATCGTTGAACATTCCTTCTCTGTTGTTGTAAGCTGTATTCTACTACATGTAAGCTATCCTACCATCTGCATCACCCAATAACTTTGCAAACACTTTCTTACATTATTGATGACCTCATTATTGATTGTGCATTTGAAACTTTGAATCCAACACAAAGCTTGCTTCATATAAGTGGGTGTGTAATTGATCCCAATGTTTCTCAACAAAAGAGACTATCATGTTTTTCTCTTAGATAGCAAAGAACGCGCTCTCTTTTAGCTTGCAAACAGCCTCATGCATGTACCAATAGGACCGCCCAAATATGGCACGCATCTTTATCAACCAAGCATACTAGATGCGCAAAAGACTCTGTATCATTGATTTTTTTCTCCACATTTCTCCAAAGTACAAGAGAGTTCACAAGTTGAAAGCACTTAATGGCCACGAGCATAGCGGAGATACTTGTCAATTCAAATATTCCATCTTATGTCTAAAGCTATTTCACAAAGGGTTGGCTTAACTTGTTGCAATGTTTCAAGAACGTAGTATGGAATTGCAAATTGCATCTCACAAAAGATCTACAGATTCTTTCTAGGTGATTTAGTTCTAGAAAGAGTGTAAGTAAAAGCATGCTCTCTAATGAACTTGACGACATGATTAGCATCTATTGAAGTTTGTCTCACTGACGACACTTTTACGAAGTCTTTCAGAAGAAAATTCAAAGTGTGGGTAACACATGGAGCCTAGGTAAGCTTAGGATACTTGATTTCAATTGTTCCCCCTATACCTTTGTAGTTAGATGTATTGTTTGTGACAATGGCAGTAATTTGAGTCCACTAGCTTTTTGAATTGCATGCTCATAGATGCCTACTAGAAAATTGCTTGTTTTTTTTTTCAAGGATGTATCAATTGCTTCAATGAAAATGGATCCCCTTAGACAAATCAACATCACATCAAGGGTTTTTTAACGATTTTTCCATCCATCAAGAGCACTTGTATATCCATACAATGGCATGTACTCAAGAATTGTGAGCTTCAAAATGCTCTCTGATGAAGCTTTGACTTTATCTAGATGTTTTGTATGCATCTTGTAATCATGTGCCACAAATCCTCTCTTCGTTGTGCTCATCAAAGCATCCTTGAAGATAGGATTACGGATTACATTAAAGGGAACTAGTTTGCCTTGATTGCTTCACTATGCATATGGTAAGAAGTAGAAAAGTGATAGTGATGTGGATTTTACCTCATGGCATAGTTTGTGATGATGGCTCCATAGCATCTATCCTCAAAGATTTTGTCAAAAGCTCTATGACCTTGCATCACAAATGAGATTTTGCGTTGAAAGATGTATGGAGGCAAAAATAACACATTATAGTATTTAAAGATGGAGAGAGATGCATTTTGTGCAGTGTGATGCTTGTGCCCATAAAAAGAAAACCGTACATATGTATGGAATGGAGTTGGCAGTGTTCTCCACATTTATAACAATACTGTAGGGAAAGTGCCCTTCCCCTGCCACTTTTATCCCCTCCAATGCTGAAAGGGGACTTATGCTTCTTCTCCAATGTTGGAGGGACTTTTTTATTGTAAAAATACTGGAGTTGTACAAGGAAGAAATCATTACTGATGTTTTATCAAGACATGTATCATTCCATGTTGCCATGTTGAGGTGTATTGCACACGTGTCCCTTTGTCGAGCATAAGAAAAATTCTTCAGTCCTTGCCACCTTGATCAATAATACTTTCAAATAAAAAATTATGTAAATTCATTGCTTTAATGTGTACATGATGTAATCTAAATGCTTTTGAGTTCACATAGAGGAAATCAAATATGGAATATAAGTGTACCTTTGGTATTGGTCGTCTGTATCAAAGCACAGTCTTGGATGGATCGGCTCCTAAACCTTCCTTACAATGTTCCACTACCTTCCGACTAGTATGTATTCTGTCATCATCATCCCTTCAATGATTTCTGCCAGCATGTCAAATGTCAGAATCACTTTTACTATCATGCCTATCATTACATGCACTACTTCTGATGTTCATGGTCTTTAGGTAGGTTGAATATGCCATATTTTCCGTCCATCTCTCTCTCTCTCTCTCTCTCACACACACACACACACACACACACACACACACACACACACACACACACACACACACACACACACACACACACACACACACACACACACACACACACACACACACACACACACACACACACACACACAAAGCTGTCACGGGACAAAAAAGCTTAGCTGATGATTATTTTAGGAGCCTTGCATCTACATCTCTATTATGCCGCCCATTACATGATCACACAAACGACTATCACAGTAGAAGCAAGTGTTTGGATGCTCAACCAAAGGTACGATACGAGTCGCCAAGGCTACCCCATACTCCCGAGTGCGGTGAGTACAGTTAAAATATCCTCGTAGTTGATGACCATAACTACGGTATAAGAAAATCTTCTGAGGAGGTAGAAACTGGGCTAGCAGATATAGCCGATCTGAAAAACCAGGCTTTATTGAATGCTCGATGTAATAATACTTTGGCCCTAGGCCCACTGCTTCAGTAACCATCGCCAATCGGATATTATTCTTGAAATGTTCATGACCCCAAAGTGTCACTCGTGTCACTCGGTCCTGATATGTTCACCACTTTGTTTGGGAAACAGAGGTTCCTAATTGCGGGAATAGATGAAGTTCATAACGGAGTAATGTTGCCGACGTATAGATTCATTTGACATAAAGAGATGTGCAATTGCTATGAAAAAAACCTGGTCATGACTGTAGGCCATAATACATCGAGGATGCAAAATAGTTGAAGAATGCTAACTCTGGAAATGATACTCTGTACTCGGGCTTTATATTTGACCAACCATCTTGAATAAAACCATTTTTTGACTCCTAAACAAAATTGGAAATAGGAAAGTGTGCCTGAATTGAGTTTACTCTCACATTGTAGATGGGGGCTTTTTTTACACTATTGGGAGGGCTGAAGCTTAATATAGTGCTGGGATAGCAGGTGTAAATACCTACTGTGTATGTATACCCGAGGCATGATACAGCTTACTAGCTACGAGTCTATAGACCAGGCTGTAACTATGGAATTGATGCTATCTAATTTTACCTTGTGGTGATGTAGACTGTTTGACCGAGCTTTACATTTAACTTAAACAAAATAGTTGAAGACCACTAACTCTAGAAATGATACTCTGGACTTGGGTTTTATATATGACCAACCATTTAGAATAAACCCATTTTATTGACTCCTAAGCCAAATTGGGAATAGGAAATTTTACCCAAAATTTATTATACTCTCACAGTGTAGAACGGGGTTTTTTACACTAGTGGATTGCTAAAACTTAAAGTCGGGCTGGGATACCAGATGTAAATACCTACTATTGGGTATGTATATCCGTGGCCTAATACAGTTTACTCGCTTCTAGTTGAAAAAGCCGGGCTTTGAGTATGGGAATTAATGCTATCTTAAGTTACCATGTGGTGAGGTGGACTGTCCTACTTGGCTTTACATTTTCTGGTCATAGTAATAATCTTTACTCTGTAAGCGTGGTATGGAGTCCTTCTTGCCTCTATTGCACGCCACCGCTTAGGTTTTGGGGTGTGGGTTTGCTATCTCTCTCTTCCCCGCCCTTTTCCCTTGAGTATAAGATGCAGATATGGCGGAATCTCGTCTGTAATCCTCCGGATCTTGGGCTGTGAGGGATCCCGTGGTATGTGCCTGTGCTGACATCCTCGGTTGTGGGCTTAACCTGTCCAACTCAAGGTGTCGCGTATTCTGCAGAGGAGCATCAAATGTATAAATAAGGCTCATAAGGTGAGTAATCATACTCACATAGCTACGTGCTCTGTTATCACCTCTCTGCGTGTGTTAGTTCAAAACTGTGTGTATTTATCTACTGGTTGCTGTGGCTCAACATGCCGAAAAAATCGAAGAAAACCATTGTGGAGGCGTCGTCGTCTCCTAATCTAGAGGTTAACAGAAATCTATTTTTTTAAAATTCTTGAATATATAAAAAGGAAATGTTTTCGTGCTCTCAAAGACTGAAATTGTGAAAAAAACCCAGTTAATAGATTGTTTTCTTTATTATTAACTTGTTTCAGAGACTGTTCTTAATGGTTTATGGGGCGAAAAGCATGTGGTAATGTATGGTTACTTTGGGACAGATGGGAATTGGGGTTCGCTTCGACTAATGATGTATATTGCTGTATAAAGTATATGTAGCCATGCTCAGGAACCTGGCTCTTCCTGGTTATGTGAAAAGCTCATGAAAAACGAGGAACTACCAAGTAATTTTTGATGGAAGTAATAAATCTGGTTTCCGTAAAAGGGGTTGTAAAACTGGTTGTTTTGAGTAAAATTTGTCCTTTATACTTTTTTGAAAAAAGGCAAATTGCCAGGTTTGAATGATTTCTTATCTTATGGCTGCATGGAAAAGAGGATGGTGGGGTATTTAAAGGAAATGGTATGTATATACGGTTGACTCTGGTAATATTGCTACTCAATTGGGTAATGTACTTATGAAAGGGGTATTGCAGATCTGAAAATAACCAGAAGTTCGCAAAAAATGAGATGTATATGATTTGTTGGATAGTTTGGTTACATTGCTGAGGTATTTTGGGCAAAAGGACTGACCCGGGACTGAATCGGTTACTAGTTCTGGGGCCTATTTTATTAAATCTACTTAAGATTATTCAGAGGTCATTGAATACAGGTTTCGGAATTGTTGGCCAGGCTTCTGATATTACAGTAGGTTATGTATGGCTTCGCATACCCGATTGTAGGAGTAAATAATGTTTTGCAAATTGAATCGACCATTTTTACCATAATACATCACCTACAAGTAAGATTGAGTTTTTTACCGGTTGCCTATTGTACTGAATTGGCTAAAATATTATTTTGTATGTACTGAGTACTGGCTTCTGATATGTTGCCTTATCTCGGAAATTCTATAGAAATAAGGTGGTAGCACATACTAGACTGAGGTTGAATAAAAGCAGGTTTCTAATTTACTGGTTTTTTTCATCATATGCTAGGAAGAGTAGTGGTAGTTTCCGGTAAACCTATCACTAATTCAATGGGTTGACTGATTTCTGATGGCCAAGGTTAGGTTGAACCTTGGCTACTCAATTTAATTTGCTTACCATCTTCTGCCGGCTTCTTATTCTCATTTAAGTATATAGGCACTGGTCCTTACCTACCATCTTGCAGTATATTTAAAAAAAACACCTCTAGTGGGCTGGTTTAAAAGGATCTCGATACTATAGGGTAAATCATATAGTGTCCTTAAGCGGATCCTGGTTGGTTACTCTGAATTTTTTAGAACAGACGATTTAATTTACTGATTTAACTAAAAGGATACTCTGAATTTACTGAATACTTCGGGGGTTTTGCCCTAGTTTCTGATATTTGATAGGGAATGAGTGCATCATACTGGAATATGGTAGATAGCTAGTTTCAAATATACCTTGATTTTTTTACCATATTACTTCATTAAAGGAGAATATTAATAAATGTTTATTATGACTGCTCACCTAGTCAACATACACATTGATTTTAACTAGCCTTAGTTTGGTGGCACCTCGAATAGTCAATAATATTTGCCAGTAGTCAATAATATTTGCTGGCAGTGACTGCTGGTTTTTTATTTTTATTTTTATTTTTTCCTCTCAAAGTATATGGTAACTGGTCTTTTTCTGAACATCTTACACTATATAACTCAAAATGCTTCTTGTATGTTAAAAAAAAGGGGTGGTGCTTGTTATGCAGAGTATGTCATATAGTTCCCTTTATCTGAGGCTGATCGGAGACTTTTTTATATTTCTCGGACAGAGTCTGAGTGGGCTCTCTGTGTGACTGAGTCGTCCAATGTATTGTAGTAAACATTTGTTAGTTGGCATGTGGCAGCAGTATGATTGACATAACATAATAGTAAGGATATTTGGGAATAATGGTTATGAATTTTTCTAAGAAAGGGGTATCTCAGGTAGGTAAAAAAGTGGTAAATACTGATTTTTTTTGGGATATCCCAGCTTGATTATAAAACTAGTTCCAAATAATAGGATCTATTCCAAATGTTGTTTATATACAAGGAAGTGGTAAGTTTAGGTATGGCTTGAGACTGCTTATACATAAATCAATGGAATATAAGTTGCTCTTATCTAGTTAGGGATGAAGTTCTGGTAAAAATTTGAATTTCTCCTTAACTCCTTTAAATCTTAAGATTGGTAAAAAAATGCCTTATATAAAAAAACAATAAAATAAGAATTTATGGCTGCTCTATGGGGTTGAGTACCTTCTGTATCAGATTGGCAGAAAAGCCAAGCATCTTCATTTTTAAACAAAAAACCTTTTTATCTAAGAGAACAAATTACAAGTTAAGAACTATGTTTTTTTTAATGGTGACATGGATAACAACTGGGATGCCCAGCATCACCTGTGTATAGTCACGTGCTAACGAACTGTTTTCTTGTGGCTATGGGTGCAGGTGAGGGCTACCTTCCTTGATTAAAACGTCCCGTTCTTAACAAATGGTGGATCTCTTATTGTGATGCAAAATTTCCCAGACTTTGGGTTTAAGGATTCTTGAGCTATATTCTGTTATCTTCATTACCTTGTACAAAATTTATTTTCAACTGCAAATAGATTATTGTACAAATCCACTGTACTTTTCTAGAATTGTTGGTCTGTGAACAGTTAGTCTTCGTTTGTGTGTGTGTGTGTGTGTATATATATATATATATATATATATATATATATATATATATATATATATATATATATATATATATATATATATATATATATATATATATATATATATATATATATATATATATATATATATATATATATATATATAGATTTAGAACTGCTACACACACAATAAACGCAAAAGAGAGATTGACTTGACAGTTGTTCTCTCTCAGACAATGACTCTAGAAACTTTCGCCTATTATAGTATAATGTTTATACTCTAATAGGCTGGGGTGCTATCACACAGTCTCTGTGGTTTTTTTAACCTGACTGGTGAAAGGTTGCTAGCACTACCATTCCACTTTATATTCATGTTTCTCACTTTACTTTAAATACTATCATTTACATGATCTAATACTTCTGTTAACCAGGTCGTGGGAAAGCTCACTGCAAGAATGAAAGTTTGCTCTGACCCAGAAAAAAGAGCTCTTATTTCAGAGAAATTACGACTAGCTAAAGAAATAGAAAAGACCTTCCCTTGTATCTCACTTAGGACTAGGCCTTATCTTCATAGGGCTGTAAAATTCAAAAAGATGTAACTCTTTGTGTTAGATCTTCAGGTCTATACTCCTCTTCCAAGACTATGGAGTTCTAACTAATGATAATTTTGCAGATTGTTTCCCTTTCCCAAGGGCTGGCTCTTCCTGTGGAACCCCTTTCCCTTGCCTCTCTTCTTGTACTAAAATGTATACAAGATAGAGAAGCTTCTACCCTACTTTATGATGCATCAAAGGAGTCTGGTCTATCTCTTGTCCAGCTGATTTCATTTGACCTATGGGTTAAAGTACTAGATATCCTTGTTAAAAATAAATCTGATGGTATCAACCTTTTGATGGAATTTACTTCGAATTTGGCTGGACTTTCCAAAGCACATATTTAGGACTTAGCATCTTTATCTTCCAAAGGTTCTGAAGTGTCCAATCTTCTTAGAAAATTTTGCCAGCTTAGTCCGATCTTTGTTACAGCTCCCTCTACGCCTATTGTCCCTCCACCGAATAGCCTCTTCTGTAGAGATGTAGCTGCATTAGAAGCAGTAACAGAATTTCAGAAAGACCTTTGTTCACTCAGTGAAGCTTTGCTTTTGGACATGGTACCGAAAGTCTCTAGGGACTTTCCTTTTTTACCGTCATGACAAGTTCAAGTAGAATCCTTGGGAGTAGAGCACAGGCTGTGGATGTTTCCGAATAAAGGATTTCTTGCACCCATATCCATGGAAACCTGGGTCTTCCTTGCCAACTTGGCCCCTGCTACTATTGAGGAATGCAAACTTAAAGTTCTGAAAGGGATCGAGCTCTTGGACAAAGGGGATCTGATTAAATCTCCTTTCAATATGAGTTTCCTTGATGATAAAAAAAGTAGTTCGAATACAGGTTTATATGCAAGAACTAAAGGAGTGATGACCTTTAGTAAAAGCAATGCTGATTACTACACCGAGACAGTGTGGAATGTGTTCAGGCCTTACCTTAAGTGTGCTTGCAGATTCTTAGACCCCAAAGCTGCTTGCGAGTCAAGCACAATTTGGTTTGACCATGCTATTTGGTATGCCCTCAACAATCTGCCTAGTATCTTTTGTGATAAAGCAGAAGGATTTCACCTTTCCCTCTTTTGCTCTTGGCTTGGTGGACAAGTGAAGGATTTGTTCTTAGCTCAAATTGCCTTTATTCAGTACATATCAATTATGCGTGACACACTTGAAGGGCTTTAAAGGTATCAAAAGTATGGTTGGGCAAATCAAACCGAATATTGAAGAGGATGAATCTCAAGTTTCCAAACGTCCTAATACTCTTGTCTCTCCGGCGGCGTCTTACACCTCTTTCTTAACTCCCTCCTCGAGTGAATCTGTGTTTGGAAGAGAGAGAGGTAGAAGTTATGTTAGAGGTAGGGGAAGAAACCTACCAATCAGAAACCTTTTGGATATGTAATATACAGGATCAAAGGATTGCTTGCGGAAGACGTTACCTACCTCCAAAGGAAGAAGTATGTAAAAAGATTATCTCACATTGCTTGTTTACGAGCAAGATTTTGGATTCCTTTACTCCCCAAGCTATCTTTGCAGAATGTTTTGGACATATTTTTGGATCGAATTTAGTACTAAAAGATGTGATGATTGGATGGAAATACTCGCCGCCTATTAAGAATCTTTTTTATTCCAATGAGTTTCTCCATAATAATGAGATACCTATCTGCTCTTGTCATCTATTTCAAAAATTCTGTAAAAACTTCACTGACTTTGGTTTACATGTTTGTACATCTAACTTAGAAATCATTTTAGATCCTCAAGTAAGGAGTCTCTTGAGTAAAGGCTTGAATCATATTCCTCCTTTTCCACTAAATCCTCAAAGTGCCTTATTGGCACTACTTGAATGCCTGGCCGACTTGGCCTTAAAACTCCAACTGGAGGAGGAAGTTCACTTCCAACTTACTTCAACACTCAAAAGAATTTTTTGGAAAAAGATCAGTCGTATGCTACAAGTATGGCTAAGCACTGATACTACCTGGCTTACGCCGAAAATGAAGACCTCTATTTTTGATACTAAAAAGAAATGGCTCATTGTTGGCCTAGATAAAGCCTCAAATACGGCATCCTTTATATGTGAAAAATTGGCATTTGAGGCTGCCAATTCAAGACTTAATAGTAATGAATTTCTTAAACTTGAGTACTCTCCGCTTTGCGTAGCTACAACATTGAACAATGAATTATCAGGACTCGGTTATAGTCCCGACTCTCTGAAAATTCATGTACTTTTCCCAACATATAAGAATCATAAGTATAAATTTAGATGGATTTCCGACGCTTCCAAAAGCGTGTTCTCTTGTGTTATGAATGATATCACCCACTGCTTAAATTTGTTCTACTAGAAATCGAAGATATCTGTGCCATCAAACACAGAGATATAAAGAGATTCAGAAATATAGATTATTGCCCTTTTTGGGTCATAAAAAACGCACCTGAGGTGTTTATCAATCTCCCAGAAAGCATTTACTCTATCTTCACAGCAGACATAACCAATGCTATGAAAATATCCCTGTAGATGGACCATATGGGCTTGTTTATACCTTATCGTGTCTTATAAAGATTGCCATTGCCCACAGAAAGGAGCTTGGGTATACATGCATCTCACAAAAAGGGAATAAAGGATGGGTAAAAAAATCGAATAAATATGCATCTTTCATCTTTAAAGAGGAAGATCTATATAAGTATATCTTTTGGCTATTGAATAACAGTTGTATCCAATTAGGTAATGCCTGCTACAAACAAACACTAGGGATCCCAATGGGTTTTGCATGCTCTCCGATTATGTGTAATCTATATCTCTGTTACTTCGAATATCAATGGCTCCTAAAAATATTAAATAACCCAACAAGTAATTCGTTACTCACACACTTTACACATTCATTCAGATTTATGGATGACCTATGTAGCCTCAACAACCCCATGTTTGAGATTACTCTTAATGATATATATCCACCTTGCTTAAGTATTGAACCTACATTCTCTGAGAGAGTGCTCTGGCAAGATAAATGGATCATATCTAGAACACACTTCCTGAATATTGAGTTTACTTTAACTTCCCCATTTTTGGGAAACTTTTATACTCGTTTTTTTTGGAAAAGAGAAAAGCTTAAGCTTGTGTCCTCTGAATTTACAAAGAAAAAAAGCAATAGACCTTACAAAAATTCTCTACACACCTGTCTAGGAATGCTTTTTCTTATAATGTATGCCTCTTCCGACTGTTTTAGAGCATATGAAGAGATCAAAACTTTGATTACCAAGTTTATTAATAACAGGTTTACAAAAATAGACCTTGTTGCATGCATCTGCAAATCCCTAGAAAAACACAAATGGACCTACCTTAAGTTTGACTTACAAAATCTGATAAGTCTACTGAAATCAGAATGAATCTAACCACAGCATAGCATGTTGCAAACTAATACAAACACTTCATGAGGTGGTAGGCCCCTATTCTATGGGGTCTACTACCTCATAGGATAAGGTGCCTGGGAAAGGGTGGGCACACACACACACACACACACACACACACACACACACACACACACACACACACACACACACACACACACACACACACACACACACACACACACACACACACACACACACACACACACACACACACACACACACACACACACACACACACACACACACACACACACACACACACACACACACACAAAAGCTGTCACGGGACAAAATAGCTTAGCTGATGATTATTTCAGGAGCCCTGCATCTACATCTCTATTATGCCGCCCATTACATGATCACACAAACATCTATCACAGTAGAAGCAAGTGTTTGGACGCTCAGCCAAAGGTACGATACGAGTCGCCAAGGCTACCCCATACTCCCGAGTGTGGTAAGTACAATTAAAATATCCTCGTAGTTGATGACCATAACTACGGTATAAGAAAATATTATGAAGAGGTAGAAACTGGGCTAGCAGATATAGCCGATCTGAAAAACCAGGCTTTATTGAATGCTCGATGTAATAATACTTTGGCCCTAGGCCCATTGCTTCAGTAACCATCGCCAATCGGATATTATTCTTGAAATGTTCACGACCCCAAAGTGTCACTCGTGTCACTCGGTCCTGATATGTCCACCACTTTGTTTGGGAAACAGAGGCTCTAACTGCGGGAATAGATGAAGTTCATAACGGAGTAATGTTGCTTGACGTATAGATTCATTTGACATAAAGAGATGTACAGTTGCTATGAAAAAAACATGGTCATGATTGTAGGCCATAATACATCGAGGATGCAAAATAGTTGAAGAATGCTAACTCTGGAAATGATACTCTGTACTCGGGCTTTATATTTGACCAACCATCTTGAATAAAACCATTTTTTGACTCCTAAACCAATTTGGAAATAGGAAAGTGTGCCTGAATTGAGTTTACTCTCACATTGTAACTAGGGGCTTTTTTTACACTATTGGGAGTGCTGTGTTACCATATACATGTGGTAGTGATGTGTGTGAACACACTAGGACCGTCGGGGCATTTTTCCCCTCTTTAGGAGGTTTTTTCCCCCGTGCATTGTATATACGCCCATCACTCTAGGGCTATCTATCTTTCCATTGCACACTAAGTAACACACTCTCTATTGTGTGCCTTGAGCTTCCTTCATCTTCTCCAAGCTGTGTGTGTTTCTCTGCAACACTAATTCCAACAATTGATATCGGAGCAGGTCACGTCCTCCCGGGCTTAGTCGCCAGCTGCTCCAGAAGTTGTCAAGTTTGATGCATTATGCACATTGCTGTTGCAAGAGTCACTTTCCAGAAAAAACAGGACTAGACAGCGTGCAGTTGAACATGCTTTTATTGCTTCTCAAAGAAAGGGTGGTAACAGCAATGCAGCCACTACTTATGGTTTTGCTGCGAGTGGAAAAAATTCTGTTCCTAATGCTTTTGCTGGCAGCAATTCGTCTGGAAATTCTGGTGATAAGGGCAAAAAGAAGATGCGTTGCCATTATTGTAAAGCCAATGATCACTTGATCAAGTCGTGTCCTAAGTTGAAGGCCAAAGAGGCTAAGAAGAAAGAGGGTGGTTCCGCTGCAAATGCTGGTTCCACTACAAATGCAGCCATTGTTGAGTCTTCTGTGAAAGGAGACTGTGTTGCTGATGTTGATGCAGAATGGACTTTTAGCGTAGAGTGCACTTACAATCCTGCTGTCCATGATGCATGCTTGTCAGTTGCTGCAGATTCACATGTGTGGTATTTTGACAGTGGTGCTACAAAGTACATTACCTCACATCATGAATTGTTTATCTCTCTCGAGTCTGTCCCTCATGGGAATTTAGTCACTTGTGCCAACAACGCCTCTTATCCAGTTCAAGGAGTTGGAAAGATTGTGCTCACTGCTGCTAATGGCAGTTCCTTCACACTTGTTGATGCACTTTATGTACCTGGGATCAAGAAGAATCTCTTGTCTATATCCGTACTTGCTAGACTTGGACTTGTAGTCAAATTTGTGGATGACAGATGTACAATTCATGATCTCAGTTTTGGTGATGAAATTGTTGCATCTGGGCTTTTGTGCCGTGGGCTGTATAAGCTCACTTTGTATGACAAGTGTGGACAAAATTTTGCAAATGCTGTTGCAGATTCAAGGGCTATTTCAGATGCAAAACTTTGGCATGCACGTTTTGGTCATCTGAATTTTGAAAGTTTGCTGCGTTTGCAGAAATCTGATATGGTTGCTTCTTTGCCACCTCTTGAAGCACCTGTCAAACATGTTTGTGAAGGCTGTATTTTGGGTAAGATGCAGCATTCTAAGTTTCCAAAGGATGGTTTAGTTCGGGCCACATGCAGGTTGCAGCTTGTGCATAGTGATGTTTGTGGGCCCATGCAAACTCCGTCCTTGGGCAATTACCTGTACTTCGTGACTTTCATTGATGATTACTCCAGGCATGCATGGGTATTTCCGCTTAAAGCGAAGTCCAAAGTTTTTATGTGCTTCAAACAATTTCTGGATATGGCTGAAAATGTCTCGAAATGTATTATGGGCACCCTCCATTCCGATCGAGGGGGGGAGTATATGTCTCATGAATTTAATGCATTTCTGGCTAGTCGTGGGATAAAACACCAATGTACAATGCCTTATATGCCTCAGCAAAATGGTGTTGCTGAGAGGAAAAACAGGTCACTGACGGAAATGGCACGATGTATGGTCAAAATTCAAGCTTTACCGCATTCTTTTTGGCTTGAGGCCATCATGTGTGCCACTTATGTACTTAACAGGTGTCCTACGAAAGCTTTGCAGTCTATTACTCCATATGAAGCATGGCATGATAGAAAGCCTTCTATTGAGTACATGCGTGTTTTTGGCTGTTTGGCATATGCTTTGGTGCCACAAGTGCAGCGCAGAAAATTGGATGATAAGGCTGTCAAATGTATTTTTGTTGGTTATAGTGCTGAAAGCAAAGGTTACAGGTTGTATCATCCGCAAACAAAACATATTCTGGTTTCTCGGGATGTAGTGTTTGTGGAAGATTCAGTTCAGCCCTTGCTGTCATGTACTAGAGACAGTAATGTAAGCTCACAGGACATTTATGACACTTTGTTGCCTCTTTTCAGTGGTGGAAATACGAATGTAGGTTCCAATGAGGCAAATGTACAGCCTATGGGGATTTCTGAAAATGTTTTAGATCAGCCTATTACTGATGCAGATGTACATGATGTACTTGATGAGGAAAGGGCTGAAAATGAGCAGGCTAGAGGTATGCCAAAATGGCTGGTGCACACTTTGAGTGACAGTAAATTGGATGCACCTTTGTCTAGTCGTACTCGTTCAGGCTCTCACCATGCATCTTATGCATCGGATTGTTATGCTTTGGCTGTGTCTAGTTTACATGATGTTGAGGAGCCTCTGTCTTTTGATGAAGCACAGAATTCAAAAAATTGGATGGCTGCCATGCAATCAGAATATGATGCACTTATAGAAAATGACACATGGACTTTATGTGATTTGCCTCCTGGCAAAAGGCGATTGGTATGAAATGGGTTTACAAGTTGAAACGCAAGCCGGATGGTGAGATCGATTGCCATAAGGCTCGACTTGTTGCAAAGGGTTATGCACAGCAAAAAGGCATAGATTATGAAGAGACTTTTGCTCCCACTTTTCGTATGACTACTGTGCGTTTTCTATGTGCATTGGCAGCTCATTTTGGTTGGGATGTACATCAATCAGACATTGTTACTGCTTTCTTGAATGGTGACATATTTGAGGAAGTTTATGTAACGCAGCCTCACAGTTTTGTCATAAAAGGACAAGAGGCCAAAGTGTGCAGATGTAAGAAGGCTTTGTATGGGTTGAAGCAATCTCCTCGTGCTTGGTATGAGAAAGCTGACACTCATTTGGTTAAACGAGGCTTTCGTAACAGTCCAACAGAAAGCACATTGTATGTAAAGCGTGATGATGATGTATTTCTCATTGTGGTTCTTTATGTCGATGATTTGCTAATCACTGGACCAAATGAGAGACATATTGCTGAATTTAAGGCTGATTTGAATGCTACTTTCAAGATGAAAGATTTGGGACTGTTGCATCATTACTTGGGTATAAAGTTTAAGCAGTGTGATGGTGGTATTGCCTTGTGTCAGAAAAGTTACATAGAGACATTTCTATGTAAGTTTGGACTTGAGGATTGCAAACCTATTGCCACTCCCATGGAAACACGTTTGAAGTGGAGTCTACATGATGCTGGCGATCCTGCTGATGTCACTCTTTATCAAACTGGTGTTGGCTGCCTCATTTATGTATGCAACACGAGGGCGGATATTCAGTTTGCAGTCTCAAAGGTCAGCAGATTTATGCATAGCCCAGGGTCTAAGCATTGGCAAGCTGTCAAGAGGATTTTCCGCTACCTTAGTGGCACTTTGCATCTTGGCTTGTTTTATCCCAAGAGGGGATCATTGCCGACAGACTTACATGCTTTTTTGGACTCAGATTGGGCTGGTTGTTTTGACATGCGAGTGTCCACAAGTGGTTTTTGTTTCATGCTTGGCAGTTCATGTATATCATGGTTGAGCAAGAAGCAACCTACCGTGGCCACTTCGAGTTGTGAGGCTGAGTACAGGGCAGTCTTCACAGCTACGGTTGAGTGTGTATGGCTCAAATGCCTTATGGCTGATTTGGGTGTTGGACAGGACACTGCCAACACTATCTACACTAATAGTCAGAGCGCATTGGCAGTTGCGAGGAACCCAGTTTTTCATGCTTGCACAAAGCACATTGAGGTGCATTACCACTATGTCAAGGAGATGCTCTCAGCAGGAGAGATCAGCTTGGCTTATGTGCCAACACAGGACAACCTTGCAGATCTTTTCACAAAGGCATTGTCTTGTGAGAAGCTTGAAGCTTTCCGCAAAGCTTTGGGCTTACTCCCCTTTGTGGACTGATCCTGTCCTCAGGGCATGGCACTTCCCTTTACTCATGTGCCAGCTCTCGTTCACCGCATCGCTCCAGGGGGGATTTGTTACCATATACATGTGGTAGTGATGTGTGTGAACACACTAGGACCGCCGGGGCATTTTTTCCCTCTTTAGGAGGTTTTTTCCCCCGTGCATTGTATATACGCCCATCACTCTAGGGCTATCTATCTTTCCATTGCACACTAAGTAACACACTCTCTATTGTGTGCCTTGAGCTTCCTTCGTCTTCTCCAAGTTGTGTGTGTTTCTATGCAACCCTAATTCCAACATGCTGAAGCTTAATATAGTGCTGGGATAGCAAGTGTAAATACCTACTGTGTATGTATACCCGAGGCCTGATACAGCTTACTAGCTACGAGTCTATAGACCAGGCTGTAACTATGGAATTGATGCTATCTAATTTTACCTTGTGGTGATGTAGACTGTTTGACCGGGCTTTACATTTAACTTAAACAAAATAGTTGAAGACCACTAAATCTGGAAATGATACTCTCGACTTGGGTTTTATATATGACCAACCATTTAGAATAAACCCAGTTTATTGACTTCTAAGACAAATTAGGAATAGGAAAGTTTACCCAAAATTTGTTATACTCTCACAGTGTAGAACGGGGTTTTTTACACTAGTGTGGCAGAACATACTGGACCGAGGTTGAATAAAAGCAGGTTTTTAATCTACTGGTTTTTTTCATCATATGCTAGGAAGAGTAGTTGTATTTTCCGGTAAACCTATCACTAATTCAATGGGTTGACTGATTTCTGATGGCCAAGGTTAGGTTGAACCTTGGCTACTCAATTTAATTTGCTTACCATCTTCTGCTGGCTTCTTATTCTCATTTAAGTATATAGGCACTGGTCCTTACCTACCATCTTGCAGTATAAAAAAAAAAAACGCCTCTAGTGGGTTGGTTTAAAAGGATCTCAATACTATAGGGTAAATCATCTAGTGTCCTTAAGTGGATCTTGGCTGGTTACTCTGAATTTTTTAGAACAGACGATTTAATTTACTGATTTAACTAAAAGGATACTCTGATTTACTGAATACTTCGGGGGTTTTGCCCTAGTTTCAGATATTTGATAGGGAATGAATGCATCATACTGGAATATGGTAGATAGCTGGTTTCAAATATACCTTGATTTTTTTACCATATTACTTCATTAAAGGAGAATATTAATAAATGTTTCCTATGACTGCTCACCTAGTCAACATACACATTGATTTTAACTAGCCTTAGTTTGGTGGC